>NW_023604295.1:113132294-113732294 GCF_014898055.3 Talpa occidentalis
CAAATAAATAAAGAAAACATGCCTCTGAAAAAAAAAAAAAAATTAAAAAAAAAAAAATAAAAAGATGAAATCTTGCCATTTGTGGCAATATGGTTGGAGTGGGAAGGGATTCTTCTCAGTAAAGTAAGTCAGAAGGAAAAAGGATAAATACCAGATGATTCCATTCATATATTGACTATTAAAAAAAAAACAAAGCCACAGACAAGACAAAACAAAAACAAGTCCTTGGATTCTTATGATAGAACTGAGGTGAGCAGAAGGGAAGAGGTGGAGAGTGAGAGGAAAAGGTAGGAGGATCCAGTGGACTGTGGTGAGGGATCATTAGTGTTTTGGTGGTGGATGTGGTATGGTATCATGCATTTGAAGATGTGGGCACCTATGCTCATAAAATAGCATTATTAACTAATGTTTCTTCAGTAAAATAAAATAAATAAATCTCATAACTAAGGTGGTAATTCAACTTGCTTTTGGCCAGACTGTCCATGAGATAGTGACTCATTATTTAATGAGACAGTTGTAGTTAAAAATTAGGATAATTGAGTAACCCTGCTAAAATTTGCTTACATAATCATGATCAATTAATGTAGAATACTTTTTTTTTTTTCACATTTTCAACACACACAAATGTCCATACATTTTGGACTAAAAGAAATAAAACCTTTCCTTAACTCCATTGTATGTTGGTATCTAGTCTATTCTCCCGTGTGTGTGTGTGTGTATGTGTGTGTATAACATATATATCTATATATATTATATCTTATCTATATATATCTATCCATATATATATCTGGATAGTGTGTATATACATATATATACACACATATACATATATATGTATATACATTGTATATCCAGATATAGTCATTCTGAACATTACTGGAATAAGTTCTCCAGGAAAAACATTAAAAGGAAACCAGAATTCTTTAGGAGTTCAGTAAAATTTAATTATAGAGTAGCCATTATCTCACATAATTAGAGTTCAACTTACAAGAGAAAGGAATTGCATTATTGCGTTTTTTATATATTTTTATTTAACCCAACTTAGTGACTATGACTTAGAAGGCACTCAATAAATGCCATGAAAATTGTTTCATACTGGCTATAAAGGAAATTCCAAAGAGAAATTCTAAAAATTTTTTTAAGATATTTAAGAATTGGTGACTCTACTGAAATAAGTTTAAAACGTTATAAATTTACTTCTGTAAAACATTTATATACTCTTGCAGTATTTGTACATGTAAAATGAACCATATAATTTTAGTTATCTGATAAGCTAGTCTTTATTGTTTGGGCACACTTCCTATGATGTATTTTAATAACAGAAATAAAATGTGTTCTTTGGCACATTTAATCCATTCCATGGGAGTTACCAACTCGGGACTGAATTCAAATTTGAGTTCTAATTTACGGGTTAATAAACTTGAAAATGTTACTTAGCCTTCCCAAATCTCAGTTTTCACATCTCTAAAAGGGAGATCTTAGATACCTATTAGATTGTAATTTCAATTCAATTAAAGGAAATAGTAGATTTAAATTATCTGGCAGAACTTCACAATATTTAACTATTACTCCACAAATATTAGCTCTTTGCCTTACTCCATATAGGAAATCATTTTAAAGATGCATCATATATTTCTATGAAAAATGAAGGTTATTGCTACAAATTCATTTATCTGTTTATTATAACAGATCCAGTCACTCCTTCCACTGAGAACACTTCTAAAGTTATTGTATGCAGCTGAAAGAAATTGAATCCCATTTGCTTTTCAAATATCATAATTTTGGCTTTTTGTATGCATTTTATTTGGGTCAATGTATAATATTTTCTATGTAATTTCATGTGATTTGTTACTGTGCATGTACTTTGCTACCAAAATAATTCAGAATTGAGAAGGTTTTCTGAAATAAGAGTGGAAACTCTCTGAGGTCTTCTGTTTGCTTGGTCAGTATCTCAGCCATGAGTCACAACATGAATCATGCAAGGATCCTGTTTCTGGCAACGCAGAGATAGAATGTGGAGCTGAGCTTGTGGCTTGTGAACCCTGTGGCTTGTGAACCCTGAGTTGTCAAGGTTGTTAGATTCAAAGTGTTTAACTTTGGAGAGGATTTGGACAAGAATTTGATAGGCAACTACTAAGCCAGGCCTGGAACTCAATTCACCTCTGAAATGGGAAAGGTCCCATCTATTTTCTTGTCTCTCTCCCACCTCCTTTCCCTCAACCTCATTTCTCCACATGGTCCTAGGACCAATTACCCTGCAGGCAGATGGTGTCTTGAGAATGTGCTCAGAGCGTCTGACTCAAGAGAAATGCTCCCTCTCTGGTGGAGGGGCAGCTTCCATTCCATTTCAAGCTGGACTTGAAATCAATATGTCATTATAAACACATATGGTGCAGGGAGAGACAGGAAGTGGATACACACCCAGGATAAAGTAATTTGGAAACATTAGTTACTCTGAAATGTGCTGCACACCAAGGAAACATGAACATTTCACAGTGGATTTCTTTGCCTCCATCAATGCCCTCCTTTTTCTCACTTAAAGCAGTGTTAGAGACAAGCATAGTTACTTGCTTGGGAAAAGTTAAAATTCAAATAACATTTTCCGACTGCTTGTTTCAGACTAATTGTTTTCTTTAAACTGTGACCCACATGACTTGTCTTGGGAAGAAAATCCCTGGTAATTAAAAAAAAAAAAAGCGTTTTGATGTATCACACAAGTAATGATGCTTTGCACTCAATTCTTTTTCAGTAGCATGATTTCTTGAGAGTAAACCCTCTGATACATTCTTATGACCATTACCTCCTCCGCTCACCCCCAATGCAATAAACTAGTATGACAAGCATGCACTGTGCACTGATACATTAAAAACTTGAGAATGAGGCCACAACAGGATTTACAAAATTTTCCTCTACCTTTTTCATGTCACTCAGTCTTCCATGGATCTCCCTCAAAATAGGTTCCTATTTCTACTAAACTACTTCAAAACATTCAGCCCTAAAGCTTCAACTTCTAAACTTCTTTTTGGGACAATAGTTCTGTTACTCACTGTGCACCTACAGAAAAGGTGAAATGTTGCCTCTCCAGCATTTCTCTACTCTCTTGTCAAAATGGACCCAAATTTAATGAGCTGTTTCTGTTATGACTTGCTGGCTATTCTGACCCTCTTTACATATTTTGCTTTATTTTCCATGTATGGAGATACATTTATGCTGATCCAACTTCATTTTCTTATTTAACTGGGGACTGAGGTTTAGACTTTGGAACTTGAATAGAGTCCAGCTAACTGGCCAATATGGGGATTGAATGTGTAACCCCAACCTCATTAACATCATGTTCCAACTAATTGATTGACCTGATCTCCTAATTCAGGCTGCCTCCATTCTGCTCTCCACTCTCAGTCCTACTTCTAATACATTTTTAAAGAGTGAGTGAATATATTTAAGTCTATTATGAAAAATCATTTTAAGGAAGAAATGCAGCTATTAGTTGAGACTACTTAAAAAAGATGTGCATAAGAATGCTTGTAGAAACATTGCTAACCTAAGGTTGTTAATTTTGGGGTCTGTATATAGAAGCAAATGTTCAACATAAATCTGTGTAGTAAAGATAAGCTTGCTCTCCAGCATACTTTCCAACTCTTTATCCTTTTTAGTTGGTCCAGCTGCTTTTCGTGTCAAATCAGTCAAATATGAAGATGTTGAGTATACAGATGGATCTAATAGCAAATGCAAAACTAAGGATATATTATTTTGTTTAACTTATTTATGTAACCAATTTATGAGTCCATAAGTCCACATATTTTCAATTAATTGATTCAAAAATTGGTGTTAAATTTGTTTATTCTTTTTTAAATAAACTGTTATTGTTGTAACATTGATTTATAGCATTACCTAAGTTTCATACATACAGCATTGGCATTTTATATCTGCAAACACAACATCATGATCACCACCAAAGTCTAATTTCCATCTACATACTTGACAGCGTCACCCATTTTACCCTTCCCCCGAAACCCCTTAACATTTGGTAACCCCATTTGTTCTGTATCTCTGTATTAAAGTTTTGGGGTTTTTTGGTTTCCTTTTATAGTCCACATGAATTAAATAATATGGTATTTTCTCTGACTTGTTTCATTTAGCCTAATCCCTCTAGATCCATTCATGCTATTGCAAATGGCAAGATGCCATTTTTTTTTAAATAGCTGAGTAGTATTCATTATATCTACACACTATGTCTTCTTTATCCACTCATTTGTTCATGGATACTGAGGTTCTTTCGATATACTTGCTGTTGTAACCAGTGCTACAATAAACATGGAGGTGTATATATTGAATATTTATTCAAATCAGTGTTTCATATTCCTGGAATTGCTATATCATAAGGTAGGCCTGGCTTGAATGCTTTACAGAGTTAGATATCTATAAATTATATTTATCCAAGATATCTATGTACAGTTCCTATACAGGATACCAGTCTTTGCTTCATTGACCAATAGGAAAAGAGATCATCTTTCCTTCACTTTATTTCACTTCCTCATACCTACTCAATCCATAATCCTTTGCAAACTATTTTTGTCCCTGCTACTTAGCTGTAACAACGTGTTTTTTTATTTTTTTAATAGAGGCATGTTTTATTTATTTATTTGTTTGTTTATACATGCACTGGGTACAGTCAGAAGCGCGGGAGGGTGAGAGAATTCACCAGAGCCAGAGCGGGGAGCAGAGCAGGCAGAAGGACCGAAGTACACTGCTGAGGGGAGCAGCGGGCGGCAGGAGAGGTCTGCGCGCCATGTGGAACCCTCCTCCGGTGGCCGGGGAACAGCCGGGAATCGAACCGGTGCCGCAGAAGCCTCGGGCAGCTTCGCAACCCAGCGCTCAACCACTGCGCCACCGGGGAGGCCCTGTAACAACGTGTTTTAAGTTATGTCTATATAATCACCACATTGAATAGTTTCAATTCAATTCTCATTTCCTTCATTCTATCTGAGATACTAGAAATAACTGCTTATCTTCCTGACCCCGACCCCTCCCCCACCATTTTCCATGCAAACAGACACAAAACACACTTATTTTCTGTTCTGTTGTGCTCCCATTGATTTCTGTGACTTTTTATTATTTTTTGACAACTCTCTTGCACTTTCCTGTTCTTTCCTAGTCTTGCTCATCTTTTTAGTCCCTTTAATAAAGGTTTCTGCTGTTTTTTTTTTCTAAGTCCTTTTGTTTCCTATTTAAACACTTATGTCCTTGTTGCCCTATTTACCCTTATATATAGGTCTTTCCCCCCCTGCTTTATTGAGGTAAAATTGATATGTAATGTTGTGTATGTTTAAGGCATACAAGATAATCTGATACAAGTGTATATTGTAAAGTGATTACCACAATAAGCTTGGTTAAAACACATCTATCACCTCACATAATTTTGTTGTGATGTTGAGAGCATTTAAGAACTACTCTCGTAGCAATTTTCAGGACTACAATAGAGTATTGTTAGCTACAGTCATTAGATCCAACTCTTAAACATCTTACAGAAACAAAAGAGTAAATGGAACTGTAGAAAATAAAAGCAGTTTGAAAGATACAGTCTAGGCTGGGAAAGATGAGACTTCTAGTGGGTAGTTTGATAAGATCAGCAAACTCAGTTCCTGGAGGAACTTCTGTATCAGAATAAAAGCATAGACTGTATCCTTTAAGCAAAGAGCTATTAAAATGTTTTTAACAGGTGGGCCTCCCAGGTCGCACAGTGGTTGAGCGCTGGGTTGTGAAGCTGCCTCAGCCTCTGCAGCGCCAGTTCAATCCCTGGCCACCAGGTGAGGGTCCCACATGGCGCACAGTCCTCTCCTGCCGCCTGCTGCTCCCCTCAGCAGTATACTTCGTCAGTCTGCCTGTTCTGCTCTCCACTCTGGTGAATTCTTTCACCCTCCTGTGCTTCTGACTGTACCCAGTGCTTGTATAAATAAATAAATAAATCTTTAAAAAAGATGTTTTCAACAGGATGGTGACAGTATCACTATTGTTTCATATTAGAAGTACCACCTGTAGCACAGTGGAGAATATTCAAAGAAAAAATGACTATAAGAATTTTGACTAGCTTTCAAACAACATAACTTGGCACTGTGTTGAGGACGATTTTGAAGCTATACTAAGGCTAGTCTGGGAAAAGGGATAACAGTTATCTGTTATCCCATAACAGCCAGGGAGAACTTCTAAAAGACATGTCTCCTATCACTGCATCACTTCTCAAAAAAGTATATCTGACTTCACCACTCAATGTCCGGAAAAGAGAGGTATTGATGGAATAAGTTATGGAAAAGAATGTGACTGCTGATTAACCCACAAGCTCCACCTGGGCAATCAGAGACAGGTGTCTTACCCTCTCCCTATCTTTGAATGTAAATGCTGCCCAGCATTCCCACAGCCATTTATTTTAAGGATGCAAAGTCAAGAGAGCAATATGCTACTGAGACAATCTGAACTGGCCTCATAAATGAATCTATTAAGACTTCAATATAGTTTTTTTTTTTTTTTTTTTTTTTTTTTTTTTTTTTTAAGATTCTTATGGGTGGGTTTGGAGATTTACTCATTTGGTGACCGTTCAAGACAAGCCTCGTATGTGAGTTCTTTTGATTATTGAAACTTCTACTTACTAGTCTGGAGTGGTCTGTCTCTCCTTTCCCTCTGAGTTAGGGGCCCTTTTCTGATTTTATCTGTCAACTCCCAAGATTATGAACAAACAGGTTGTATTGAGGATGTAATGTAAATATAAATTGGGGAAGATACAGCTTTCAAGAGAAATAAGCTTTTTCTCCACTGTAAAAAATACTTTGGCTGGCAAAGGCACAGTTTTGGAGAAATGCAGATGATGTGGGATCTACTTGCCATCAAATTGCTGGCCGATGAAGCCAGAGCAGAAGGGTGGGGATAGCAGTTAGGAGGCTGCTACTGAAATCCAAAAGAAAAAGACAGGGAGACAGTCTAAGTCCAGACAGCTCCAGTGGTGCTGAGGGAAGGTGGGGATTCAGTGATATGGAGGCTGGAGGAGGAATCACAGACAGACTCATGGGATTGCTAACGAACTGGTGGGAGAACTCATGAGGAAAATTGAAAGAAGGGCTTCCCTGAATGGCTAAGAAAGACTCAGAGAGAGTGGTGTCACAAAAGGCCAATTCCAAGTCAGGAAGAAGGAAAAATATTGCAGAGTATGAGATAACTAAGCTACCCATTGAATTTAGCTGCTAGAATAATTGCCCTCGGAAAGAACAATTTCAGTGCACTAGTGGGAGGGGAAGCCAAGATAAGTGTTTTTATTTCCTCACCTTCCATTCACCCCTTTCAAGAAACTAAACTATAAAAGCAAAGAAAGTGAAGTTACAGCAAACTTAAGGTCATACCTCTTTTGCTATATTTTTGAGGTTGGGAAGATTTCAGCATATTTATAGATAAAGGAGAGATCAGTTTGTGAGGGATGCCTAGAAGCTGCAAGAGAGACATAGAAGCTGCAGCTCAGAGCTACTGGAGAAGGGGAAAATGTTCAGAAGAGAAGGAAGCCTTGAAAGAGTGTGGGTGAAGATCACACCTAGGTATTGGGAGGAAGTTAAAGAAATTCAAATATCATAGACTCATATTGTCCCATCAATTTAGTTTCCTGAAAGAGAGGCAGGATACAGTGTTTAAAATAATGATATCTGTATTGAAAGTTATGGTAAATTAGAGGCCAGTGAGTAGCAACGAGTACAAGATTATTGAAGCATTTGTGAAGACTAAACTGTAATTATCACAAGGAATGTATAGTTCTTATTCTTGGTAGTTCTCTTAGTGTACCTGTACCTGTACCTGTCCCTTCAGAACAATGTTAAAGAGAGAACTGCTTTACCTTGATTTTGGGGTAACATGCCTGAGTGAGTGGGGGGGAACACCTGGGGCATCAGGTGGAGATTATTTCTCAATGAGCCCATGAAGGAAATCTGGGAAACTGTACACAGTGATGATTCTTCCAGCTTTATAGAGTTCCTTTCATCTAATTATCCTACGAGAGCTCTTTAGAGACTATTTGGTGTTCAACTAAGTAACCTCAAAACTATATAACAGTTTAAACCTTCTACCAATCCTATGAAGATACATTTTCTCTAAGTCCTCTAGAGTAAAAGCTTCAATCATTGGGTTGGTTCTGTTTTCATTGACCATACACATTTTCCTCCAGTAAAAATCCATGAGTATCCTCCTCATCTGATTAATACCAGTGAACAATTCTGCCCCAGGATAGAAAGCCAATAGACTATTTCCAATAACTGACTCAGCATGCTCTGTTTTGGATGTGATGAGATTGACTGCTAGACTCCATGAGCTGTTGAACCACAGCTGTGGTTTACAGATAATAAAGGACAGGGTAGCACCAATGATTGCAAAGTTTGTGTTTGACAGCCTTGGGAGGTGCACATCGGGGAATCTATGATTGTTGATTACCATTGTGGAATGCGGCTGGTTGATTCTTTAATGTATAGGTTGCTAAGGATTAGTATTATTAAACACATATACACACAAATATGTATGTGTGTATATGTGTTTGTGTATAAATAAAGGCAACAAAGATTTCAGCTTTTAGAAAACTGAACTCATGTGTGAGAATTGTTCTTATAGTTAAGGGAACCAGAGTTAGGCTGAGAGGAGAGGGAAGTTTAATCATTGTGCCTGATCCTCTCTGACTGGAGTCTGTTTAGGTGTTGACTTAGTTTGTAGATTAATATTTTAACCTATTGTAATTTCTTCAGACATGAATCTCAGCAGAGCTGTGCCTGGACATTGCAAGGGATGCCCTAAGGCTCTTAAATTAAATTTGACCACATGACATAGCACTGCAATTAGGGCATCACTCTGTTGAGAGATGCACTTTGTTTTCAGGTGAGGCTTTCTTTGGTACTGGATTCACAACCTCACCACTTTATATTTCTGCAGCACAAAGGCTTTCAATTTTCCACCCTAGTTATACATTTGATACTTGTGTAATTTAGAGAAAGAAGTGTAACAGCTAGATTTAGGTAGGCCTAGCCACCCCAATAATCTTCTACCATCATCTGATACTTAATTAAACAATACCCGATTTTGGTCCTCTAATAAAATGACCATTATGAAAGCATGTTTTTAATGTTTTGGCCCCACAAGTGTCCTATCTATTTAAAAACAATGGATATTATTTTTAAATATCTTCTAAAACCAACTGCATTAAATCTAGGTTGTAAGTACTTACAAAGAAGAAAAAAGTAAATAAATGAAAGAATTTCTAGGAAGTTTGGATGTCAGTTTGATTTCAGGTTGGTTTCTGATCTCATCTCTAATTTATTAACCTAACTTCAGAATTAGCACCTTCCCAGATGCATGTAACTCATGTCAAATTTAGGAAGATGAAGGCAGATTTGATAAAATCAAATGTCTGGAAACTTCGAAATTACAAAATGAAAAGAACCACTTATTCAGGGTTGAAAGTGGGTATAAAAAGTCACAGCTTCTTACACTGCAATGAATGGAGAAAAATTTCAATGCTTTTCAACTGATGTAGAAAGAAAATTTTCCTTGTTGGTGACTGAGTTACAATGTAGCAAATTCACTTCACTTTAAGGAAAATGTTTTTTATTGTTAAAGGATGCAAATGAATTAGTGATAAGCTTTGTCAGCAGGGAGCCTGTGGCAGCCACATTCCCAAGGGAAAAATGACTAAAATGTATACATTTAGTATTCGTCACAACTTCAAAGAAAATAACTTGCTTTCCCCACTGAATATATGGCCAGTTCTGTTACCTGAGCTTCAAAACCAGAATTTGTTTCTATAAGCAGATGCTGTTTTTCTCGACATTTTTGCATTGCTAGCCATCCAAATAGCAATTAAGACACAGTCAGCTTCAGAATTTGTGAGGCAATACAGTAAGCGGCACACCTTTAGTAAGCCAGCATTCTCCAAGAGTTGTTTTTGAACTGTTTTGCTCACCTAGAAATTGGAATCATGAATGCAATTATCAACTGGAGGCCACCAAGAAGA
This sequence comes from Talpa occidentalis, assembly GCF_014898055.3. Taxonomy (NCBI): domain Eukaryota; kingdom Metazoa; phylum Chordata; class Mammalia; order Eulipotyphla; family Talpidae; genus Talpa; species Talpa occidentalis. The sequence continues at coordinate 113,142,322 of NW_023604295.1, forward strand.
GAAAATAATGTGTACCAACTGGGGAGGATATTTTATTTGGGATAGCATTCTTGGTACAGAAGGATTGCTTGAGATGTACTAGGTCTACACTCTGGAGTGAGCCATTAATCCAGCTATAAAATAAACAGAAGCATAAACACATATTTACAATTTAAAATGGTATGTTCACAGTTCAGAGCTAGTGCCAAATCTGGCTTTACTGTGAGTGAGAGAAATGGCATTTAAGCTCCGGGTCTATTTGGAATCGTCTTTCTTTTAATGATTCTGGTTTTGGCCTCTTTGCTGATTCTTCTCAGTTTCCTAAGCTTCCCTGCTTTGAAATAATTTTTTCCTTGTATGGAGGTTCATGGGCTTTTTTCAGGGAATCCTGTCTCTGCAGTTGCTCATAATTCACACCACACCAACTATCTCTGTATTTATAACTACTATTCTTTCTAATAGCTGTTGCACAGATCCAGACAATGAAGAAAATGCAAATTTAAATTTTTCTCTGTGTGCATAGGCTGCTATCCCAGGAATGACATCATCTTCCTGTAACGTGCTAGAGTTCTCAGGGCATGGCCTCTCCCCCACCAGTCCCACCTAGTGCCGAGCTGTACTATAGTGTTATGTGTCGGTACTAAGGAAGATGGTGGAGCCAGGAGCAGATTCATGGAAACACCAGATCCTATAGGATATTTTCAAAATGGTTTCCTACTGTCAATAGTAAAACTAGAGGAGTCTCAGATAATTACCACCACAAACCAAAAGGGAATCAAGTCACAGGCCATTCAGGTATGAGATTTGTCGAATAAGTAACTTTGTTCTGGCTTCTAAGAGAGAATGAGTAGCACAGATAGCAGATCTGAGAGTAGAAAGCCTCACATCCAAATGTGAGTATGCAGCCCAATATTTCAAGGTCCAGATAAAGGTTCACTCTTTCTATTGTTCGTTCACAAAACCTTGGTGAGGTTCACTTGGGACCAGGTATCAGGCCAGTTGCTGGAAATATTAAGTGACCAAGGTGTTCTTCCTGCTCTCAGGAAGCCTTGCCATACTCTGTTTGGATCACAACTCAGTTTCCATGTACAGAATCTTCCTGGGTAGTTAGCAAAAACTCTTTTCATGTTATAATCCAGGACATTTATCAATACACCTTAGTGTTGCACCCCAAAATCTGAAACTCCCATACATTAAAATAGGCTACCAACTCCAAATTCATAGTTTTTAGTTTCCAGAAAAAAAAAAAAAAAGACACTCAACAATACATTCATCAATGGGAAATCTGGCTTTCTTCATTACTTTTAAAGTTATCTTATTTTTTAACAAGAAAGACCTCTGATTGAGGAGGCAATCTGGTGGTATTCTTTCTTGAAAGCAAGAAAAGACAATGCATAAAATAATGAGAAACATTGCACAAACTCAATTGCAGCATCTTGTGATAGGGTTATTTAATAGATGTCGAGTTAAATGAGCTAAATGGAAACGCAAATAGTGCCGTATGCACCTACCAGTACCTTGGCCTAGTAGTTAGAGTTGGTTAGTTGATAATAAGTCTTTTTAGATGTTCTTGAACATCTTGAGTTGTTTATTCATATCCCCTTCAACATTTAAACCTCTCAGACCAGATTATATAGTTGTAAGCCCAATCCAAGATCTGAGCATATCTACTAAATGTTCATATCAATATTTCATTCCTTATCTTTTTAATATTAAAGTTTGTATGTATCTAAGTTAGATCTTGGCAGTAGAGCTACAAGTCAGTAATAAAGGTTAGGAATGCTGTGTCCAAGCTGTTATTACATAACCCAAATCAAACACTAGACCTACTTCAGGGCTGACAGAAATGTGAGGAGTGGGGAAAAACCTTGTGATAGAGTCAGTTTGCTATGAATTCTCCAGTTACTCATCATGACCACATGAACTTTGTGCAAGGCAAAAGGCAAGAAAACAGTTGATGCTAGAAGCTATTATTTTATTTTATTTTTTTAAGATTTTTTTTTATAGAGGCATGTTTTATTTATTTATTTGTTTATTTTTTTGTTTTGTTTATACATGCACTGCATACAGTCAGAAGCGCGGGAGGGTGAGAGAATTCACCAGAGCCAGAGCGGGGAGCAGAGCAGGCAGAAGGACCGAAGTACACTGCTGAGGGGAGCAGCAGGCGGCAGGAGAGGTCTGCGCGCCATGTGGGACCCTCCTCCAGTGGCAGGGGAGCAGCCGGGGGGGATCGAACCGGCGCCACAGAGGCCGCGGGCAGCTTCGCAACCCAAAGCTCAACCACTGTGCCACCAGGGAGGCCTAGAAGCTATTATTTTAATTTGCAGTTTCATTGAATATTTGGATAACATCACAGTGACAATCTTAACCAAAGCATTTCTTTGAAATTTAATGACTCTGTGGAGCTGAGGATCTATCAATAGGTCAGTTAGTAGTAAATCCCTAAGTTACATTAAGTGTCACAGTTATATTAAAATTATCCAATAAAATTAGGAAATAACAAAGGTTTATATTACTGGCAACATTATTATATAAACTCTACCATAGGATGGAGGTTTTGGTAGATTCAAAATAGGTAATCAAGCCATAGTAATAGAACATTGATTCTCAGTCACCTCTTGCCTCACCTTCCTTTTCCCTGTCTCTCCTCCCTCTGTGGCCATTGCAACCACCACAAGTTACAGTTCTGAATAAGGTTTAAACTACTTCTATCAATCAGAGAAGAAGCATGCATCTCTGCTCACCCTTATTCCCTGTCCTGTCCCATTTGTGTGTGTTTCCTAGGGCTGCACCAACAAAAATACCAAAAACTGGGGTGGGGTGTGTATGGGGGCAGTTAAACAATAAAAATTTATCCTTTTCTAGTTCTGGAGGCCAAAAGTCTAAGATAAGGTATTGCTGGGGACTCTTTCTGGAGGATATGAGGGGAAATCTGTTCTGTGCTTTTTCCCTGATAATCTTTTATAAGTAATGATCCATGAGCTACGTTTTCAAAAGATATGTTCTTTGAAATAGTGGTTGTGCCCATGTTGTGCACAGACAGTTTTTGGTGGTTGCTGCCAAGCTTTGGAGTTTCTTAGTTTGTCGATGCACCACCCCCCACCTTGCCTTCATACTCACATGGTGTCCACTCTGTGTCTACTTCAGTGTTTACCTTTCAACTTTTTATTAAGGACCCAGTCATTGAGTAGAGTCACTATAAAGAGCTCATTTTAACTGTCTTACCACTATGAAAACCCTATTTCTAAATGAGATCAAATAAATTCTGAGATACAGGGCTTAAAATTTCAATATTTATTTTGAAGGGGAGCAAAATTCAACTCATAACACCACCCACCCACTAAGTTGTCTCCATTGTCATTCTAATCTACCTGAAGTTAGTTGTAGGTGAAATATTAATGTGTGAAAGCTTTAGCTCCCATGGCTTTTTTTAGAACAAGGATTAGCTAATCAGTGGTTATAGAGTGCTTTCTCCTTCCCTCGCCTCAGGTATAAGACCATTGCTAGGAGATCAGTGTCTGGGACAAAGAAATACTAGATCTCTTTCATAAGTCATGCTTATACTATGTGAGCGTCAGCAATCCCTTATAAACACACACACACACACACACACATACACACACCCCCCTCCCTAAGGAGTACATATTAAAATCAATATTGAGAACTAACGCTGAAAAGAATTAGTAAGAAATACCAGATATCTATGAAGGACAGTCTCCCCAGGATCTCCAAAACTGGCCTTCTAAGATGTGTCACTTTGGCATGTGAATTATTTTCAGCTAAGGTCAACAGAGGCCTTATGGGCTTTAAGAGAAACTATTAAAATTACTTTTACCTAGAAGACAGAGGTTCAGAGGTATTACCCAGATTGAGGGTTATCTCCAGGAATAACCTTTCTATCAAAGAAATTTATCTATGTGGCAGGGCAAACACCTAGTTATAGAGCATCTGTTTTTTGGTTTTATGTATCCCCTTTCAGTCTCCTTGAAGCTCTAGGTTCATTTCCAGCTCAGAGTATAAACCTTTGTTTTATTCCACTTAACCAGAATTTACTGCCATGTAGATTCTCTATGCATGTAATTAAATTTGCTCTTTTCCCCTTACACTCTGTCTGATGTTAATTTGATTGCTTCACCAGTCTAAGATGAACCCAGAGGGGTAGGGGGAAATTTTCTCTCCATCTTGACACTATACATGAAAGAAAGGATCCTCGCCAGGAGGGTATAGTAATCATATTAGTTCTGTAACTGAAAGTCTACACTGTTTCATACACAAATTACTAGATTAACTTTCTTCTCCTCGTATGACTACCTGGCTCTAACGATCCGACCCTGAAAGCATCTTGAAAAATCCTTGAGCTTGTTGGACACACACAGTGACTATTGGTGGTTATGACAGTCTTTCTCCAGATTGGCAGTTTGGCACAAGACCCACACGTGCCTACAACTCCAGGAGCTGCCAATGCAAAGTGGGAAGAATAGCAGCAAATGCTGAGTTATTATTGCTGATTTAGTTTTCTTTCAAATGCAAATTATTTAAAGAAAACCAAAATCTGCTAATAAGCTACCTATGTACCAAAGGTAATGAGTGTGATATGCATGAAAATTAAGTTCTTCCCTGAGGTGGAAATTACATTTTAAAGGAAGAGCTGGTAATCTTTTATAAGTAATGATCCATGAGCTATGTTTTCAAAAGATATGTTCTTTGAAATAGTGGTTGTGCCCACATTGTGCACACACAGGGAAGCAAGCTTTGAAGTTATATGTCTGGCTGTTTTGCTTTGGCATGTAATAAGCCAGCAATCCTTTATAGCAGGTGGGCTTTCTCTGCATTCAACTTTCTTACACCTAGCCACATCTTATCATCACAGGAAAGCTGCTGAAATGACTGAACCTGAGGAGACACCTGGTGGAGAATGGAAGCATCCTTTTCTCTGGTTGAAATATACTTCTTTCTGCTTTTCCAATAATGTTTCAGATGACAAAAGATCAAGGTAATATCACAGAATCTATATATTTGCTTTTCACTAGTCTAGAGATGGGTAGCAATTACACAAGTTATAAAAAAAAAAAAGGCTGTGCTCATTTAGCCTCCTTACAGGATAACTCACGCTCTGTGGGTTTAATTATTATTTATTTATTCGCTCATCTTTATATTCATAGGTGCACTGGGGAAGCAGAGATCTTGGTCCCTGTGAGCAAGTCTTATACTGACTGAGCTATGGAGGCAGGACTTGTAGTTATCAAGAATAGGGATTAAGGTTGTAATTGCACAGAATTGAGACCACATATAAATGCTAAATGTTAGGAAAACAGAATAGATGAATAAGAAAAATATATAAATACAGGGATTAGAAATGGGGTGCTCAATAAGTAGATCTGATTGAGCAGAGAGGGAGAAGTAAATGCTAGGTCTGAGCACATGGAGAAGAAAAGATAACAGGTATAAATGGGTAGTGGAAAGTATACTATCCAATCTGTAGCAGAGAGACATGATAGGGGAAACGAAAGATAAGTTTGACTAGGTAAGGTACAGCTTACTAAAATTTACTAGCCTTGCAACTGAAAAGCTGTATAGCCCCTGATATGTTTTGCAGACAATCTGGCATTATGGAATGCCAATAACATTGGAGACAAAAGTAATGCATGATTTCTGTTCTCATATAGCTATATAGTTTGGGGCAATGTATCTGTTAGCTATAACTACAAAACCCAGCCAAAACTCAGGGACTTAAAACATTGATTATTTATAATTCCTCAGGGATCTGCTGGTCAGCTGATTTAAGGTAGGTTTAGTCAAGGTGACTCTGCTACACACTCAGCTCAGTCATCACCTGTGACCCACAATCTAGCCAGGGCATGCTCCTTCTGATGTGATTGGTCACTGCATAAATATAAACATAAAAGCCCTCTTTTGGCTGATCCTCAGAGTTGGCATGTCATTATCAATTACTCTTGCTCCATTAGTCAAGACAAATGACAGAGCTAAAAGTACAGTCAAGGGGTGGGAAATATCCTTTAGTTCTTTGGTGGGAGGACTAAAAGTCACATGGCAAAGGGGATGAATACAGATATGGGTAAAAAACTTAGCCAATAATTCAATCTGCCACAGGTAACTCCCAGCCATATTGTCCACATCTCTAGAACAGTTATAATGCCTGTCCCTTCACATTAAGATTTATGAGATAAATACAATAATTACTGTATTAGTTGTTACTGAGCAATAAAGCATAATGCCAAGTAAGGAATAAATATTTTTTACCTTCTTATAGTCTCTCCCTTTAGCAAACATATAAAATCCTATTTTTACCTATTGTTATCAAGACTCCAATGTCATCCCCTAACCCCAGCCTGACACTCCCTAGAATACACTCCCAATAAGTGCTTCCTGATGAAATGTAATATGAAATTTTCTACAGTGATCTTGGATATACCCAGAAGAATAATCAGAAAAACAAAATGTTTGCATGTTGCTGTTGCCTTTGTTATACATGTTCAGAAAATGTAGGAGATACATATCCCAGAAAAGTCTTCACATGGCCTTTTTCCCCTGGATGGATGGTAATCTTGCACTGCTCATCCCAACCACCCTCATCAATTCTCCTTATGCCTAAGCACCAATGTATGACAGTTGTCCTGGGTTCCAGTAATAGATGAATGGGAGGATGCCAACTAAACTGAAGTAGATACATGTTCTTCTCAGCATTACGTGTAGTTAAAAGTGAATTAACCTCCTACACATATTCGGAGGGTGGTTCAGAGATATTCATATTATTAATTATTGGCTCCTGAGGGTAAATAGTATAGAATTCAGCATTATTTAGGACACAGAATTATATGTTACCTTCACATTCAAACAGCTTGAACTCCAGGGCATGAAATACACTTCTTAAGAAAGCAAGTTAATCCATTTTCAGTGGTTCTTGGTAATCTAGATTAATTTTAAGAGAAGAGAATGAATCTTCCTAGATTTCTGTAGCATAAATGACTTTGTTTAATCAGAGTTGGCTTTAATAGGAAGACGGACTTCCACATGACCTTTGGCTATTCCAATGGGGGACAGTAGCAGAGGGACAACTGCCATGTATCTGTGCTGTAAGTTCCAGTTGCTAACTCTAACCTCACAGTTATTTCTCAGAGGTTTTTTTTTTTTTTTTTTTCTTTCCCCAGACATTTAAACTAGGGAAACTGTGTCTCTTAAAACAACCTGAGATTGCAAAGATGAAAGAAGTGACCAAGCTGATTCAGAATTGATGTGTGTTCAAAGACTAAGCCATGTGGAAAAGATCATGTGCTGAGAGTAAAAAAGAAAGCAGCAACTGGTAAGAGACAGATTTTACTACCATCCACAATACTTCTCCATTCCTAGTGACTAACTCTAAACACAATGTCCACATTAAGTGAAGCTTCAAAATGGCATAGTTCTGTTGTAAAATTGTAGCTAAGTGCCTTTAAAGGCAGAGGCACCATTCAGGTTCTCAAATGTTTTGATTGGATTAAAATAAACTTTTTGGAAACAAATCTATTTACAAAGTCCATGCAATCCTTTAGATGTATGTAGTTTTTCTTTCTCCCTAGCTCTTTTTTTTTTTTTTTCTTTGAAAAGCAATGCCTTGCAGGTCCTTTTTCCCAGATAGAAAAAAAAAAAAAAATCAATGATCAACAACAGCTCAGCACTCACAAACAACCCAGAAATAACAAATCAGTCTGTGTGTGTGACAGAAGAGGAGAGTGTATGTGGTAAGAAAAGCAGCAACAATTTCAAACTTCCAGAAGGCAATTATAAGGAATAGTACAGAAAACATGATTGGGAAAAAGTGAGAAAATATCAATTTCATATAGTAATGAAGACCTGGAACTGACATTTGGCTGAGTTGCATCCACTTGCTTTTTATGGTCAGCTCTGCTATCCTCCTCGTCTCATTACCGCAGAGCAGATTTACCTCTCTCTTTACTGCAACATGGGGATGGAGGATCAACCAGGAGGCAGTGGCTGCAGAGACCTGATTGCAGTTCTTTTGAGTATGAGTGCCCAGAAGCTATGGTTTTATAGCAAATAGCAAAGCAAATCCAAGATTCTTGCAGGCAAAAGAAAAAGTCTAGACTTGGATGGTGAACAGCTGTGACTTATGTATTTATTTAAGCCATTATTGAAGTATGATCAATATACAAAAAGTCGTACAAATTTGATATAAACAACATGTGCTTGCCAATAAGTATGTACCCATAAACTGTCATCACAATCTATGGCATAAACATATTCATCACCTCCAAATATTTTCCCATTCCCTTTTGTTGTTACTATTATTCATGTGTTTTTTTTTTTTTTTTTTTTTTTTTTTAAATAGAGGCATGTTTTTTTTTATTTATTTATTTGTTTGTTTGTTTTGTTTATACATGCACTGGGTACAGTCAGAAGCGCGGGAGGGTGAGAGAATTCACCAGAGCCAGAGCAGGGAGCAGAGCAGGCAGAAGGACTGAGGTACACTGCTGAGGGGAGCAGCGGGCGGCAGGAGAGGTCTGCGCGCCATGTGGGACCCTCCTCTGGTGGCCGGGGAACAGCTGGGGATCGAACCAGCGCCGCAGAGGCCGCGGGCAGCTTCGCAACCCAGCGCTCAACCGCTGCGCCACCTGGGAGGCCCTATTCATGTGTTTTGCATGTTTTAAGATAAGAGCTAATCTTTTAGCAAAATTTTAACTATATAAAATAGTCTTATTAACTACAGGTACTCTGTTTATAGTCAATCTCCAGTATTTATTCATTTTGCACTATTGAAACTTGGCAGTTTGGCTAAGTCTTGGCCAGTCTTGGTAGTATGACCTTAGGCATATGCCTGAACTCATCCGTGTCTGTTTTTTCAATTTTGGGAGATAAAGAAATTGTTATCTGGGACATGACCCTATGAGAATTATATCCATTAATACCCTAATAAGTTGTTACAATCAATAACCTAGTTATAAAAAATAACCTAGCATAACTTAAACAAAGTAGGCACTTACTACACCAGCTCCAGTGTGATAGTAGGGAAATAGGAAGGAATGTTTACTGTATTAATTATTTCTATGAGGATTGAGAGTCTACTAAAGACAATGGAACTACATAAATGTATGTGCTAACACTGAATGATTGGCAGTACTTGCCCGGAGAACTGGGATGAGAAGGATCTTTGAGAAAAGTTTCAGTCAAAAATTATGTGGTGATGGATTATTACACTCTGTTTTGGGTGGGGAAAGAGAATGGTGGCAAATATTCCATGCACTTACTATTTCTGAGTAAGTGAAACAACACACATATCTGATCTTAAGAACCACATGGCCTAGGGCCTCCCTGGTGGCACAAGGCATTTTGCACAGCACTGTGAAGCTGTCTGCAGCCTCTGCAGCATGAATTTGATCCCTGGCCAGGGAGCTACCCACGTGGTGCTGCAGACCTCTCCTGACTCGCCCGCTGCTCCCCTCAGCAGTGTACTTCGTTCTACCTGCCTGTTCTGTTCCCCACTCTGTCTCTGGAGAATCCTCTCACCTCCCACACCTCTGGCCTGTACCCCAGTTCTTGTAATCATAAATAAATACATATTTAAGAAAAAAAAATCACATGGTCTAATAGGAGGTAAATATCAATAAACTGTGTTACAAAAACTGTACTGCTCTCTTTATAATCTAGGCAAATGTCTCTTTGTGTGCTTGTTCCCAAAGGGTGCTATGCAAAGTCTCCCAAAGGGATGATTTTTGAGCTTTGAGAAACAGCTCTTAGCCATGCAGGAGCAACATAGACAAAGGCAGAATCATGAGAAATCACAGTCTGCATAGACAGGGCATGGAAGCTTGTAAATTTGAAAAACAGCATTTACATAGGGAAATGGCTAAAAGAGAGACTGTTGAGGCAGTCAGATTGTGTACTAAAATAAACTCTCTTCAGGGACTTTATTGACTTGACTCGAGGTGGTGAGAGGGGTACACAGAAGCAGTACAGTTCATAGCTCCAAGAAATCCCCATGCACTTGCATTAAAAACAATTTCCTTGACATATTGAAACTTAAACAATGATGAGATGCTATAGATTTTTATGTGCATCTTCATTCTCCTGACATGATATGTGCCATCTCAATGATGGGGTAGGACTTTAAATGAAATACAATTGTGTATTTAAAGCTTATTATTCTGATAGCTTGTCATCACCATTAGTACAAGCAAAAACGACTATGGGTTCTAAGAATTTCTAGCGGAAAGCTTATGTTTATTTGGTTCTTGGTCTGCTATGTTCTATCTTCTGTGCTAATTACCACTTTCCCTTAAAGAATTAACAACCCTTTCCTCCACGTACCCAGAGAACACTGCTTGTATCTCTGACATGGCCTTTATACTGTTCAGTCAGAATTTTGTTAGTTTTGTTTTTTCCATATTTGTAAGCTTCTGGAAGACTGTTATCACTGTTCTGCAAACTTCTGGAGGGCCATAATTTATTTATCACTATTCCTTTCAGAGTACTCAGCCTTGAGCTTAGCAAATAGTAGGTACTCAACATGTGTACCTGAGTGAATTAAATAATTATTGCTATTTTATACTTGAATTTTAATCATCATTATAATTGAATTAGTCCTATACCAAGCTTGTACTTTAGTTCATAAAGCTATGTTTCTAAATACTTTCCATATTATAAATATATTTGCATTCCAGAAATAGTTAAGGTATAGAGGCCATCACAAGTTTAAATCCAAACTTAAATACAAAACTTAAGTTTAAAGCAAACTATTACTATGACTTTTGTTATCATTGTACCACATTAATACATTAAATCAACTTAGCCCCAAAAGACACAGAAATTATTAGTTCTTAGGTTAAAGTCTCCTGGTTATTTAACAAACAAGCATCTTCTGAATTGACATAAAAGAATATCAGTATTTTACTTAAACCATACAAAAAAGGGTATGGCTAAATATAGGATATGTTCTAGAAATAATGGACCATTAAGAAAAGATGCCTAGTAGAAATCAGTAGTAATTCTCTGACAAGTTCAGGAAGAACTGTTGGAAGAGTAAACTATAATACCTACGGGTAGAAGAAAAGAGAGCTAACATTGCAAAAGAAGCAGCCACAAATTTCTGCCTCTCATAGATGGCTAGGAAGGAAGCATGGAAGACAAAGATAACTCAGGGAATAGAGAAGATGGTGGCAAAGATGGCACCAACTTCTTGTTCTGGGAAGGGCTGCAGTTATTATTATTCACTAAGATAATGAGAGATGATGACCTCAGAATAGATATGAGCACTGTATTCATGTGGATGAGGTATCATGCACAGATATGATTTCATATTTTGGCATTTTGTAAAATACAAATGATTTTTAAATACATGTTATCTCGTCATTTTACAAATTTCCATTGAGATAATAATACAAATGGATTATCGGTGCTGGATTTTAGATATTACCAGGAATGCTATTGGACAGGATAGTTAGGGAAAGCAGATGAGTAAATAATTATATTACTCTCTAAAATATTTTTTATGGAATTGATGTTAGCATGCATTAACACATGTCATGTGCTAATTCCTTAAGACACTATAGATGTGAAGAAGAGCCATTTCAGGTTTGAAGAAAACTGACTTTATTTTGATGTGTCTCAATTTCTAAGTTTGCTTTAAATCTTCTACGAGTGGGCCTCCTCTGGTGGCGCAGCAGTTGAGCGCTGGGCTGCGAAGCTGCCCGCAGCCTCTGCAGCGCTAGTTTGATCCCTGGCCCCTGGCTAGGGTCCCACATGGCATGCAGACCTCTCCTGCCAGGCCCACTGCTCCCCTCAGCAGTGTATTTCATCGGTCTGCCTGTTCTGTTCCCCGCTCTGGCTCTGGTGAATTCATTTTCCACTCATTATTGAAACTTTTCTAAGATATCACAGGGCCACAAATTACTCTCAGGGTAGGATCTAGAATTAGCCTTTGATAGGAATTTGAGACCATGTTCATGGATATTAAGGATTTTTAGATATGAAAATTTTTGCAAATATACCTTAAATTAATCTCCATGCTTTACATATAAGCAAACTGTGTTCCACAGAGAAATTTCAGGTGCCACAGCAAGTTAACAGCAAACCAGGGAGCCGGAAACTTATATGAGAAAAATCACTTTTTCATCATTAAGATTGTCTTTAGCAAATAGCAGATAATTTCACTCACATGTGGAATATAGAGACACAAAGCAAAGGGTCAAGCATAACAACAGTGAACAGAAAACCTAGAAATAAGACTGTAAAATTGAGGCTTCTGGAGGGTGAGGGAGGCTGGACAGCAAGGGGTGAGGACTTAAGAATGATGGTTGAACTATGGTGTGGTGCCACAACTGAACAGGTGTGGAATTACCTCTGAGCCATGTACAATTTTGTAAACCATATGGCCTCAATAATTTTTTAAAAGAGATTATCTTTGGTTGTAAACAATGGAAAGTTCAATCAAAACTGGTTTAAGAAAAAGAAAAAAACAAGAGTGTATGTATGGAATCTATGGCTCATATAAATGGCTATTCTAGGGAATGAAGTGGATACTACACTGTTTCTTATATCAGTTTTCAAACTCTTCCCTGGTGTCATTTCTATTCTCATACTGGCTCTTCTTATGCCCCCAATATCAATGCCAGCAACACTGGGGTTATGTGCCTCCTCATTTACATTGAGGAAGAAAAAAGAGCCTCTTCATGCAGCATTCTCAGGAAAATTCCAAGGTTCATATTGATTAGACCAGCTCATATCACACGCCCACTCCTGAACCAGTCATGTGATCAGGTGCATGGAAGTTTTGAGTGGCTCAGCCTAGGTGGACATGGACATGGAGAGCACCAGAGTTCCTGTGACCACAAGGTAGACCAACAAATAAATGGAACCCTGGGGAAATTGAAGGAGATTACAGATACCAGGGAGACAATAACAAGTTGTCTCTTATGGTCCAGTTAATTTATAAACTATTTAAGCAATAGACATGCAAGATTTGGTGGCAGACCAATACTTTCTTTATATAACTTTCATTGTCTCTAATTGCACAGAGTATGGGACAAAACTTGCCCTGCAGAATCAGATAAAGAGGGCATCATAGCCAGTCATTTTGAACCCTAATTCTGTTATGTACATTTTGGCTAATTCTCAAATGGATTGACTTTTGAACATCAACAATAATGTTGTGTCTTCATCTATGTTGTTCCAGTACCTAGAACCAAATAGATGTTCACTTAGCAAATGTTTGCAAAACTGAGATGACTGCCGAGATGTGTTAGTTCTCCAGATTTTAATATTTGTATTTAATACCCATTTCCTAGGTCATCCTCATGTAAGTAGCCCCTGCCTAGTCAGTTTGTACCCAGACCCATCTCTATTTACTAAATCTCACAGAGAACCTGTTTTCTGCTTCCTGATCTGCCAATTTCTGATTCTATCCACCACCACCAACCCCACTGCTGTCTCTGTCAGGGTTACTCAAAGAATATCATATAATTTTTAAAAAAGATTTATTTATTCATACATACAAGAACCAGGGTACTGGCCAGATGTGCAGGAGGGTGATAGGATTCACCAGAGACAGAGCAGGGAACAGAACAGGCAGACTGACTGAAATACACTGCTGAGGGGAGAAGCAGGTGAGACAGGAGAGGTCTGCCATGACATGTGGATATCTCCCTGGCCCGCCAGGATCGAACCACCACTGCAGAGGCTGCGGACAGCTTCACAGCACTGCACTCAACTGCCTGCGCCATCAGGGAGGCCCAAATATCATACAATTTTTGACTCTGAGTGCTTTATGAGTGACAGCAATGCAGAGAGAGGGAAAAATATAAGTTTTGAAGGGGATTGGGGACAGAAGATTTATTTCTATTATTTTGATTTATAATTTAGAATCACTGACCACGAAAATCAGTAAAAAGTTTATTGTCTCAATCTGGGAATTTCTCCCATCTAACTCTTACATTCTATCCCTATCATCAGTGATTGCTTTTAAGAAAGTATTAGAGCATCTCTTCAAAGATATAATTGGGGTTATAAAATTAATTAAATAAAGGCAAGATCGACCAGGTACCAGGAACTAGTTGGAAGACAGAGCTTGCATTTCTACTCATAAGAGTAGATGCAAGCACTGGGTTCCCCAGGAACCAGAGACCATACATAATGGGGAATAAATCAGCCTACCCACAGGAAGTAAACTGAAGGAGAGTAGCTGGGCAGATTGGAATTGTGAGATGGAGCTTTGGGCCAAAATATGAAGACATTGAGATACAAAGTTGCCTTAGAAATATCAAGATTCTCTTTATTTTCCTTAAATTTTAGTTTTCCAGAGAAGAGTATCAAAAACAAATAATAACACTACTTCTTGCTCCACTGATTATATAAGAAAGAGCTCTGGGTACCCTATGAGGATGGCCTCCACTAGTTACAGAGACATTGGGGTGACTGGATACTCATTGCAAATGAGACTGGGCAGAAACTGACACCCTTTTCACACAATTACTGCAGCCCTGCAGTCTAGACAGTAACCATGGCTCCAAGGGCTGGAAGCCTACGTGCTTCTTTGAGCTGCACAGCGTACCCAGCACTTCTTTCTTCTACCTCCCCTATGATGTTTTCTGTGCTGTGAGTCACAGAATGAGTCCTGCAACCTCAGGTAGGCCCAAAGGGTGGGTGGCTACAGTGGTTTCCCATTTGCCTTCCAAAGACCCCTCATGTCCAGCCTGTGGGCAAAGGTCACAAACTAACATCAAAAACAGCAAAGTTCTTGCTATCAAATTGCCTCTTAGTCCCTGGAACTTCCTGAATTTTTCACACCTGCTTGGATGTTGAACTTGTATATGTCATATATACTTGTAGATGTCACTAAGGGACCAGAAACTTGATGCTTCGTTAGGATTTCATTCACAAAGCTGCTGTGAACTCGGATCTCATTACAATTAGTGCTCCTTTTATCAGCTGGGGAAGAGTTACAAGATCCCCACTGGATGCCTGAAACCTTAGATAGCATCAAATCTTATATCTACTATATTTTTTCCCTGTACCTACATACAGATGTTAGAATTTAATATAAAGAAGGCACAGTAAGAGATTAACAACAGTAACTAATAATAAAAGAAAACAAACAATATAGTGCAATAACAATTATACAAATGTGCCTATCCCTTCAAAATATGCTACCAAATGTATAATTTTCTTACCACAGTTGATTGTGAATAACTAAAACCGCTGAAAGAGAAACTGGCTAAAAGGTGCCTATTGCACTTGGAACACACAGTTTGCAATTACATCCAAAGAGTTCAACAAAATCCTATCTCTTCTGTCTGTTCCAAAAGTCACTTGATTTTCATTTACTCGAGTGTTTATTTTCTTTCTCCTAACTCCAGCTTCCCACAACTCTGCTCCATCATACCATGATTTGTAGCTCCAAATCGCCTTTCACAAGTCACTTATTTGAGGTACCTGTCTCCTGCATTACTGTCATTGTCACACCTAATTTTTTAAATGAGGACCAAAAGGCCAAGAGAGGTTAAATGACTTTTCTAAGGTCATGTGGATTGTAAGTGGCAGAGTGTGACTAAATGTCTCAATGTTAATTGTTAATACAAGAAAATAGAGACAATGGTAAAACCTCTACACAATCGCCAAAACCCAACACATAATTAAACACATGATTAAAGCAGTATTCCAAATACTTATTCCAATACTCATTCCGAATACTTTATCCCAATACTTCCAAATTCACAATTCAGGGAAATGGATGAGGTACAGAGATGTTGGTCAGAATGATACAAAATGAGAGAAAGGGTGATCTTGTGTCCTGAGTGTTTACCTTTTAGGGAAACTGTCTTGAAGTCAGAAAATTACATAAACTTTACAAGAGTATGACTTAAAGTATTTTTCCTTAAACTTAATAATAAAACAATCAATTATACATTTCTTGATTCTCATTTGTTTTCTTGCTTCAAGGACACAGTGAATAGTGTATTTTGGGGGAAACGTTCTACATTGGGAGTGACTGATAAAAATTGCCCAGTGAGTGAAATGGTCCTGATATAAACATTTTCTTACATAAAGAACTGAATGTCAATGAAGACTACACTATAATAAAATGAGTGCATTGCCTGACCATTATAATTAGATGACAAATTTTGTTTAAAAAAATGTGTTTTCTGACCTGAGTTTAGAATTTAGGAGTTCAAACTCTTCTAATTTTGAATCAAAGATAGTCTCATACAGACCTATGAAATATCTAACTGGAGAGGTCAGAAAGTGACCTCTTCAAACTGAATTAGTTTTGTTCAAGTTCAATTCTGGAAAAATGGCATAGATGAAGAAATGGTCCTGGTTAATTATGACATTCCATTCTACTCTGATTCCATCAAATGTTTCAGATAAGGACTGATCTTGGGTGCTTATCAGAACCGCTCAAAAAATATTCCCCTTACTTGGGCTTTAAATTGCTCTCTGTGAATTGCACAATACCGTTGATTAGCTGATATTTCATGATTCTGTAAAGTTTTGACTTGAAAGATGGTAATTGCTAGCATAATACTGCCATGAGTTTAACAGAAAAAAATAGAGTCAAAACACTTTACTTTGACTTTTTCTGTAATGCTATTTTTTTCCTCTTTGGCAATGCTTTTCAAGTCCTTTGCTTCAAGCTGATCTCAGTAATTAAAAGAATGATTAAAAAACTCTCAAAAAGGATTCTGCATATTAAAATTCATTAAAATGCAATATTCACAAAACAGTATATTTTATCATAACTATATGTGGGGAGAAAAACGAGAAGGAAATTAGGTACTTTCTTCATATCCATTGCCCATGTGTATTTATTACAGCTGTATAATTGAGAACTTGACACATTAACGAGTAGTTACATGACTATTAGCTCAATTTCTCTTTAGGGACTTGAGGAAAGGAAAAAAGAATGAAAGTAAAGAGGAATAAAAACCGTACTTTACTAAGATTTCCACCAAAACAGCAGCCATTTCATTCTTATGAATGCTGTGGACAATGCAGTTAATTCACTCATGAACAAAACCAGTCCCTTGGCAGAAGATGATACAAATGCATTTACCTCACAATATCTAAGCTTGCCAATCAAACAAGTGGAGGAGTCATTCATTAACTCACTGGGCATTATGGAAATACATAACTGGACAACTGGCCCCCAATTTTAGGTGTTATCATGGAGAGACACAACCAAAGTGAGCCTTGCAGAAAGTCTGGCAGGAAACATCCCTTGCCAAGGCAGGTGCTAAGGTTCTGCAGTTAGTCCTAGAAATGTTCAAACAGGTAAGTTCTCAATGTGACCTATTTAAAAAAATGACACTGGATGAAAGTAATTGCAGAGGGAGGAAAATGTATGGAGGATTATTAGAGGCATTAAAGATATCTAATTTTTAAAAAGCTACAAGATATCATGGCAAGTTACCCAATAACATAATCCAAAATCACTTTCATACTTAATCATTTCTCCTAGTAAACATTAGTAATAATTTTGACAAATAGAAGTTTCCAAAAATTTCTTATTGATTCATAATCAAACCTTTTAATTATGTGCTAGGTTGTAGAATTTCTTAGCACTTTACCTTAACAAATGGGATTTTTGCTATTTATATCTCGCCTTTCCAAATGTTTACTAAATATCTAATGGATAAGACTCCACATGATTCTTCTTTTATCCCCAGTCTATTTTTCCTACTCCATACACTCAGTAAACATTTACTAATTTAATTGTACTTAATTATATGGCATATTTTGAACTTTTTTTTTTTAGTAACTTCTCCCCTCATTGGCACACATTTTTTTATTTTACTATGTCCTCAGCTTCCTTCAAATTGAGGAATGTGTCATTCTTTCCAGTAAGTCTTTTAAAACTCGAGCCTGGCCCAGACTCCAGCAGTAAGTGAAGTTCCTGCTGCCTGTTCATCACATC
The DNA here is from genome assembly GCF_014898055.3 of Talpa occidentalis. NCBI lineage: Eukaryota > Metazoa > Chordata > Mammalia > Eulipotyphla > Talpidae > Talpa > Talpa occidentalis. The sequence continues at coordinate 113,160,224 of NW_023604295.1, forward strand.
TGCTAATGATCCTACCTCTAAAAGTCATTCCTCTGAATTTCTTTTTTATTTCCTTTTTAAAATCTCTGTATCCATCATTATCAGAAAGACATTCTCCCCTCAGACTGGCTTTCTGGACTTGACTTAAATGCATGCTTTGTAAATCAGGCTTTTCCATCGGGTACGTTTGCCTGTGTCTGCCCTTGTATGGTCAAGGACTGAGCTCCCTTACTTATCTGCTAATTACTGAAAATCAGGGGGCCTTGATTAACTTGGCCCAAATACAGAACAGAAATGGCTTATTCACTCGCTCCTTAAAAAAGGGTTAGGAAGAAAATCTTTATAAATAAGGGCATTCCTGAATACCTACTCCTGCCCTATCTAAGTGAGAAGACAGCAGAAGTTAGTAGACATGGCATTTGGAGATACATTCAGGTGATGGCAAGCATCTAGCCACTTGCAGACCTTGTTTGAGCTTTATTTTTCAATCCACATGAAATGCTGGTTTGGGAATAGATATTTAAGAGCAGATTTTAAAGTGCACCATTTCTTCTTAATTATGAACTAGTGTATCAAGGCATATGGCAAAAACCCATGCTTTAATAATAAAACTACTAGATTAAAATTTTCCCTCATTAAAGTATGGGTGAGTGTATATGTCTGTGTGTAGAGAAGTTCCAAAAACAAGAAAAAATTATTGAGTTAGGTCATTATGGTATTTGGTCAAGGTAGAAAATTAAACACAGTAAAAAATATTAACTGTATGTGTTCTATTTTGATAGATATAAATAAATTTCACCTAAAGAGTATAAGGAACTAGGGTCTCCCTGGTGCCCTGGGGGTTAAGTCTCAGTGCTATTACCTATACTGCCTGAATTCAATCCCTGGCCAGGGAGCTAACCCACATATGGCTCAGCAGGCCTCTTCTGACTTGCCAACTGCTCCCCTCAGCAGTGTATTTCAGTCAATCTGCCTGTCTGCTCCCATTCTGTCTCTGGTGAATCTTCTCACCCCCAGCACCGCTGGCCTATTCCCCAGTTCTTCTATGCAAAATATGAATAAACAAACAAGCAAATAAATAAATAAAACTAAAAAAAAAGGACTAGGACATACACATGTTGACTGGAGTGAGTCGGTATGAGAAAGGTGATCTCATATGCAAGTGGGGTACCCTGAACTAGAGCAGATGGAGTTCCCACTGCATTCCTGGAAGGAACTGGTGCTGCTCTGTGGGAGGCACAACAAAAGGTGAAGGAAGATGCCAAAAGACAACCCTTCTAAACTTCAGAGTTGAAAGCAGAGTTGTTCAGGGATATGTGGTTTGAATTTTATTGCTGCTTATAGCAGTAACTACTTCTCTTCAAAATTATTCTCCTGTTCTTCAACCATGCTGGGCCTTCTTAGAATGGACCCTGAAGTTGATTTCAATGTAATTTTGGTATTGGCAAGACCAGAAAGACCAGAAAGAAAATTAGAAAACAAGAAAAATATTCTATCTTGATTCTATAAAGACTGAGCACCTACTACATAGTCACTAAATAATAAGATGTTATTTTGGAAACAGAAGAGATAGCAAATGTTTACTATTTTAGGAGACCTTGAATGAAAGACTGGAAAAAGGTTGAACAGATAATTTCATTTTTCCTCTGTGTGATATTTTTGACATTTTTACACAGTTTACAGTGTGTGTGTGTAAGGCAGAAAATTAAACACACACACAAACAAATCTATTCTTATTGGATATATACATATTATATATAGTATATATACTTAACAGATGTTAAGTATGTGCCTATAAAATCTGACTAGAAAAAGAAGAAGAGATAGAGAAATAGATAGAATTTAGATACAAATTTAAAGGTATAGTTTTCCTTAATGGAAATGGCTTGATAATTTATTAGATTGAGAACAAAGGTTCAGAAAATGAATATAGCATGTATAAGATAAAGGGATAATTGATATATCATAGTCCTCCCCAAAAAGGGGGGAGGGGACATCATTAAAAGTAATGATGGAAAGGATTTTCTGAATAGAAAGAGACCTAATTATACTTTGATTCTTGAAAGAGAAAATTGTAGAGAAATGTGATTTAAGTTTGTGGAAGATATTTGTACATGTGTGTTTGAGATGGTTCATGACTTATGGATCAAGTTTCCTTTGTGAAATTAGAGGAGAAATTTGCTAAGAGTTATGAGTATATGAGATTTGATAGAGACAACGAGAAGAGTGATAATAGCTTAGAATGGTCCCTAAGAAGAATATGAAAGGATATTGACAAGAATGAGTGAAAGGGCAATTAATTGCCATTAAAGACACTAAAACATCATTTGCTTTACCAATGAGGAGATGTCATAATCAATATTAAAATGATCCCTAAGTATTCCTCAACTTTAGGTTATGACATATCTTTCCTAAATACTTAATAGTAATTACTCATCCAAATTTGGCTCCCATTTTACTTTCTGACATGATTTACTTAGTTAAGTCTAAGTCCAGATTTCAGCTATGACTTCTTCTGTCTTACAGGCCATTAAGCATAGCCCACCATCAACCAGTTGGAACAGCATAAGAAAAGAATATTGCTGCTTCTGATTAGAATGTTCTATTCTTTACCTAGCTGAACTTTCCTCATTTTTTAAGTTTGTGCTTCTTCTTCCCTCAAGCAGTCTTTATCCCTTAGTCCAAATTTGGTCCACCCATGGTTATTTATTATGTAATCTTGATCCTTCATAGATATTATAATTTATAATTTTATATTTTATGTTTATTAATTTCAAATGTTTTCTCTTCCAAACTGAAAGCTTCATTAGTGTATGGTTATGACTATTTTGTTGATTACAATATCCACAGTGCCTAGGGAAGGATCTATTAATAGCATAGATTTTGGTAAATTCTTCTTGTTCAGTTAATTGATGAATGATGAATAAGTGATAGAATAGCAGATGAATAAAATAAGTAATCATAATATTTTTTATGGTCTAGTCCAAAACTTCTTGAGTAAAACTATTTTCCCCTCTAATCTTACTCTAAATCTTATTTTGTTTCATATCCTCCCAACTTCTGACATTCTTATTTAGTGCCCTGTATATAACTCCCAAGTAACCCAGATATATCTTATTACCCACTGTCTGGAATTTTTCACTGCCTTGATATGCCCTCTGTGTTGTGGAACCATGTTTGAATAAAATATGTAAAAACTCAGTGTGATCTCCGACACTGTTCTGTGTGACCTCTTGAATACACTGTCTCCATGGACAAATCACCTTTCTTATCTGTATTCTATTTTAGCACTCTTCTGTGGGCCACAGGCCCTGTGCTGACCAGACCCTGCCTAGTTTGTCCTAATCATCTTACACAGTGACATAGATAGAGATGGACTTTCAAATAAAATGCAAAGAAAACTCACCCTTTGGGAAAAAAGTATGTCTCATAGCAGAAAAAGAGGTGACATCAACAAAAGAGAAGTAGGAAACTTCAAAATTCTGTCCCTCCACAAAAGCAACAACAACAATAAAAAACTGCCAAAACTGTCAGAATCAAACTTCTTTTTGTTTTTACTCTGGCAACAAACTAAAAGTTTGAGGCAACCAGGAAGTCCTTAATCAAGAAAAAGCAACTGATTCTTATGAAGAGAGCTTTGTGGTATTTTAATTTATTCTGATGTCACCCTTCCAAAATCTGTATCTGCATCTGTATTCTTCATTCCTAGATAAACAAAAATTGACAGTTTGATGCTAGTACACCTGCTCTATAAAAAAATTCTAAAGAGTCATTCAGGCTTAATTGAAAGAATACTAGACAGTTACTGTAATCCACAGAAGAAATAGAGAGCAACAGAAAGGGAAAAACATAGGTAAATGTATAAGTCAGTATTAGTACAGTTTTTGGTTTGTAATGACTCTTTTATTATATGATTTAATATTACCTGGTGGCCTCCCTGGTGGTGCAGGCAGGGTAGACTATGTAAGGAAATGCTAACTGTGCTCAAACAACAAGAAAAAATTGTCTTTAGACCTGGACCTTGGTTACAAATGTAATTAATTTTTAATGAATACTTGGCTTTAATATGCTGGAGGTCTTGGGCCAGGGGGTACCAGTTTGATGAGATAATTTATGTTAATCAATAAAATTCTTATGAAGGCATCATTAAATTTCTCTGGCTGGCAACATACTGCACAAGTCCATAGTTATCTTTGCTGGGAAAATTAAGAAAGTCCAGATGATACTGGGAGAAGACAACTGGAAGTTTGACTTGGTTTCTTCTGGACATAGCCCTTGGCTGGTTTTCATCTGTATCCTTCAATTTAATAAACCATAATGCTTGAGTATAATAGCTACTCAGTCCTGTGAGTCATTCTAGTGAATCTTCTAGCCTGAGGATGATCTTGACAATCCCTGACATGGACAGGAACTTCCTCAATGTAATAGTGGGCTTAATGGTAAAGACTGAAAACAATCCCGTTGGGATCTGGAATAAGACAAAGATGTGCATTCTTGACATCTCTATTCAGCATTTACTGGATATTCCATAAAGGGTAATTAAAAAGAAAAAGAAATAAATGTATACATATTGGAAAGGAAGAAGTAGAACTTTATTTCTATTTGCAAATGACATGCTCTTACTTACAGAAAATCCTGAAGAACTCCACCACCCAGCCCAAACAAAATAATACAGCTAATAAATTAACTCAGCAAATTTGCAGAATGTAAGGTCAATAAACAAAAATCCTTATATTTCTGTGCAATAGCAATGACCAATCTGAAAGTAAGTTAAGAAAATAATTCCATTTGCAATAGCATCAACTGGAATAAAATACAGAGGATTTAATTCATCCAAGGAAGTGAAAGTTTAGTATACTACAAGATTTAAAAACAATTACTGGAATAAATTAAAGAAGACATAAATAAGTGGAAAGCATTCTATATTCATTAATAGGAAGATAACACCATAAAATTGTCCATAGTCCCCATATGAATCTACACATATCAATGAAAATTTCTATTGATATTCAAAATAGGAAATTTTGAATAAAGGAACAAAATGATCCTAAAATTATTATGATTTGCAAGGGACTCCAAAGAGCTAAAACAATCTCTAAAAAAAAGTATAAACTTCAGGAATTCATACTTCATGATTTCAAAATTTACTAATGCTACAGTTTCCAAAACAGTGTGGTACTGCATAAAGAGAGATATTTGAATCAATATAATAAAGTCCAGAAATAAATCAACAGCAATTATTTTTTCTATGAGTATTATGGCTATTCTATGAGGTAAGCATAACAAGTGGTACCAGGACAACTAGATATTCACATGCGGAAGGAAGTAGTTGTATCTACACCTTATGCTATATTTAAAAAAAGTGCTTAAAATGGACCAAAGACCCAAATTTAAGGGCTAAAATTATAAAGCTCTTAAAATAACAGGAGAGATGCTAATCAAAGCAAAGCATACTAAATAGGTAAACTGGACTTCAACAGAATTAAAAACATTTGTGTATCAAATGAGACTAAGTAAAATAACAACATAGAATGAGAGAAAATATTTACAAGTCATATCTCTATAAAGGGTCAGGTATCCAGATATAGAAACAATTCCTGTTATAATTCCTGTAAGCCTTTCATTTTCACTGAAATTGCTTCCTTCATTAAGAGAGGTATCAGTTTCCAAATACGAGGATGTATATTTGTAATTGAATTTTGCCTTTTGCTGCGAAAGCCTTCTACACTGTTATTTGAAAGACAATAGGGTTGCTGCTATTTTGCATCATTCTGTGCTATGTGTATGACTGGTAGTACATATATGGACAACATTTAAATATCTTATCACATGTCCAGCCCTTATATTTTACCAAATCATCGAGCTCAGATTCTAAGTTGTGTCAAATATCAAAATCTGTCTACATCGTGTTCTCTTCTCTACTGTAAAAGAGCAAAAGTAAATAAATAAATAAATAAAAATTAAAAATTAAAAATCACTATTTTCAAGCAACATACTCATCAGGGATCATATAACCACTGTTTTTGGATAGTATATTCTTCTTTTGGCAGCTTATTCTTCTTTTTCCTTCAATGTCTATTATTGTGTGATACCTGGTCAACAATCTGTTTACCAATGAGAACAAGCTATCATATCTATATTAGCTAAAGAACTGATAATGCTCTGGAAGACTGCTGTGAATTATTAGCCACCCCTTTTATATTTGCAGTAGCTTGCTGAACTTTTGGGTTTGGCAGGTGGGAAGAATGACTGTACTCATGGAAAGAGCTGCAAACTGATACTTATTTTCTAGTATGGTATGCCATCTGGCTTTAGACTCTTCATACTTCCAGTAAGTTTTACTACTATATTTTTATAATATAAAAATGGGAGACCTGCACCAATAGACTAACACAATTTGAAACCTGACTATGAGACCAACCTGTCAACCAGTTCTTTTCTCTTTGGGCAAAATTACTTAATAGCCAATTAGTCATGTAGTGAAAATGCAAAGAATTTAATGTGAATCCATCTAGAACCTTGGCTACAAACTAGCTAAATATTTTTACTTGATTCTGGCTCATTTTCAGTGCCCATTTTTTCAGAATTCCTAGAAAATCTGTGAGATACCTGATATTGTTTTAAAATAATCATTTTCTGCTTAAATCAGCCAGTGACAGTTCCAGTTGTTTATGATAAATAACTTTGGCTATGAGCAATAATGATTTTGTTCAATTCATCTGATAAATTAGATGGACTCCTTGAACCTTGTCTGGGGGTAACTTCCTAATGCCGTGAGGTGGGTGGTCTGGCATCTAGTGTTCCACTCCATTGCTTTTCACCCACAGAATGTTTCTTACTGTCATTTCTCACTAAGATCGTGTAGCTTGTCTTTCTAATCAAGTATTTTAGCTCTAGATGTCCCACAAATAATTTTCTTTTTTCCAATACTACTTTCTTCTTCCATTTTACTTCTCACATCATCAAAACCCAAATGAAATTTCTCTTTTTCAGCAAAATCTCTTTAACCACTGTTTAAACTTGCCATCTCCTAGAGATTATCTCAATGCTTGTTATCAATGCCCACTCATGTGGTATAATTTGGACTCACATTTCTTGAGAGCTGTCCTTATATCTCTTTATATTCTAGTTAGCCTCCTAACTCTTGAGTGTCTGAAATAGTTTTCAGTAAATTCTTCACTTAACATTTTGGTGTATAGCTAGACCTGCTCTCTCCTTTTGATATTTTTATTTTATATCAAGGATAATTGGTTTTGTGTAAACAAAATTGGGTAATAATATAAGCTGCAATCTAATTATGTCAGCAATGCCTTATCACCCATGAGATAAATAAACATGCCTTAGTGGCTCTTAATTTTCCTTTCATCTCTAACTCCAAGGACTGCTGCAGTTTCCCTTATGAACACTCTTCCATGAACTATGTCTTTTACTTTCCAGGAGTTCTTGAGTTTCTTAGAAAGCCATCTGTTAGTACATGTCTGCCTTTCATATGTAGCTCTATTTTTTTCTCAGATGTTCCTTTTCCTAATACATAATATTTCTTCTCAAGACCTAGTTCAAGGCTCTCATCTCTGAAGCACTTTAACAACTCAGATCAAGTGGGCCAAACAGAGAGCAAGAAGCATGCCCTCTGAGCTCAACAGCATCACTAACAGTGTATCGGCCAGGCCACCTACCTCACTGGGTCTCTAAAGACAGTGACAGTGTGGAGACACTCAGATAATTAAGCCTGAGAAAGATCTCAGAGCCTACGTTTATTGATTATAGGTTTACCGAAGGTTCATCATTTTTTTGCATTTTCTAGGCATTGAGATGCAATCCAGTTTTTTAACATTGGGCAATAAGTCCCACAGTATCTCCCTCCAGAAAGTGAATATTCACAAGACTAGAATGATCATAGGCCCCAGAGACTGGAAAAGAAGCTTATGTCTTATGTCCCTGGCCAGAGAGAATAGGAATTTGGCAAGAGCGAAACAGAAAGATGACAGATTTGGAAGCTCTGTGCAGGAGTGCTGAGGGTCTATAGGGAATACACAGTAGCATACTGCCTGTATATGCTTTGTGGAGCCATTGCTGCCAGCATGGGCAGACAAAGGCTATTTATTGAAGAGCATTGTTTCAGCTTCCCTACAGCTGTGTTAGACAGCACAACGAGGCTTCTGAGTCCCTGTAAAGCTATCGACTCAGGGAGAATGGTCTGCAACCTTCAATACACACTCTTTTCAGAACATGGAAAGACAAAACACAAAAGATTCTTGCAGAATAACCTCTGGTGAAAATATGACTGAATTCTGCATTAAGTAATTGAATGTAGCCTCTTTTACTGCAGGTTGGATGAATGCTGGATATATGGAAAGGAGGGTAGGGGAGAAGATTCAAGAGGTTACATTTTGGATTAGGCAAACCGCTCTATTTAGCTTGGCAGGGGGTAATATTAAAACAGCTTGTGAATTTTATAAAGCATGCTATAATATTTTTCATGAACATTCCCTTTAACTTTAATGGTCGGTAATAACTCCTGAGAGTTGACAGCCATTGTGGCTGCCTGCAGCACAGTTTATTCCATGGAATGCAGGATATATGAAAGAAGCCATTCCATTGAAAGTGGATACCTGGGGAAAATCAATGTGGTGGCCAAAACATGAACTGTAGGAACTGGTGCTCCCTGACATTTAGCTAGTAAGGACTTAGTTTTTAATAATCAGATAAAACCTATTTCTGGAATTGCTTCAGTAGTTATAACATCCAAATGATCAGTGGGAGAAAAGTGAAAGCAGACTCAGCTTCCAGCATCTCTTCAACATTTGATATCATGACACAACTGGCATCATAAGAAAGGAAAACTGACTATTCAACCCACTATAATCAGATCAACCAGTGTAACTTATATAGCCCATGTGAAAATGTCACTTATTGTTCTCCTGGTCACTTTTGTTTTCTGCCATCATAATAGCCAATGGCCACTAGAATATAAGAGCCAAGAGAGCAGGGAGCTTGTCTCCCTTGCTTTCCCTTCTCCCTTGCTTTCCCTTCACCCTAGTGACCCACATGGTCTTTAGCACTTTGGAAATACTATTGGATGAATGAAAACCATCCCATAATAAAAAACATAGGAGCAGGATAAATAAAACAAGGAAAAGCAATAAAAACAAAAGCTCTTTTTTGATTAAACATGAAAAATATGTGCCATCCAAGGAAAAGCTATTGGAAGAACGAAATAACAGAAATGGAGTAAAATTGAGGCAATCCAAAAACTTAGTTGCTAAGTATTGCTTGGGTTGGGTGAGAGTGAGTAACTTATTGTCAATCATTAAAATCATTGCAGCACTCTGAACTTCTGCAATCAGTTCAGAGATCAGATGTCAACTCATTCCAAACATTAGGTGTGATCAGAACAAGAACAACTGACACATCATCCCAGCTTAGTGTTCTTGGTTTTGGAGGTAATAGATAAATTCTTCTAATGCTCAGTGGTAGCAGGTGATCTACACAAGACTCTAGAGGACAGACTTCCATCTGCAGTTTCCTGTTGCAGGGTTCTTTGCTATTTTACACCCTACAGAGGTGCATCTTAATTATGCTAGTTTTCATTGTATAAATTTCACAACAGAGTGTACTATACCCCTGAGACATACCTGACTCCCTGCTAGATCCATTCACAACAGATAGTAAAATGGCTCCATCTGTAGCTCTCCCTGTTCCCTACAAATTCTTTTTTTTTTTTTTTTGTGCTTTGTGGCATTGCTTTTCAAATCAGAAGTAGGAAGTAATCTGCTGAGCACATTTTCTTCTTTCTGACTTCCTGCTCCTATGCTTATTTTTGTTTTCCGTTAGTGATAACACTGAAAAAAAGGGACTAACTTATCAGACTGAAGAAAATACAGGGATAAACTGAGGCCCCTGACTTTGTGATTATTCACTCTACCTAAAGGCCAGACCCCTAGAAAATGGACCAGGTGAGAAGTTTTGAGGAAGATGGGGGTGGCCAGTGACCAAGAACACTAAAGTTGGTTTGACATATAACAGAAACCTGATCTAGAGCAGTGCTCCTTAAATGTTATGGTGCAGAAGAATCACCTGGATTCTTACTAAGCTACAGATTCTAATTCAGCAGCTTGGAGTGGGGCAGCTTGGAGTGAGGAGTACATTTCAAAAATGTTTAATGTTATGCTAATGGTGTGTTAGCTCACAGATGATCTTTAGTTAGTAATGTGCTAGAGACCTACTTCTGTCATGTACTATATTGTGAAAGAAGCAAATCAGTAAAATCTTGGAAACTTCAGCTTTATTTACTTCTAAATTGGGGCTAATATCAAAGAAGTTGTGAGACAAAGTAAGAACTATGTGTTTAGTTTATATAAATAGGTAATTTATATAATATATATTGCAGTACTGCATACACATACTACAGACTGATCATCAGTTCACATCTATTCTTTATCACTACCATCAATAAGATAAAGTGCAGATGGGAACACAATTTACTGTTTACCCTTTGTTATTTATGTTTCTTTAAATCAGCCCCTGCTATTCATATTAACTGGATTTCACCCAACTAAAAATCCAAGAGAAAGGTGAGTTGTAGGTAAGGATTGGAAGACACAGATAGAGCTGGCCTGGCCACAAAGGTTATCGCCTTCACAGCGTAAATAGCAAGATACGAGGCTCTTGGGCAATCTTAACTTCAGTGACATTCAGATTGCCATTTGATCGTTACTACAGAAGAATGACCAGATAAAAAAAGACAGGAGGTTTTAAAATCAGTTTGGAAGCAAGTGAAAGTAAAGCAAAGCAAAGCAGCACTCTCTTGGGGAAAAGATGTAATGTATAATGAACTCAGTAAGCACTGCTGGTTTGTTCACACCCATATACACAGTCAGGAACATAAACTTCAGAAAGGAGCTGGTTTCTAAATGATTAACTTCTACACAAAATTGATAGTGAGCCACTGCTTTTGAAAATTGTCTCACTATAGACTTATCAGCTGAATAGAAGAGGTAACTTGTCCCTGAGCTCAGAAATAAATCAGATATAGTATACAATTTAAGAGAAAGCCTGTTTTCTGTCAGTCTCTTCCTGTAGCGATCTGTGCAGAGAACTGTGTATGCTAAATTGAGGATATGTGTGTTCTACTGCAATTAGCAAGGACTGGGATGGCCAGTGAAGAGTTAGGACTCAGTTAATAGCACCAAAAGACATCTTTGCCTCTTGAAAGCAACAAAATTGGAGAAGTATTTTACTTGTAGACTGTGGCTAACTTAAAGAGGAGGGAAAGAGTTCTATAGGGAAGGCAGAGAAAATACATGAGAATGAAAAGTGGTGTCAGAATCAAGATTGAGGGCCTCCCCTGTGGCACAGTGGGTTTAGCACAGCGCTGTGAAGCTGTCCGCAGCCTCTGCAGTGTGGGTTTGATTCCCGGCCTGCCAGAGAGATTCCCACATGGCGCAGCAGACCTCTCCTGTTGCGCCTGCTGCTCCCCTCAGCAGTGTTTTTGGTCCATCTGCCTGTTCTGCTCCCCACTCTGTCTCTGGTGAATCCTCTCAGCCTTCTGTGCCTTTGGCCTATACCCCAGCTATTGTACAAACAAAAAAATAAATCAAAAAAAAATCAAGATTGAAAGAGACAGGGACACAGCAGATGCAAGGTAGTGTTGTAGAAGGATCAGGTCCATAATTTCCCCCAGTAGCTTTACCAAGTTCTGAGGTTTCCATGCTTCCCTTGAGAAATGAGAGTCCCAAATTAAAGTCTGATGCACACTTCTTGGATGGAGGGACATTAAGAGAGAGCATTTGGACAAGTCTCCAAGAACAATTTTCAATTAGTGGGAGAGCAGACACCAGGATTTAACACTCTAGGACTGATTAGAAGATGCTGGATACAAAAAAAATAAATAAATAAAAATAAACAAACAACAGATAAAGAAAAGAAAACAAAACCAAAATTTCATTAATGGGAATTCCAGTTGAAAAGCTCAGTTTATAATATATTTCCTTTGTTCCATGTTAACTAGGTCACCATAGAGCCCATGGTGGTATCCGATGCCTTTCTACTTTGAAGCAGAGCTAGATAATTCAAGCCTTTAGGGTGATGGTTTGAATAGTTGGGCATCAATGGCATAAGACAGGTAGTCTTGTTTTGCATGACTGTAGGACATAGATACTGGTGGCAATTGACATAAGTGTCCTTTGTATATATGTCAAGTCTGAGCCTGGGTTGGCATTCTGAATTTTAAAAATTGGGGGGGAAAACTATCAAGACTTAACAAAGATGGGTATCAAGATAAGGAGCTTAATGAGATGGAAAATAAGGTTCAAAGTAGATTGGCGGAAGATAAAACAGAAGAGAAGGTCCCTGGTCAACTACTCATCCAGTTCAGATGGAATGATATGACCTTGAACATTAAGAATCTCAGTGGAATATACATGCAGGGCATGGCAGTATCCCCTAAACCCTGGCTGCCAAAAGTTGTAAACCCAGACCCAAGGGCCATGGAATTTTATTGTAAGCTGATGAAGTAAGGGAAATAATTCAGGATCTAAGACACCACGTGCCGGAGACCAGCTCCAGCTAGAAGTTGTGTCAGGGGTCTCAGAGAGGAGAGGATGGCGTTGGCCAAGTTTCCTCTCGGAGGACTGAGGGGAAGTGGAGCGAGGTAGGAGTGAGGTAGACACAGACACCTTATTTCATGCAAGTATCTCCTGCTGAGGGTCTCAGCGGGTCTTTATTTATACCTTAAGGGGAGCGGTGGGATTACATCAGTATAAGCATTGAAGCAGAGCAAAGACAATCAATACATATTTTCTCATGATCATGTAAAGACTCCGTTGGCCTTACACCTGTAGGCCATTTCTTTGGTAACCTAAGAACAATTAGTTTCCTAGGTATAGCTCATTTATTAGCATGATCAATCATACAAGACAGCACAACATTTGGCAACATATAAACTTTCCCAATTACAAAAGTGGGTGTAAAATTCCTATTCTATATTCAATTACTAAAATCAATCTATTTCCTAGCACTCAATTATCTTGGTTAATATATTAATTACTTTAAGGTGGTTTGAGACAACTAATCAAATCTATGAAAGTTCTACTGAAGTCTAACTCTTAACTAGAAATTCCTAACCTTCACACGGCCTGCGAACTATTGACCTCCTGCATACACCAGGAAATGTATTGTTGCCACAAACAGGTGCCCCCCAGGTTAGGCTATGGTTTCCGAGCACAGCTGGTTCAGGGCAGCTTGTTCTCCATAGTTCTCAGGGCCAAACCATTTCTTTCCTAACTATACCTTAAACAATTTTTACTTCTTTTGTGATAGTTCATGCATAAGAACAATAAGCCAATTGTCACCTGGGTCTGAATTAGGTTTTCACGTGCCAATTTATAACTAACTTACTTCAGCATTAACCAAGAACAAAGAGGAGAGCATTAGCAGGCATTGCCATGGAGACTCCCTACTTCAGATCTTCTTTGGGAAGTGCAAGAACTCCCCTTTTCTGGGAAGTACAACTTTCCCTCTTCGGGGGAGCACAGGAACTCCCCTCTTCTCCGGAGTCTCCCCCAATGCCCGGATCATGTCAAGAGACAGCATGGGAGGCACAGCCTCCTGCAACCATGTAAAGAACAAAAACAACAACAACAACAAATGGTCTCTAGGAGAACAGGTGAGCTAACAAATGACACCACCACTCACAGAACAAATACATATGGCAAACTCAGGTCTAATTTTGACTGTCATTGACATTGAGGAGTCTATCCTATAGCCAGAAATCTCTGTGAAATAGCCTTATGAAGATTCTGGTATAGTAAAGGTGTTTGTTTCTGAATGGATTTGATATTTCAGGATCAACTCTTGCATAACAGACATGATGCAGCCTTTATGGAGGGCTCAAAACAAAAGCACACTAAACATACACAAGAACAGTTGGGTATGGTTAATTATATTTTGAGTTTTGCTATCACAGAAGTGTTAATGTGGGACTGAGGAGCACCCAAGGACCCCATGAGGGGCACACACTCAAAAAAAGATTCTACTATCTGCCACACAAAGGCAAAGGAAGCAGACTTAGTGTGAATGATCTTTAATATAAGTGATCTTTAATATCTTTAATATAAACAGTATGCATAGGGAGGGAAGAGAAGAGAGGATATTCCTAATAATAGCTTCCCACTAAAGCCCTCCAAATTATCCATCCCATCATGGGCAAATGTCCAGCCAAACAGGGTCAGTCTGATACAGGATCACTGAGGAATAAAAACTTGACATAAGTCTAAGCTTTCTTCTGGCAAGGAACCACCAAAGGGGTTTGGGCAGTTCAGAGAGCTGGGTCAAAGGAAATACCACATCAAGATAATGGCTGCCTCTGTCAGCCTCCCCAGGTGTCTCTCATCCACGTGTCTCTGCCAAGTATCTCTAAATGTCTCTTTTCCACGCGCTTCTTTCCAACAGTAACAGGATTCAAGTTGGGCCACAGAAGCAAGACAGAAACAATCCCATCTGCCTTCATGTTATATAGGTCTTCCTGACCACTTAGCTCCACCCTCATTCCCAGTAACTCCCCAATCAGTAAGTACATTCATGGCACACAGGGACCTGTAGCCCAAGACAGCTGCACATAAGTGGGGCCAGGGAAAATGCACCTCACCTCCATAAATGTGTATCTGTAACACCTTCATGGATGTGTATCTGTAACAAAGCATGGTAACAAAAGATGATACTCACATCTTTGAGTTGCACAGTCAACATGAAGGGCATGCAGCATGATCAGAAGTGATGACTGGCCTTAAATTAAACTCCAAGTTCACTGATATAGCAAGAAGATAGGAAAAAGGAGCACCTAGACCACATTGAGAAGGGATCCATCCACCAGAAAGATTCAGTCATTTCAAAGATCTCTCCTCACGTGAACTGAATTGTAATTGTGGTATAGACTGTAGCCTGGTCCACATTCCTTTACCCTTAACTCACTCCTTAAACAATAAAATTTAACTTCTTTGTTCTCAACCCTGTTCCCCCCAAATCAATATAAACCCATTCCCTTTCCTGGGTGGAGAGACAGATTTGAAATCTTGTTCCTGTCTCCTTGCTAGTCTACTCAGTAAACAGGCCCCTCTTCTCTCAAATATCAGTATCATAATATTGGCTTCTATGTGTGTTTCAGTATCACAAATTACAAAAATGCAGTAACCTATTTACATTTCTGAATTTTTTTTTCCCCATTCCTCAAAACTGGGCACCTAGTGTCAGGATTGGGTAAAGGAAACAATTTAATAATGTTAAAAAAAAAAAAAACCCTTCATATATTTAGAGTTTATTGGCTTTATTATATATGAGTGAGGCTGTAGAAAGGTGAAACAAGATCCTGCAGGAAATGGAGGACTTTTATAGTCAAAAAAAGGTGAGTAAGGTTATTAGCAAAATAAAAGATTTTTTTCAGGCAAAGCCACATTTCCTTAGGAGAAGACAGGTGGTTCTTATCATGCAGATAACCTCACTAATGCTGATCTGGAAACTCAGATTGATTGGTTTAAGATTACACTTTTGGAAAAGTTTGAAGCTGCAAATTCTCCCAGATATTAAATCTGGATGGGGGCTTGCAGGAATGATTCAATTTAGGGCCTGTTTTTTTTTTTTTGTTTGTTTGTTTGTTTGTTTTTTGTGTGTGTGTGAGTGTGTGTGTTCTTAATTTTGAACAGTAGGCACACCACTGCAGACCTTTACTACCTCTTCCTCCAAACCAATGTGCTTAGCATAAAGATCTTTTATCTAAGAAAGCAGAATGCAGAGTTGAAAGAAATCTCGAGTTCATATTTCTAATTCCAAGGAGGAAAACTGTTTTTCCTTTAATCATCATTTATTTAAGAGAACTTCAGAAGCATTAAAGGCTGAGTAAGTGCAGGCAGTAAAACAAACTTAAGCAAGCACCTGAATGCGACAAGACAAGAGTAGCATTCAACAGAGTTCCAAAAACAATGGTAAACTTTTCAGGCATTTTCATTGAGGAGAATATATTTGAAGTGTAATGAACAAATTTGAACCCTCAAGACTGGAGAAACAAGAATAACATTAGCCCATAGATCTATATCATATTTTAGTATAAAGTTTTAAGAATGAAGACCTTTCCTTCCTGAATTCACATAACTATAGAACAAGGGAGGTGACCTAAGTCAATCTGACTTAATTCTTGTCCAGAGAGATAAGGCTTTAAAGCAATAAAGAAATTTCATTGTTTGCTTCAGGGAATTTGCAAATCAATTTATCAAAACAAACAGTTTGCTCATCTCAGTAAATAGCTCTCCTATCAGGATAAATAAATTGTTCCCTTGGGCAAACTGCTCACTTATCAAACAAATAATTTCCTTATCAAGATTGGCTTTAAGACCATTACCTCATAGTGTTCTCCAATCTTGAAGTATCCTTATCTGAATCTGATCAGTTCCTTTCCTCCAAAGATTCCCCTGAATTGGCAAAACCCTTCAAATAGCTTCCTCTGAAGTCTCTCCTCTGAGACAGGGCAGCTTGTATCCTCCCTGACTGTAGTGGGCCAAGTAAACTTAGGTTTATTTCATCAAACCTAAGAGTATGGATTTGACTCTCCCCCTGTTCCTGAAACCATCTTAGGAGTCTTTTTTCTTCTACTGAGAATCTCTAAGATAGTCAGGAAATACTGAGAACAGCTAATTGACACTAGATTGAGGGATGTCACGATCCTGTTATTCTTGTCAACTTTCTTTATGAGGAAGTCCATCTCAAACCAGGAGAACAATTATGCCTCTAGTTTGTTTTCAAGACAGCTCAGACAAGTATCAGGTTAAATAATGTGGAAGCTTTTTCATAAAAAAGAAAGTTCTATCTCCCTCTTTCTATCACTGATCAGAAAAAAAAATACAGAACATCAGATTCCTAAATATTTAGCAAATCTTATTACAAATTCAGAGCCCAAGAGTATCCTTCCTGTTGAGATAGCATGTCAGTGAAGGCTGTCAGTCTTACACTGAGCTGCAGAGCACTATGATCTCTGAATCTGACATGGAGCCAAGAGGAATAGGCATTCCAGTTTCTCGGAAAAAGTGAAAGCCAAGCAGTGGAATAACTTAGCTCATTCTGATACTATTGTTTTCAAGAGCTGTGACCATCATGACATTTCCATGGCATTTCAAGATATTTCATAAATACAGCTATTTATTAGACTTATTTTTTCTGCTCCAAATTTTCTCTTTCTTGTGTGGTGCCCATACATGACTATTTATTTGTATCACATCTACTTGCACCAAAATGATTTGAGACAACTTATAACACAAGTAAAAAATGAAGGGCCTCCCCGGTGGCGCAGCAGTTGAGCGCTGGGTTGCAAAGTTACCTGCAGCCTCTGCAGCACCAGTTCAATCCCCAGGCGAGGGTCCCACATGGCGCGCAGACCTCTCCTGCCGTCCGCTGCTCCACTCAGCAGTGTACTTCATCAATCTGCCTGTTCTACACTCCACTCTGGCTCTGGTGAATTCTCTCACCCTCCCGCTCTTCTGACTGTACCCAGTGCTTGCATAAATAAATAAATAAATAAGTCTTTAAAA
Source organism: Talpa occidentalis (assembly GCF_014898055.3). NCBI lineage: Eukaryota > Metazoa > Chordata > Mammalia > Eulipotyphla > Talpidae > Talpa > Talpa occidentalis. The sequence continues at coordinate 113,177,776 of NW_023604295.1, forward strand.
AAAGAAGTAAAATATGAAATGAGCCCAAAATGTGCCTAACATTAGGAGTAAAAAGAAGGTTGCATATACTTTTCATAAAAAACAATTGGCAGTATTGACTGTCCTTATGCCTCTAATCCAATATATTTAGCACCTAATTGCAAATCTTTCTTCTTGAAATATTCTCTAGATTTGAAGAAAATCCTGAATCCAAATTTCCAAATCAAGAAAAAAAAAAAAACAAAAAAAACAAAAACTTTGCTTTACTTGTCAATTCTCTGCTAATAATTATCTTAATTCAAAACATGAAACACACACTCACACATAAGCAGAGTCAATCATCAATCCAAAAGATCAATGAAACCAAAAGTTGGTTTTTAGAAAAATTAAATAAAATAGACAAACTCCTAGGCAGACTCACAAAGGAAAAACGGAAGAAAGCACAAATAAATAGGATCACAAATGAAAGAGGAAAAATCACAAAAGACACAGCAGAAATGAAAAGAATAATCAGATCCTACTATGAACGGTTATATGCAAACAAGTCCAACAATCTAGAAGAGCTGGACAAATTTCTACAACTTTGCAATCACCCAAAACTACATAAAGAAGAAATAGAACACCTAAACAGCCCAATTACAAGTGGTAAAATTGAAATAGTAATCAAACACTCCCCAAAAACAAAAGCCCAGGACCAAATGGATTTACAAATGAATTCTACCAAACATTCAGAAATGAACTAGTGCCTATCCTTCACAAACTCTTTCAAAAAAATAGAGAAGGAAGGGATAATACCAAACACATTCTATGAAGCCAATATTACACTAATACCAAAACTGAACAAGGACAACACACAAAAAAGAAAACTACAGGCCAATCTCTCTAACGAACACTGATGCAAAAATCCTCAATAAAATTTTAGCTAACAGAATCCAACAATGTATTCATAAGATAATTCACCACGACCAAGTAGGATTTATTCCAGGGTCACTAGGATGGTTTAACATCTGAAAATCAGTCAATGTAATCCAACACATCAACAAAAAATAAATATAAAAACCATATGATAATATCAACAGATGCTGACAAATCTTTTGACACAGTACAACACCCATTCATGATAAAGATCCTCAAAATCCTCGGGATACAAGGAACATACCTCAGTATCATAAAGGCCATGTATGACAAACCCATAGCCAATATCATTCTAATTGGTGAAAAGTTGAAAGCATTCCCATTAAGATCTGGAACAAGACAAGTATGTATACTCTCACCACTGCTTTTCAATATAATACTGGAAGTCCTAGCCAGAGCAACAAGACAAGAAAAAGACATACAAGGAATCCAAATAGGCAAGGAAGAAGTCAAACTATCAATATTTGCAGATGATATGATAATATACATAGAGAACCCCAAAAATTCCACAGAAAAACTAATGAAACTAATCAGTTTAGTAAAGTAGCGGGATACAAATCAACACACAAAAGTCAGTAGCCTTCCTATACACAAATAATAAATCTGAAGAAGAAGAAATCAAGAAAACCATCCCTTTTATTATTGAAACAAAAAAATAAAATACTTGGGAATAAACCTAACAAAAGAAGTAAAGGACTTATACACAGAAAATTATAAAACACTGTTAAAAAGAAACAGAAGAAGACACAATGAAATGGAAAGACATCCCCTGCTCATGGATTGGAAGAATTAACATTATCAAAATGGCCATCCTACCAAAAGCAATTTACAGATTCAATGCTATTCCAATCAAAATTTCAATGGCATTCTTCAAATATATAGAACAAATATTGATGAAATTCATATGGAGCCACCAAAAACCCCAAATAGCCAAAGGTCTCCTGGAAAAAAAAAAAAAAAAAAGAAGGGAATGGAGGCATCATACTCCCAGGCTTCAAAACCATAATACTACAAAGTCACAATAATCAAAACTCTATGGTATTGGGCCTCCCCAGTGGCACAGCAGTTGAGCGCTGGGCTGCAAAGCTGCCCACAGCCTCTGCAGTGCCAGTTCAATCCCAGGCTGCCGGCGAGGGTCCCAAATGGCAGGCAGACCTCTCCTGCCACCTGCTGCTCCCCTCAGCAGTGTACTTTGTCAGTCGGCCTACTCTGCTCTCCATTCTGGCTCTGGTGAATTCTCTCACCCTCCCATGCTTCTGACTGTACCCAGTACTTGTATAAATAAATAAATTAATTTAAAAAAAAACACAACTCTATGGTATTGGAACAAGAACAGACACATAGACCAACAGAACTGAATAGAAAATCCAGAAATAAACCCACAGATTTATGGTGAACTCATCTTTGACAAAGGAGCAAAGAATATGCAATGGAGCAAAGAAAATTTCTTCAATAAATGGTTCTGGGAAAACTGGGTTGCTACATGAAAAAGAATGAAGCTTGACTATTACCTCATACCATGCACTACCATGCACAAAAACCAATTCAAAATGGATTAAAGAACTAGACATAAGACCTGAAACCATAAAATATATAGAAGGAAATATAGGCAAAACACTTCATGACATACACCTCAGTAATATGTTTTTTTTTATTTTTTTTCTAAATATTTATTTATTTATGCATACAAGAGCTGGGGTACAGGCAAGAGATGTGGGGGTGAAAGGATCCATCAGAGACAGAGTGAGGAAGAGAACAGGAAGATTGATTGAAATACACTGCTGAGGGGAGCAGTGGGCGAGACAGGAGAGGTCTGCTGAACCATGTGGCTTTCTCTCTGGGCAGCCGGGGATAGAACTCATGCTGCAGTGGCTTCGGATTGCTTCACAGTGCAATGCTCAACCCCTTGCACTACCAGGGAGGCCCCTCAGTAACATCTTTAAAGACACATCACCCAAAGCAGTGATAGTGAAGGCAAAGATAAACAGCTGGGACTACATCAAATTAAAGAGCTTCTGTACAGAAAGAGACAGTAACCAAAACAAAGAGAAACCCCACCGACTGGGAGAACATTTTTGCACACAACACTAATGATAAAGGACTGATCACAAAAATCTACAAAGAGCTGATGAGACTCAACAAAAACAAAGTAAATAATCCAGTCAAAAAATGGGCAGAAGAGCTAAAAAGAAACTTCTTTGAAGAGGAAATGCAAATGGCCAACAGGCATATGAAAAAATGTTCAACATCACTTGTCATCAGGGAAATGCAAATCAAAACTACCATGAGATACCATCTCACATCAGTGAGAATGGCACATATTAAAAAAACTAGCAACAACAAATGTTGGCGAGGGTGTGGAGAAAAAGGAACTCTCCTGCACTGTTGGTGGGAGTGCAAACTGGTCCAACCAATATGGAGAGCTGTGTGGAGATTCCTGGACCTACTAAACATAGAGCTTCCATATGATCCAGCAATTCCACTCCTAGGTATTTCCCCAAAGGACAGAAACATCAATTCCAAAGAGCACCTGCACCCCTATTTTATAGCAGCACTATTTACAATAGTCTCCATTATATTATTCCTGGTGTAGTGGAATGAACTGCCCTACAGATAATTCCACATAGTAATTCCTGGAACTTGTTTATATCTTGCTTGAATAAAATGTTTTGCAGATACAACTTTATTTCCTTTCTTTGAATCTGAAATTATTCTCTTTCTCATTCTTCACTTGGACCCTTAAATGTATATTCAATTTAGCAATGTATAAATTTAACCAACATCTCCATCTTCTGCTAGAACCATAAAGAGAAAGAACACTTTAATATTAATCATGACATTTCACATCCACACTATTATTTTAATGTTCCTTATAGCTAATTCTACAAATTCATTCTCAGAATTATAACATATTTTATAATTTCTTTATAAATTATTTACCTATAACCTCACATTTGTCTATTTATTATTTGATCTAGCTAATCTTAATTCTGAGCTCTTAATGAATATATTATTTAAGAGATCATTCAGTGAGTTCATGGAGAAAAAAATCTCTTGATCATTGTTTTATTGAAAAAAAGAATTTGAAATTTGCATTTATTAAATGATAGTTGAGGTGGATATAGAAAGCTAGGTAGAAAAGTATTTCTTTCAACATATTGCAAATGTAATTTTACTATATTCTCATCTTTTTTCAAAGCATTCTTTTCCTAGTCAGATCATTTTTCTTTTGTAGATAATCAACCATTTTCTAATGGTTGCTTTTATCACCTTTTTATTTTCTTTACTGTTCTGCAGGATTTTTTATTTAGGAGATTAAAACTTGATGGGTTTCCTTAGTCTGAAAAATCCAAACTCATTTGTTTTAGTTTTTATCTCACTAAATATTGCCATTTCCTCATTTTTCTTTTGCTTCTGAAATCTTAAATATTTCTATATTAAAACACCTCATATTATATTTTGTGTCTCAAACTGATTTTTATAATTTCCTCAACGTTTTTTTTTTTTGTGGTTACTTAATTCAACTTTTCTTGTTAACCCATCCACTGAATCATTTTTAATGAGTGTACTTTATATCATTAATTTGATTTGAATCTGTTAATAGTCTTCCTACTGTTTTTCATAGTATCCTCTCTTTCATTATGGTTTTTACTACTTTGTTTTTGCTCTCTTGTGCTTTTAATAAACATACAATATTTTTTTTTTTTATTTTAAAATCTTTTTTTTTTTTTTTAAGATTTATTTATTTATTTATACAAGCACTGGGTACAGTCAGAAGCGCGGGAGGGTGAGAGAATTCACCAGAGCGGGGAGCAGAGCACGCAGAAGAACCGAAGTACACTGCTGAGGGGAGCAGCGGGCGGCAGGAGAGGTCTGCGCGCCACGCGGGACCCTCCTCCAGTGGCCGGGGAGCAGCCGGGGATCGAACCGGCGCTGTAGAGGCTGCAGGCAGCTTCGCAACCCAGTGCTCAACCACTGCACTACCGGGGAGGCCCAACATACAGTATTTTTATGTTCTTATGTTATACTTTTTGGTTTCAATGTGTCATCCTTCACAAGGTAGAATATTTCTTTGATTTATTATGTCTTATTATCAACTCATATTCAATAGGAGTTGATTCTTTTGTGGCCATCTGTGCATAGCATTTCTAAACAGAATGCCTTGGCAAAAGAAGATTTTTTTACTGCAGAGTACTGGAGAAGGAGCTACCTTAAGTATAGTTCATATGTTAATACACCATCAATCTCAAGTAAGTATTAAGATTTATAATATGTTTTTATTAGCTCATCTTTAATGAAAGCCTTTTTGCTTGTTTTTTTTTTTTTTTTTAAGGGGAAAACACGCATGCATTTATTTTTCAAAATTCCCAGTAAGGGGGAAAAAAAATTCAACATCTTTAAAAATGTGTTTATTATTTTTTTTTAAAAATCAGTTGTATACAAAAGTGTTTCGTAGTTTTTAATTCTCAAGACAAATACCCAACCCTCCACCCATAGCCCTGTAAGGGGAAAATGGGTGGGTTACCAGAAAGACTTTTTGCTTGTTTTTGTTGTTCTCTTTCTCTCTGAATGCTCGCGCGCGCACACGCACACACACGCACACACACACACACACACACACACACACACACACACACTGTAGGCTGATGTAGTTTCCAGAATGTAACATCATCAACTTCTATTTCAGGACTTATGGAAATGACCACTCTAAGTTCAGTTCAGTTTATATATTAATTTATCATCTTGGGACACTTGCAGCACATGATTTGAATTCAAGTATCACATCTGTCTATAGTGAAGTCTTGGAATTTGCAAGGTCTTACTATGTCCTCATCTGTATGTGAGGGGGGAGATTTGGGGGTTACCTGTACACAATGTCTTTTTGTAATTTACAAACAGAACAGAATGTCATGTGCTTCTACTGGGTCCTCTGATAACTTGCTATTCTGAATGTGGTTTATATATTAATTCTTCATATTGGAAACCTAATATGTGTGTTGTAAAGTTTCACATCTGTCCATCATGAAGTATTGAGATTTTGTTTTCACAAGAGAGCTTTCTTTCTCTCTGAAAGATCCTAGAAGATGATGTTTTCTTGTTGCTGTTTATGGCAAGGAGAAGAGGTTTTCTACCTCTTTTTCTTGGAAGAGTCTTCTAAGGCAAAATTTCATTTGTTGTAATATTAGTTCTAACTTTCTATTACACGCAATCTCCAAGGATACAACTGTTGTTCCTGGATAAATGCTAAATCTTAACCCCTTAAAGTGCTCAGATCTATATTTAGGTTCATAACCCTCTGGACTGCCACTGAATCAACTTGCATAGATGCCTTGGTCATAAATTCTCTTATTTCTGAGGAAAAAAGTAATTTAAAATTTTTCAAACCTGATGTTTCTGATATATATAAAATCCAGGATTACTTATGAGTTTGGAACTAGAAGGAGGTCCATGTTATATTAAATCTTCCATGTTTTTGAAGATATTTCCTAGCAAGTTTAAATAAAAAAAAAAAAAAAGCTAAGTTTAAACTCAAAAAGCTAAGAGCTAAAGAGGGCCTATCAACTAATGTTCAAACTTCAACTGTGACTCACAGGCAACATAAGTACTGCATGTCAAGGCAGGATGATGAATGAGAAATTGGACAGTGGGATCAAGAGTCACAGATCACATAAATAAAGATAGATTAAAGAAATAGGAAGGATGGGATGGGGATTCAGCAGTGACATGGACTTAGAAATAAATATCTCACATGCTTCCTGTTGAGCTAGAAGTCAACCCAAAATGGAGTCAAGCAGGATGTGTACAGCAGAACACCTGAGATAGAGGGTGGTGGCAGAACCATGCTACTCATTGTGTGATATGTGTGCAGTAACGGCATTGCCTGGGACCATGTTAGAAATGCAGAATCTCTGGCCCATCATCACAGATGAGGAACAGAAGGGGAAGGAGGAGGAGGAGAGGAAGATGTATTCAAATTCCAGCATGAATGAGTCAGGGTCTAATCAGGGAAGTAAAATGTATACTTGGCATCACATCAAACACATTTAACATAAAGAACTGGTTAAATTTCACTGAATAAGCCAAAAGAGAACAAAATGAACATAGAACTAGTATCTGCAGGAAGCAGTAACTATCCTGGAACTGGAAATAAAGGGCAGCTGGGGATTCTCAGAACTTACAAGCTTGGAAAAGAACTTCTGCAGAGGTGGAGCCCAGCTATTGAGGGTGGGTGGGGTGGGATGAACTAGCTTAGTAGAAAGACTGGGCATTGCAGAAGAGGGACTCAGAGAAGCTGAGATTCAGACTTTTGAAGAGAAAGCGCTCTCCGGCTGGTACTAATGTCTTTCAGGAAGTACAATGAGGTTGCTTTTGGATATGCTAGAAAAAAATTGGAGACTGGAGTCGATGCTACAGCCATGATGAAGAGCCATTGTTCAAGCAAATCAGGAAGGGGCAAGGCTCTGGATCCTGCTTTTTATTTCTCTTTGGTTACCCTTAAAGGCAACTAATTGACAGAGGAGAAAGGTTGCAGAGTGCTAGTCCCAGCTCCACCTAGCACCCAGAAGTAGTTAGAGCTGCAAGATAAGAGCTCCAAACAGTCCAGCTACTTGGCTGGCTAACCAGCATTTACATACACTTCCTATACAACTTGAACACCCCTATAATGACAAGCATGCATTTTTTTACCCTTCCCTAACAAATTGCAGCTACTCTTTGCATACAATGAGGCCTTGTTCAACTTATTCCCAAAAACAGAATACAGAAAAAATTGTCCCCTGACTTAATTAAAGCCATCTTAACTTCCTCCTAATCTTTTACCCCTCACTTTCAGTTCATTTCCAAATCTTACTTTTTGTAATCTCTCTCCCCATCTAAACGTCTGCTGGCCTCACTCACCTTTGGGCCAGCTTGGATGAGGGATACTGCAATGGTCATCAAATGCTCCCCACTACCTTTTTGTCCTTTCTTTTGTAAGACCTCTGTCAATGAAGATGGTCTTTTTACTTGGATCTCAGTGTTGCCATCCTGCATATAGTAAAAATAAAATCTAGGCCTCAGCTTAATCTCTAAGGTCCTCAATTAAGTGGCCCCAGGGAGGTTTTTCAGCCTCATTTTAACAACCTTGGGCTTCATGCTTGATGCGTGGATCATGCAAAATTCCACAAAATTTCAGTCTCATCATATTTCACTCCTCTGTGAAATGTCCTTCCTACCTTTCTTTACCTGGCTACCCGCCAACTGTCTTTCAAGACTCAGCTTAAACAGCATTTCCTAAAACCTAAGCCACTAAGTACATCTCCTGTATGCTCTTCTCATATGGCTAACATTTTGCTTATCTTATTTTATAATCATACAGGTTTGGACAGAGTAATACAAATACAGTAACACAAAACTTTGCATAAAACAATTCAATATCATTTCTCCATAAATATTTTTGCCACACAACTATAAAATTGGCCATAAGGCAATTTTGCTGTAAAATGAAAAAGAACAAAAAATAAAGGCAGGCATTCAAGGATATAACAAAACATGAAAAATCAATAACAAAATTTAAAGAAAAGTATAAATGATTCAAATTCATTTACATCTATATGTAAATTCTTGGAAATACTATTAAAAAACCTGATCTTCTTTTTAATTTATACCTAAGAACATGTCTTTTAAGGTATTAAATATTTTTGGTATTTTTTTTTAGTGATCAAACTTACTGGAAATGTGAAATCAGAGAGTGTAAAGTTAAAAAACATCATGCTATACTATTTGGGAAAAAAAAAATCACTTTGCAAAGAATTGATTCCTTGTTTCCTCCATGGAGAAATTAAGCCAAAATGTCAACATTTGTTTTCTTTTTTTACAGCAAAATTATTTATGCAGCAAAAATGTTTGCATCAAAGATACTTGTAGTAAAACTGCTGGACATGGCATAATCCTGTGCTCAATACATGTTTATTTGTGAGGGTGAAATTGAGTGCAACAGATCCCAAATTCAGGTGACTGTCTCCCTGAAAAGCACCTTACATTGTTCTGTTAACTCATTTTTGAAAGTCCCCTTTCCACCTACTGAAACAGAGCGCATCTTTCCCAAAAGTGAAACAGAATGGGGTTTGGTTTAGAAGTGATATATGAAGTTCAAACGTTTAACCTTTACTTTGAGAAGGTAGCAGCATGCTAATCAGTAAAGATGCCCTCACCCCCACCCCCCAGGACTCCAGCTGAATGTTCTTCTCCTTTAGAGAATGCTGGACATGCTGTCTGGAATTCATTCTAATGGAGAAAAAACACAGCTTTCCTGCTTTCCCCACCAGGCCACTGTTTGAGTCCATTGTGTCTTTTTTAGCAATTGAATTCCAGGGAAGGGCACTTCATGAAGAAAACAGGAGGAAACAATTCCAGCTATATCACAGAGTGTGGAGTTGGGGGCCAGCTGGGGGTGGCACTTCTGAGCAGCATACTGCTTTCCAACTCAGACCTGAAAACTATCTTTGAACAATCATTGCATGTCTTCAGACTTATAGCTGCTCCCTTTTCGATGAGAGGAATGGATAGTCTCTAAGGTGGGTGCCTCACCTCACTTTTCCTGCTCGGTGCTTGCAGTTTTAAAAATGTGTTTAATTTAAAGATCCAGAAGGTCACAACCTACAAAACCATATTCTAGTGACTGAGCTTTTATGTTTAACAAAGAGTAACTGGGAACAAAAGTCATTGAATTGGACCTGAGGGTTCATTAGTTTGCGCAGCATAGCACTGAGCTTTATCCAAACAATAAAATACATGCTGGGCTTGATGATAAAATCCTGATAGTACTCTACAGTTGTGTACTAGAATTTCTGTCTCTCCCCTGCCTCTAGAATAATGAGAGGCTGACATTGTTAACTAACCTGCTGTAAACTCTATTAAAAAAATACTATCTTTGATTTTTGCAATTTTACTCATTTGTAGATCCATTTCCAGATATGCTCAAAAACAATTATCATATTTGTCACCTGCTAAGTGTTCTCAAGAGCAGAAGTCAGCCTTCACACGCAAGCTTTCTTCTAAACAACAGTTTACATTCTCTTTAAAAGCTGGCTGGCTTGCTCTACTTGTTTAGTTTCAAATCTTGAGGTTGACAAAGAGATTAATTATATTTTGATTTCACTTTACAAGCCTATAAAAGACTTAATACAATGACAACCTATCTTAGATAAATATTCAGGAAACCCTACATTTCGTGGGGGTTATTAATTAACTAGTTTAGTGGGGTGGGGGTGGAGAGAGAGGAACTTCCAAAAGCATTCCATAGGCATAAATGAATACTCTTAGAGTATGAAACAAGGTTACTTGCATCACATGTGAAAGAAACCAAGGGACAGGAATAAGCAGATAGAAGTATAGAAGAAACCTGAAAATCACATGTGATGGGATGAAGAGATGGTTGGGGTGGTATTTGATAGGTCCACAAAATTTCTTTTGGTTGCACTATAACAAATTTTCATAACATTCAAGGTAGACCATATAACAGGTTCTGTGCCAGATGTCTCAATATTATCTTCTAATTATCACATCTTCCTGATATTGTCACTACTATCAGCTCAATATAAATGATGAAGAAATGAAGCACTTAAGCTAGTGTAGCTTAATAACAATAGTAATTTATTTGAATTCAGATCATGTTGACTTCAAAACTATTAGCTACATTATTATCTCTCTAACATATCAGTTTCCATCAGTTATTCATCCTCCACAACTGTATTCTATAAGCCTTGTTAGATGAATCCCAGCCCCTTTGTTATGTCCTGAATGTTTGCATTCATCCAAAATTCATATGCAGAAGTGCTAACTCGCAATGTGATGTTATTTGGAGGTAAAAATCTTTGTGGGGTGAATAGGTTTACTTGAGCCCTAAAGGTGGGACCTCTATGAGAGCATTAATGCCCTTAAAAGAATATGAAGGAAGGGCCTCCCCGGTGGCGCAGCGGTTGAGCGCTGGGTTGTGAGGCTGCCAGCAGCCTCTGCAGCGCCGGTTCAATCCCTGGCTGCTCCCCAGCCACCGGAGGAGGGTCCCACATGGAGCGCAGACCTCTCCTGCCGCCCTGGCTCTGGTGAATTCTCTCACCCTCCCGCACTTCTGACTGTACCCAGTGCATGTATAAACAAAACAAACAAATGAATGAATAAATAAATAAATAAATAAAACATGCCTCTATAAAAAAAAAAAAAGAATATGAAGGAAGATGAACTCTGTCTTTCTTCACAATGTGAGAAGATGGTCATTTGCAAACCAGAAAGAGAGTCTTCACTGGAAACTAGATGCAGGCACCTTAAATTGGATTTTCTAGCCTTTATAATTCTGATAAGCAAATGTCCATTGTTTAAGCTCCAGTGTGTGGATTTTATAAATAGCTGCATGAGTTGACTAATCCTCCCAGAAATAGTTCCTATTGCTGTTAAATAATTATTTCTCAAAAACCAGATGCATTAATACCATATAGAAAAACTAATTCAAAAAGGATTAAAAGACTTGGATCAAGACCTGAAACTGTAACATATTAGTAGAAAACATAAAATACACATTCTATGACATGAATCTTAAAGATGTTTTGGGATACTCTACTCCAATGGCAAGGGAAACAAAAACTAAAACAAACACTACATCAAACTAAAAAGCTTATGTAAGTAAAAGAAGTTACAAGAAGAAGAGATATCACACTGAATGAGAGATGATATTAGGTCATCACATGTCCAACAAGGGGGAAAGATCCAACATATATGTATATGGATGTCTTTATGTGTGTGTGTGTGTGTGTGTGTGTGTGTGTGTGTATAAAGAACTCAAACGCTCTACAACAAAAACCAAAAAAACAGATTTCTTTAAGATGGTAGCAGGGTAAAGATCCTGGGCTTGCATCCTCCAACACACACAACAGAACTGATGCAAAATAAGCCAAAGAAAACCCTGAAGGAAAACCTGACCACCATCCTACATGGTAAGAAAATCAACCCAAATGAAAGACATATGAAAAATTGGGGGCCTCCCTGATGGCATAAGGTGTTAAGTCTCAGCACTACTATTAGCAGGGCCTGAGTTCCATCTCAAGGTGGGGCACAAACCCACATATAGTGCAGCAGACCTGCTGCTCCCCTCAGTGGTGTATTTCAGTAAAATCTGCCTGTTGCTTCTCACTGTCTCTGGTGAATCCTCTCACACCCACGTACCTCTGGCCTACACCCCAGTTCTTCTATAAATAAATATATCCTTAAAAAAAGAGAAAAATTAAGTGAAGTCTGTGTAAAGTGATAACAGAGAGTACAGATCACAAGTGGGAGAACTGGATGTGGTACAGAGTCCCCTAAAGCCATTGACTTAGCCACATGCCAACATTGGGGTGTCTAAGATCTGGCTCTGACTGGGTAACAGGATACATGAGCAGTAACCCAGAACAGAGGGTGCACAGAGGTAGAGGCAAAGAGTAAGGACTACTGGCTTGAATCTGAGGCTCCTAACACAGAATAGTTGTAGCCTGAATTGGGTCAGAGCACCTGGCCAATAGAAGTGGTTGCTACTAAAGTCCAGGTAGAGAGAAACACGGGCCATGCTCCACAAAGAATTGTTTAACAACAGGAAGTTCAAATTCCTGGGTCTACTGGAAGTGATTCTCTAATGCCTATTGTGCTGGTCCTCTTTTATACCTACTGCCTTACCAATACCAGTGCCGTGGTTAGTCCAGGAGTTGCAAAAACAATTTGAAAATCTATCCCTACTCAAACTCTGCAGCACTGAAAATGAGGAGATAGAAGAACATAGTACAAATGCAACAATGAGAACAATGAGAACACTTACTGGAAAAAGACAGAAGGGGAATTCAGAGCAACAGTTCTGGCAATGCTTATGGAACTTAAGGAAAAAAAAAATTGGAGGATATAAAATAACAACAGCGTAAAGATAATGAAAATATGAGGCAGCTACATTGAGAAATAATGGAGTTAAGAAACACTATAGCTGATTAAAAAATACAATTGATGATTGATGTCTTAATAGCAGACAAACAGAAGCTATTGAAAGAATTAATGAAATTGAAAATGAAATGTTGGAGAAAGCAAGAATATAATGAGGTAAGAAAAAAAGGAGTGGAAAAAAATTAAGAATGTAAGAGCTCTCTGGAGCAACTTAAAAAGAACCCTAGCAGGCCTCCCTGGTGGCCCAAGGGAGTAAGCACCACACTATGAAGCAATCCGCAGCCTCTGCAGCATGAGTTGGATACCAGTTGGCCAGGGAGAAGCCAACATGGTGCAGCAGACCTCTCCTGTCTTGCCTGCTGCTCCCCTCAGCAGTGTATTTCAGTCAATCTGCCTGTTCTGTTCCCCACTCTGTCTCTGGTGGATCCTCTCACCACCCACCCCCCAACCCTGCACATCTCTGGCCTGTGCCCCAGATCTTGTATGCATAAATAATGTTTTTTTAAAAAAAAGAACCCTAGAATGAGAAGCAAAATAGAAAGATACAGAAGATACAGAAAACCTATTTACAGAAATAGTCACTGAAACCCATCCAATCTGGGAAATGAAATAGAAGTTTTGAACCATGAGGCCCAAAGAATTCCAACAAAATAATGCCAACAGACATACACCAATGCACAATGATCTTGAGAAGAAAATATTAATAAGCCTATGTTAAGATCAGGAAATTGAGGGTAAGAGATTGAAAACTGAGGTTAAAAGTGCATTGAATTAATATTGATAGGTAGATAGGCAGAATGTAAGTGTATAGTCCTCATGGCTAAGCTATATGGAACACTGTCAATATTTGTTCTCAGATTCATTTTCTCCATAGTTAGTGCTGAACCACTAAGCACATTCATGATCTCCATTTCTGTCTTGAATCCCAAACTTCAAACCAATTTCAGGGTCCAATCTTTTCTACTGGCTCTTCAAGTGTAGATTTGCTCTTTCCCTTCCTCCCAAGTGTTTGCTTCTGTGGGTTTCATTCCTCTTAAAGGTTAATATGTCCATGTGTTGAAATTCCAAAATCACATATTTTTGTATTTAATAATAAACATTAAATTTAGTGGTGGGAATTTTAGGTACCAAATGAGCTCACGGTGTTAACATTCATTCTCCTCACAGATTTCTAGTCATCCTACATGTTGGAAGGCTTTGCTTGCAGAAGCCATGTTAATATCTTAGTACTCAGCACCATCAAGAATTTGATGCTTTTAATGTAAAACATTTGCAGCTTTTCGGATAAATTCTGCTAAGCAATCATTCTAGTAGAAATGATTGTGTTAATATCATAAAACTCATTCATTAAAAGTCAATATAATAAACACCCAATTCTTTTCTCATTTGCAAATCAATATTTTGGATATTATTTTCTCAGAGTGAAGCTTGGTAAATTTCCTAGGACTTAATTTTGTATATAACATGCCCTTTTTGATTTTCTGAAAAATATGCTATAGGTCCTGATATTATCTCCTTTGCACTTATCAGGCAGTTTCTAGGTTTCTCCCATGTTGCATCTTAATAATTGGAATTACTTTTTAACTAGTTGACGTTTATGTGTGTTTAGTATATTGCTGCATTATAGTAAATATCTTTTATAACTCAGCACTGGTTAAATAATCTAAAATTTACTATTATCCTCAGCATCAGCATATTTTCACTACCTCATCATAAATTAATTTTCCATGATCAACTAAATGGACTGACACTCTATAAGGCATAAACCATGACACAGTGTTAATAAAAACTGTTCAACATATTTTTATGCTTTCAAAAAATCGATTTTTTAAAAGTAGGAAGCAAGTATACTTTCTTAAATGGTATACTATTTAAATAATAGCTATATGCGTATCTATGAGTATGCTGGTAATTGTCTTTTTTACAAAGTCCCGGTTCTGTTGAAGTAAAAGGTAGTAGATTTTCTTGTGTTCCTTAACATAAACTTCTATATAGAAAGGCAGAGAAAAAACAGGATGCTGACTTTAGAGTCAAATAGGAAAGTTTTGATTTACATGAAATTAAATCTCAGTCTTAGTGCCCTGTCCAGATACTCTTGGGTCATGTCACTGGCTTAGCAACCCCAACTCCCAGGTTCTGTTTCCCAGGTACTGATAATTGCTCAAACCTGAGACCCTGTGGCCTGTGCGTGTGGAGAAAGAGAAGAGCTTGTAGAGGGAAGAGTTCCTTCCCCCCATGGTACAGCATGTGTCCTAAAGCTAGCGCACTCTGGTCATCACTTTTCCTGTTTCTACCCCACTCCCTCACTCCTTTAAAGATTTCTCCTGACTGCCATTTAATAAATTACTTGCAAATATATCCTTGATGCAGGGCCTGCTTTTGAGAAAAACTCACCTAAGAAACAGAAAATATATGCTATATATGCATCAATGTATTTCATCAAATTCTTTCCCCAAATCCCAAATATAGCCTGGGTTTTTTCATAGGTAATGAAAAGGATTTTGTACTCACAGGCAGTCTAAATACACAGACACTTATTGTAGTGTCTTTGTGATGCGTCAACCTGGCTAGGCTGAATGACTTTTCCCAAAATTCTCTTCCCTCTGTTTTTCTAGTTAGAGTGAGCCACAGGGGAGATTCTTAAGTTATCTGGATAATGAAAAGGAAGGGCAGACTTTGCTGTGATTTCTTTTCCCCATTTTAATCTGAGCTGACTCCATCTTCCCCTGGACCCTCAGCATGCTCTGACTCCTGGACCAAACCTATGCGTTTAGCTCCACAAAAAAGGAGCTCAATTCTGCAGTACATTCATACCAAAAAGAAAACAGGAACAGAATCAAGTTTCTGTTCTATTTCATATTTCCAGCTTATGCTTGTGGGAACCAAATTGTTACAGACATTGGGTACTTTACATCTATCTCCCATTTCTACTATCTGCCCTACAGAATTTAAACATCAAAACACAGAAGCAAAATCCTTATAGAGACTGCTTAATTGGCTCCAATTAGTAAAACAAGATGAAATCCTTGCCATAAAACGCTTAAGATTTCATATTTTTATGTATATAATTATATGTATAATGCATAGTAAATAAGATATATAACAAAACTCCCAAGATTTCTTATATGTAATTATATAACATATAGTATATATATATATGTGTGTTTTCATATTTATATAAAGCTATTTCTAATATATATTGTAACATATAAAAAATACATATATGACAAGCAAAGAAGAAGAAAATGATGTAGCAAAGGCAATCAATTGTTTCTTACCTGAATAAAATAAGTTCAGAATTTTGGAAAACTTTTTTTTTTAAGTTATGTAACAACTTGGACTGGTTTGGTAAAGAACTGGAAATCTTATTCTAAAACATTATATTAAAAATGGGGAAAAGAAGAGGGAAGTTGTGGGATATTCAAAATCTTGCTATCCTATACCAAGTGTGGGGAAAAAACAAGGGGAATGCATTAAAGAATTATATTCAACATGCTGGGAGAGTCAGACTCCACTCGTTCCTCCAGTCATCTTAGCTGCTACATTTGTTTTCCTTCCTAAAAAATGTGAAAAATTGTCAAAAATCCTTGTGCTTTGGGAGAAGGAAATGAGCCTGGAAGAAAAGTGGGACTAACTTCAAATTTCTGTTGGAAATTTAAGGAGTAAGGGGCATCCCTGGTGGCCTAGGGGTGAAGTCTCAGCGCTGTTATCGCTACTGCCTGAGTTTGATCCCCCGCCAGGTTGCTAACCCACTTGGCACAGCAGATCTCTTCTGTTTCATCTGCTGCTGCTCCCCTTAACAATGCATTTCTGTAAATGCACATGTTCTGCTCCCCACTCTGTTTTTGGTGAATCCCTCACCCCCTGCACCTCTGGCCTACACCCCAGTTCTTCTACACAAAAGAAAAAAAAAAAAAACAGTAAAACACAACTGGAAATGTAGGGAGTAAGAAAAAGTCATGGTAGTTATGCATAGGGCTGTAGTCCAGGAGGCTCTCAAACTCTGGAGAAGGAACTATCTTAATTTGATAATTTTGTGTGACCCAGTCAAACTTGTCTCTTTTCTACTCTGCAACTACCCAGAAACCTACCTCTCCCTGTTTAGCTTTCCTATTAAAGAGAAAAGCTGAAAATAGGTACTGATATGAAAAAGAAACTTATGCCAATCATTAAACTGATCAGCAAACGCTTTCACTCATAAAGAGACTTGGACAACAAAAACTCACCAGATATCTGGAGATAAAACCCAAGATTTATTCCAAAGAAAAGAAAGTTGATTCAGAAAACAAAGACATAAAATTCTGTTGATTTCCTCAGAAAAATAACAAAGAATACATCTTTCATATAAAAAGGAATAATTAGTGAATGTTAAAAAGTTCCTTAAAATGATTATGTATTTCAAAAATAATATTTTGGGGAGGCTGATAAACTAAAATGGTTTGAAGGTTCATAGTAGAGGCACAGGAATTTGAGAAAAGCCCATAAATGTGAAGTAAGGAACAATGAGGTAAAATTTCCTTGCAAGTACAAAAATAAGCATAACATCATTGTCAACAAAATACTGTAATAAAATGTTGGTATCAGAGTGGATATTTATGATAAATCTATTATAAAAACTTATGATAAATGTATCCAGATGTGTATGTACATATATGTGGGAAATTAACATGTGTTATAAGTGATAGTTCCATTTAATAGGAAAATGCTATATTTAATAAATAATATTATAATAATCATTTATATATATAGCCATCAATCTATCATAGAGCCATAAATCTAAGGCTCTATCTGCTATAATAAAATAAATTCTAGCTGAGTTGTTTAAATATAATTTTAAAGGCATTACCGATGCTATTAAAATGTGTGGATAAAAAACATCTTTTGATAAAACACTGACCTATCCATAGATACTTTCAGTGCCCATCATATTTTTTGAATATATAATAATATATATATAACATAAGTATACTTGGAAAACCCTAAAAAATAACTTAAGAGTATATTCATCATTCAGGTTATTGATACGGAAAAAGTGAAAGTAATATTAACACAAAATAATAAGATAAGAAAAACACATTATGGTACATGTAAGCAAAGAATGGATTGTAACTTAAAACTACAATGTAATAACAAAATGTATATTTATGAGAATAATGATAATGTTATGTTGCTAAGCGAAAATAGGGTTAAAATTGCTCACACAATTCAATTTTGTAAAAAAAAACACAAGTTAATAAAAATTCTTAGCAAAATATTAATTCTACAATGTGACAGATTACACTTAGTTTAGCATATATACTTTTCAGTATATTCTCCAATTTCTTTTGGTTGAGCATACATTTCTTATATTATCAGAATTTAATGTAACTCCAAAATTTAATGAGAACTATAAATATCTATCCATAATAAAATGGACAAAATTAAAGATCAAGTGAATGACATGAGAGGTAACTTCAGGGAAATCTCTCAATGTTAGGGAAAAAAATGGAAAATATGAGAGAAACAGAAATATGTATCTAAGTTTTAACCAAGATGTCACATATCAATCTATTGAGAACTATAGAACAGTATTTGTACAGGAGACACAATGAAAGAAAGGAAAAACTATGAAAATACAAGAGCTATTTTTCTTGAACTAAACAAAGAAAGAATATTCAGATTAAAATTCCTTACTGTCCATGCCCCATCAAGTAAGTAAAATGAAACTTATTTATGTGTAGACACACTGGTGAAATGCCATAATCACAGGATAGACAGAAAGTCTTTTAAGTTTCATGAACAAAATTACAAGGTTTGTTGTTTGCTATCTTCAAGTTAAAAAATGGGAATTGAAAGCATATTTGTTGCTCTACTTTCTCCTAAAATCCTCTAAAATGACAGAAAAGAGCACAAGGGAAAAAGGCCAAATAAAAAAAAAAAATATATTAGAAGCAGAGAGATGAGAGAGTGGTAATTGACAGAGAAGGCAGGATAATGCTGAAACTTCATCTTGTAGTCAGGGTTACTGCAGGGGACTGAAGAATAGTGTATTACTATAATTTCTACTGTTCATAGCAATTGTAATAAATACCAACATAAATAAATATATCCTGTGAGAAATTTGAAAAGAAAATGTATTTGTGAAGCAAACAAAGACCATGTACTAAAATGAAAATGAAAAAAAAAAAAACCCTCTGGAAATTAAAACTACAATAGCAGAAATGAAAAGTGCAATAGAAATATTTGGAAGTGAGGCTCTTAAAATATCCCAGACATACAGCATAGAGCACATAAAGAAAATTAGAGTTTCAGTTCAGGAAATACAGTAAGAGTTTTAGATAGGAGAAAGAGAATGCAGAAGGAAAGTTATCAAAGAAAATAAAATCTAATAATCTATATCAGAATCAAATAGTCCACAAAATAAAAACTTACACACACACACACATATCCATGCACATGTTCCAGTTCTTATGAAGAAAAGAGAAGCTGGAATCTGAGTATTTTTCGACTTCTCACTGACAACATTGCAAACTGGCAGACAATGAAGAAGTATTTTTGAAATTCTAAGGAGAATGATACCCATCATCCACACACAAAATTAAAGGTAATTTAAATGTAATGAGAAAATAAAGACATTTAAAAATATTTAAGTTGAAAAAAAAATCTACCTTTCATGTATGCTTTCTTAGCAACTAGTGCAGAAAGACATGGGAAAGAGAAAAGCCAATAGAGAAAGGATTCCCTAGAAAACAAATGAGGGCATCCCAGGATAAGAAACATTAACTCAAAAGGGCACCTGCACCCCTATGTTTATAGCAGCACTATTTACAATAGCTAAACTATGGAAACAACCCAAATGCCTAAGAATAGATGACTGGATCAAGAGGATGTGGTATATATACACAATGGAATATTACTCAGCAATCAAAAAAGATAAATTCATGCAATTTGCAGCAACATGGATGGAGTTGGAAGGGATCATGCTCAGCGAAATAAGCCAGAAAGAAAAAGAAAAATACCAGATGGTCTCACTCATAGCAGGAATTTAGAAAACCTAAATAAGGGACCAGGAAAAATACTAATTGCAATAAAGTAAAAACCAAAATCAACAAGCAACTATAGACCAGAGACACACTACAGTGGGGGGCGGGGGAAGGAGAAAAGGGATTAGGGTCAGAAAAAGGGAGTGAGAATTGTATGAGGAATATAACCAAAATTAAAATGCATACATTATGCAAAAATGAAACATGATGTAAGAATTATATAAAATAATTCATAAAAAATAAATAAAATATATGAAACAAACAACAAAAAAAGAGCTAAGACAGGTATATTCTGGTTGGAGCAGACTAAAAAGGATAAACTTATGAGGGATGAGTGGGGGTAGGTAGTAACTGTGTAATGAAACTAGTGGATATCCTGGTATGTTTACCAAAATTCCAGAAGACTTTAAAGGCAATATCTTTAAAGACTATTCTTTAAAGATATTTGAGCCTGAATTGGAGATAGGTGTGTACATTATCTAATGTGAACCAAAAGATTAGATATATATTAAATGGGATAAAGTGGAGAAAGTATTACAATAAAGGAAATACAATAATATAACAGTGCACAGCTTAATTGTGAATAATATCTAAACAATCAATAATAAAAATACTAAATCTAGAGTTAATAAAAATTGGTAAAATCTACAGAGGAAGCATAGAAACATCTTAAATATGCACAATTATGTTAAAGGAAATTATAAGAGCAAAATTCTCTATCTTCTATACACAAAACTCAATGAAGAATATATAAATATAATCAGAAGAAACTGCAGCAGACATAAAATATTCAGGACTATAAACTCAAATTCCAGGAAGAAATTTACTAAAAGATGTGTAATGTAGAAGAAACCATCTTGGTGTGATTAAAAGATGCATCCAATGAGGCCTATTTTTTATTATCTATCTTCTAGGTTTTTTATTTACTCATGTACAAGTTACTTGGTAGAATAAAAAATAAATTTATGGTGCAGTTGCTATGGAAAACAATATGGTGTTTGCTCAAAAAAATTTCACTTCCAGGTATATACACAAAATAACTGGAAGCAGAGACTAGAACAGATATTTGCAAGCCTATGAACATAGCTGTATTTTTCACAAAAGCCACAATGTGAAAACATACTTGATACTTTCTTCATATTTGAAGAAAGGATTTACAAGTCTGAAAAGACAGCAACCTAGAATGCACCTGTGATATTAGATGGGAATTAGAGGTTTTGGTATAAATTCATGGTATTCCATGCATATATAGGTATCAAAATAAATAGATGAAAATGTGTGCCCATACACAACACATCTAGTGTATATGAATATGCACATTACTGCGCATAGCAGTGAGCACACCTAGCACCTCAATGGTATTTATAATTTTTTAATAAACAGAGCCGGTCTAGTGCTCCCTGTAGAACTGACTGATTCCAGAATTTTTATGAGGAAAATGTAAGATGAACTTGGAAATTTCATGGCAACAAATACCAAAGTACTGGAAAAATTATTAGGATGTGTCACAAGGATACAGAAATCAGCTTCAAGAGGCTGTCGCTGGTCAAATGTGGGCAGATTAAATAGCAAAATAAATAATAGTAGCAGTAGATAACACAGGAATTAAAACAAAGCTACTAATTCATGAGAATTTTTTATGACAATTGAAAGTTTTGTAAAGAGTAAAATATTTATGTATTTTCAAAATATCTCACCCTCTAAGTATTTGTTATTTATAAAACACAAATCACAGTGGGGAATCTTGCAGAGAATACATTTATTAAGCAGTCAAACTTAAATGTAAGACCAACATATGATTTTGAATTTGCTCTTTTATCCACAACACTTGAATGAGTGCTGAGGTTTAGATGGTAGTAATGTATTAATTTCAATTTCTTTTATGGTTATATTGTGATTATGGGGGAGGATGTCTTTCTAGGAATTATATACTATAGTATTTTGGGGTGATGACTCTTCAAGGTCAATTGGAGGTACCTGGAAAAGCATCAATGCTATTACTTTCCATGATATTTTCACTATCAGGATAAACATTTTAGTAAATAATCTTGAAATAATTATGTTATACTCCAGGAAAGGCCCCCATTCTCATTTATTTCCATATTGTTGGGAATTATGATAAATTGGCAAGAATTATCTAACCTTATCACAAGCAGATGGTGCCAGGTTTTCTTTTACACTTGCCCAACGGCCCATGCCTCAAGCTAGAGATTATACATTGCATCTCTGGGAAGCAACAACAGAAGAATCATAACTTCTGGAAAGTACTGTACCAGATTCTCTTGCTTAATGATTCTACATGAAATAGACTTCTGGGTTCAGAATCCCCCAATGTAGGCTTACGTCATCACTATGAACAGACATTAGATTGTATCAGGTGATGAAGCCAAAGTTTCAGGGTTTTGTGAAGCAGATTACTTCATGAAATGGGAACTATGAATCAAGATCTAGTCAAATTGGAATTAATAACCTAGGACTAAAAGAAATTTATTAATAAATTTATAGGGGAAGCTTTCTTTTATAGTATCTGCAACAATTTCTATAATCCTAAAATTGTTTAAAAATGATAAAACCATCAATAAAAGGCTATGAAATTGTTGAAACCATTGCACTTCATAAAAAATTCTCTTTTGGGCCTCCCTGGTGGCTCAGTGGTTGGGCGCTGG
The DNA here is from genome assembly GCF_014898055.3 of Talpa occidentalis. Taxonomy (NCBI): domain Eukaryota; kingdom Metazoa; phylum Chordata; class Mammalia; order Eulipotyphla; family Talpidae; genus Talpa; species Talpa occidentalis. The sequence goes on from NW_023604295.1 coordinate 113,200,295, forward strand.
ATTGCGGGGCTGCCCGCAGCCTCTGCAGCGCCAGTTTGATCTCCGGCTGCTCCCCGGCCACCGGAGGAGGGTCCAACATGGCGCGTGGACCTCTCCTGGCGCCCGCTGCTCCCCTCAGCAGTATACTTTGGTCCTTCTGCCTGCTCTGCTCCCCGCTCTGGGTCTGGTGAATTCTCTCGCCCTCCTGCGCCTCTGACTGTACCCAGTGCTTGTATAAATGAATAAATAAATCTTTAAAAAAAAAATTCTCTTTTCCAAAGTTTCACAGTACAACATAAAATCTGTCAGCATGGTTACAAAAGATTCCACTGATTTGCCTGTGAATCCACAACACAAAACAGATTAAAAGCATTCACAATTAAAACTATTTGAAAATATTGATTTTTTTTCTGGAGAAAATTTAATTAAATGGAAATTACTTATAAAGGAAATAGTTAGGTTTTTCATCAAAGTACCTAACAACAGGTAGAAAATGGACTGAAGTCTTCAAAGTTTTAGGGAAAAAAACATTTGGTTCTAGAATTTTCTACCAGTCAAAATATTAATCTACATTAAATGCAAAAATCGTTATTTCCCCCCAAATTTCTCAAAAAAAGTTTTATTTGTGACAGCAAAGTATTGGGAACTAAAGCCTAAGAAAGATGACATAGGATAAAAGAAACAGTGGCAAGTCTGTGGCTCTGAAGCAGTGATTAATCATAATACCCTACAGACACCAAATTTCTTGTGTATATAAATGCATTTAAGCTCAAAATAAATCAACAAGATATGTCTGCATGGTATTAATGTCATTTAGACACAGAGATTAAGTAGCAGCATCAAGTTTTCTGAGAAAATTGCAGAACCAGGTGTGCCCAGATCCTGAGCTGGAGCTCAACCATGCCATCATCCTGTCTCTGCTAACAGACTGAATGAAGTTCAGCTGAAATGTAAAGAGGATCCCTTTGGTCTTCAACACTTGAAAAATTCTCCCTGAATTTTAAAGTTTAAAGACAAAAGATTACATATAAGTTCTGTTAGTTCAATCACACTACTTGGTTTACAGTATATATGTATATTAACAGATATAATTATACTCATTAATTTGTGTATTTTTAAAAAAAAGGCTTAAAAATGAACAAATTACCATAGGACTAATGATAATTCATAGATTAGATGGCAATAGTTTATAATCATAGTATCTTTTTATAAAATATGATGATTGACATTAGTAGCTTTTGGAGAGTAGAATTAAGGGTGGGAGTATGATGGATATATTCACTTCTCATTTCAAGCCTTTGCTTTTTTTACAGTTATTTTATAAGTTGCAAGGCAATATTTATAAAATTTTAAAAGACTTCATAGGGTGCTGACATAGTAGATGTGTTAGTGTGAACCTGGGCAGATAGTCTCTAGTCACTATTGAAAGAGGGAGGTAAATTGCAGCAGGTCCCAATTGTGTTTTTAAAAGTACACTAGTATACATGAGTGGGCTTGTGAAGGTGCGAGTGTCTGTATGTGGATGTGCATGTGATTAAGTGGGAAAAGGTACAGGAAGGACACACACTAAGCTGCTGAAAATAACTGATTCTAAGAAGAGGGATTATGGAAAAGTAGGGACATGGTACATTTTTTATGTTTGTATGGTACTTGAAGATTTTTACAGGATTTATGTATTAAATATCTGATCATGACCATTTACTACAACATGGATGGAACTTGAGGGAAATATGTTAAATGAAATAAGTCTAAAGGAGAAAGACAAATGCTATGTGACCACTCACATGTGGAATATAAAGAAACAAAGCAAGCAAAACAAACACATTCTGAGAACAGAAGGCTGGCAAGGCAATAAGAGTGGGTGTATTAGGCAGAGGGAGTACATTGGAAGGTGGTGCATGGTAACTAGACCTTTGGTGAAGGGTGTGGTATGTTACATACAGTTATTGAGATGTAAAGCTCAACATCTGAAACAGAGTGTAGTAAACTAATATTACATTCACACACACACGCACACACACACACACACACATATATATATATAAGAGAATGATATACTCATAATATGAATGATATATACATAATAAGGTAAAATATTGAAAAATAATAGAATAATGGCAAGAACTTTACTCAATTGGAGGAAAATAACTGGAGTTAATAACCAGTGAAGGTGTTTCAGCTCAATTGTATGCTGTCAAGGGCTTTGATGCTACTTAGCACTCCATAGGTTTAGAAGGGAAATAATAACCTAGGTGCCCAATGATAGAGGATTAGATCAAGATGTGATATATCCAAAAATGCAATAATATTCAGGCATAAGGAAAGACAAAATGATACCATTTACAACAAATTGGAAGGAGATTGAAGGAATTCATATTTAATACAGAAAGCAGAATGGATGTTGACATTGTGGACAATTCAACAAAGCAAAATAATTATAAAAACACCAATAACTGAAGTGAGGACTATAAGATAAAGATGGAGGGAAGGAGAAAGGGTCAAGGAATATAAGGACCTGTGGTGGCAGAAAAATTAATAACAATGTATTATTTGTGTTAGTAACATAAATAAGTGCATATGTGTAACAATAATAGCACAAAAGGAAAGAGAGAATATGGCTATGGCAGGATTTATTGCAGAAAAATTGGGAGGGAAAGTGGGGGTGAAGGTGACCAGATAGGGAAAGTGAAAAAGTAGGCAGAGACACGATTTTAAAAGCTCAGTATCTCATTCTACACTTCACTCTGGCTTTTTATACAATAAGAAATTATTGTTCCCAATGGAATGATAGATTCATACTTTACCCCCAATGCTTCACCAAATACTTAATCTTTACTTCTGTTCTGCTCAGCTAACTTTGATCTTCGGAGAAATAGAAATGCCCATAATACACATAAATTAGTCCTAGGCTGCCCTCCCAGGGAATTTTGGAACCCAGTTAAGAATGAAATTCCTTAAAATTATAGAACCAAATAAGCTGGGCAGGTTGTTATGTTTGTTTCCATGGGAACCTGTGAGACTTTTCTCCTGACCACTTTTCCTTATTCTTACTCCCCTAACACACATGCTCACTGATGAATTTCACTGGGTCCTTTCCTGAGCAAGGTAATATTTCTCTGCAAAAAGAACTACTGGAGCTTCTTTTCTCCAATGCAGTGATATTACAGAGTCACAGATCATTAGAGCCAATTAAACAGGGAAATTTAGCTCCCATTTCCACTTGTGTCTTGATGCATCTGTTTTAATGAGGAGAACTTGAGCTAAGAGGGGGCAGTGGTTACACATTCAACAACTGAAGATCCACTACACAGCGACCAGCAGCGACCAGCCTCCACTCCCGCGTGCACGCCCATTGGAGTCTGACACCACGCACAGCAGTTAGAATTCAAGCCAGTAATTAGGGATTTTTCTAAAGCTAAATAAATGGCCATTAAAGTCATTAAAAATGCCATTTTTTAAGGATCAGGCAGAATTTAATGTATGCCCACAGGACCACATTTAAGAGGTGGTGAAGAGGGGGGCGGAGGTGCAGTAGAAGCAGCAGGTGCTTTTTGAAAACGTTGTGTCAGGACCTCTTCTAAGAGAATATACACACAATTAAATCTCATAAAAGTCTATGTGGTAGAACCATTATGACTCCCTATTGTAGAAGGGAAACCTTGGGCATAAGTAATTCCTTTTAAATCCATCCTCCTTCTCTTTCTTTCTTAATTTATTTAAAAATTTATTTATTTATACATATGAGAGCTGGGCTACAGGCCAGAAATGCGGGGTGGTGAGAGGATTCACCAGAGAGAGAGTAGGGAACAGAACAGGCAGACTGACTGAAATACACTGCTGAGGGGAGCAGTGGGCAAGACAGGAGAGGTCTGCTTCACCATGTGGGTTTCTCCCTGGAAGGCCAGGGATCGAATTCCTACTGCAGAGGCTGTGGATTGCTTCACAGTGTGGTGCTTAACCCCTTAAGCCACAAGGGAGGCCCTACATCCATCCTCCTTTTAAATCCATCATCTTCTCCTTCTACCATCATAACTTTAGTCCTTAGCTTTATCAAGAATATTCTCAAATGCCGGGCCTCCCTTGTGGCACAGCGGGTTGAGTGCTGCACTGTGAAGCTATCTGCAGCCTCTGCCGTGTGGGTTCCATTCCTTCCCAGAAAGGGAGATTTCCACATGGCGCAGCAGACCTGTCCTGTCTCACCCGCTGCTCCCCTCAGCAGTGTCTTCTGTCTGTCTGCATGTTCTGCTCCCCACTCTCTCTGGTGAATTCTCTCATCCTCCAGTGCCTCTGACCTGTACCCCAGTTTCTATATAAATATATAAATCTTTAAAAAAAATAAAGAAGATTTTCAAATGCCTAATCATGGTTATTGGCTCCTAGATCTAACATACCTGTGTAATTGTCTGATTTTTATTTGATAATGATTACACAGAGGAGTTGAAAGGACAATTTAAAGCTGTTATCAGTACTGAATTTAGATTTGCATAACTCAAATAGGTTCATGTGGAGTGTGATTTGTATAAAACTATGAAGTTCCTGTGATACATGTCTGTGTGTACACATGAGCGTACACACATGCAAACACAAGCACACACACGAAATTCATCAACACCACCTTGTGCCTCATCTCTTCACTATTTCCTATAGAAATGGAATCCTACCTCCATGTCATTTCACTCTGACTTGACTTTAGACCTGGACTTCTCCTCTGATGCACACTAACACCTTAGCCACACTTTGTAAAATGAGAGTGAGTTACTGGAGAATTTCAAGAATATGCTGAATTCTATTAGGAAGTTTTTTTTTTTTTAAGATTTATTTTTTATGCATACAAGAACTGGGGTATAAGACAGAGGTGTGGTGGTGGGGAGAAAGGGGGGAAGAGGATTCACCAAAGAGAGTGGGGAGCAGAACAAAGCTTAAATGGATCCACAGTACAAATAAAAGATTAGTCACTTATGACTTGTCATTTGATACCTAACAGCAGAAATTTAAGAGCAGGATAGTCTAAATTTGAATCACAGTTCTTTCATTATGTGTGACCTTGGGCAAATTACTAAATTCCTGTGTACTTCATATTTTTACCTGTAAAACCAGGGTAAGAATAATAACTAATGGTTTTTAGCATATGGTCTTTCAGGGGATTAAAAGACTTGGTATTTGCAAATAATCAAGACTGCCTGTTTGTATTATCATTATTATAAGTAATATCATTATCAATATAATTTTCTAGACATAGAAAAATAACAGCCTGTATATAAATGGATACTCTCTTGGGATCATAAGTAAATTTTAATTTTTTAAAATAAAAATTTTGTTCTTTCCTTGCCTACATTCTTTCACTCATGTATTAATCAAACATCTTTGACACCATTATATTCTGAATGTGTATGGATGTGCTTTTTTATAGGATTTAAAGAAATGGCCTATTTTCCATAGTAAGTAAAATAATTCTAAATCCTAATATGTGTAATTATGCTGTTTGCAAATGTGACAGTTCTGGATACTTAGCACACTACAAGACCATGCTGTGACATTAAAATCATAATGACCATAATTATTCCTAATTAGTACTTTTATTTGTGGTTTGTTTCCAGCACAAACTTTCCCTGAGATAGCATTAGTTACTACGTTTGACTCTTGTTCATGTTGACCAAGGGACTGATTTATCACAGACTTATAATCTACAAGCAACATGCAGAGCTGGAGAGAGAGGAAAAAAATAGAAGAGAAGAATAGTTGGACAGAAGTGAGAATGCTAAACAACTAGCACTGATAAATCTATAGGAGTTTTTTTCTCTTTTGCAAATAAAATTTGTATGCTCCATCCACATTTATATATTTGAATAGTTTCATGATAAAATGTTTTGCACCAACCATGGGTATTCAACATAATTCTCTCTACATGTTATTAGCATCCAGGCTTCCTGTAAAGTGATATGAGAATAAGGCATCTCTAATTCGTTAGCAAGGAGAACTGAACATAGAAGGAGCATGATTATAGGTGCCATTAAAATGAGTGAGTTGTAACAACTACAGCAAGAGTGTGAATTCCTCATGAGTGCATCAGGGTGGTAAATAGTTTCCATAAATCTGTTTTATGTGTGATTCTCTGAGATTGGACAAAAATAATGAGAAACAAAAATGACATGTTCTTATTTACATTTTGGCACCACATTTTTGCTGGTATTTCATAGCTACAAAAATAAAAGGCACTATCTACAATATGTAATTTTCACCTTCAAAAATCAAGTTGATCTTGGTAGATCCCCACCATCTGTCCGCTGTGGAGTCTTCCTGTTAAAAGAAAACCTCTTGTCTCATAATTCTTTGTTGATTTGTTGTATTTCATATAAAATTAATTTTTATGGAATTAGAATGAATATATATTTGAGGTAGAAAATTTGGAAAGTGTAGAAAGAAAATAAAAACTATTTAAAACCCCATCACATAGTCATTATAAACACTTCTATGTATTTTATTCCAATATTTTTGAGAAAAATTTTATTAGGAAATAATCACATATGCCCTCTGGATTAATGAAAAAATATCATGAACCCATTTGTGGTTAAAATATAGTTAAAATGATAAAAATGAACACTCTTGTTCACTATGAATCTTAAGAAATAAACCTATATATATACACTCCCACATAAATTATTTTTATTGAAATATAATACTTTGAAAAGAACAATAATCATAGGTATACAGCTCTAAAGATTTATCTGAAATTAGCATAATTATATAAGATTATATAGGAACAAGTAGATCAACTGCAGCATTACAAGTACGTTGAATATATCGATAGGTAGATAGGTAGGTAGGTAGGTAGGTAGATAGGTAGATAGGTAGATACCTTTGGGTAAAAACACCGCTTTAACAATGTTAATTCTTCCACTCCATGAACAAGGAAAATCTTTCTGTTTCTTTGTGTCTTCTTCTATTTCTTTTAATAATGTCTTATAGTTTATGCTAAACAGATTTTTTTTTACCTCCTTTGTTAGAAACTATCACTAAAATAAAAAGATATTCTATCAAATGGGAAAAAATATTTGGATAATACATCCAACAAGGAGCTAATATTCAAATTCTACAAAGAAGTCATAGAAATCAACAAAAAGAAAACAAATAACATGATTAAAAAAATGGACAGAATAGCTAAATGAACAATTCTCAAAGATGATATTCGGCAGATGCAAAATGTTCAACATTACTTATTATCAAGGAAATGCAAATACTCAAAACGAAAATGAGACACCACCTTACATTCTTGAAAATGGCCATATTAAAAAACAAAACAAAACAAAACAAAACCAGAAACAACACATGTTGGTAAGGGTGTGAAGAAAAAAGAATGTTCCTATACTGCTGGTGGGAAGGTAGCCTGGTCCACCCTCCATGAAAAACAGTACAGAGTTTCCTCAAATATTAAAAATAGATATACTAGATTATCCAACAATTTCACTCCTTAGGATTTATCCACAGAATGCAAAAACACTAATTGGATGGGATATAGTCACTCCTCTGTTCAATGAAGCATTATTTATAATAGCAAATTATGGTCACAATCTAAGTGTCCAAGAATAGATGAGTGAATTAAGTAAATACGATTTTACCTAAAAAAGAGCTAAAGAATGGGATTAACCAGACTTCGACTAAGGAATGCATTATATATCTGCATGATTTAATTAATGTTGATTATTCTGCTACTTATCTGATAAACAGGACTATTTTACTCTTAATGAAACATGTTAATAGAAAACAGTGATGAGATGCTTCATACTTTTTTTAGAATACTATATCACTTCAGTGTTTTGAGGACTCCAGATGGCACTTCAAAAGATTTGGGATTCATCAGCTTGGGAGACTGCACCCTAAGGACTCATACAGCTCAGTCCGGTGGACAGTAAGTGCAGTGGAAGTGAGAAGATCCCTTAAGAAGTTTCAAAGCAGGGACATCAACAAAAGATTGAAGAGCAGGGCAAGACAGACACTATATGTTTTAACTCTTGTGATATATTCTGAAGAATTTGTAGAAATAACTGAGGGATACTTAGAAGAAGACTAGATGTCTGGCATTGGCAAAGAAATGCTAGAGTCACTGAATTCTGTGACTGGCATTGTGTAACAGGGGAAATGCAGGTTGCACAATTTTTTTTAATGCTGATTTATTTGTATTGCAATTAGCCAAGGTAAGATGAGTCACATGTTAGACATTTTGCTTTCTTTTATACTCTTGAAGTTTATTCATGTGTTTCATGATTTTAATACTTAAACTCCTTATTTTAGAAATGACAAAGTTCAGAGATTAGAAGTAGTTAAGTCCTTTAATTTCTTGTGGATATAGTAATCTCTATCTATGTGGTTCTGACAAGGTATAAATGAGATAGCCTCACATTAGGAGGGCTGAGACATCACAAATAGTAAGAGTCAAGGTCTGACAGTTTAGTTTAGAACCATCTTGACAAATCAAACCTTCATTTGAATACACTTTTAGAATAGAATAGAAACCGGAGACTTCCTTTTCCCTAACCACTCATTGAAATGGATAATCAGCCAAATAAATGGGTTTTACCAAATGTTCAGAGATTATAAATTGTAATTAGCACTCATCAACAAATTAAAACATTTCTGTGGGACCTTCTTCCTAGCATCTCTTCTTCTTTCATCAAAGATATATCCTTGCAATGTGATTTCTCTGAAATTTTACATCCATTATACATTTTTAAGTAGGGATTAATTTCCTCAGGTTGATGTTGAAGTCATTATTTATAAGATGATGACTCAAATCCCCATATGGAAAATTTGGTTAATGATAGACTAGCGCAGGTTAAAACTCAGTTTCTTCATTTAAAATTAAGAGAAACAGGGCCTCCCCAGTGGCGCAGCAGTTGAGCGCTGGGTTGTGAAGCTGCCCGCAGCCTCTGCAGCGCCAGTTTGATCCCTGGCTGCTCCCGGGCCACTGGAGGAGGGTCCCACATGGCACACCGACCTCTCCTGCCGCCCTCTGCTCCCTCCAGCAGTGTACTTCGGTCCTTCTGCCTGCCCTGCTCCCGCTCTGGCTCTGGTGAATTACTCACCCTCCCACACTTCTGACTGTACCCAGTGCTTGTATAAATAAAAAAATAAATAAATAAATCTTTAAAAAAAAATTTGCACTACTTACAAAAAAAAATTAAATTAAGAGAAATAATGACTTGCCAGTAGTTAAATGTCAAATCTGTAGGTGCTTCCAGTGATGTACAAGCATGAAATGTAGTCCAATTAAACTCAATTTATAAATGTACTGAGTATTTTAGGAAAGAGTATGATTTGATACTAATTCCTGCTAGGAAGGACTACTAAGGTTGTGGTAGATTTTTTTTTTTTACTATATTTTAGTTTATATAATTCTTACATCATTTTTCATTTTTGTACAATGTACGCATTTTCATTTTGGTTATATTCCCCATAAAAATTCCCATCCCCCTTATTTTGACCCTAATCGCTCCTCTCTCCCCTACTCCCTCTCATAGTAGGAATTTAGAAAATCTAAATAAGGGAACAGAAAAAAAGACTAATTATAATAAAGAAAAAATCAAAATCAACAAGCAACTATTAACCACACACACGCACACACACACACACACACACACAGTGGTAGATTTTTTTTTTAGGCTCGTGAGAATTGTAAAAAGTGAAGTTGATATGTATATGTGAGAATGTGAGAAGTGTAGAACATACAATCATACAAAATCACATCATTATATGGAGATGAACAAATGGAAAAGAAACAAGATCCTCTTGGATTTGGAAAACCAGAGATTTTATAAATAGTTAAGGTAATCCAAAAGAATTACTTCGGTTTGTGTTTTTAAAAAAGAAAGGATTTTATATATTAGTTTAGGTTTTACTTACTTTTTTATAAATGTATTTATTAGTTCTTTTTAAATTGGGGTAACATTGGCCCATGTTATTGCTGGTTATAGGAAATATAGGATCCTCCCCACCCCAGGCATTGTCACTATAGTGGACACACCACCAAATCACCCATAGTCTACCACCATAGTGTTTGTCTTCTTATAACAGGAATTTAAAACCATCTTTAGAAGTTGAACGATCTGAAATGTTAAAAGAACTCATGGAATTTTTACAGCATTCTGAAGGCATGAATACAGGGATGTGTGTACAAGGCTGAGGGATGCAATCACAATCAGTTCAATTTGACTGACTGAACATCAGCATGTACCCCAGTTCTTGTATGCATAAATCAATAAATTTTAAAAAAAGAAAGAAACCCTTCAGATTCTAAGGGTAAAGACTGAAGAAAGAAATCCTTAAAAAAAAAAGCTGAAAACTTAATGTTGATTATCATGGTGAATAATGTGAAATAACTTCCAGAATGACTGTGGTAACCAGTAAGAACTTTGGTACAATAAAATTTGCACCGAAGAAAGATATTTCTGGTCAGTGTAAATTACTTTAGATTAGAAAAAGACAAAAGAGACTAGATTTTTTATTTTACTCACATACAATTCTATTTGGGCTTGAATTTTTTATAGCCAAAATTTTGTTTGTAAATGCCTTCATGTCTTCCCAGATTGCTTGCGATAGAGAAAATAAATATTAAGATATTTTCTCAGAAGAAATTAAAAACAAATTTGACTATGGTCATTTCTGTAATTTAGTTGTTAAAGAGTCATAAAATCAGGTATTTCATGCACCTGATCTGATGGTACTATTAACAATCTGAAAATTTAATATGAAAAATTTAAATACATTTGGTAGCTCAAAATGAAAAATAAATATATTTATAATTAGTACTTTGCAGTCATTGATCAAATCCACCCATTATATCACCATATTAAATGGAATTATGATGGAATACGGAAAATATAAGGCAGATGTCTAGTCTTATCAATTTTTTTAAATTGTGGTAAGACAAATTAAGTGAATACATATCTATGCTCAAAAATAGAAAGAGGAATGGAAGGGTAAATTGCATAGCAAAAGAAACTGTGAGGAAGGAGGAAGTCTTAAAATTGAATAGAGATACAATGTATTGAAGAATGGCAAATAATAAGCATGTGGGTGTCTTTAGGAGAATTTTATTTAAAAACCAGAGAGTTGCATTCTCTAGTGAAAAGAAATATGATTCCAAATGGATAGGATGACAAGTAAAAAGTGTTCATAAGAAAATAAATACTGAACTTTACAGTTTTAATAAAGTATTGTTTGTTTAAAGAAATGATTTATTCTTACAATATAAGACAAAGGTTATAAATTACCTCAACACTGGAGGTGAAGTAGAAACTAGAATTGAAAGTATAGAGATATTGATTAAAGCAAATTTTATTAGGAAAACATCAATGTAAGTAGTTGTGCTATATTAAAAATGCTTTTTAGAAGACTGGAAATAAAATAAATTTTAAGCTGGTATATAAAAATAATGGAATAAAATAAATCTAATATGCCCCAAAAAAGACAGAAGAAAGAAAAAAATAAAGATGGTAAGTAAAAAAAAAAAAGTAGTCCAAGAATATTAGTAATCAAAATATTGGTGAGCAGGCTAAATTAAAATTCTCTGGCTAAAATAAGAAAAAAGCAAGCCACGTTCTGCCATTTTTTTACTTATTTACCCAAAAAATGGATAAATGATAAGACATAATGATAAATCTGTAAATAGTCATAGAGGTTTTAGCATATTTCAGATAATCTCACTCTTTGCAACAATGTCAGGAAGTGAATCTATTATTATTTTCATTTATAGACAATAGAATTGAGGCGCACAGAGGTAGTTATCACTGCTGAAGTCCACCCAGGTAGTTAATAACAGAACAAGGTTTGAACCAAGAGGACACATTGCTAGTTCAGAATCTTGCCTTCAATTTCTTTATAAAATATACTAGATAAAATAATGGAAATTAAGCTTGTGCAGTAATTATCAGAGAAAATAAAATGTAAGGTGAAAACCTTTCAAAAAGAACAAAGCAAGTTCTTTACTATGAAGATCATAATCACCAAGAAGATGCAATAGTCTTGAAACAAGTATGCATTGTGCAATATTGTTTTGAAATATGTAAAGATAAACTAATGCAATGATAAGAATAGTCAAACTTGTAAAACTTAATACACTTTTCTCAGAAATTGACATATCAAACAGAAATAAAATATGAGGTATATTCGACAGGATAGAACTGGTTACAATGTGCATGTCATAGTTTATTATTGTCAGATATGTGCTGCCTCCCCTACTTATTCTTTCCCATTAGGTCTAACCCAAATTAAAGTGTGATTCTTTCTACCTATTGTTACCAAGTATGGCAATGCAATATACTCTTTGGCCAAAGCACCATGAGTACAAATTACATGCACACCATTGCGTGTGTCCCCATCTCTTTTTCCCCTCTGCTATAGCAGCACTCAAAAAGACTGCTTCTTTATCCTGATCTTAGATGAAAATCCAAAGCCAGATCCACAGGTATGCCACAAAATAAAAACAACAAATAAGTCATTGTTGCTAAAAGCCACAATAATTGGGGGGGGGAGTATTATGATAACATTAATTGACCCAATTTGATGAATGATACATTTACTAACAAAAAAAAAATCCCACATTTTAGCACTTGATAAAGAAAGATTATTTCTCACTCAGGCTACGTGAGTCACTGTTTCGGCAGAGGAGTTCTGTTCCACAGAGTCAATACTGAGGGAATCAGGCTGAAAGAGGCCCCACCGTCTTTTGATGCTGCTATTGCAAAAATGAAGCTCTGGGGATTGCAGCAGCAAAGGAAGACAGCATAGGGAATTGTGTACTAGCTCTTTTTTTGTTTCCACTGGGAGTAACACATGTCACATCCAATCACATTTTATTCTCTCAAGTAAGCAGCATGGCCACTGCTGAATTTAAGGGAGAATGGGAATAAAATCTTCCAATATGTTGAGAAGAAATGGAGATAAAGAAATAATGGTGAGTATACAAATACCAGTATGCTGTCCACCAAACAGCAAGAGGCGAACCCATATTTTCATATACACATGAAATACTTTTAAAACTTGATCATGTAGTAGGAAAAAAGGGAATCTCAACAAATTTCAAAATATTGGTATAATAAAGACAAACCATCAGAGATATCTAATGAAATATAGAGATCACCCCACAAGATAGTTTAAAAATTCCATATTTTAAAATATCAAGATACATTTTATAAAATTCATTAATTGAAAAATAATAATCACTGTTGTGATGAAAAATAATGAATAAAATATATTATTTTTTAATGATGAAGGGTAATCTAGTGAAGCACACTGCCAGAGAGTGTTTTGAGCTGCCACTCCTTGCTTCTCTGAGGTAGGTTCCAGCTAATACACTGTTGTAACAGGAGAAACTGATAACAACAGAAAAAAATTCACATTAATCTAACAAAGTATTTGAGTTTAGAAGTGGGTAACTGGACATCTCTAATGTATGTGTATGAAGAGAAAATATTGTTTACATTCTGGGGGCATCGTTATCTCTGTGTTCAGATGCAACCTGTGTGAGAAATGCAAGAACTAGATAATATACATTTTTTCTCTTAAGCATGTCTGTTTTTGTGGAGATGTGTATCTGGTCAAAATATGCCACTGTTGTTTCTTACAGTGGCATCATGCAGGTTTGGGCAAAAACGCAGGCTGCTCAAAGCCACAGGGCTGCTCAAAGCCACTACGGAACATTTAAAATCTCTGTAGACAGTCTCTCTCTCTCTCTCTCTCTCTCTCTCTCTCTCTCTCTCTCCTCTCTCTCTCTCTTTTTTTCTCTCTCTCTCCCCCCTCTCTCCCCCCTCTTTCCCTCTCATCCCCTCCCCAAAGTTGTTGACTTTCTTCCACAAACTCAAGAATGGAACAGTAAATAGGAATGGAAATGAATACTTAGAAATTGACAAGGGATATTAATTTTGTACAATAAAAACAAAAGCACTACCCAGGAAACTTAAAAAAAAAAACAAAACAGCATTTTTTTTTAACAAAAGAGGAGAATAAATTATTATCTCTTAATTGGAAAAACATTTGACCCAAATAAAGAAATATAAATAAAATAGCAAAATGACAGGAGAGTATATCAATAGAACAGTTTCTTTTTGAAAAAAGCAATAGATTTGGGGGAAGAATTCACAAGGAAGAACAAAAGTAAACAGCAGCAACAGAAATGTGGTCAATGCAGAAACATACATATAAGAATATGGCACTCTATTTATAATCGAAATAGTAAAACTTTCATTCTTGCATAGTGTCTTTACAGATAAATTCAAATGGTAGTGAAGGATCTATCCCCCTCAAAAGACTCAAAACATTCTAAATTTACAGATGAATTCCATGTTCAAAGAACACATGAACAGAATATTATAAGTTTTTCAGTTTTTCCACAAAATAGGAAAAGATGAATTACTACTCAACTCTTTTTATGAGCTAGCATAAACCTGTAACCAAAATGAGAAAATTAAAACATAAGCCAAAGTGGGTTAAAATTTATTGGAGAGAACATAATCATCTACCTTCAAATTTCAAAAGAATCAACTGACAAATATTATCACTAAGATCTGGCCTGACGCATAATCAACATAGAAAAGCTATTAGGGTTTCATACTTTTATAATAACTAATTCAAAATTATAGCTGGGGGAAAAAGAATCTAGTCACTAAAGCTGCAAAATTACAGTGTCTTGAAATTAACTTAACAAAAATGTATTAAAGCTTTATTCTTTGTAGAGAAAATATTAAATTTACTGAAGGAATTAAGAAATCTTAATAAAAGGTAGAAAAAATCATGGTTCAATATTCAATATTGTGAAAGAAGTGGCACTTCAAATCAGTGGGGAGATAAATTATTCAACAAATGTTTCCAGCAAAATTTAAAATGCTATAATAAAAAAGGAGATCCCTATATCACATTTTTGAAAATAATAATTCCAGGGAGATTAAGGACATAATCACAAAAAGAAAAGAAGCTTAAAGGTTTTGGGAGGAACAAACAGGAAACTATGGTATGCCTCTGTGTTGGGGATACCTTAAACAAGGCATAGAAAAAAATTATAAAGGAGATGAATACAAATATATCATTTGACATTAATCATTATTAAGCTTTAATACTATTATGACTTGCACTACTTTGATGGCCACGAAAGGTCTTAAATATGCTCAAATGATTAGATATTGATGTGAAATGTGCAGGATATTTTCACTTTCATTGGCTCAGACTAGAGGTTGGCAAATCCAGTATGCTGTTTTGATAAATAAAGTTTTATTAGCATACAACCATACTTACCACTTTTCTTTTAGTCTCTGGATATTAGAGCTACAATGACATAATTCAACAGTTGTGACAGAGGCCAGATAATCTCCAAACTATAAAATATTTACAGAACATATGTGCCAACACCTCATTTATATCAGTGTCTCTATCTGCTCAGACGTCCCCTCTGTTACCTTTGCTTCCATGCCAGGAGACATTGGATAGGTCACAGACATTTTAGAGGTTTGCTTAAAGACATATAATAAAACTTAGAGTTAATTGAATATATTTAAGTCATTTTCAATAACTTATGTTCATGAACACAAAACATTGTTAAAGTTAAAGCACCAAAGATTTGATTCATCAACACTCAATAAAAAGGAAAGTTTTCTCCTATCAGAAATATACTTGTCAATGCAATATAATAGTTATCAACATACCACAATTAAAAAGATTTTTGTCTTAGAAATTTAATAAGGTAAAATTTATCAGAATTCCTGTTTATAGAGCCTGAGTTTGTAACAGGATTTCAATCAGTGTTTGAAGTGAGATTTCAGGTTTTATCCATCCCAATTTTTAATAATGTAATATAAATTTTAATATAAACTAAGCAATAGAAAAGATGAAGATAACTATTGAAGTTATCTTCTCAATAGAAAATGTTATAAAATATTTGATAAATGACGAATAAATAGCATGTGAGATTCATGCTATTTATATATCATATTTATACTTTATTATTTCTTGTCTCATTAAATAAGACATTTCTCCAAAGGGGAAATGCAAATGGCCAACAGGCATATGAAAAAATGGTCAACATCCCTTGTCATCCTGGAAATGTAAATTAAAACTACATTGAGATATCACCTTACATCAGTAAGAATGGCACATATCAAAAAAACAAGCAACAACAAATGCTGGCGAGGATGTGGTGAAAAAGGAACTCTCCTACATTGCTGGTGGGAGTGCAAACTGGTCCAAGCACTATGGAAAGCTGTCTGGAGTTTCCTCAGTCTACAAAAATGGAGCTACCATATGACCTGGCAATTCCACTCCTAGGGATCTACCCGAAGGAAACAATAACATTGATTCAGAAGAACACCTGTACATCTATGTTTATTGCAGCACCATTTACAATAGGTAAAACCTGGAAACAATCCAAATGCCCAAATATAGATGACTGGGTCAAAAAGATGTGACACATATATACAATGGATTATTATTCAGCAATCAAAAAAGACAAACTGATGCCATTCACAGCAACATGGATGAAACTAGAAGGACTTATGCTCAGTGAAATAAGCCAGAGGAAAAATAAAAATATCGGATGGTTTCACTTATAGCAGGAATATAGGGGAAGCAAATAAGACATCAGTGTAAAAAAAATAGTAACAGTACAAAACACAACAAAGCAAAAATGGACAATTATAAATCAGAGACATCCTGCAGGGGAGGAGGAGGGAGAGGCATCCAAGATGGAGAGAGGGAGGAAGGGGCACAGGGGACCCAGGGAGGTGCACGGGTGCATTGGTGAAGGAAACTCTATGGAAACTACACCTGAGGGGATGGGAAAGCAAACACTGTTTAAAAATGAACAATGACGTAAAAAATAAAAATAAATAATATTAAAAATAAATAAAAATATACTTTCACACGTAATTGCATTTTTTTTCTAAAGAGGACTTTTGAAGTTATTCTATGTCCCATAAACACTGGAACTAACCCTCTATGAGAGAATTAAAAAAAAAAAATTCCATAAGCTAAGTTAAAAGAAAATTGGCAAATTTTGAAAATACATTTTCACATATATAACAGAATGAGCATCAAAGTATTCAGACTAACTTATAAAAAACAAAACAAACAAAACTCTATTCAAATAAATAAAAAGAGAAAAAAGTTGCATAATTTTTACATTACAAGCAAAAGAACCAATCCAAACTGGTGAACAATGAGAAGTTCGCTATGAATTGACCTCCATTAAAGTTTTATAAGGTTCTGACTACTTTTCGTTTCTGATAATTTCAACCTTGGATTGACTTTCCTCATGAGGAACCACGTTCCAGAAACATCTGGGGCTACATGACTCCTATGCCATCACAAATACGTCCTGAGTTTTGTACTGACTGGAGCATCCATGAATCTATCATCACTGCACAGTAAACTGCTTTACTGGTACAGAATGTGGGAAAAGTGAAATGGGTGGTATGAAGATCATAAAAATAAATTGGGTAATTGACAGAAGATATAAAGATGTAATTCCCCCCAAACAAATAAGTAGTAAACCTCACCAAAAACTGGTGAGTCCAAATAGACAAGTTGTCTTGCTGTCTCTTTCTGAATATTTTATTTTATGCTTAAATTCAGGGTGGAGCTCTATACTTTGATAACTTTATTAATGGATTTCCTGTTGAATCCCCTATCTTAATTGGGACCAATGGAGTCATCAAAGGAAGATTTAAGGTCTGTAGGGTATTGGCAGAAACATTCACATCAAAAACCTACTTTGGCACTAGTTTTTGTGGGTTCTGTGGATTTCTTATTTTGTGCCAACTGTATTTTAAAGTAATTTATCCTTAACTTTACTTCTTTTAACTAGACCACGTATTCAGAATACTTCATCTGTCACACTGCTGGATTAAAAAAATCCAACTTAATGTTTCTAAGTTTCCTCATTTCATCCTTGGATCAAATTACATGATGTGTATAAAAGGCAACTGCCTTGCATTAAGCAGAACAAAGATTCCTGGGTAGTGAAGGATAGACCTCCCCAAGATGTCTAGAACAGGTCTTTCAAGTCCCATTGCCTTGGCATGTAGTTTATTTTGTACTAAGGTCAACCAAGTCTCTGAAGGCTATAGACAAACTACCATTACCCTAGAAAAATGAAAATTGGGAGAATTACACAGATTTGGAGCTATCTTCAGAAATAACCTTCCTATCAGAGAGGGTTATGTGATTCCACAGACATGTAACAACAGAGCATCTGCTTTTTATCATTTAAGTCCTCTTCCTCCCATGTTAAAATCCCAGGTCACTACACCATTCTTTACCTGAGGATAAATACACACATTTTGCCCTATTTACTCTAGAATTTACATCCATGTAGATTCTCCATAACATGTAAATAAATTTGTGCTTTTCTTTTACTAATCTGACTGATGTTAATTTGATTGCTGGACTAGAATGGGGAGAACCCAGTGTATATGGAGATCCCCTCTCTGCCCAACAGTTGGGACCAGGGATAATCTAACTGATGAGATCAGGATGGCATCTCCCCAACTGTTTAGTGGAATTAGTATCTTAGAAAATGATGATTCTTATTGCAGGAAAAATGTTCTATTGACCAAAAATTGGGAAAATATTTCCTGTATTTTTCCCTCTCCAAGAGTTTTATGCATGTCAATTAAGGAACATTCTGAGAAGTCCTAATTAAAAGTACTTGAAGAAATTTATTTAACCCAGTCTTTTTAAATTATACATTACCAAAGAACCTACTTTTGTTGAAGAATGTCCATAGAGCACCAGTGTCCATAGACCATAGTCTGGAAAATACTATTACAAGGGAATATAATAATTAACAATGTTTTTGAAGAAATAATGTCTTTTCACAAAGAGATATATATCATGTGTGGGGGACTAAAGATCATAGAGGAAAGGGTACTAGGGCATGTGCTAATGTTCTGTAAAGCAAGGGAGATATTATTGTGCAGAAGTAATAGAGTTTAGTGCTACTTATGTATAGGTGCTGCTATGGCGACATAAGGAATCAAATTGAAAATTAAGAAATAACTAGTTTAAAAGGAAAAAAAAGAAAGAAAATGTGCAGCTTAAAAAGAAAAAAAAGACTAAGAAATTGGTCTGATGAACCTGCAAGACTAAGTATGTATTTGTCTCTTTCACTTATTAAGAATGTGACTTATGCACATGAAGACTGGGATTTAGTTTCTGACTCCACCTCTTACTTCATCTGTGGACTTCTAGTGAGTCCGAGACCTGGGACACGACGGTGAGGGAAATCAGACATGGGGGACTGTCATGTCTAGCATGCAGTAAATCTTTATTGTCTTAGTGCTCATTATATGCTATTCTAATTGCAGCAGGTGTAACATCAAAGCATACCATATAATGATAACATGTATGAGTGATTAGTCTCTTTTCTTGCTATTATCTTTTACTTCAGACAGTAGGGTACCAGGTGGTTAGTTCTCACGCACATGGGAAGTTCGCTCATTATTTTTGTTATTCTCAAGCTGTGGAGATGTACGCAGGTCACTCCCAGGCTCTCAACACCAAGTCCTGTCACCCAGAGGTTTTCCTCCGAGACGCATGTGTTTTCACATGCCTTAGGGACTTGGGTCAAGGCCCTTCTGCTCACTGCGCAGGGTCTCTCCATTTTGTCATTCTCAGACTGTGGAGACGTAGAAGCCTGACTCCACGCAGGTCACTTTCCAGGCTCTCAACACCAAGTCCTGTCACTCAGAGATTTTCCTCCGAGATGCATGTGTTTTCACATGCCTTAGGGACTCGGGTCAAGGCCCTTCTGCTCACTGCGCAGGGTGTCCTCCAACATCATCCTCTGTCTATTTACATGATTTTAACATCTATAAAATGGGCTAATATTTCTCATCCCTTCTGCCTCACTTTCTGTGATAATTAAAAAGACATAGTAATCATATTACCCTATCCCAAGGCTGTCTGAGGCCCTCAATTTGAATTTATTCCTGTGGGACAAATTCACCAGCAAATAAGTGTCTGTGTCCTTTTGCACAGGAGTGCAAAATAGTGAGTTGAGGCTGACAGATGTCAAGGCCTTTCTCCATGCCAATTCGTCTAGTAGAAAGAGCTTTGTTGAGTGTACATCAGGTAAAAACCACTGAGAATTAGTAGATTATGCAGAATGTCAGAAAACTAGAGGCTAAGAAAAGCCAACTATAGGAAATGGACAGAGTTTGAGGCAGGTCACGAAAATAGAAGATGACTACTGCTCTTCCTCACTGCACCAATAAGTTCTTCAGAGTAGAATGGCAGCGCGCATTACATAGAAGTAAGTGGTGAGAATAACCCCTATGCCCAGTGTTTTCAAGCAACTATTGAATGAGACCAATGTGGAGCAAAGGGTAGGGGAATGCAAAGATCGATCCTGAGTTTTTCTAGTGTCCTTGGGTTGGAGGAAGAGTATGTCCTGAATGAACTCCACCCAGTGATGTTTTATGGACTCCACCCCCATCTACAAGCCAAAGAGATCCCAGGTGCCAAAAACTACACTGTACATCATGTCATGGATCTGCCATGACTCGACTTCCTGAAGGGGAGATTGCTGGGAAATAAGGGTAGAGTTAAGCAGCTACACTTGGTATAAAGCCAAACATATGTGGGCCTGTGCTCTGTTGTTTTTGCCATCCTTCAGCAAACTCTAGGGTTCCAGCTCAGATGCATTACTGGTAGAATGCATTGACAGTTAATATCTCTTTCTCCCTGGGTTTCCCTTCTTTTCATTTTACTTTTGAAAATAATTTTTTTTAAAGATTTATTTATTTATTTATTTATTCAAGCACTGGGTACAGTCAGAAGCACAGGAGGGCAAGAGAATTCACCAGAGCCAGAGCAGGAAGCAGAGCAGGCAGAAGGACCGAAGTACACTGCTGAGGGGAGCAGCGGGTGGCAGGAGAGGTCTGCGCGCCATGTGGGACCCTCCTCTGGTGGCCGGGGAGCAGCTGGGGATCGAAACGGCGCTGCAGAGGCTGCGGGCAGCTTCGCAACCCAGCGCTCAATTGCTGCGCCACCGGGGAGGCCCTGAAAATAAATCTTTTATTAACCTTTCTATGTGTGGCTTCAGTTGAGTCTTACTCTGCGTTTTTTAAGCATGTAGGTGAGGACTCACTTTCAAGCCATCCCATTTCCTTTTGGGGTTGCCATGTAACATTTGGACATTAGGAAAGTCCCAGTGTGGAAACTAGAAAGTGTGGAAAACTTGTTTTGTGACTTCTGTGCAAAATTTGCTTTTGAAAATTACTGCAGCCTTTTTATAGCCCACATGTTGTGGAGTATAATTCATTCTCCCTACACTAGCTGTAAATAAATTTTGATCAATTTTGACAATTAGACATAAAGAATGTTCTGAACAATAGCATGAACCAAAAGACAACATAATTACATTTTCATCTTTCTGCTCACCCCTTTCCTCTTCCTTTTTATTTTCCAAAACATTTACCATTTTGTAACATAATAAAAAAAAAAATCACTTTTCAATTTGTTTATTGCTTGTCTTCCTCAACTAGATAGTAAACACAAAGGCAGGGATTCTATCTGGTTTGTCCATTTATTTACCCCCAATGCCTTGAAGGCCAACTGACACACAGCAGGAACTCAGTAAAGATTTGATGAATAAATTAATCATTTCATATGGATAGAACTTCACCATTTGCGAGACCCCAGGGAACATTTAGTGTTTTCCAAATAAATAAAACATTCAAGCTTATTTTAGGTGTAATCAGTAAGATTTGCTCCTTGTATGCTACTTTATGCAAATACAATAAAATTCCTCAGGGACCAAAAAATCCAGGTAAACACAACAAAAATGAAAACAACACCTTCCCGATTTCTCTCCTTCACACTTCACATTTCAATATAGTAGAAAACTTCTGTAGCTGAGATTTTGTGAAAGAGTGAGAAAGGAGCAAAAACAATCCAACCAAAATAATAAACAGCCCAGCAATCTCTTCTTATTTTCATCTACTTTGTTTCGAGTTAAATTGGGTTGTGAATTATTTTAAATAAAAAATAATGCTCTTTAGTACAAATGAAGATAAAATTAGTAATCATTGGCCAACCTGTAAATTATTTTTTAAATATTTATTTTTATTTATTTATGCATATAAGAGCTGGGGTGTAGGCCAGAGGTGCGGGGTTGAGAGGATTCACCAGAGACAGAGTGGGGAACAGAACAGGTACATCAACAGAAATGCAGTGCTGAGGGGAAAGGCGGGTGAGACAGAGGAAGTTGGCTGTGCCATGGGGGTCAGCTCCCTGGCTGGGGATCAAACTCGTGCCTCAGTGGCTGCTGGTAGC
Organism: Talpa occidentalis; assembly: GCF_014898055.3. NCBI lineage: Eukaryota > Metazoa > Chordata > Mammalia > Eulipotyphla > Talpidae > Talpa > Talpa occidentalis. The sequence continues at coordinate 113,222,591 of NW_023604295.1, forward strand.
TTCATAGTGCTGAGACTTAACCCCTTGCACGACCAGGGAGGCCCCCACCTGTAAATTACTTTAGTGTTTCTGGAACCTTAATGTCAATGGCATATTCTGTTTGGTAATAGTTCCCTATTTCAGAGAAAATTACTCTTTGCCATTTGCTAAATTTCCCAAATGGTACACATTGAGTTATATAGATCGAACGTCATTGTGTGGAATAAGAACTTTAAACTTTTCCATTTATATTACTAATATTCCTGGTTTGACAAGTTATATCCTTAAGAAAATATGACTTTTTGCCAATATTTTTCCTACAAGACACACAATATGCCATCACGCACACACCAATTTGGATAACATGTGTTTTCTATCCAATTTCATATTCACAGGTAATTAAGTACTGTGAGATTTTAGTTTACAACTGTTCTTAGCCATCTGTTGAAAGTTATTTACAAAAAAATTATTGGCACTCTCTTAATTGGTTCCACTTTTAAGTAAAACTTCAAACCTACAATTTCAAATTATGGAATTTCCAAAACTCAAAGGTTTAATGACTTTACAATGTATGCTTCACTGAATCTGCAGGAAAAGGAAGATGACACAAAACTGCCCTTGGAAAAAATAAATGTCTATGGGGGGAAAATATAGAAATCAAGATTTTCAAAACTTAAAAAGATTGAAAATAAAATGATTATAAAATAACTTTCAAATGTCTAACAAACCATAGAATTAAATAATATTAATTTTTTTTTCATAGTATGTGATTATTGTTCTCATGATATCACTATAAAATAATATTGATGCTATGGAAAAGCCAAATCCATATTTGCATAGTCAAATTGGTTAATTGGTCAATAAGCCAGAGTAATCTTAGAAAACAAAAAACACGCTTCCTTGAAAAGATTGAGATGACAGAACAAAATGTTTATTACTGCCTATTGTATATATTCAATTTCTTTCTGAAGTCAGTTTTTCAGCTTGTGACTATTGCTTATTATCATATTTATTATTGAGTGTATTGTGGCTATTTTGCCACTAATTCTATTTGATCAAGAAGGAAAAAGAAGCAAGAGAGCACAATTTCTGTACACTGAGAGAGCCAATGTTTTCTCAAATACCACTTAGGGAAATAAATTCCAATTTACACCTAACAAAAGTAGCCACACTTTAAATGAGAAATATGTATAAAGACACTTGACTGAGGGATTACTGAATTTTGAGAACTTAAATTAGATAAATTGGAACAGAGAAATGATAAGAAAATCAATTTAGACTGAAGAAAACATCTGAGAGTGATAGAGAGCTACCAATATTAATCTAAGCATGATTGTGCAATTTACTTCTCTAGCAATTAGAAGGAAATTGTAATCATCTTTGAAATCCAGGCTATGCCTGCTTTGCAATAAAATAATATACTTTGTAGTTTGCTAATAATGATTGTGCTTGAATTGAGATGACCCATTCGGCAGTTTGCCTTGTTCTCCTTGTAGCTTTATAGAGAATTTATGTAAACAAATATGTAGAGGGGAAACAATCTGAAATCTTCATAAGAAAAACATAAAATTTGAATTTTTTTCTTTAAAATGTTTTAATTTCTTCACTGGAAATGTCTATAGAGTCTGGCAAGATGGAGGGGGAGTGAATGAAGACAGCAGGCTCATCTCCTCTGCATAGTCACAGGCAAATCACAACTAAATAAAGATGACAACCCTGAAGATGACTATCACATACAGCAAAAGCAATGGCATGGTGAAAAGGCATGAGAGAAGTTGCTATTAAGTGATTTAGGGCAATAGTGGAGTAATACAACCCACAACAGAGAGGGGAAGCAGTTGTACAGAGCCCATCTGCTATTGTTAATTCAAAGGCCCACATAAGGGACTTTAAAAACCTGGGAACTACACTGGCAAAGGGACACACAGAGTCACTGTGCTCCACCGGAGAGCTAAAGGAGTGAGTGTACAAAGTAGTGAGTACTGGCTTTGGGGCTCCCATAGCAGACCAGTTAGAGCCTGAACTGATGGGGAAAGTTAGATCAAATCACCTGTCCTTTCATAGAAAAGGCTTTAATTTGCAGTCTGTGGTTATACTTTATAAAATACTGACAAAATCCCACCCAAGGAAAATCTAGACAACTGAGCTCTGCTCTCACTATATAAAGTTTGAAATGTCCATTGGTGAGCATCAAGGGCTCAAGCTTCCTACAGAGCTGTGGGCACCTGAGTTGTGTGGAGGGGAGCCACAGCGAACCCCTTCCCTAGGCCAACTCCTTAGCAAAAATGTCTCATGTATTCACATGTCGGCCTCAACCTGTAAGAATAGATACAGCTCTGGGTGAGGACTGTAATTGTGATAGGGATGTGACTTATTCTCTTTGATTGATTTCAAGTGTGCAGCCTTAACCTGGGATACAGTCTGCTGCTATTAACAGCCAGGTGTTTAAGCTCTGGTTAGTGATACCATTTAGTTGCTGTCTCAGTTTGGACCCTGGATCTCTGGAGGTAAGGAAAGTATGTAGACTATCACAACTACAGGTTTCAAATAGTACCCTTTCCCACGAGGAGACACAGATGATCTGATCTGATTCTTCTCAGAGGTCCCCACTCCAACTATTTTAGATCAGGAGTCCTATGCTCAAGTCAATCCTCACTCTGCAATCTTAGTCCTCCAGTTCTGCAACAGTGCACCTCTTCCCCCGCATGCCAACTATGTGCACCCCTTCTCCACTCTCTTATGTGGGTATGTATCTCTGGGTTAACATCAGCTGAGCTGCTCTATATTGACGATTATTCTCCTTTTCATGGGTTTCACCAATGCAATATATCTGCAAACACAATTTAACTCATTTTTCCTACCATTTCTTCTACACTGATGCTCCTCGTGTACACAGTACTGATTCAAGTTTTCAGAGGCTGTTGACTTTGCCCCATTGTAATTTATTGTGAACACATGGAGGAGACAAACTGGGTATCTTTTCCAGGTCTCCCTCTTGCCAGCCTCTGCTGTTTGTGCATTTTTCACAAAATGAATTATGATTTTGTTATATGATCCAGCAATTTCACTCCTTAGTATTTACTCAAATGAGTCAAAACTTATGTCTACATAAAACCTTCATACCAATGTTTACGGCAGCTGTATTCATAAATGCTAAAACTTGGAAACAAGCAAAATGCCTACCAGCAGGTGAATGGATAGACTACCGCATATCCAGACAGAGGAATATCAGTCAGCACTAACAAGAAATGGGCTATCAAGCCATGAAAAGACATGGAGGGACTATAAACACACTGTTCGGTTTCAGGATGTTTATGTTGGATGGATTGTGTGCATGTGTGCAGACAGGGAGTATATGGGAAATCTCTATACCATCTATATAATGTTTCTGTGACCCTAAAACTGTTTCAAAGAATAAATCCTATTAAAAAAAAAAAAAACTACAAAAAGGGCAGATAAATATTTTAATTGGTTGCATTGTTCTGAAATTACAAAATTTGACAAGAACAGAAATAAAGCCTTTAGAATAAGAAAGAAGGACTTTTACATATCTGTAATGATACAATTAGGCTATAAAATTAGTAGAGGTTTACAACAAGTCTGAATAGCTGGTAGGGAAAGTATTTCTTCTTTTCTATTTTTCTTTTACAGCTTGTTTTGAGTAATTCTGCTTTTTAATTTTTCCAAATGAATAATTTACAAATGAAGTCAGTTTGTATAATTAAAACAAACATTTCAACTATTCTTATGGGCAAATGGTGAAATTCATTATTATTCTTTAGATTATTCTAAGTGATTAAAATAAATATGATGTTGATTCCTATCATGCATATCAATCTTCAGTATATCTAGGAGTACACTGATGAAATTTAAATTCTATAAAATAATGCACATTTATTGAGTTGAATTTAAAAATACATAAACGTAAAGAGAACAAACTGTAAAGTATATATGTTGATAATAATAAATTGCAGTAGTCAAAAAGCATGCCAGGTTAGATTCAGACAACCAGAGCCACTGAATCTAAAAGAGGGGAGCCACAGTATATACTACATATGTTTCCTTTAAGAATTAATGAAGATAAATCACAGTGGCCAGAATATAGTGTGTCTTCAACAATTAATAATTGGAAAGGAGGAAGAAAGGAAAAGGAGGGAGAAAGAAAGACAGAGAAGGGAGTAGTGAAATAAGCATACATAATTTTCTAAAAATGAAACTGGTCTTGAATCATTTCTTCCAAGCCTAGTCTGTCCTCTATAATACCTTTAGAGGTCCCTTTCTAAAACAGTAATTAATTAATCTGCTCCCTTGCCTTAAAAAGAACAGCAAAAACAAAACACTCCTTCTACACCTCTGAAAATATTCTTAGTTTTCCCTTCAGGTTTGTTGAGATATAAATTATATAAAACACTGTGTAAACAAAGACACAATGTGTTAATTTGATATACATGTGTATTGTGAAATAATTACCATGAAAGGTTATTTAACACATCTATCACCTTACATATTTATCATTATTCTGTATGTGCCTGTGTTGAGAACATTTAAGAGCCATGAAATACTGATACAGCATTGCTAACTGCACTCATCCTGCTGAACATATTAATAGATCCCCAGAAATTATTCATCTTATGACTGGGTATTTCTACACTGACGTTTTTATATTCTTATTTTTTTGCTTTGTTATACATTGTTTTGACTAATCCTATTTCCCCAGACCCCCACTTCTGTCAGACACCACTATTCTCTGTTTCACTAAGTTCCACTTCTTCAGATTCTACAGATAAGCGAGATCATATACTACTTTGTCTTTCTGTCTGACTTCTTTCACTTAGCATGATTCCCTTAAGGTCATCTATGTCACAAATGGCAGGATTTCCTTCTCTTTTTATGGCTTAATATGGGTCCATTACACACACACACACACACACACACACACACGCTCATACTCTATGGTTTATACTACAAATGGCTTATTGAGGAGTGGACTATGCACCAAGCAAATACTTAAGTATTTGATGAACTAAGCGGAACAGCATCTACCAGACCAACATTCTGACTTATGTTGTAAAAGAGTCTTATCTAAACAGATACTGTGTTCACCAAATTATTAGTTCAGAATGATTCCCAATGTATTTTAGGATGGATAGCGCATTCAAAGGGTACCTAGAGACCAATACCTTCTAGGCTCAGAGGTATTTATGTCTCACAGGACCTCTTATAGGAATAAAGAAAATTATTTTGGTTAAAAGATGGTAATAGTCCAGGGTATTATATATATGCATATATAATATTGATTATGAAACATTGACTCATATGATTATGGAGGCTGAGAAGGAAATTTGGTCATATCATTTGGAGGCTGAGAAGGAAATTTGGTCATATCATTTAGTGCTAAAATCTGAGAATCAGGAAAGCCAATGGCATAAATCTCAGTTGAAGGACTAGAGATGAAATGAGATGATTCAATTCAAGCAGTGAGGTATGAAAAAAAAAATGTCTAATTTCTCCTTCTTTTTCCTTTTGTTCTATTCAGGCTCTCAACAGATTGGATGATGCCCACTCACCCTGGGGAAGCTTTTTGAAAGGTCAATGCAGGAGGCCAGAATGCAAAAACCCACCAGGGGGCAGGAATGCAGAAGCCTGCCTAGAAAATTCAATGAACCACTCCCCACCCTAGAATCTTTTCCCCACCTTGCAAACTCAGTCTCCCACCTGACCCCTCCTCACCCTGTAAAAGCCTGCCTCCCCCTGGCAAAGTGCACAGCTTCACCTACCCTCCCCCTCTTCGAGAAATTTAGTGTGGCTCTCCTTTTCTTTCCCGAGGCCGAAACTTTCAGCTAAGTCTTTATTCAGTCCACCAATTATATTGGTGGTCCTACCTGAAAACATCTTGGTGGACATACCCAGAAATAAAAATTAATCTGGGTATTCCATCATCAGTGAAATTAACATGCAACATTAATCCTCACAAGTAATCTCATACCATACCATATGGCCAGTTTCAAATCTCACACCTCATAATATTGGACAAGATATCAGATAAAAATGACAGAATAGAAAACTTCATGGTCAGTATAACCACATCAGTTTGCTGGAATTTATTTAAGCGTAGAATCTTAGGAAAATAGATTGCCTTCCAACCCCAAACCAGTCTTCTGAAAATTGGGTACAATAATACAATAGTACAGTACCACATGATGACAAAAGTTATCATTTTAAGGATAAAATGAGATAATATATCGATCATATGGAAGAGTTAGCAATTGCATTTGACTGAAAGTAAAATATTTGTTTTTTTAAAAATTATTCTTTAAAATCTTCCCATGTGTGAGTCCAGAGGTAAGTAGTCTGGCACTTTGTAATGCAAATCAACATCAGTAGAATCCCCCCCATCTTTTCTCTCAGCTACCCTTAACTTTCACTTGCTGCTGCAACCTCAAAGGATGACTAATCCACTTCCAGGATTGTGTCTACCCTTCCTGGAAAGAAAGAAGAAAGAAACAGAGAGGGGACATAGAAAGACAGGATTGAAGGAAGAAAGGGAAGAAGGGAGAGAGAACCGGAGGGAGGGGTTCATGCCAGTTATTTGTCCCTTACAAAAAGCTTTTCTAAAACTACTTCCCAGTGACTTCTACCTACACTCACTAACCATGGCTGTGTCACAGGTGCACTTCTTATTTCAAGTAGGCCAGTGCGGAGGTGTGGAGGGAAGGAGGGACTCTTTCCTTGATTTTTAACCTGGCACATTGCCATCCCAAGTAAGATTCTGTTAGTGAGGAAAAGAACTGCTTTGGGAGATCTACTAGCATTAGTGCTTCTGTCACAGGTTTCCCAAACTCTCACAATGGGGGAGGGTAGATGTTACATTGTTATGGGATGATTTTATAGAGGGAAAGAATACAGGGAGAGAAGGAGATTCTTTTTTTTTTGTTTGTTTTGTTTTGGAAAAAGATAAATATTCCAGACAATTATGTGCATTTGCGATCATTCTAATTTCAGCTTCAGTATTCAGTTGAGTGGCAGAACAATATGTTTCTCTTGATTCCCTTCCCCAATAAAACATCTGGCTACATACTAGAATTTTCATTAAAAGAGCACAGGGAACTTCAATATAATTCATCTTTAAGTCTTTTTTTTTGGCAAGTCCTTATGTAAAACAATCTTTCTTTTAATATGACTCTGATACTCTGTTTCTGGCATGAGAATTACATTCATCTGGTATAATGAAGGTTTGTTTTTTAATAGAGGTAACTTTTGCCAACAAAATGAGAGAGAATGTGGGGGAGGATAGATGTTGTATTGTTATGGGATGATATATTATTATTTTCAAAGCTCTGAAGAGAGAGACTCAACCTTGTCAGTCTTGATTTATGTTTGTCCATTCTATGATTCAATAGGAAGGTCAGGTGAGCTTTACTGAAATGTTTTGCTATATATTCTCTACTGAGTGCAATGAAAAGCATCCTGCTCCCCAGGCCTCACTCCCAATTGCCACTGTGAAGAGTTAAACTTTTATTACATTAATACTGCACACACAGATGAACTCAAATTGATTCAGAAGAAATCAAGGGATCCTTGAAATCAGTTATTAATGCAGAGATTAGTATTTGTGTTTGGAAAACTTTTAAAATTCATTTATAATGCATCTGTAATTTAAGCAAAAATCTCAACATATTTTACTATTTATGAGGGGTATTCTAATACATGGACCACAAATCTCCTATTTAAAAATAAATATAGCAGCATATCCTACTTGAGAATGTAAAAAATTGGCTGTGAAATGTAACTGGATTACTTCAGTTTTATTAGGACGTGTAAAGTTGTGGGGCAGTAAGTGAAAAGACATGTAATTATTTTTAAAAGGCCATAAATAGTTTCTAATACATATGGGAAGAGACTATATGCTAGCAGTGATATTTCAAAATATCAATGATATCATCTAACTAAAAAACAAGAGTTAGGAATACAAAAATAGTATTTGTAGGACAAGTTAGCAGTAAGGGAAAATAAAGCTAGATATACAATTCATTCTTTATACAAAAGATAGTTTCATAAATATGAAACTGGATATTGTCCAAGGATCTTCTTAAATCAGGACATACAACTTAAACACCAGAAAAAGTAAATTTAATAAATTTGATGACATAAAAAGCCTACTTTTGGAGTCTGTTTGTGTGTTGGGGGGGGTTTATCTATTGTATTCTCTTACTCTGAGGTTTATCTCTTTACTCTCTTTGTGGTCATTTTCTTTGGTAAAGAAGAGTTTCTAATTTTAATGAAATTAAATTCTCAATTTGAGCTTTATGTACAGTTCTGTTATGTCAAAAACTTTTCCTCACCCCACAATCATAAGGGCAATATTATTTATTATTTTGAAGACACTTTATTATTTTACCTCTTACACTTAAATCTGTGATCTACCTTGATTGGGGTTGGGTCAATATTAATTCCACAGTCATCCAAGTGATCTAATCTATTAATTAGATTCTTCTTTGTTCATACTTTCATGTTATACTGTCACAACTGACAATGTATATGTGGGTCTGTTCTAGGCTTTTCATTTATTTATTTATTTCATTCATTCATTCATTCATTCATGAAAGCACTGGGTACAGTCAGAGCGCGGGAGGGTGAGAGAATTCACCAGAGCCAGAGCGGGGAGCAGAGCAGGCAGAAGGACCGAAGTACACTGCTGAGGGGAGCAGCGGGCGGCAGGAGAGGTCTGCGCGCCATGCGGGACCCTCCTCCAGTGGCCGGGGAGCAGCCGGGGATCGAACCGAAACTGCAGAGACTGCAGGCAGCTTCGCAACCCAGCGCTCAACCGCTGCGCCACCAGGGAGGCCCTAGGCTTTTCATTTTATTCCCTTAACCTGTTTAACGAGAATCACACCAATGCCACATTGTACTTTTCTTACTTTACTGTTCTGAGTAGAACTTCTAGTATTATGGTGAACTTGAGAAATGGTGAAAACAAGTAGAACTTCTAGAAATGGTGAAAACAAGCCTTCTTTCATTTCAGATCTTTATAGAAAAGTTCCAAATTTCACAATTTAACATTTTTAATTAACATTTTAAATCAGATTTAAGAAGTCTTCAAACTTTGGCCTTCTTTATAAATTTGGGGGATATTTTTTGTCCTTTGCATTTTCATATATTATTTTAGGATTAGCCTATTACATTGATTCTAAAGGTCAAATTCAAGGGAGAACTCAGATCTTTGCCATAGTGTGTCTTCTTATCTATGAACATAGTATGTTTCCCCATTGATTTAAGTCTTAAAATTTCTCTCATTTATAATTTTTAGTTTCATGTTAAGGAGTCTGATTTATTTTACATTATATTTATTTCTAATTATCTTATTTCTTTCTATACTATTGGGTTGTTAGAAATTCAGGATGCTTTTTTGCTTGAGAACAAAGAAAACATATCATGACTTTTCGACAACCCAATATTTCATTTTTAAGAGCTCACTAGTGAGTAGTCTTCTATGTAAGAAACTCAGTATTTTTTGTAGATCTTGACAATTCATTTCATTTCTAAGTTTTATTTTTATCATAATTCTTACCTAAATTTACAAATTTATCTTGTTGAAATTCATAACATCCTCACAAGGAACCATGTTAAATATTCACATACATTGAAAAATTCAGCAAGGAAACATTAGACCAGGAGTCACATAAACCAATTGGATGTTGACTTAGGCACTTTATTGGCCTTGAGGGTTAAGAGATTGTCTGTTTGTTTATCAAGCTATCTAAAGCAGTACTTGGCATATGACTGGTTCTTGATAAAAACAGTTGAATAAATAAATGACCTTAGGCGAATTTCTTTAAAAAAAATCAAAATATGTATATACTATACATACATCTGTCACTAAAAGTCCATTTCTATCCTTTACCATACAACTTAACCCATTTAGCCTATTTACCCACCCCCATACAAAGACCATCCAAATTACCACATTTAAATGTAATTACCTATTTAATAATCTATCTCTAAATATAGTCACATCCTGATGTCCTGGGGTTTAGGACTTCAATATGTAAATTTCAAGGGGACTCAATTTATCCCACAAATATTACAATATATGAATAATATATGTAATAAGATTTTACTTGCTTTTAAAGTATTTACATATGTGTATTTGCATAAATGTGTAAGACTTCAAAGAAAGTATTATCAGTGATATATTTCTCTGAGGGTTCATGAGGACAGAGGAAATATGAATGTCTTTTTAACTCTTTTTATACTGTTTGCTCTTTTGTCATATTTCTGTGTTACTATAGTAATAAATAAGGAAAACACTTTATGCACATTTTCATTCTACTGATGAATAAACCAAGGACCAGGTTTTCCTGGGGTCACTCAGTTATTTTCTATAAAGCCAAATCTGCAGTACTGCTTTTTAAAAAAATTATATGATCATTTTATTGAGGTAATACTGATTTACAAAACTGTTTATGTTTCAGCAATATAGGATCCAACACCCACCACTAAAGCATCAAGAATTTTCTATTATCATCAGCTAGGCCCTCTTCCCTTTTTCTTCCTTCTGGTAGCCTCAGTTCTGCAGTGAGATTTTTCAGGTTTGTTTTGATTTAGTTTTGTCTGTTCCTTTGTTTCTTTGTATTCCATACATGAGTCAAATAATTCAGTATTTTTTTCTATGTCTTTCTGAATTATTTCAGTTAGCATAATTCCCTATAGCTCAATCTATGTTATCACAACTGACAAAATTTCACCTTTTTATTTTTTCATTAGCTGAATAGAGTCAACTGTGAATATATAACAAATCTTCTTTTTCCACTCACCAGTCACTGGACACAGCCTATTGCATACCTTGGCTACTATAAATATGTAGTTTAACTTTTTGACTGTTACATCAGAGATCTTTTTTGCTTGACAAATAACCAGTGTACTTCCCAAAGTAATTTAATCTATAAATCTTAATTTTTAATTTCTCTACTTATATGAATTTCTACTACTGTTATTTGAATCATATGATAGTTTCCTAAGTGTAGGTCTTATACCACACACTTAATGTAGGTACTATGTTTAGATTTCATTGTTTGTCAACTTGACTATTTCATGCTTCCAGATATAAATTAAAAATGACTTAATCTTGGGCCTCGCCTGGTGGCACAGTGGTTGAGCTCTGGGCTGCGAGGCTGCCCACAGCCTCTGCAGCGCTTGTCCATTCCCTGGCCGCCGGCAAGGGTCCCACCAAAAAAAAAAAAAAAAAAAAAAAGGCTTCATCTTAAGAGTTTTACTATGTAATAGGTCATTTTGTTCTGAAGTTTCTGTCCTAAAATTGTATCACCATCTCTCTTTACTGTGAATATTCTGACAACTCCAGTCCCCTAATTATTGGCTGCCTTGGTGAAGCCTTTTGCTCATGTAAATTTCCAACCTAACAACAGGTTCAACTCTCAACATATTTTCTTTATTACCAGTTAGTACTGCAAGTGTTGCCCCTAATTTTCTTCAACAATCAGGACTTAATAACATCCTGTGCTGGACCAGTCTCAGCTCTGTCTCACCTGTGACACTCCAAATCATATGGAAATCTTTGAGACCCCTGATGTAATGTTTTCTCACTTGAGCAGAGTTGAGAAAGTGCAATTGTGAATACTACTCTCAAGTGCGAGACTATCTAATTCACTGTGAACAGTCAAATGTCACTTCATTATAGGCATCTCCACTTTAAACACAGGAGTTCTTTGGATAAAATAGAAAGGACCTGATGTGGCAGAAGCAGCAGCAGGATTTCAAAGAATGCCACTTTTAGGTGGCTTGGACAATCCATTCTGAAACTGCGCATGATTTTGAATTTATTCTCTTTTAAGTGACTCTCTCATCTGGTTCTGTGAAGACGGAAGACTCAATTAAGAAACATTGTGTGGCAGTCACCACCAGATCTTTTATGCTGCTCAGTATGGAGGGGAAGAAAGGCTTCCCAGAACAAAATGTGCCGTGGTAGTTTCACTTGACCTTTCTTTACTGAGTAGGCTCACTCAAAGTTTGTTTCTCTTTCTTTTAAAGGTAGGAAACATAAAAGGCATTAAATGGCTCAGCTGTTTCCTTTTAAGTACAGTGACTGTACAGGGAACAGGTCGTTATGCCACTGGTGTTGAGAAATTGGTTTATCCAGCCTGTTACCTGCTAGGAGGCTGTTGAAATTTCCTATCTCCCTCACTATATTGCCTCATCGCCTCTCACCCAAACTCACCTGTTCTCATCAGCAGAATCAGAAATCAAGTGATCAAATGGACCTGAAGTCCTCTGTTAAATAAAACCAACCATATATGAGGACCTCACAGAGGGGTATGGGAATGCTAGGTGCATGAGGTGGTAATTTGGGATGCTGAAATACTAAAACTTCACTGTATATTCATTTTTACCTAAAAGTATGAAGTTAATCTTCAGGCTATTTATTGGCTAATATCTGTACCTTCCTATCATGTCTCAAATAGGGAGGCCAGGTGTCCTCAGGGATAGGTGAGCGAGTAGGATGGAATTGAAAGCCAATCTAACTAGTCCAATTTGTTTTTAGCTGTTCTAATTATCACAGTTTACATACATATGTGTAAGCTGATTTATTGATTGCATTACTCCAATTTAACTAAACCAATCATCACAAGTGTTTCAGTTAAATTTCTGCCAATTATAGACAGAGGAAACACAAAACAAAAAAGGAACACCAGAAAATAGAAAAGTTAGCACTTTTTAACCTTATTGTGAGTGCTTTATCATCTATATAAAAACCAAAGGCAGAGGTTATGTAATCATATCTATCACATTCAACTGGATTTCTGTCAGTTAAAAAATCAATAATATATTTATGACAACACTATAAATTTTGCCCTATTAAATTTTTAGACAAAATTCTTTATATTTTACACAGCTTTCCCTCATATCTTAAATGTTATATTTTTAGTAAATTTTATGTGTATCATAGTAGTACAGAGGTAAATATATAGAACTTATAACAATACAATTATATAATTATTAGGGGTATCTGCTTTAAATATTTCATTGATAGAGCACATCATCAAAATAGCTTAGAGACTGCCGAAGAGAATATTTGCTTCTCTCTAACTAGAGAGCATTGTGCTTTGAACCAAGGAAAGCTGTTTTTAGTCAACACTGTGGCAAACCACATGCTTTCTCCATGCTCAGAAACCGGTGCCAAGTATCATGACCATGCCAACTTGAATAAGCAGAAGAGAATCATACAGGTAAGGGAGAAGCAAAGACCTTCCCAGAATTGTTTTTACATCCTACTCAGGCATTCAAATTCCCAAATATTATAATTTTTCATCTGGAACAATAGTCTTAAAATTTCCCTAGATGAATTCTTTTTTTTTTTTTATGAGTGCCATATTTTTTTTTATTAGATAATAAATTTTATTGTTATATTCCCCATACAATTGCAGCCCCCCATTCTGACCCCAATCCCTCCCCTCCCACCCCTGCCCTCCTAAAAGTGTCTCTGGTTCATAGTTTTTTGTTGATTTTGATTTTCACTTTCTTATAGTTATTCATTTTCCTGGTCCCTTATTTAAGTTTTCTAGATTCCTGCTATGAGTGAGACCATCCGGTATTTTTCTTTTTCTTTTTGGCTTATTTCGCTGAGCATGATCCCTTCCAGCGCCATCCATGTTGCTGCAAATTGCATGTGTTTATCTTTTTTGAATGCTGAGTAATATTCCATGGTATATATGTACCACATCTTCTTGATCCAGTCATCTATTTTTGGGTATTTGGGTTGTTTCCAAAGCTTAGCTATTGTAAATAGTGCTGCTATAAACATAGGGGTGCAGGTGTTCTTTGGAATTGATGTTTCTGTGTCCTTTGGGTAAATACCTAGGAGTGGAATTGCTGGATCATATGGAAGCTCTATGTTTAGTAGGTCCAGAAATCTCCACACAGCTTTCCACAGTGGTTGGACCAGTTTGCACTCCCACCAACAGTGCAGAAGAGTTCCTTTTTCTCCACACCCTCGCCAACATTTGTTGTTGCTAGTTTCCTTTGTCAAAGATTAGTTGACCATAAATCTGTTTTCCCTAGATGAATTCTAACAATGATATCATAACAATTAATCCCATCACTTTTCCCAACCTAGCCTCAGCAAATATATATATAAAATATATATAATATATAATTATATATATATATTTTAAACTCCACATACATTAATTGCATCCACTTGTTTGTGCATCAAATCAAAGTTCCATTCAAGCGTGGAGGATACCACTCACTATTACCTTCCTTCAGAAACAAAGAAACCCCTTCCAGAGGAAGTGATGATTTGCTTCTCAGTGAATTGTGCATAACACAAGTCATCGATGACTTTGTGATGATGTGGATATATAATAGACATTAGGGAGGGTCAGGTCCCTTCGAAAGGTTAGCTAACTTCAATATCAGCAGATATGTCTCATTAGCAAATAATTCCTACGATAGTCCAAGACGAGAGGGCAGAATTGAGGCCTCTTTTTATCCTGTGGTCCATAACTTTTGGTCAGTACCCTGATTGCCCTTTCTGATATTTCCATAAGGTCAGCAATCCATAACCTTGCTCTTGACCACCTTCTTTTTGCTTCATGTCTCTATTACAAAATACGCAAAGACTTTAGTTCTGACAGCTACTTATATGTGCATGAATAAAAATCTACTACACTGCAGGATTTTGGTTTTATAGCATCTGCCTGGATTGCATTTATTTAGGTGGAGTGAAATCAAGCATAGCTGTAAAAAAAAAAAAAAAAAAAAAAAAAAAAAAAAAACCTGCATACTTTTTATGTATTAAAGCTATACTAGTCACATTCTACTAAGAAAAGAAAAGTGTATATGTGCATGGGAAGATAAAGTTTTTCTGAAACTGAACATGCTTTCATAAAAATGAGTTTAAGTTTCTCCTGGTCCTCTAGTTGTCATAAGTATTTTTCTGAGTTAGGAAGCAATTCATGGTATTGGTACATCTACATTTTGTCTAGATTATGGGATCAAGAAAGCCATGAATAATCTACTTGCAAAATTAGATACTGAAACTAACCTTTGGGGGAACTTTATGTCCTTGAGCTGTTATTTTCCACAAGCAGGATGAGTGAAATTCACTCAGATTTATTGTTATTAAAATTCTTCATCATCACTATCAGCATCATTATTACCCCCAGGTGGACATAGCACTTTTCTTTCCAGATGCTAAGTTGCTTTACTTATATTACTATAGTCATTTTTAAAATATGCTTAAAATATCAGCCCTCACATTTATCCCCACAACACCTCTCTATGGAGAAAAAAGGAAAGTAAAATGATTTAAATTGACATTTTCCCCACAGTCTCTGGCCAGAGGAGCAAAAGGCTATATCATTTCATTTATTCTTTTAGTATTCCAATGAGACAAAAATAATCATTATTCATCTAATAATAAATGAAACAGAAGTGCAGAATATAAAAAAGACTTGTCCAAGGACACATTCTTAATTAGCAATATTGCAAATAAGTTAGCCAAAACCTTCTGATCTTTGCAACCAATCGTCATGTACAAATATGCAAATTTGATGATAGAGATTTTTATTGAGATCTAGACTGCAAATCACATGCTTTGAATTCTGGTAAATATTATGGCTCTATACCTCAGAGATGGTAAACAGGATAAGCATATGTTTATATAATATGAGGGTGGCAGGATTTCATGGAAAGAAAACATTTATAATGAGGTTGAAGTAGATTTGAAGCTAGTGTTTCAATGTGGATCTTAACAGCACTGTGACCTTGGGTAAGTGTTTTTTTAATTTCCCAGAGGTTGAGGTTACTCATCAAGAATAAGACACTAATTTTACCAACCTTGCATACTAATTTTAAGGATTTACTGAGATGGGTACAAGGTGAAAACATCATGTATTATAGTTGCTATCTTTGTTACATTATATTATTATTCTGTTATTTTAATACAACTTTGTGTCATTTTATAATGCAAACACTTTCAGATTTTTAAAAAATAAACATTGCATATATTCACAATGTACAAGATGATGTTAGATAGATAGATAGATAGATAGATAGATAGATAGATAGATAGATAGATAGATAGACACACACATACACACACACAGAATGAAATTATTTACTACAGTCAACTCTACTAGCTTTTGCACTTTATTTTCCTGATTAGATTTTTTTGCTTACTCCTTCTAGTTAAAGTTTTCTTCTTAATGATAACTTCTGGTCTTTGCTTTTAGTCTACTCAGGTAAGCTTTACAGAGTAGCCCAAGGCCTCCTTGCTAGCTGTTCTTGAAATTATATCTGCTTTACATTTGCAACTCCTATGTAAAAGTTATTGGCATACATTAGGATAATATTTATTTCACTTTGGTTTTGCTGTCTGCTGTGGGAAAGACAAAGCTATAGTATCCGCTAGATAGTTTCTGGGTACACCCTTGTTCTCTCTATTTTTTTTTTTGATGAATTTTCTTGCAATGTCTCTACATCTCATCATTATATACAACCTTTAGAAGTGAAAGGTAAGGAAAGGAAATTTCTGGGAATTTTGCTTGATGGTGATGAAATACAATGGATATATATTTGACTCTACAATTATTATTCAAATGTCCCAAATGCATGTACAACTTGCATTAGATATAAACCATTCAAGAGGCCTCCCTGGTGGTACAAGGGGTTAAGCATAGCCCTGTGAAGCTATCAGCAGCCACTGTAGCATGAGTTTGATCCCTGGCTGCCCAGGATGATACCCACATGGCACAGCAAACCTCTCCTGACTCACTCGCTGCTCCCCTCAGCAGCGTATTTCAGTCAATCTGCCTGTTCTGTTCCCCACTCTGTCTCAGGTGAATCCTGTGACCACCACCACCCCCTGCCCCCGCACCTCTGGCCTGTACTCCAGTTCTTGTATGCATAAATAAATCTTTAAAAAAATGGAAACAATTCAAGTGTAGGATAGCCTCACCCTTAATATTCTCCTTGAAACTATTTCTATTCCATTTTATTTCACCTGTTCACAACTTTCTTTTCTTCCCTTTCAGATAAGAACTTGATTTTTTTCTTTAATGAGAAAATGATATTTAGTTAGATAGATATAATGTAGTTACATGAAAACCATTTAAAATCCTGTCTGAGGGCCTCCCTGGTGGCGCAGCAGTTGAGTGCCGGGTTGCGAAGCTCCCCCAGCCTCTGCAGCACCAGTTCGATCCCCGGCACCAGTGAAGTTCCCACATGGTGCGCAGACCTCTCCTGCTGCCCACTGCTCCCCTCAGCAGTGGACTTCGGTCCTTCTGCCTGTTCTGTTCCCTCCTTTGGCTCTGGTGAATTCTCTCACCCTCCCGCACTTCTGACTGTACCCAGTGCTTGTATAAATAAATAAATAAATCTAAAAAAAAATAATCCTGTCTGAGATTTTAACTAGGACTCCCCACTCCTCCTCAATATACATTTCAGGTTGTGACTTATTCTCTCACTTTTACCTATGACAAAAATCACCATAAACTACCAATATTCTTTTACTGATGTGCTTTTTTTTTTATTTTTCAACAATAGCATGTTTATTTCCCTTTCCCCTCCACTTAAAATTTACTCTGACTTAATCAGCTCTAGATAGGAACTTAAATCCTTAAGTTCCTTTGCAACCTTAAATTTTCTATTTCCTTTTATTATTATTTTATTTCTATCTTTCCTTCATTCCCTCTTTGAAAAAATAAGTTTCCTGTGCCTTGGGCACAGAAAAGAGCAAGTATGCAGAGAGGAGGTTTTAAGTTAACCATGAAAGCAGGGAAAGACACCCCTATCAGATGTTGGCTGTGAAACAACCTGGCAATTTTTGCCCACCATTATTCCAGGTTCCCCATGCTGCTACTGCTGGAAGGAACTAGACCCATATCTTTTAAGACCCTTATCCTATCAATTAAAAAAAAAATCAGCTCGTGCTTACATTTCTCCAATACCACCAAGGCATCTAACAAGGGAGGTAACTACCTCTGAATGTAAACAATGTATTTCCCTTCAACAAAGCTATTGAAAGATTGTCAAGTGCCTCCTTCTGAAACAAATACTTGTTACATTGATGTGATTTTTTTTTACCGGTAATCTGCTTTGTTTGTCACAAAGGTATATAAACTGAAATCAACCATACAGGGACAGAGAACAGCTGATCAGAATTCTGTCCATCTGATTCTCTAGACTAGCCCTCATCCTTGATGCTGAAAAGATTAGCAATAGCCTGTTTGTTTCCTTTTCACTTAAAATTTATGTTTTTTTAATCAGTTCTAGATAGAAATTGCCAAATTCTTAAGTTCCTTTGCAAACCTTAATTTTTAATTTTCTTTTGTTATTATTTTCTTTCTATCTTTTCTTCATTTCCTCTTTTCTCTTATTCATCTTTTTCATCTTTTCTCTTCACAACAGTTATTATTTTTTCAGTAGAGACAACCTTCCTTCCTCCCCTCCCATTTTTCTCCATCGTTATGTCATTTTCTCTTTGTGTTGTGCTCTTTTAATCTACAACTAAGGAGCCAAGAGTGTACAATGGAGAAAACAAGTCCCTGTAATGTATGGTGCTGGGAAAATTGGATATTCTATATTCAGGAAAATGAAACTAGACCACACTCTCACACAATAAGCAAAAAACAACTGCAAATGGATTAAAGACATGGGTATAAAACCAGAACCCACTGAATGAACACAGGCAAAACATTCCACAACATCGACTTCAGGTATTTCTTTGAGGACTCAATTCTAATGGCAAGGAAAATCAAAGCAGGCTCTTAAATAGAGTAGGTTAGTGCAAAAGGACATAAATTTCAGATATTGATGTAATGGCAAATAAAGATTTGGTGTATGCTAAAGGTGGTATTTTAGAAAATGAGTCAACTCAATGTCCATTATGAAAAGATAAAACAAAATGCACACATCCTAATGCGCATTACATAAAATCCCAAGTGGATCTGATACTTAATGTAAAGAATGAACCTATGAAAAAGCATTACAAGAAAACAAGAAAACTTGGGTTACTTCCTTCACAACCTTGGAGTAACAAGTGTCGTTTGTTTGTTTTTTTGTTTATTTGTTTGTTTTTTCAACATTATTCAAAATCCAGAAACGATGGAGTACCACATATTTTATTACCTAACAATTAAACAAGATTGATATACACACTCAATAGAATGCTACTCGGCTATGTAAAAGATGAACTCCTCCCATTTGTAACAATAGTCTTCTGTTGTTTCTCTTTACTAGTCTCATGTTACAGAGGTTCTCTCCCAAACAGGAATGGCCCAAAAGGATCAAACATTCCTTTAACACAAGCTCAACTTGTAGAATTTCAACGGTAGGAACAAAATATTGAGAATACGGGATCCTGATCATTCCTACTCCAGCATCCTTATGATATTGATGATAGCAAGAGAAAGCCAAGATGACCAGGGGCCTACCACACTCCCAGATTCACCTCCTAAAAGCAGTCATTCTAAGTAAATCAGGCCACTGTTCTCACCAGATCTAGTACATTGGTCTTGCCTTATGGGATAGTCAGGCCTTAAAGGTGAGGAATTCAAAGAGCACTAACTTTATTTGGAACAATGCTTAGAAAATTCCATGCCTAAGGGCACTGTCAAAATAATTGGGTCTTACAGTCTCCAGATAAAGAAAGTTTTCATAATTCTCTAATACCAGTAGCAACAGGCAAAAGGGAAGATCAATTAAAAGTTTAAAGGAGATAATCAAATAAAGAGTTCCTCAAGAAGAAAGCTTACAACAAATGATGGAAGATAGAAAGGCTGTGTATATACCAGGCTGCATCCATTCCAGAACAATTAGAAGACTTGAAAACATTTTCCAAGCTGCATCTAGTTCCAAAAGTGACAAAAGACTTCCACCAATAGCATAACCTCTGGCTGAGCAAGTTATATTGATCTCAGGTAACTACTATGAAGCCATATTTTAAAAGAAATTTACATATATCCTTGCCTGTCTGTAATTCTGTGAATGTCCAAAGCTACATCCTTTTATGAATGACCAGAGAAAGCAAGTGAAAGCTACTGATCCTGGTAGAAAATAGGCTAACCTGTATTTCTCAAACAAACAAAAATAGATAGAGAAGGCATGGTTAGGAAAATTGAATTGACTATATATCAGTTGATATAAAGGAATTGTTAATTTTGTTTATGTAATAATGAAATAGTGTATAATTATGTACAATAATATATTTGTTTTTAAGAGTAGCATGCTGAACTATTTTGAAGTGTCATCTGTAAAAGATTAAAAATGGCAAAATTGCAAACACAAAGAGAAAGCTAAAGAACTACAAAGTAAGGCCTCCCCTGGTGGCGCAGCAGTTGAGCGCTGGGCTGCGAAGCTGCCCACAACCTCTGCAGCGCCAGTTCGATTCCCGGCCACCGGCGAGGGTCCTACATGGCAGCAACAGACCTCTCCTGCTGCGCCTGCTGCTCCCCTCAGCAATGTATTTCATTGTTCTGCCTGTTCTGTTCCCCACTCTGGCTCTGGTGAATTCTCTCATCCTCCTGCGCTTCTGACTGTACCCAGTGCTTGTATAAATAAATAAATCTTTAAAAAAAAAAAAAGAAGAAGAACTGCAAAGTACATAAGGGTCCAATGGGCTATGGTGGAGGACTATGGGTACCCTCCTGGTGGGGTGGTATAGTAACATACAGATGAAGAAGTGAATCTAAAATATCTATACCTCTGAATCATATATGATTACCTATGAGAAAATACTATTTGTTGAGTCTACTTGTCTAGCAGGCATTTACTAGACTATTTTTTCAACTTTTGTTCCTTTTACAGTATTTTATAATAAAAAGTTTGAAACAAGTATCTTTTACAGGTTTTTGATTTTATGATTTTTTTTACCAACAAACATAAAATTTAACCTCATTAAGAAATAGTAAGTTGGTATTTTTCTTTTTCTTTTTGGCTTATTTCGCTGAGCATGATCCCTTCCAGTGCCATCCATGTTGCTGCAAATTGCATGTGTTTATCTTTTTTGAATGCTGAGTAATATTCCATGGTATATATGTACCACATCTTCTTGATCCAGTCATCTATTTTTGGGCATTTGGGCTGTTTCCAAAGCTTAGCTATTGTAAACAGTGCTGCTAAACATAGGGAACCAGAGACACTTTTAGGGGGGCAGGGGTGGGAGGGGAGGGATTGGGGTCAGAATGGGGGGCTGCAATTGTATGGGGAATATAAAAATAAAATTTATTATTAAAAAAAAGAAAAAAAAAAAAAGAAATAGTAAGTTGGGCCTCCCCGGTGGCGCAGCAGTTGAGCATGGGTTGCGAAGCTGCCTGCAGCCTCTGCAGCACCAGTTCGATCCCTGGCCGCTGGGCGAGGGTCCCACATGGCGTGACAGACCTCTCCTGCCATGCCCACTGCTCCCCTCAGCAGTGTACTTCGTCAGTCTGCCTGTTCTGTTCTCCGCTCTGGTGAATTCTCTCACCCTCCCGCGCTTCTGACTATACCCAGTGCTTGTATAAATAAATAAATAAATCTTTTAAAAAAATAGTAAGTTAAAATATATTAGTAATCTGCTTAATTTTTTGGTAAATTTTCTATTTAACTTTAGATAAATAATTGATAAATTAATATTTATGCTTTCAAGGAAATAACTTTCATCTAAATTATGGTGTTTGTTAAAACACCATATTGAACAGCAAGTATTTCTAGGTGGTGGGATTCTGTATAATACTATTTCCTACTTCATAAGCACTTTCTACTTATTTAATAATTGTAATGGTTAGCCTTTATTAAATATTTGCTGTGTTCATCACACTTAGTTCTTTATATACAATGTTTAATTTATTTCTTAAAAAACCACTTAAACTGTTAGAGAAGAAGGATGAAGGGAAAGGAGATAAATTAGTAAGACTGCAAAAGTCTCTGTAGTAGGGGAGAGATCTGTTCAAGGGTACAAATTAGGGTTTTTAAGTTTGGCTGAGAGAGTAGGTAAGGATGGAATCATAAATTTATATTATAAAATATAGAGATTCTAACTTCTGCAATAATGTCACTTATTTCTTCTCATATCATAGCCAATATATACAACAGCAGATAAGGTAGATGGATAGGTTGGCCCAAATGTGGGGTTGGCAGGGCAAATGCAATAAAAGGACAAGGAAACATGAATTTGATCATTCTGACAAAAAAAGTGATTGAAGTAATGTACCACCTGATCCAGAGAAGAAATGAATCCTTGGTTGGGAGTTGGTAGGTCAGGGAATGAGGGTTATGAGTACACAGGAGCCATACACAACAAAGCAGTCATTCCCCTCGAGACAATGGCATTAAATGAAGTGAGAATCTACTTATCAGGACATTCTCAAAATGTCCCAGCTACTCACTGCAGAGGAACAGAGTTTTGAGGGATACAATATCCACACTTTTAGAGCTATCCACTAGGAAAAGGGGCATTTGTGTAGGAAGCATTTGAAAACATAGAGGATTAATGGCATCTGAAGATGCTTGAGCTAAAGGTTAAGGAGAGAAAAATTTGATGATTTCCTCCCTTAGAAGTATAGAAATGCATCTGGCTTTCAGATGCCATTGGAGCTGGGAAATCAGGAACAACAGATCATGAACAAAGGACTTAAGATATTTGTGCAGCAAAAGAAAAAAAAATCTGTAAATCCTTAGTGTAGGTAGTATGTGTATTACTGCTCCTTTACACTGTTTGCTCTTAACAATTAGAGATAAATTTTTCAATAAAAGGACAATATATGATATATTTAGCAGACAACAAAGAAGGAAATTTTCTCCAAGTTAATTTTGAGAGGTGGAATCAAGAGAAACAGTCAATTAAGTGCATTCAACTGATGACAGTATACATTAAAGCACTATGCCTAACATTAGGTCAGGTACTATATGGAATGCCAAAGAGGTCCAAAGTTTTGATGCCTTTTGAAGAAACTTACAAATTAGATGCAGAGAGAAGACTTGCTTGTAGGAACCAAATAATGAAGATGGCGTTAACAGATGTTCTACTTTGCTTACAAACCAATAAATAATGGAGGAGACAATTGTAGTTGATGAAAGTTTAATAAAGATGCATCTTCAAGTACATTTTGAATGAAATGCCAGATAAATTGGTAGATG
This sequence comes from Talpa occidentalis, assembly GCF_014898055.3. NCBI lineage: Eukaryota > Metazoa > Chordata > Mammalia > Eulipotyphla > Talpidae > Talpa > Talpa occidentalis. Next base: position 113,245,703 of record NW_023604295.1, read on the forward strand.
TTGGGGACATTCATTGATTTAAGAAAAAGTAATGTCATTAAAATATGCATGGTTTATATGTGTATATATTAGGATGGGTTTGAGGAAGAGAATAATATTTATAAATTGAACAGCCACAGCTGGATATAGCAATGACTCAGTTAAAGTTTTTAAATATTTACTAAATACCTAAAATACATCATACTTAATTGGGTGCTAAAACTGAGGGAGAATTATTCCAAGTAGATATTTAAGAACATGTCTAGGAATATGGTTAGATAAACAAAGCAGTAAGTCACCATGGCGATTTTCAATCAGTGAACAGAAAAATTAAAAGGTCCACAGCTAAAGGGAGATATCCTAGGTTGTCAAAATATTAAAAATATTAACAAAATTATTAACAAAGATGTAAAATAATGGTACTTCATTAATAAAAAAATAACTAAAAGTAAATTGCAAATACTGCAGTGAATTATCATAGTTTTTTTTTTCATCATAAAAATAAAAATCTAAAAATGTGGATCAACAGCAACAAAAAAATTCTAGATGTCCTATATCTAGCATTTTCCAAATAGAAAAATTAGCAATATGGAATTGTGCTATACTAACAACGATATTCTTTAGCTAGCACTAAGCCTCTTTACTTTCATCGTTACTTTTTTTGAGTCAAAAGAACAGGTCAGCTTTGTTATCTGAGTACATGCATCTGTCCACACTCTGCTTCTTGATCTTTAATTACACTGTGAAGTAGGTGCTACTGCAATGACTTCACAAAAAAAGTTCTCCATCTGCAGGATCCATAGAGTAGATGACAACTAATTGGTAAATAAACATTTACACTCTGTGGCACCTTCTTCAGGATCTACTCAGGCTGGACATTGTTCTCCTGCTGCCAGAGGCAGTACTTTCATTGCTCCAGAGGAACAGAGGCAAAGTTAGAGAGGAAAGTGGGGCAGGGATGGAGTGGAAGGGAAAAAAGGGAGAAGGGAAGTCATTCCTAGAACACAAGTAAATAAACTGTTCAAAGAATAGCCTAGGCATGAAACTAAACAGACTTTTAATGATTTTCCTTTCTTTTTTTTTAATTTGAAGAATACAATTCAGAGGGTCTGAGAATATTTTTGATTTGTATGTAATACAGGGATGTACTTTTTTATAATCTGGAGGGAATGGAAACAGGGAAGGCTCAGTAGATGGTGTAAAACCAGGACTAAAGCAGAGAACGCCACACCCTTCAGCCAGGCCAAGTCAGGAAAGGCACTCCCTTTCATAAGCCCACCTGACCAGACCCTCCAGGAGAAGCAGTTGGAAAGGCACACAAAATCAGTCCTGTATCTTTTTAAACATCATTGTATAAATATATATCTTTATGCCGACTGCTTAATACCATGGACATCCCTCATACTGTAGTACCATCCCAGGTATTATTAACTAAACTTATTACTATTTAGGTCATGAGGTCAAAGGCTCTTATAGATTATTTACAAATGGATTTCACCACACAACAACTTCACTCAAAAAGTTGCTGCTTATGCCTGAGCAAATACAAAGCATTTCTTATAGAATGTGCCTGAGCAAAGCACATAGCTGAGTTCACTTGATTTTCAACAGTATTTATTCATTTTATTGAGATACATGCGCCATGCTGTACTAGGAGGTAGAACAACAAATACTGAGTTTTCCTGTGCTAGCTATTGTTGTGAATCATAGCACTTCAAAACTTAAAACAAATATTGATTAACAGTTTGTGAGAGTCAGGACAACCAGACAGCTGGTCATTCTGATTCAGGATCTCTCATGAGGCCACAATCAAGTTATTGTCCAGGTCTGCAGTAACCTGGAGGACTTAGAATCAGCTTCCAGCAGACACGTGGCTATGGGAGGGGCTTTCCCCCATTGACAACTGGTGCTCTCCATAGGACCACTCAGTACAGGGCAGTGCAAGTGGTGAGGAGAGGGAGAGGTTTCAGAGGGCCAGGGGAGGGCAAGAACCAGTCAGAAGTTGACGACTGTGGAAAGTGATGTACCATCCTTTCTGCTATTTTCTACTGACCAGAGACTGAGCTGGTAAAATAGGAGAGGGGTGGCACAGGGTTTGAATACCAATCAGGGATTATGGGGAACCATCTTGTAGCCTTTTACCTTATATTTACCACTTTACCTTATATTGTAGTTGTGGATACAGACCGTAGAAGAGTAAGCAAATAAATTACAACAAATAGTTACAGAAAAGACAGCGTTGACAAAGTGAGACTTGAAGGTTAAAAAGAAATGACACATACTACCCATCCCAGCCACACCTTTATACCTCACATGACCTTCATGAGAATTATGGGAAGTAGAAATAGAATTAAAGGTGTGGGTATGCATAATTCTTTGAAAAATAGAAGATGCAGTGAATTTCAGTATAGTTAAAAAGAACACAAGCTGTCCAGCCAGCTGAATGTGCCATAGTCAAAAAGTCAAAAATTTTTAAACCAATTGAAGAATAAGTACAAGGCAACTGAACTGGAGAATTCCCTGATTTTTGTAGTAATTTGTGTCCTTAAGGTCCAGTCCTAGATAATCAGAAAGAACTCACAGAGGGAAAACAACGAGAAAAGAGGATTGAAAAACCTTGTCATGATTTTAGATTTAGAAACTAAAGATATGAAAGAGCAAGTTTTTAGGATTCCCTTCATGCTTTCTCAATTAGGGGTGAATTTGTATAACATTCCTCCAAAAGACAAATATTGTATCTCTTTGCTTAAAAATATTTTCATTTCATTGCCACACTTCTTGGCGCAGCTTCTGACCTTGTAAAAAGCAAAAACACTCTTCCTTCCTTGGGTTAAACTTGCCACCACTGTCTGCTGACCACTCTTCCCACAGAAACAACACTACCTGAAGCTCTGGGAAAAGCATCAATAGTTACAGAAATGCAGTATTTTTAGTATTTCCCATTTGTAGGAAATAGCTGTTAAAAATATCATTCATATTCAGAAATACTATGCCCCACATAGAGATTTTAGGATTTTTCTCTTAGATGTTCTGTGTCCACCTCCTGATCAGATTCATGTCATATCTGAAGAACAGGCTCTGTTTGCTATGCCCATATACAGGAGAACTCTTTATCCTGATGAATAAATAATTACTTAATTAATGGTTTAATATAAATAGGCCAAATGGAATGTGAAAACCTCTGGAACTATTGCCAGATCAACTTAGTGCTATGCCTATTGGAGGGAGGAAGGGAAAGCCTCTTACTCTCCCTCTTCTCTTAGGGACTGAACCAATTTCTCTTACTGACATTCACATGAGTACACATAAGACATATGATGTGGCTGCACAAACTCTGAGCTTTCACACTAAGCAGAAACCCAGGCATTAGCAATGTGCATGTAAAATATGCGCCCCAGGTTCTTGTTGTAACAGGTGTAGCCCAACTGGACAGATGTCTACTTAATTGTCCCCATTAGCTATTTTTGCAACCACTAAGTATGGCATCGGAGGATGAGGTCGATCTTAATTACAGCTGACCAACAATGTCTAAGGTCTTTGAATATTTTGAGGTAGCATCAGAAGATGGCATCAGAATTACCCATAATTCTCCTGCACTGCTGCTGGAGTGCAAAATGGTCCAACCACTATGGAAAGCTATGTGGAGATTTCTTGACCTACTAAAGATAGAGCTTCCATATGATCCAGCAACTCTACTCCTAGGTATTTACCCAAAGGACACAGAAACATTAATTCAAAAGGGCACCTGCACCCCTATATTTATAGCAGCACTATTTACAATAGCTAAGCTATGGAAACAACCCAGATGCCCAAAAATAGATGACTGGATCAAGAAGATGTGGCATATATATATATATATATATATATATATATATATATATATATATACACACACACACACACACAATGGAATATTACTCAGCAATCAAAAAAGATAAACTCATGCAATTTGCAGCAACATGGATGGAGTTGGAAGGGATCATGCTCAGCGAAATAAGCCAGAAAGAAAAAGAAAAATACCAGATGGTCTCACTCATAGCAGGAATTTAGAAAACCTAAATAAGGGACCAGGAAAAAGACTAATTGCAATAAAGTAAAAACCAAAATCAATAAGCAACTATAGACCAGAGACACACTACAGTGGGGAGAAGGGGGAGGAGAGAGGGATTAGGGTAAGAAAAAGGGGGTGGGAATTGTATGGGGAATAAAACCAAAATGAAAATGCATACATTACACAAAAATGAAAAATGATGTACAATTATATAAAATAAAATAATTCATAAAAAAGAAGCACCCATAATTCACTTACTGAAGCCTTTAATTACTTAAGGCTTAGTCTCTAGAGACCCTTGCTTAATTCAGGTTGATCATAGGTCTTTAGCTATGCTGAGGACTTTGTATTGAAGCAGACATATGTTCACATAGCTCAGGTACAAATTCAACCACCAAAACAAAGTAGCCAGTTATTCAATATTTAAACATATTATTTTTAGTGTCTTCTATTAGAAAGATTTTTTTCCTCTCAGAGCCATAGCCATTCTATTTGAAGTTTCTTTTCTGTGAAAAGTTGTATACTTTTGCACTCCACAAAGTCAAAGCTGGGTTGTTCCCATGTCATCAAACTCACTGAAGCATCTGAGTTATTATATTGGTGAAATTAATTATTGAAATGAAGACATGCTTTGTTCTGCTTTAAAAGCAAGATAAAAGCCTGAACAATTAAAAAATGGTTTTCTATTATAGCTAATGTGCAATATGGATTCTAATATTACTAGTTGAGTTGGAAAAGTTATTTTTGTATTATCAATGCCTTCATTTAGTACATTTATACAGTGATTTATTCATTAAAAATATTAATTGAGTGGCTTTTGGGTGCCAACCCTTGTGAAGGAAAATGGAAATACAAAAATAAATAAAACATAGTAAAAGCTTTTTACTTAATAGATCACTGAATTCCCCAGACCCTGGGAAGTCAGGAGGGTTTAACATCTGGCCAGTCTGCAGTGCTCTTTGCCAAACCCTGATTTTTTTCTGAGAAATATGTTGTACCAATATAGTATCTATTCTTGCCTGGCTGCAGTGCAAATTAAATAAAACCTAATTTTACTTAATTGAAATGTTCCTTCTGATATTTACAGGGTGCTATAAAGAATATCAATTGATTTATTTAAACCAGAGTTGTCTTAAATATTTTTGTTAATTTTTTTTATTTGGTAACTATCTTTCACTTTTGTCAACATTGATAACAGTTCCTTTTAAAATTTAATTATAATAACATTCCTTGTAATTATATTTGGAAGAGAGAGAAAACTGATATTCCATAGTATAGGGCTCTATATACCTAATAAACATCAATTGATTGGACAGTTTCTTCCATTTGCTATAAACTGACTTTCAACTTGGAACTTCTCCTAATGAGATAGTTTCCAGTAGCAACATATATGCTGAGAAAGAAAGCACTAGCACTTTTAATGGGACGTTAATTAACTTTTTATTTTATTTTATTTTTTTAATAATAAATTTTATTTTTATATTCCCCATACAATTTCAACCCCCCCATTTTGACCCTAATCCCTCCCCTCCCGCCACCCACCCCCCCCAAAGTGTCTCTGGTTCATAGATTTTTGTTGATTTTGATTTTCACTTTCTTATAGTTATTCATTTTCCTGGTCCCTTATTTAAGTTTTCTAGATTCCTGCTATGAGTGAGACCATCTGGTATTTTTCTTTTTCTTTCTGGCTTATTTCGCTGAGCATGATCCCTTCCAGCACCATCCATGTTGCTGCAAATTGCATGTGTTTATCTTTTTTGAATGCTGAGTAATATTCCATGGTATATATGTACCACATCTTCTTGATCCAGTCATCTATTTTTGGGCATTTGGGCTGTTTCCAAAGCTTAGCTATTGTAAATAGTGCTGCTATAAACATAGGGGTGCAGGTGTTCTTTGGAATTGATGTTTCTGTGTCCTTTGGGTAAATACCTAGGAGTGGAATTGCTGGATCATATGGAAGCTCTATATTTAGTAGGGACATTAATTAACTTTTAACTTTGTTTCACGATGGCAGTTCTAGCAAAGAGTAATTGTTCAGAAATGAATGGGACAGGAAAACAGCAGCTTAACAGGTAAAATGCATAGAATATTCAGAGAGAGATATAGAGCTGATGTTTGCATGTTCTTTTGGGTTCATTCTGGTAACCTTCTCATTGCCTAAGATTGAAATCTCAGCCCATTTAAGGACCAGGATTCTGTACCGTTTGCTCCACTTTAGCTCAACTGGCTAAAGTTTTGTGTGTTTTGTGAAAAAGTTAACAGAGAATCTAGCTACAGGACTAGTTCTGATTCTCACAGTGGACCTTGGAATCTATTGCCCAAACCAAGTCTCTCTGGCATCATAAATCTACCAAAATATGTGCTCTTATCTTCTCCATCCCCTTAAAAGTCTTCACTGAATTTTACTTTCTTCCTCTCCTTCACTCTATAAAATTTCTGTGCAAGATCTTAAAGGAAAAAACACCCGGTATTTTGACTAGTGACTTACATCCTCATGTTGCCATGCCCCGGTTTATTTGGTGATGAGGTTAATGATATTAATCATTCAGTCACTCATCAGTGGCTGAGCTAACAATAGAAGCATTAAAACTATTTGAGTGACTCCCACAGTAGAAAAGAGTAACTCGGGTGATTAGGTCTCTGTTTCAAATTCCAATTTCCTCGACCATGATCCAGGAATTTGTGGAGAAATAAGTGATTCCAAGCAAAATTTCAAGAGAAACTTTGGGTATCTTGTACAAGAAAGCAAGGAACTATGCAAAGGTTATTGAATTGTGTCAGGAGGACACAGTTGCTGACCTAAAAGACTCACATTGGTTATATAGGGGATGATTTAAGAATGAAGAAAAACATTTACAGTAATGGATTTTAATACTTTTAAAACAGCAACATCAAAGGTAATCATAGTAATTGTTCAAAATCATAATAATATTTGAGAAAAAAATGTGTTTTTCTCAGTAGAAGAATTCCAGATAATAATGGCAGAAATGATAGAATTAGGAAATCACCGTTTTTTAACTGCCAGCAGCATAATTTAAGAAAGGGTCATAATTGAAGAAAGGGCCAACAACCTATTGGGCCACCCTGGTGGCTTAGGGGTTTAATTCTCAGCACTATTATAGCTATGGACTGAATTCAAGCCCTGGTCAGGGAGCTAACCCACATGGAACAGCAGACCTATCCTGTCTCACCAGCTGCTCCCCTCAACAGTGTATTTCAGTAGATCCTCCTCTTCTGCTCCCCACTCTGTCTCTGGTGAATCCTCTCACACTACCCCCTACCTCTGGCCTACACCCCAGTTTTATGCAAAAATAAATAAAATTTTTAAAAAAGTTACAACCATTTGTGCAAAATACTGTAGAGAAATGACATTTGCAAAATCTCAATGTGCCATTCTCCCAATTTGCTGATTCTAGAAAAACTGGACCTTTATGATGGCGTGATGGCCATTCACTGGAATCAATCACATTTAGCATGACCAAGAGTGGTGACATGATGTGACATAATGTTCATAAAATTACAAATTGTGTGTTCTTGTCAAAAATGTTTATCCTGAATCTAATAACGAGAAAACAATCACACATAGGGAAAATATGGGATACACTAGACGACAACTGGCTTTGTTTCTTCATAGAACTCAGTCTTAAAAAAAAAGGTGGGTATTTGGTGAAAAGGGGGACTTGTGAAGGAACTGCCCTAGATTAAAAGGAAATAAAGGACATTGAAATCAAATGTAATATATTATGGAGTTGTTCTCCCTGCCCCCCCCAAAATAGTCAGACAGACCCTTTCCAGGATATTCAGAGCAGGCCTTTTCCAATTGACGTCACCTTGGTATGTCGAGTTATGGTCCATAGAGTACCTGAAGGCCTTAGGAGAAACTGTTACTCTTACTTGATTGTTTGGAATCGTGAAAAAAGAAGGCCCTGGAGGCTAAAGAGAAGTTCTTATTCTTCCCTTAGTACTTTCCCTAATTGAAGAAGGGATTATCACTACCTAAATAATTTTCCTGTTTTCCAAATTGAAAAAGCATAGCTTATTCCCCTTTTAGTGACTGTGAAGAGCATAGATTGGGGAGTGTCATCCAAGTGCACTTATATGTAAACATGTTCTCTTTATCAGAGAATCAAATATTTACTCTCAGAGTAAAAGATGAAGTCATCCCCTCCTCATCATGGGAAACCCCCTCCACTCTCCATAATGCCCTAGGCCCCTTAGCACAGGATATAACCCCTGGTTCACCCAAATTTAGTTCACCCAAATTATTCATGTAATTTCTCCATACATGTTCTTAATTTTTTTTCCTAGTAATCCATCTAATTTTAATCTGTTCATTCATCCAGGCTTAGAAGACCCCAGAGAGGTGGGGAAAATTTTCTCCTCTGCCCTGACAATATAAACCTTTATTAAAAATCAGACTGGAGGGTGAAACTTATTGTGGTAGACTGAAAAATGACTCTAAAAAACAGCCTATACCCTAAGCCCCGGAATCTATGAATATGATATGTTACAAGGAAGCAAAAATTAAGGTTGCTAATCAACTGGTCTTTAAAATATAGTATATATTACCTTATCTCTCAGTGGCTCCAATATAATCACAAGGATCCTAACAAGTGGAAGAAAACCAGTGCCACTGTAATATGATATGAAGAAGACTGACCTGCTATTGCTGACTTTGTTAAAGAAAAGGGTCATGAGCTAAAGGATATGGCCAGCAGCTAGAAAGTGGGAAAGCTAAGAAAATTGATTCTTTCACAAAGGCCACCAAAAGGAACAGAGCCCAACAGATACCTTGATTTTAGCCAGTGGGATCCCTTTCATCCTTCTGAACTTCAGTCCATAAAATAATAGGTTGTTTAAAGCCACAACATTTAAAGAATTTATTACAGTAATAACAGGAAACTAATAAAAATTTGGTATCAGAAGTAGAGTGCTCCCTTATCCAATATCTAAAAATTTAGACATAGCATTGGGATTGTGCAGTGGGCAGAGGCTGGAAGATTTTTCAGGAACATTAAAAAAAAAAACCTACATTGCTTTCAATAGAGTATCAGTAGAATTCTGGATCTTAAAGGCCAGCAGAAACATTGCCAGCTTGGAATGAATGAAAAGAGAGGGTATAAAATGAAAGAGGTCTGTCAGAGCCCCAAATCCTACAAGTAACAAAAGAGGCTGATAAAATTACTCAACTGTAACATGTGCTACCTTTACGGGGGAAAAAAAGGATGACTCGGAGGACAGAGACATGAGTCACAGAGGATTAATTTCAGGCTTTAAAACCAAATGGAGTTTGTCTGAATGGATTTTGAAATTGCTTAAGACTAGAGACTTCCTTTTTCCTTCCATTATATCTCTTTTTGAATGGGAATGTCTATAACTATTATCCTGTGACTGACCTGCCATTTAATTTTGGGAGACAAGCATTTGTATCTTAAGTTACAGATGGAGAGAAAGTTTGTCTCAGGTTGTACCTTCAGAGACTCATTCCTATCTGATTTAAGTGACAAGATTTGGAAACTTTGAGCTGATAAGGTTTTGTATTTAAATTGATGTTTAACAGATTGATATTTTTGAGGACATAGAAATGGGGTACATTTGTTTTCATGTGGGACAGATGTGAATCATTTGGGTCCAGAGGTCATATTATAGTAGGGGGAAAAACAACATCTCCTCCAAAGAAGCCCCCCAGGTTTTTTAAATATGGAAGAGGAAAGTAAAGGAGTCAGAGTCAAAGTGATATAAAATAAGTCTCAACTGGCCATTGCTTTATCTGAATAATGAGGAGAGCCTCTGGAAGCTGGAACATACAAGAAAATGGATCCTCCCCTAGTGCCTCAAAAAAGGAAGACAGTGCTGTCATAACTTGATTTTAATTAACATTCATTTTGAAATTCTAACCTCCAGAGAGAAGGATAATAAATTTGTGCTGTTTAAGGCTATTAGGTTTTTAATTAATTTATTATAGCAGCAGTAGGAAACAAATATAATTACAAAGGTCATTTTGGGCACAATTAGGTAAATATGAACATAAACTGTATATTAGATGATGTCATGGAATTATAGTCAAGTGCTACAAAATGACATTTTGGTCAATGACAGTCTACATATACAATGGTGGCCTCTGTACATAAACTAAGTGTACAGTAGGTTATACCAACTAGGTTTGCGTAAGTACACTCTATGACACATTGAGGAAACTGCCTACCTATGTTTTTTTTTTTCCCCCAGAAATTATTCCCATTGTTAAGCAAAGCATGGTTATATTGTTAATTTTAGGAGGCATTTAATATTATTGGTTATATTTGAAATTCTCCATGTTCTAGGATATACATGCAGGAATCTGGAAGGATAAAGTATTTAAAAGTTTGCAGCATTTTTAAAAAAGATTTCTGCAACACACACACAGTGATAGTGTAAGAGAACATAAGAGAGAAATCAAACATGGCAAAATATTAACTATTGGTGATTCCAGAAGACGTTTATACATTATTTTTGTACAATTCTTTGAAATTTCTACTGAGGCATGACATTTTGCAAAATAAAATGTTGGCAGTCGAAACGTTACAGTCATCCTGGAAAATTCATAAACTGAAATATTTTCTTTTTCATTTTTACTAATTAGCCATGCAAAGTAGTAAATGATGAAGTCTCAAAGTGAATGGTACTGAGAAGCTATAAAGATTCATATACAAGGACCACAGCATGGCCTGGAGTGCTGATGATGACCTCCTGGAGGAGGTGAAACATGAATTGAATCTTGAAGAATGGTCAAAAGGACAGGGATGCACTTTCCATAGAAAGCACAGAGCATAAAAACCAAGAGGAATGGAGCAATAAGTGAAGAGCTGAGGGGTTGGAGATCTTGATAGCATAAGTCACATTGGAATACTAAGGAATAATTAATAGAATTTAGGAAATTCTCCTAAAAACAGCTTTAAAAGAAAAAAGGTTAAACAGCCATAAACCTGGATGTTCAGTACCAGCCAATGTATATGGTCACCCTGTTTGAAAGAGATAGAACTATAATGATTGGCATCTTCAGTGATGATGTTTGGAAAAAGAGATGTAAACTTTACCAAGTAATTTAGGAAAACCAATCTTGTATGAAATAGATTTAAAGGTGTTTCAGATTAAAGACATGGAAAGCAGTCAGAATCCTGTTCCAGTAATTTGGGCCAAGGTGACAGGTATCTTTCTTAGCATGACGGGAGTAAAAAACAGCATAGAGTCATAGATTTTTTTCCTTTTTTTGGAAGAAAGGTTTTGGGGGAATTATCATTCGGGTTGCTACAATTAAACACTGTAAGGATCTAAGCATCTGTCTTCCTCTCTGGTTGGCGTGGTATGCCCATGTTTACCATGTTTACTTTGCAGGCAGTGTTTGAACTCCTTACAAAGAAAGCAACATCAAAAAGCAAGCTATCCCTCAAAAAGGTAAGAATATGGTCCAGCGATTCCACTGCTGGGTATTTAGCAGAAGAATAGGAAAACATTAATTTAGAGAGACATGTGCACCCCATGTTCATCATGGCACCAACAACAGTAATGCCTTGGAATCAACCTAACAGTCCATTGACAGGTGACTGAATAAGGAAGATGTGAGATATATATATATAAAATGGAAACTACTCAGCTATAGAAAAATGTTGAAATTCTATCACTTGCAATAATGTGGATAAGTGAAATAATCAGACAAAGAAAGGCAAACATCTTATGATTTCACATAGGTGTGGTAGATAAACAAACAAAACAAATTAGTGGACAAAATAAAACTTTTAGACTATAAGAACAAAAATAGTGGTTACCAGAAGTAAATAGTGAAGGGGCAGGTAAATCAAGTAAAAGGAGTCATGTGGGTGACAGACAGAAACTAGGCTTTTGGAGGGAAACATAGCTCAGTATATGCAGATGTTTTAAAAAAAACTGCACACTTGAAATTTATATCATTTTATAAAACAATGTTACTAAAAGAAGAAAAAAACAGCATATTGCAGTCATGTGTTACTGAACAGTGGAGATATATTCCATGATAAGCACTGTGAGGTGGTTTGGCCATTGTGTAAATGTCATCAAGTGCACTTACATAAACCTAGATGCCAAGGTCTACTACACCCTTAAGTGATATCAAGGAAACACCGCTGTCCACTGTTGACTTAACCATCATTATGCAGCCCATTATTGTATTTAAATCCAGTGAAAATGTAATTTTAAGAATCAGTTGCCTATTTCTGAGCTGAGTAGAACTGATTCCTGGCTCTTTGATCTTTCTTTTTCACAGTTAACTTTCAGGATTAGACATTTTTCAGAAGCAGCAGGTCACCTTTTAACTTATTTATACCAATTTAATATGTAGGTGCTACTGCCAATAATGCTCCTCTTCTCCAAGTCTTTGCGATTTAATACCTTCTCTTTGAGGACCAGTGTAAAAGGTAAGTAGTGTTGTCATAAATATTCCAGAAATACTTTAGAAATAGCAACAACATCCAGAAAATGTGATACTCAGAGGATTGCTTGATATAGGGAGAGAGGGTTGAGGGAAAGGGAGTGTTGATAGAAAATCTTAAAGCTTTGAGAGATTTTGTCACTTAGAAACATAGGAACAAACAAAAAAACCAAAAATTCATCAAGAAAATTATTATCCCTTCTACAGGTCCGGCCTGACAGTCTTTCCTACTTAAATCCTATGCCACGACAGAGTTTTTGGTTCCCTGAGTGATAGGATGCTGTCTTTTATTCGTGTTATACTCAGCAGCTTAGCCAATGCTCAAAAATTAAGCTACATAAATGTGAAAAATGAAGTGAATGAATGTGCGTACAGTAATTCACATGTCAACATCATAGCTGTCTCTGATCAATCCTTTAAATGCTCTCATAGAACTCAGTCTTATTTTTTTTTTTTAATTTTTTTTTTATAGAGGCATGTTTTTTTTCATTTATTTATTTGTTTGTTTGTTTGTTTTGTTTATACATGCACTGGGTACAGTCAGAAGTGCGGGAGGGTGAGAGAATTCACCAGAGCCAGAGCGGGGAGCAGAGCAGGCAGAAGGACCGAAGTACACTGCTGAGGGGAGCAGCGGGCGGCAGGAGAGGTCTGCGCGCCATGTGGGACCCTCCTCTGGTGGCCAGGGAGCAGCCAGGGATCGAACCGGCGCTGCAGAGGCTGCGGGCAGCTTCGCAACCCAGCGCTCAACCGCTGCGACACCGGGGAGGCCCAGAACTCAGTCTTATTGTAAAGAGAAAAAAACATGTACAGCAGGGGTAAAGGGGCAGGTAAATCAAGTAAAAGGAGTCAATTGTATGGTGATAGACAGAAATTAGACTTTTGGTGGCAAACATAGCTCAGTAGATACAGATGTTGTTTTATAAATAAGACTGTATACTTGAAACTTGTATCATTTTATAAAACATTGTTACTTTTTTTTTTTTAAAAAAAGCATAACCTAAGCATACTTAGGGGACACGAAACGTAACTTTCTTTACTTTCCAATAACTTTCTTAAACACATTTGAACCCCCAATCCAGGGTAAAAGGAAAAACTTAATCTCATTTAATCTAGGGCTTTGTTTTTTGTTTTTTTACAAACATAGTTGCCTAGGGAGGGAGAGAGTAGGAAAGGAATGGTGGGTTATTCTGGGTTGATTTTCTCTTCTGAGTCTTTAGGCAAACTCCCTCCTGAGATGTCTTTTTTTCTGGCCTGGTCCTCAACCATTTATTTGTAGAGAACATTGCTATTTCAGGCTATTGAAGCCCAGCATACTATCAGCTATTTCTATGTTGCCTACTAGTGCACTGATGTTAATCTCTTGTTCCTGCTCCAAGACAGAACACAGGATTGCTCTGTGATATTGTTCAAGGCCCTATAAACCGAGGACAAGATTTCCCACCTCTTTTGTTTACTGCTGTATATCTGGCCCCTAGAATAGTTTCTAGCACAAGACAGGCATTCAAAGGGTAAAGTAAAGAGAATAAAGTTCATTTGCTCTCTGATTTCCTAAATATAGTGGGGGATCTAGTATCCATCTGCTCCCAGATCTGTTGGAAGAAAAGTGCTTTATCCACCTTCATAAAGAATTAAAAAGTCAACCTGCCATCTTCTTCAAAGATCTTCCTGAATCTAATCAGGGAATGTTGACCACAGTGGGTGAAGGAGAAATTAGCTATTCCTTCTCAGATGGCTTTTTTAGTCTTACAACTCTTTTGTTAGTCTTATATATTTTCCTTTTTCTCTAGAGGGCTAAGTTTTTGAGAGTCAAAATCCAGAAAGTAACCTCTTTCATTTTATATATTCTGTTTGAGATTCCATGCCTGAGACACTGAATACATGAAGGTTACTCTCAAAACTGGAAGAATAAGGGACATAAGGAAAACAAAGGTAAAAACATGGATAGTATTCCAAAGCATCAACCCACCAAAATCTGAATGTATAATAAATATTTTACCATATGTAGATAAATTCTGTAAGCAAGCAGAGAAAGTTCTCACTGCAGCGGGTAAAAGAAGGTAGCAAGAAGATTCTCAAATGTACTGAAAATTTTATTTCACTTTTAAAGAATATGTAGATATTCATCGGGAGAACATGATATGGAAGAGACAGGAAGCAGGAGGTAGAGTGACAGCAGAGCATGAAAAATTGAACAATGCAGGGCTTAAGAAGATAAGTCCTGCAATCAGACAAGGCCAGCTCAGGTTCACATGGTGGTTTGCCACTTCCCTGCTGGTGGATATGGGGAAGTCAGTGAAGTTATCTGTGCCTGAGTTTGCTCCTTTGACCAAATGGGGCATAATATTTGCTTGTGAGGATAAGATTAGATATTGAACATAAAATACTTTGCACAAAAATAGCATTTGCTTAATACTTAATCTGTACTAGGCAATTATGTTCACCTGCTTTTAGAGGTCAGAATTAAGGTAATGACTATATTGAACAGTATTTTGGATACATTAACTAATATAGGAATGATGATGAAGACAGAGAAAAAATTAGAGATTATCTCTTCTCTGTGTAGTGGCAGTGGCCAATTCAGATAAGGATGACCAGATTTGGGGAACAATAAAAATCATTCTATTCTACATGTGCTGAGATGGAGATCTTGTAGCACACTCAAGTGTAAGCACTCTGTGAATGGCTGGAAGTATCTGTGATAGGATTAGGCGTCCTTTCCCTTATTCAATAAATAGCAATAAATGCTGAATTGGTGTTTCAAACTCAAAGTTCTTACAATTAAAAGACACCAATCACTGCCAAACTTAAATAGCTCCAAAAATGTCAAAATGCGGAGTTAATTAAAATAGTGAATCAATTTTAAACATTCTCTCTGCATCAGGAACTATGCTAGGAAATTATACATTACAGTGCCAAGAGCTGTACATTATGTCATTTTTTTTTAATCCTTCCCATGTTGGACAAGGAGCATTTTAACATAAAAGTGCATTAAAGTCATACTGTGAAAAGAGATAAACATTATCAAATGGAAAGCATATTTGTCTTGATGAGGCTCCATTCTGAAGAGTTACGATCCACTGTCTGCCTATAAAACATAACCGTCAGTGGGTCTCTCTGGCTGGCCACAGGTGTGGTGGCTGGATAGCTCTCACACCTTGGTGAGAGAAAAGGAAGAAAAGCAGTTCCAGGGCGGATGATCTTTCAAGTGCCCACCTGAGGTTTCCATATGACATGGAAAGACGGTGATGGGAAGCGAAAGAACTCTTTATATGTGTTTTTAGATTCTCAGAAATTTTAAGATCATCTGCCAAACAGGATGAATTCTTCTAGGAATAGATTATTCCTTTATGTCATCCTGATGCCAGGAAGTAAGAGTAGGAGTTACACAGGGACTGGTAGTCTGGGAGAAATTTAGGAGCAGAGGATAACTTCTCACTGAAGTTGGAGATTTGGAAAATCAAACATGTATTTGGGAGAAAGAGTTCTAAAATTATCGATCTGTGGGTAAGATCAACATTTACTGGTCAGGGAAAATAAGAAGATTCATTAAATGAGATTGAGCAAAGTGCCTAGAGAGGGAACAGTAAGTCCAAGAAGTGGTGTTACAAATGAAAGGGAAAAATTTCACTGGATTGCAGAAGAGCCCACTTAAGATCATTAGCAAAGCACAATTAACCTCACTGTGGTGGCAAAAAAGTTTTTAATTGATTGGCACAATAATAAGTTGGTAAAGACATACAGGATGTTAAGTCAATTATTCCAGGGACATTAGCTGTGAGAATCTGAAGTATAGGTAGGCTTGTGGTTAGAGGGAAATACAAGCATGAGGGAGGAAAACTGGAGATACGGAAGAGAATTTAATATGTTTCACAGGCACAGCTAAGGAAGTAGGACATCCCCAATGCTGTTTCTACATTACTGGCTCTTTAACTGAAATAACAACATTATGCTATTCTCAATTATGCATGGGTTGTTTTGAGAAGAAGCACCAAATCAAATCAACAGTTGAAGTTTGATGGGTCTTGGGAAAAAAAGGGAAACAAAACAAAACCAACCAGCAAAACCTGTAGTACTGGGCTGAGAAAACATCAAAAAGGAAGACTGTCCCCATCGATCTTTATTTAACCAGGACTCCTGTTCTCAGGGAGTCTTCTCAGGCACCAGGTTTCCTTGTACCAGTACCCAAAGCATCTTTCCCTCTGCTAGGACACATCCTGAGACAAACTCATCATTAGTTCTCTTTTTTCTCTTCAGTAAATACACGCCTATGCTTCTCTTGACCACTTCCCTCTAGCTTTTGCAAGTGACAATGTAATTAGTTAACAGACTCATATGGCACATCTGTCACATGCCAGATGTATCAAAAAAACAAAACACCTAGGAGATAGAGAGGGGAAAAAAGGCTCTGGTTGGATTCTCGGGTGCATAAGAGTGATGATATATGAGAATCATCTACAGAGATATTTCAAAACTGACACTTCCCATTATGATAGAACTTGCAGACATTGTATCACCATACCATGAGCTACTCTTGGTGTTGGAAATGTTATATGCTCATCAAGTGTGGTGTGAACCACCAATTTCAGAGGGGTGGGAGATTATATATATATATATATATATGAGCTACTACAACACAGTAGTCTAAATTCCAGCTAAGATGTTATTGGTTGGCTTTTCCTCTGGAGTTTTCTTAGAAATGATGTAGTGACAAGAAGACTAGTCTCTCTTTCTGTCCCACCAGGTATCTATTGTATTTTCCCTCCTTGTTTAACAAGTTTGTCTTCTTGCATTCTAAGGGAAATGAAGGACATTCCTAAGAAGATAATATGAGAATTATATACCATATTGGTGGTTAACAAAGCAGAGCTGGTACCCACCAGAAATCTCCATATGCCTTCATCAAAAGGACAAACCTACCTTTCCTATTTCCCCTTTGAAGGCCGTTGCCCATCTCTCCCTTTTTTTTTTTACTCCCTTGTATAAGTACCTCTGCATTTGGCCAAAGAGCAGGACAGGACAGTGGTCTTTCAGACACCAGTCTGCTGCTCTCCTCATTTTGTCAACAAATTAAACTACTTTCTTTCTCCTCAAACTGTTTCCTTTTATAGGCCGAGGGAAACTGAGATTGGCATTCACTATCAGGAAGGCAATAGATAAGTAGGGTTTTCTGAACATAACTGAAGCTTCGTAGGACTAGTTAGAATCACAGGAAAAAACTAGCAAATGGGAATCACGGGATAAAGCTAGTAAGTGGGAATTGTTTTAATGTATATATTCAAGTAAGCATTCCCTGTATTCTAAGTAATCCCACTATTCTGAAGAAAGCAGTATGTGCTAAGCCAGTGGAAAATGATCAGCAAAACAAAGTCTCTGTCAATACAAAAGTTCCTTTCTAATGGGATCAGAGATAAATAGTGTATAATAATTGTGCTCTTCTAGGAAAAGCATCTGGGCTGTGGGGGGGCCCTCAGGAGGCACCCTAAAAGATTCTAAAGCAAGCTAGAGAAGACTTCCTGTAGGAGGTTTGATGTAATAATGATGTTTTCTATTCAGCCAGAAACACTGAAATAATTTAGCAGAAAAAATGATCACGATTGCAATGTTGGACCCTGCAACAAGCTGATAGCTATTTTGTTCTTAGCAGTCTCTGGGCCAATGTGAAGCCCCATCAGAGAGACACGACTTGGCTGGTGCCTAAATCCACAGTCCACCTGAGTGTGGGGATAGATACATTGCGCAGAACATTCCCTTTGGAGAAATTGATGCTCTCTAGAGACAGAATCATGTGCTGATAAATTTTACTATGCAGAGATTTGTGAAATTTGTACTCTCCCCCTTTCCTATTAAATTTACTCCAAAGGGAATGTAGAACAATAACTAAGGATAAATCAGTCATTTCTTTTTCTTTCATCACAGCTGTGACTACTACTAAAAAGCAAAAGTCTATGAAAAATAACCTTGATTCATAATACCATGCATAGTGGGTGAATGGCTCCACAAAATGCAATATTTCACATGGATTGTGGGGTTAGGGTGACATCATGGGCAGGAGGAACACAGAGCGCTCAGACATAACAGCAGAGCACAGCCCTGGAGTGCGGAGGCCTGCTAGCAATGCACTATCTAGACTTTCATTTTGTATTTTTTTTTATAGAGGCATGTTTTTATTTATTTGTTTGTTTGTTTGTTTGTTTTGTTTCTACAAGCACTGGGTACAGTCAGAAGAGCGGGAGGGTGAGAGAATTCACCAGAGTCAGAGCAGGGAGCAGAGCAGGCAGAAGGACCAAAGTACACAGCTGATGGGAGCAGCGGGCGGCAGGAGAGGTCTGCACGCCATGTGGGACCCTCCTTGGTGGCCGGGGAGCAGCCGGGGATCGAACCGGGGCCGCAGAGGCTGCGGGCAGCTTTGCAAACCAGCGCTCAACCGCTGCGCCACCGGGGAGGCCCTCATTTTGTATTTTTAAAAAAGATTTATTTATCTATGCATACAAGAACTGGGGTCTAGACCAGAGGTGTGGGGTTCATGAGAGGATTCACCAGAGACAGAAGGGGGAGCAGAACTGGTGGATTGACTGACATATACTGTTGATGGGAGCAGCAGGCAAGACAGGAGAGGTCTGCTGTGGGTCACCTCCCTGGCCAGGGATTGAACTCATGCTGCAGTGGCTATGGACAGCTTCATAGTGCTGACATTTAAGCCCCTGCACCACCAGGGAGGCCCCCTTCATTTTGTCTTAATTGATGTAAATGGGCTTTGGGACATTTGTGAGGGGAACATAGTCATGATGGAACACAAATAAAAAGCTTTGCTTCTCCCACCAGGAATGTTATTTTTATCAAAAAAAGAAGTAATCCAACTGAAGCTGAGAGGAAACAGTTCTTTTAAAGGCAAGTAGCAAACAACACAACAATCTCAAAATGGAAGAGGAAAAAGAATTAGCACTTCAGAATTACTTTTGATAGTGAAGAACAAGCATCTCAATTGAAATTGCTTCACTGTTTTCAGATCTCTAAAAACTACAGAAGGCAGAAACCTGTAAAATATGAGTAAAATCTATCTTTAGGGAGGGAAAATGGGAGGGAGAGAGAGGCGCATGCCAAGCAAGAGGAAGAGGCTTTAAGGGGTCATGGCCAGTGGGAATGGGAACGGAAAGGCAAGAAGGAATTCTAGATATTTTACACAGAGTATTCACAAGGACGGTGATTGATGAGAAACTGCCAATATAAGTGAAAGGAAGAATCAAAGATTCATCTGAGACTTTGAGCCCAAGACAATGCTGTTGCTAACACAGTTGGGTGCTGGATTTTACTGGTCCCAAGAAATCTAAGTGCCAACACCGAGGAGGAGGCAGAAGGGCAGCACCAGAGCTAAGGTTATCTGACAGGGTAGAGAAGGGGACATCACCTAAGAATTTGTGATCATTGATTCGCAGGGTAAGGAGAGTCTGAGATGATATGGATGGAATTTAGAGAGGTATTAAGGAAGTATTAGAGCATCACTTACTGAGCTTTTGTAAATCTTAGTGAGTGCCTAAAAACAGGACAAGGACAACAGTCAGGGGAATGAGGAATAGCAAGAGCATCTGGAGTGGAAGCAAGAATGAGTTGGGGGAAATAAGGAGCTTGAAGGAAATGTCTATGGGCTGTGGTTAGGAAAGGTTTTCAGGTTCAGTTATTAGAAAGGGAGCCCAAGAGGGAGCAAACTCGATTAGAGCTGACTGTGTCCAGTGGACACAAAAGCAAAAGGTATGCAGCATTCACATAAGACATCTAGCAGAGGAAAAAGGATGCTTTTGAAAACTTTTCCTAATCCCACTGCCCACATATTCCTGTCTCCTTTCCACCCACTTCAACTTTGACTGATGGTTAATGTAAATTGCAAAGATGCCCTCCCCCCACCTCCCCAAGATTCAGAAGAAGTTGATACATTGACTTTCCTATTCTCTCTCCCTCTCCTTGGTTGCAGAGACTCAGTCAAGTCAAGGTGGAGAAAAGATGATATTTCAGCTGGGAAACTAGAGCAGATAGAAGGAAATGTGTTAAGACACAGGGAAGAGTAGCCAGGCCAGAGAGGCATCTCCAGGGCAGCTTTGAAGAGTAACTGTCCTTTGCAGGAAGCGGCCATGTTTATTTATTTTTCATTTTGTATTACTTATTGTTGTACTTATTTATTGTATTTTGGGGAGTTTCTGTGCTCTCAATTTTAGTATTCATTTTTTTGCAGTGAAAAAAAAAGATGAAGAGTATACCCTGAGTTGATATAGAAGAAAAAGCATTCACTATAGACCTCCTTTTAAAATAACTATTAAGATCCTGATTTATTGTGAACATCAAAGTATGCCCAGGGCTTAGAGTTACTCTCCCTCCTTCCTCCATTTCTAGTTCTAATCAAACATGGAGGAAAATCAATAATGAACAAGTCTTATCCTTTGAGCTGCTGGAACCTGCTGAGGTCTGTGTATCTATCAGCACAAAGTACACACACACACACACACACACACACACACACATATACACACACAGTCCTGCAACACATGCAGCCATCTCTGGCCAATTCAGGTTCTGAAATATTTAGCTCCTCTGAGATGGAAATGCTGCAGACTGTTTCTTTTCCTTCCCTCCCCTCCCTTAACTCTTAGTCCCAAATCGCATTCATCTTCGTGGCCCCCACAGGGTTTGATTAAACTCCACTGCAGACCCACTTCCATTTCAGCTGAGCCACTCAGCCTGCAGAGGTGGAGGGAATACAAAGACAGAGAGCATGGAGAGGCAGCCCAGGAGCCCAGCACCCAGCATGGTGAGCCAGTCCCACAAGATGGATGGGCCCTATATCACAGCTGAAAGGCTGGAGGTGGTAATGCAAGAGAGCTGGCAGTAATTTATAGCAGCGTGTTATGACAGACTTCTCGATTGAGGATGAAAAAGATGCCATTAAAACAAAACCAAGCTATCCAGGATGGTGTTGTAAACAACAGGCCTCTCCACACAGCCCAGCACCAAGCAGATTCATAATGCTCAGAAAGTTGAAAGGATACAGACTCAACTGGAAGGCATTTCCCCGCTACCTTAATGGAAAGATGGGAAGAGGAGGGAAGGAAAAGGAACAGCTGGACTGTCCTTCAGTCACTAGCAGGCAGCTCTTCAAAGTGTCTCCCACCTTTCAAAGATATGACATCTCAGGTAAAGATAGCTGGCATGATGTTCGCACACAAGGGATGGAATCTAATTTGGGGTGCTGCATGCATCAAACAGTCTAATAGTTGATAAAAATTTCAGATCCTAGCTAGGATTAAATTCACATCAGGTTAACCCATTTGAACATGGTTCTCCCTCTATTGCTTTAAAGAGGTTTTTATACTTCTGATTCTTTGGAGTTGAAAAAATAAAGTATAAAGCAAATAAAACTTAAATGGATTCACTCTGAAAATTCTAAAGGAAGGTCTCATTAAAAAAATACTTTAAATAGTCAGCCCCCACTTGGTCACTTCTTGTGTTAACATCTCATAAGCTGCAGACAAAACTCTGTTCTACTCCACATAGCAAAACCCATCCCTACATCCTAGGCCATATGGATTCTAGCATCAGTCTTCTTTGCTCTTCTTTGTTTACTAAAAACTGTTCCCATCTGTAGTTTCTCCCTTAAAAAAAAAAAATCCAATAGCCAGCCACTCCTCTTTTCTGTCATTGCTCGTGTTGCAAATTATAAAACTTACTTTTATTCTGAAGCAAAGAAACCATCAATGGAAGATTTCTTATAGCCTAAGGGGAGATCAAGTCATCAGCATACTTCTCTTGATTTTGGGGTGCAGTCTAGAGGTAGAGTGTAGGTATGGAGTGGGGAGAGGGGTATAAGGCACTGAATAACCATAAGTATTTTTTGTCCCTGTTTTGCAGGAACAAAAATAAATGAGAGACAGCCTATCATGGAGATTACCTTGAATCTACTCTAATCCTTTTATATGTTTAAGGTAAATAATTTGCAAAGTGGAATGCTTCATATACGGACAGAAATCACTTGCTATTCAGTGCCATAAGCCCAATGTGGATGCTGCAGTATATGCTAAAGCCTGCAGCCAGGTTTCAGCCCACCAGAATGCACCCCACACCATATTCTCATGCCCCCTGGTCGCTTTCCTGCTGCAGAGCTCCATTTCTCTTCCTCTGAGCACCAGCTTTGATCTGTGCTTTCCCCTGTCAGATAGCTCAGGGTTCTGGTGAGAACAGATGTAGGGAGAAGCCCTCACTGTGATGAAAAGGTAAGAAGAATGTTTCTTAATAAGCGACACCTGAGATTAAAGAGGGACATTTGGCTTCATTTGGCTTAAAACGGCATGATTGCCAATCATTTGCCAGTGTGGCCCTCCACACTGCTTGCTCTTCACAGTTCTGGAGCACTGAGATCTTTTTTTCCTTTCTAAGCTTCTTCTCTCTGTCTCCACCCCGAGCCTCCATCCTCAGATTTCTTAACATGGCCTAAGGAGCTTCTAAGTAATTGGCCCTTCTTTGTGCTTCCTACCTAGAGACAAATAATCTGGAACAGTGATGGAAGGAACCGATCTAGGTCCAGAATTCTATAAGGAATCCCTCCCCTCCCTGTCCTGGAACAATTGCTCTTCAGCCCCTGAATGAAGCCACTGATCATTCAATATAACGTGTGTCCTTCATCTTAGCAAATTATTGCTGCTACTCTAGGGCACTCACTGTCTGTATCAGTACTTTCTGTTCAAAATATGACTCTCTGCACAAACTCACGGATCCCAGAAGCACATATAGCTGTTTTAAACTAGTCTTTTGATTTATACCATGGGCTCTGGTTCTGCTGTGGACCTAATGTTTGTGCCCTCTTATCCCCAAAAAATTACTATGTTGAACCCTAACCCCGAATGTGGTGGTATTAGAAGCAGAAGTCTTGAGGGAGGGGTATAATCAGCCACTGGGTGGGATGTATTTTTTCAGATGAGGTCATGAGGGTTGGCTCCCATGCTAAGATTGGTATTCTTATAATGAGAAATACCAGAGCTTGTTCTCTCACCATGTGAGGACCACCATTTGCACACCATGAGAAAAGTTCTCACCAGGAACTATTTGTAAGCTGGAACCTTGATCTTAGACTCTCCTACTTCCAGAAATTGAGAAATAACTAGCTGTTGTAACATCACCCAGTAAATAGTATTTTGCTACAGGAGCCCAAGCAAACTAAGACAGGTCCCATGCCTTTTGCATTTGAATGTTAGCTTGGTCTCTTGCCATGTACTTTAAAAAAGTGATTTAACTCCTCTGTGCCTTGCTTTCCTAGTCAGTAAAATGAAGTTTATAATACATTCCACATAGAGTTGTCTGCATCTCCTAATTTTGTATTTCAGGACAGTTCTGTTTTTTGATAAGGACTTTATTAGAGTTGGGATTTTTATGTTGTCCTTACTGACTTTACACAATTGATGCAATCTTGATGTTTTCCTCATTTTTGGTGAACCAGTAATGTAGATTTTAGTAAAACTAGGTATGATCCTCAGAGGTCCTTCAGTGCCTGGATTTTATGGATAAGGGACCGAATGATTTCAACTGGGACTTTCAAATACCCATTGAATTTGAGTATTGGTTGGTATTTGATTACTCACAGCAGAACAATGGTCCAAACAGAAATAAAATTTCTGAATGAGCACCCTTAGGATACATTAAAATATATTTGCATTCTGCACTAATGCCCCATCCTTCTGCTGATTCTGGGATATGGCTTGCTATTTTAATAGGTGAGAAGTGCACTTGGAAGAGATCAGAATTATACTGAAATGTAGTGAGACTTGAGCTATCAAAAATCCCAAAGAAGGGGTTGCCCATGAAAATGCATTCTTTTGAGCTGAGTCATATTGCATAAGCTATCATCGTTGCATGTACTCTGAGGTCAATGAGATCAGATATAATGCTAAAAGCCAAGCTGTATCTGTCCTCACAACATTACTTGTTATTCCCACCTTCCAAATTCATGTCCATCTGGAACTTCAGAAGTGATCTTATTTGGAGAGAAGGTCTATGCAGATGCAATTAATTAAGACTCTCAAAATGATACAATAGTAGATTTAGAGTGGGTCCTAAACCCAATGGCTAGTGTCCATAAATAGCAGACATAAAAGGAGGCCTTGTGCAGGTGGAGGAAGAGACAGAACTTACACTGCCACAAGCTCTGGAAAGTCAAGAACAACCAAACACTGGCAGAGGCAAGGAAAGTTTCTGCCCGAAAGGCTTTGGAAGGAGCACAGACCTGCCAACACCTAGATATCTGACTTTGAGGCTCCAGAAATGTAAGAGAATATATTTCTAGGATTTTAAGCCACTTAAGCTTGGTACTTTATTAGAGAAGCGCTAAGAAACTAACACAGCTGGTATCACCAGGGGATTGTCAGCTGCTAGGCCTTCAACAGGATCCAACAGAAGAGATTATTAGAACAAGCAGAGATTTTCAGTGCCCATGATGCAGAACTGAGCATGCAGTCTATGTACGTATGTGTGTATGTACATAAACCATACAATTTTGAAGGCAGCATCACTGCACCTGCTCAGTACTTCTTGGCTTCATCTCTCTACAGGAAACTCTGACATTTGTTCTACGACTGATGCCACTGCAGTGACCAACCAACCACATGTAGGGACAATCCAAAGGAGCTCTCTCTCATCCTAGGGCCACCCATTTCTTCCTTCCCTGAAGTTCAGTTGTCAAGGATTGAAATACCAGGAGACTAAATAGCCACACATACGCCACCTGGAAGTATGAGTGATTAAAAATCTCCTGGCACAAATTTCATTCAAAGGGAGAGAGAACAGCAGATACTCTCCTGCCTCCTTTCTAACTATGTAGATGTTCCTAAGACAGAGTTTACATAGTCCCTCAGAGGATCCTATAGGATTTGGTGATCAGATAAGCTTGATATCAAGAGGTGCTCAGCCCAGTATATACCTTGATATTGATTCTCCCCCTTTTCTCAGTTCCCTTTTTCTCAGTTCACCTTCCTTTCCTGAGTAGACACTCCTGATACAGCAGTAGCAAAAAATCTTTGCCTTGAGGGCTTGCTTTCTGGGAAACCCTAGTGAAGACAAAAGTATAGTGGGCAGGGGCCTCCCTGGTGGCGTAAGGGGTTAGGACGCAGCCTGTAAGGCTGTCCGCAGCCACTGCTGCATAAGTTCAATCCCCGGTCAGGGAGATACACAGATGGCACAACAGACCTTTCCTGACTCACCCACTGCTCCCCTCAGCAGTATATTTCAGTCGAACCTCCTATTCTGTTCCCCACTCTGTCTCTGGTGAGTCCTCTCACCCCTCATACCTCTGGCCTACACTCCAGTTCTTGTATGCTTAAATAAATAAATATTGGCCTCCCTGGTGGTGCAGGTGGTTGAGTGCCACACTGTGAAGTTGTCCGCAGCCTCTACAGTGCAGGTTCAAGCCCAGCCAACCGGGGAGAAACCCACATGGCGCAGCAGACCTTTCCTGTCTCGCCCGCTGCGTCCATCAGCAGTGTATTTCATCAGTCTGCCTGTTCTGTTCCCTGCTCTGCCTCTGGTAAATCCTCTCACCCTCCTGCACATCTGGCCTGTACCCCAGCTCTTGTATAAATACATAAATCTTTAAATAAATAGATAAATCTTTAAAAAAAATATATGGTGGGCAAATTGATACAAATCTCTGGGAATATATTGACAAATATGTTATGCCTGAAAACTATTTTGTTACAAGTGGAGAAACTGAACATATCTTAGGAAATGTATAAACTTTGGCAAAAGAACAGCTGACTTCAGTCATGACTGATCCATGTATAAAAATACTGTTGGTTCTGTTTGCTTCTCTTTGTTAGCTTCCTTTTCACAAATAAGTTCAGAATCATATCCCTCCAGCTTAATATTCTCATCAGAAAAGAGATTTCCCACTTGTAAATTTCGTATATTCATCCAGGGAGGTATGTATATTCATCCCTGGGGCATAGAGTAGAAAAGTGGTGATTGGATGGGGCTGCACGGGGGGGTCGATTTCATAATTATCATTTTCTCTCAGGAATGCATGAAATAGAGCAGGAGAAGTTTCTTAAAAGAAATATGGATGCAGAGAAGGCAAAAGCAAGAGATTACATGGCAAAAGTAATTTCCATAATTACAGGGTTCAGGTTCCACAAGCAAGCCATAAGCTATGTGCTCACTTTCTGAGATTCTAGAGCTGAAGTTAATCAATTATTTCCCAAAGCAAGCATTTCTTTTCTAAACATCTTCTTATTTTTGTTGCTTTTGCTATCTGTGTAGTTTATCCTAAAATCTTGTTGGTGAAAATGTGGTTCACAGACCAGTAGCACGCACATCAGCTGGGAGCTTGTTAGAAATGCCCAATCTCAGACCTATGCAGATTCGCTAAATCAGAATCTGCATTTTAACGAGATCCCAGGTGATTTGTATGCACACTAAAATCTGAGAAGCACTGTCCAAATGTCCTATGTGAAGACAAACTGAACCCCTGAAATATGTGATGGGAAAGGCTCCACGGGGCCAGACAAAGCATAAGAGGGGAATGATAATTTTGTCTTTAGGATAAGATGCTGCCATATTTTTTAATTAATCCCAAAGCTAATGGTCAAACAAGGGTATTCATTTCTTAGAAGAACAGCTGGCATTTTACAAAAGGGAATTTATTTCTACAACTATAAGAAGATTATAGATCCAAAACTTATACTCTTTCACAGAGATTATATCAAAGTGGCTTTTTATTATTATTATTGTTTTAAAGGAACAAGGTATAAGATTAGATAATGCAAAATAAAACCATGGACACTCATTCAATTGGCTAGTAGACACTTACAGGAATTTAAATTGTTTAATGTGCAAACTAGCCAGAACATTTATTTATAGTGCCAGAAACAGTATGTCCATACAGTTTGGAGGTTGTAAGAAGGTATATGGTGAAGCAATGCCTGTGGTCTAGTAGTGCTTTATTTGTGAAATTGCCATTCTCACCAAACTGTGGTCAAATTAGCAAAATCAAAATCTGCAGGAGAACAACCACCTTTGATAAAATAATAGTATTCTTCTGACATCAGAGACAAATGCACTTGGGCCAGGGATGGATTACAGTGCTGGTGATAAACAAAATGTTAAAGATTCAACATTTAAATGCAAAGGGAATAAAGGTTATCCAGTTTTCACATTATCTTCTGTTTTCATATTGTCTTTCATACCGTCACCTACCATGACTGCTCTAACTTTCAATAACACCACACTATGAGACAGAAATGTACTTTCTCATTAAAGGCTAACTTTTTAAAAAAGATTTATTTATTCATGCACACAAGAACTGGGGTATAGGCCAGAGGTGCAGCATTGGGGGGGTGGGGTGAGAGGATTCACCAGAGACAGAGTGGGAAGCAGAACAGGCAGATCTAATGAAATACACCGCTGAGGGGAGCAGCGGAGGAGACAGGAGAGGTCTGTTGTGCCATGTGGGTTAGCTCCCTGGCTGGCTGGCTTGATAGTGTTGTATCTTTAACCCCTGCACCACCAGGGAGGCTCCTAAAGGCTAACTTTCTCTAGTCATTCCTTTAACAGTCTAGTGCCTGGACTTCAGGAGCACAAAGTCAGAGTACAGAGAAGATAATTGTGACCTCTGAGAAATTAGAAGACTTATGCACTCACTATAGTGAATGGACTGGTGATCTTCCAAAAGATGGTCTATCTAGATAGACCCTGTAAGTGTGAACTTATTTGGAAAAAGGGTCTTAGCAGATATAATTAAGCTAAGAATTCTGAAATTAGTTCATCTTGATTGGATCAGGTCTTACAGCCAACTATTTTATAAAAGAAAGGGAAGAAGACCCAAACAGAAAAACAAAGTCCCTGCATGGGCGCACAATGGAGTTATGTGGCACAGCCAAGGTACACCAGAAGCCTCCAGGAGCTGGGAAAGGCAATCAGGGGTTCTCTCAGGAGGGAACACCTTGAACTTGATTTCAGACTTTTAACCTTCAGAAAAGGGAGAGGATACATTTCTATTGTCTTAAGTCACCCCATTTGTGGAAATTTATTATAGCAGCCCTAGGAAATGAATACACCCATTTGTGGTGCTTTGCCTTCTAATTTTTTGGTTGATTTTAAAGGAAGATTTTGACTAAATCAGCTACAAGCAAGCCAATGTTTTCCTTGCCTTATGATATACATGGGAAGGCTTGCTGTTGGTAAAAGGAGTTAATGACTGATTGCATATAAGGCATAAAATTTGAACTGTCTTTCAGGATATATGATAATCCATCCCTACAAACTTTATAAGTTCCCTGGTGACATAAGTTCCCATGAAAAATAGAGGGAGGAGACGATGGACATAGAAGCTGGTACATATAACTGACCCACATAGGCATTAAACTATGTTCCGTGCTTTATTTTCACTCTGCTCCATTTCAAAGCAAATCAACCAGAGATCATAACTTTGCTTTAGTCATTTCATTTTAAATCCCTGTCAGGTTTATCCCAAGCAATGGGTCAGGGCACAAATAATTCATTCTGTGGCTTGGATTAAGGAGAGACTAAGTCTGGCAAGAAGAGCAGCGGACAAATATCAGAAAGCTACTGTGAAGCAGGAGTAAACTGTGAACGTAGTCAATCCTAGAAACAAACTGGAAGCCCTAGACCAAGCCCCATGCGGGGAGGGACTCGGCAAACTCGATCCAATTTCTGGACTCAATGCTGGGGCACAGTTACTGTAGAAACACAGCAGTGTGTGGCTGCATACTCCAGCTGCTCTAGTAGAGCATTCCGGTCATTCTGCTGGAAATCAGAGGCAAGTACAAGTATTACTCTTCTCTGTTTCTTCTCATACCTGTAATGGATATTCCCAACCTTGCTCACTCCTGAAAAATGGAGATTGGAGACAAAAACTGGAATCAGATTCCAGCCAGCTACTCTGAATACAGACAATACAGGAGGTCCTTGAATAATGTCACTTCATTCAATGTTGTTTTCTTATAATGGAGTGTGTGCATGTGTGTGTGTTTCCTGTGACAGAAGATCATCCTATCTAGGGCTGGCTTCTACTTTATGCCCTTATATTCTAGGAGAGCCTCTGGTCCCTGGCAACCCTGAAATGGCATATGTGGTTTTGAAAATGAATCAATGAATGAATTCAAGTTATTGCTTAATATGAGAAGTGTTTTTGAGTCTTTATTTAGAAGTTTTATGTGATTTTTGTGATGGAAAATATGCTATGGAAACTTAATTCTTGTTTATATCAATTATCCAATGGTAAACTCTGTTTTGTTATGTCATTTAGCTTGCAGTTCCCAAGAACCTGTCCATGATGTTAAATGAGGACTTACTGGATAGTTTAAAGACTCTAAGCCAAAAACGTCAGAGGAAACTCAACAGCCAAATGCAGGTGACCTAGTGATCAACTGTAAACCAGTACTCCATGTCAAATTGTGTTAGCACAGCCTTAAATGTGGGATTGCCTTGAATTTTTGTGTGTGTTTAGATACGTCAGTATTGACATACTGAGTTACCACTGAATGTGGAAAGGAAAATACTGCATCAAGAAGATGCTTGTGTGTATTTCAGAAAACAAATGAGAAGGATCAGGGGAGAGTGAAGTGTAAAGGGGGAGTGAAGACTAAGATCTCAAACAACATGAATGAAGGGAATATGCTAATGGCCAGGGGGCCAGGGGGAGTCATTTCATTTTAAATCCCTCCAGAGATTCAGTAAATCCCCATGGCCTCCTAAAAAGGAAAATCTTACTTGATTCCATAGTCCTAGGCAATGGCAAACTGAAAACTGCTTTAACAGAAAATATCCCGTCAAATCCCTAGAACCTACAATGGTATCCTATATGGCAAAAAATATGTAATTAAGTTACAGGTCTTGTGAGAAGGAGCTAACTGGGTTATCTATGTGGGCCCAAATGCAATTACAAGTTCCCATATAAGAAAGAAGCAGAAGGGAGCCTCCCTGGTGGCCTAGGGTTTAAGTCTCAGTGCTATCACCAATGAGGCCTGAGTTCAATCCCTGACCAGGGAGCTAACCCACGTATGGCACAACAGACCTCTCTTGACTCGCCCACTGCTCCAATTAGCAGAGTATTTCAGTAAAATCTGCCTGTTCTCCACCCCTCTCTGTCTCTGATAAGTCTTCTCACTCCCCAACCCCACACCTCTGGCCTATACCCCAGTTCTTCTAACCAAAAATAAAACAATAAACAAACAAACAAAAAAAGAAGCAGAAGGAATTTTGAGACCAGAGAGAAGACAACATGAAGATGGAACAGAAAGAGATTTGACCACAAGCCAAAGAACACCAATAGCAACGAGAAGGTGGAAAAGTCAAAGAAGAATTGTCTCCTAGGGCCTTAGGATGGGGCTCAGCCCTACTTACACCTTGATTTCAGACTTCAGGTCAGCAGAACTATGACAGAATAAATTTCTGTAGTTTTAAGCCTCCAAGTTCATGGTCATAGCAATCCTAGGAATCTTAAATAAAAACTAAAATCCACAGTACTTGAGGGTCAATTTAATGTCCTTCCATTTATGCTCCAAGGAACAAATATTCATCTTCACCATGTTAAATTAAGAAATAACAAATATCCTAGGCTTTGGGGAGTCATTTATCAAGAGTTAATGTATTTTTAGGTATCACCAATATAATTTCCCACCAAGAACAGTAAGTCTAGGTTTCTATTAAAAAGAAAAATGTTTAGGATGAAAGACTTGACTATGGTGTTTATGCATCTGTTAAATTCTGTATTATTTACTGTCATTTCATACTTAGAGACAAATGTCCAAAGAAAAGATGGAGAATAATATCAATTCCTTAAGAAAAAAAGTGATAGAGAGGAAGAGAGTGATAACTATATACCAAGGAATAGAGTTTAGATCTATTGAGGAAGCCTTATGGAGATTCTGACCTGTAAATAACAGCTTCATCATTCCCACCCAGAAAATACAGTTCTCTTGGGGAAAGTACTGAGGGGCAGCAATACCATTATTGTACCATCAGACATGATTTAGCTCTGGTATTACCAAGTTGGCAATATGTACTAAGCTAGGGGCTTCTTTTTCCAATAAGCTGAAAGGACGTTCAGAGGTCAAAACTTGAGTTTTCTAAAATCAAAGTTGTAAGAAGAAAAATGTCCACAAAATAGTCAAAATACTCTGATTCTATAAATTTTCTGGCTCAAGAATGAAATCTAACTTTATATTCTATAATAGGACCAGTTTGACAATTAGCATCTTGTATCTCAGGCTGATTTAAGTAAACTTCACCTCCACAGACTCTGGAGTTTCCTGAAGCTGCCCACCAGGACCAAAACATTTAATAGCCAGAATGGACTGTAAAAGCAGGGGTTTTCATTACCTACTCCGCATAGTAAGGCAGGGAGAAACATATGCGCCAGCTCATGTGCCAAAGGTTTACAAACATTTGGTGTGCAACCATATAAATAAATAGTAATCAGAAAAACATTGGTGACTATACAGCATTGTTTGGCTTTCTTTTAAGTCAGTCCTTGACTCGGCTTTTCTGGGAACCTGTACTTAGGTGGGTTAACAACAAGCATGCTGGCTATAAGTAAAAAAGTACTGCCCTAAAACATACTGATGATAACAATACTGTCTTAAGTAAGCAAGGTGTGGGGCTAATGCATATTTTGATCTTATGGTGTCTATAATGCTGAATTTCTATCGATTTATAATCTGGAGAAATTCAGATTTAACTGACGTGAAGAGAACACCTAATATAAATTGGACAATTGACTGTATTTCTTTGAATATATTGTGGTCTTTAATTCGCAGAACAGCCTGTTGAATCAACTCTCTATATCCCTGCTTTACATATAAGTAACTTAATTCCAACATGTAATTTAGAGATTTCAAGTTACAGAATCAGGGCTTACAATTTAGTAATTTGTACCTAATCAAAAGTTTATACCAAATGGTCCCTACAATCCTTTCTAACTTCAAAATCATATTTCTACATCTAAATAGTAGCAAACATCAAACTGTGTTCTCTCCATACTCATAGCAATGAAAGAGTAAAATACAGGTTAATGCAGGATATTAAGTATGTGGTCTTACTCACCCACATTATTACTCTCAAAAAAGCTCTTCAATAAACGCGTTATGATAAGATCTTTATGAAAACTAATACAAGTGTTATCCTAACATTAACTTTTTCTGGTTGATTGTAATATTTATTTTCTAATTATCTATTATCATTCCTATAAGAGCATAATAAATCTCCTTCTATTACATACAATTTGCAATATCTTCCTGCATTAGAAATGCAATGCCTGTCCATTGCCAAGAACACGGGTATTTTTTTAGCCAATGACATTTGAGCAAAAGCTTTCCAAATTACATGATATTGCCAGCCCTTTTATTCTTTTTCTTGTTACAAGAATGCATGGCTCAGACAGGGACAGATTCCTTCTCCTAGATCTTGAAGTGAGAAGGCACATGGAGTCTAATTAAACATAACTCATAGCTGATAGCATGAAAAGTAAGTAACAAAAATTAACATTATTTTTAATAAATGAGATTTTAGGGCTTGTTAGTTATTATAGCATAAATGAGTTATTGTAGTACATCTAAGTACTGCTCTTTTTTTTTTAATTACTCAATTATCAAATGACTCTTAATCTAAAATTCTATATTCAGCCAAGCCAGAAACTAAATATGAAGGTAGAATGAAGTCATTTTCAGTCATGCATAAAACTTGTCTCAAGAATTTACTTCCAATGCATTCTATCTCACAAAGCTACTGGAAAATATATTCCATGTAAGCAAATGACCAAAAACGGAAGAAAACATAAGATCCAGGAAAATGGAAAGGAAGAGAAAAGGAAGAGAATAATGAAGCAAAATATCAAGATGACAAGTGTATACCATTCACATAAGAACAAATACAAATCCAGGAGAGATCTCTTCAAAACTACAAAAGTTATAGAACACATAATGTGCTGTATATGTTATGCAGAGATTTATACCCTGGTACAGAAGCTCAAGTTTAATTATTATTTAAAAAAAAATAACAAAAAAAAAGCAAATTACTTATTAACATGCTGTGGAGAAAAATAAAGGAAATCATGGATCAGCTATAAAGAGTGTTTACCCCGCATAATATAAAAACTGAATACTGATCTAGCCAAACTTGTAATGCAAGTGTATGGGGAGACTGTGTGGACACAAAAGTTCTAATGCATATGCTTGAACTAAAGAGATGGTAAAAGCTAGCCTTGCATAGTGGGGAATTTATTTATAATTTTACATATTTTACATACATATTTACATATGTAAAATTGGTAATCAAGAAGCAGAAATATAGGCATTTCTTTAGAGATATGTAGGTAAATTCAAAGAACATCAGCTGGAGAATTAGTACTTTTGGAGAATATAGAGAAGACCCTAGTTTCTGTAACAGCCTTGTTGAAAGAATTAATTTGGATCTTTGAACTATATGCATATATAAATTTGATATAAAAACACTGATTTAAACAAAAATTCAAACACAAATGAGAGTACTCTATATATCAGGTAGTTCAGGAGAAAACAGACGAAACATTTCTCTTTCAAAAATTTTCCCTACCTTGTGGTGTTTTTCTAAGTCAAAACTACATTTTCAGAACTGCAGGATGCTTACTAAATTTCTGCCCTTTCACTTGATCTCAAGCTTCAGTGTTAAGTCCCTAAAAGTTTTCATGACTTAGTTTTCTAAGCCAAGAGCAAAATGTCTACATTGAAAAAGCAAAACACACAACAAAAGCAAAGGCAAACAAGTAGAAAAATTTCACAAATCAGATTGAAAATACAGTATCTATTAGTCTCCTGAGGCTCTTTATCAAAACACAGGATCTTGGAACCTAAGCGGATTTGGTTATCCAAAACCCCTGCTGGTCTTTCTTTCTTTTGGATTCATTTTTCTCATTGCTTCTCCTGTGTTGCCAACCAGCAGGGACCAGTAAGGTGGTGCATCCCCCCTGCCCAGATAGTCACTTGAGAGCTGGGCTGCATACTGAACGACAAATTAAAATCAGCATTCTTGAAATTAGTCCTGACCATTGGAAGCAGTTCCCCTCTGGGTCTGCATGTATGTGTTTCATTGTACACAGAGTTTGTTGGAAAGTAATTGACAGGGTTTGTATCAATCCGTTGTGTGTCTATGCCTGTATCAACATTTTTAATAAAGCACCTATTTGTAAAGCTGGATTTGGGTTCTGAAAATTTGCAAATCACACAAAGAAAGATTATCACTCAGATAAGCAGCGGCACGATCTTACATGACTTCATCTGCAATTGAAATAAACACCACATATGTACACAAACATATTCACAGAGCAGCAAATTCACATAGAATAAGAAAACTTCATGTTTTCTTCCAGTAACCTACAACCTCAAAATCTGTCTCAAAATTATGTCTCTTCTATGTGTTCTCATGTGGTTTTTTAGTTACAGGGTAGGATTAGACCTCCTGCCTTCTAGTCTGTTCACATGAATGACATTGGGGCAAACTGTTCAGGACAAGAGATACTTTTATTAGAGTCAGGAAAATATCAGAAAGCAGAATGACCCTCGTTCTCAGAAAACTTCTGTGTTTTTGTTTTTTGTTTTTAGGTAAAGAATGTTACTTTATCAAGGTAAATTCTATAAATAAAGATGACATTACTTTTGGAAAGCAATCTGCAAACTTTGCCTGAAGGGAGAGCCAAGTTTATGCCCGTATTTATCTTATTTTGAAAAGTACTAATTACAAGATGCTTATCGAGTATTCCATAATCTTAGTGAGGAGCTGCTGAAGGGGGAATTTGAATGAACACATGAATAGAATCAAAGATCCTCTGTCACTCTTCCAACTGAAGGATAGGCCTCCCCAAAATGTCCAGGATAGACCTCCCCAAAATAACTAGAATAGGTCCTCCTAAAACAAGCTGTTTTGCATGTGTATTAATCTCAAGCTGTGATCAGTCAAGGTCCCACAGGTTCATGACAACTTTTTTTTTTTTTTTTTAACCATCTCTTTACCTACCTGGAAGAATGAACATGGGGGTTATTATCCAGAAGAAGGGTTCTTACTTGAAATAAACTTCAAACTGTAGAATAATATCTCACAGGACAAACTTCTAATTACAGAGCAACTGGTCTATGTCATGAATTACCCTCTGCTCATCATCTGAGTCCCACTTCTCTTCTCTTGAATTCCAAGGCTTCTATCTCACTTCTTAGCTCACTATATATTGACAGACAGTCTCATTTTACCCCATTGGCTTTAGTATATACATTCATTTAGATTCTCTGTATATATGTATCAATAATTAAATTAATCATTATTCCTACTAATCTATCTAAAGTTAATTTGATTACTTAACAAGCCCAAGTAGAAACCCAAGGGGTAAGGGAAAATTTCCTCTCTTTCCCTATACACCAAAGGATCCCTCAGAAGCTACCCCATCATTACCATACATTTGGGGAAATAAAGAGGAAGTTTATTTTCAGAGACCATTCCTCTATCTTTCAAGTCCTTTCTAGCAATGTTTCTCCCCTTTTTTCTCCTCATCTATTTAGTGAAATAGGATGCAAATTTAAGAATTCTAAATGCATAAATGTCTTTAAAACTCAGCAAAATAATCTTGGAATACAAATTGTGTTTCTGGCAAGCAGGTACACATTCCAACATACTATAAACCTATATGAATGCAATCAATCAAATAGTGTTTTTCTATTGGACTCCATTTTAGAATTTCAAACTTTATCTCATAGCCTCTTTGTTTGCAAATACTATGTTGCTTCTGAGCAACCTAAATAATTACAACGTATCTATTTCTTGAAAACAACCCTATGTCTTAACTGAGCAACATCAGATGTATTCAGCCAGAAGCCACCTTAGTTTTTCTGTGGGGCCTGGAACTAGTTTCCATTGCTGCCAATTTTCAATGCTATCAATAAGAATATAACAGAGGGAGAATCACTGCAAAACTACACAGCCAAACAAATTCTAGAGAAAAAAAAAACAAAAATAACACGATATGTCAAGATAGAAAAAAAAAAAACTAACAAAAACCCAACAAATCTGTTATTGATTTGCTTTTTTGGGGGTGGGGCACAGCTGATCTCCCTGGAGAAATAGTGACTAGCAGCATTGACTGCAGGTACATTCTCGTTTTTCTCTTGTTTCTTCAAATGGAAGCCGGGGCACTGCTACCAATGCTGGCCACCTCATTCGTGAGGATAATATTCTATGGACAAGAACATAGTAGACACAGAAAGCAATGTTTGAACCTTGCCCAAAGAGAGAGCCAAGATTATACTCACAAGTTTTTTCCCACTTTAACCTCTCTTCCTCTCTCAATTCCCTTTGTTCCCTGGTAAGCCATAAGCCTTCTGGCCTGTAGTCTGATGTCATTCTTCCACTTTAGATAAAAACCATTCTTTATGGTTTTTACCACTAAGCACAGTGAATTTTGAACTTTGCTCATCTTGACCACATGCAAAGAGCCTTACAATTCTTGGCATATAACTCTGCCCACTCCTACTCACCATTCCCTGCTAAGCCACCAATCAAGACGAGCATATTCTACCAAAAGATGTGACACACACATGCACACCCCTAGCTCCTAGAAGGTGACTCTGTGCCCTTATTCTTTAGCCAAGTCTACTTATTACTTTCCCTCAGAAGAAGCATCCTGTCTTCTGACTTCCCATCAATGACCACACCTCCCTCCAGTCACTATGGAGTCATAGTCACATGGTGTCATGACCTGGTAATTATTGCTTCTACAAATAGTATCTTCATTAACATCTTCCCAACCTAATTACAGTTTAATTCCTAGGTAATTTATTATACTGGATATATACTCAAATTCAAAGTGATTTTTCTAAGGTGGACTCAGATTACAATTTTATGTCAGCATCCTTTTCTTCTAACATTCTTTAACATAACAATTGGTGTTTTCTGGGCCCTCTGGTGGCACAGGGATTAAGGACAGAACAATCAAGCTATCAGTAGTCACTGCAACATGAGTTCCATCCCTGGTCAGGGAACAACACACATGGTGCAGCAGACCTCTCTTGGCTGGCCTGCTGCTCCCCTCAGCAGTGTATTTCAGTAGATCCACCTGTTCTGATCCCCATTCTGACTCTATTGAATCCTCTCACTGCCCCCACACAACCTCTGACCTAACCCCAATTCTTGTATATAAAAATAAATAAATCTTAAAAAAATAAAATGAAAACAAAAAAGAAAACTGACTTTTCCCCATTCACATTTACTTCAAACATGTTAGGTCATTCCAGGGAGATAGGGGGATAGGTGGATGGATAGACAGATGGATAGATGGATGGATAGATAGATAGATAGATAGATAGATAGATAGAGAAGGAGATGAAATTTCCCTAACCCCTGGGTTTTTCTTGTGCTGGTCAAATAAATAGAGGCACATTAATTGGAAAAAAAATAAATTACACACATATCAGAAAATTCATACAGATGTGGATTCCAAGGTCAGTTAGGAGGAAATGAGGCTATATATTCTAAACTAAGGAATGGAGTACAGACTAGGCTTCAAGGAGAGAGGAAGAAGACTCATATCACATAGACCAGATGATTTTTGCCCTGAAATATAAATAAGTTTCTTTAATAGAAAGGGTATTTTGGGCAAAAACCCTAATTCTGGATAATACCCACAATTTTTATTTTTTAAGGTAGTTAATACAGTGGTAAAAAGGTTCCTTGAGCCTTGATTGACCCTTATTCAAAATAATCTGTACACTAAAGTGACATTCCTTGGTATGGTCTTTTCTGAATATCTTGGGGAGGACTATCTTTTAGATAGATAGGTAGGAAGGTAGGTAGGTAGATAGACAGAAAGACAGATATTCAAAAGTCTATTAATTCTTCCCTGCCAAATCACAACCCTTGTGACATTCCTAATCTTTGTGTTGGTCACTAATTTATCTGCTTCGTTGGACAGTTAATGACAGAGGAGGTTAGGCAAAAAGCCTCTAATAAGTCAGGAATGGATTTTATTTAATACTTCAATCCATGCCTTTGCATTTTGGGGTGTTTTGAATAAAAATAGGTAGCCTAATTTGCACATTCTTTCAATGCTTTCTCTCTGTGTCTCTGTTCTTCCTTGGCATTCTGCTGAATATGCACCTCAGAAAGAATTCAAGGCTTCCTTGGCATGATTTTGATGAATAGGAACCTATGAGGCTTAATAAGAAGCACCAAAATGGACAGGCACCTAAGGGGAAAAACAGGTCTGTGCTGATGGATGTCTTTCCCAGGGGAGCTGGGGCACTGCTGAGATGCAGTTTTTCCAGTAAGTGGTAAAAAGGAAAGATAATTCAAGGCAGCACATGCAAGGCAGGATCTGCGATGTATTTTCTTAGCAGCAAAGAGTGTGCAGAAAGAATCAGATAAGCAGCTGCTTCCTAAGGTGCAAAAGGGACTTACAGCAGAGCAGACATGTGCCCACCCAAAAAGGACTTCATGGAATGGAAATGTGAAATCACCTTCATCAAGTCAAGTGATGGTCCAAGATGAGATTTATCTACTCATCCATTATTATACCAGGGCATTAACTTTTGTATTTCGGTTTATCCTTTAATTAAAAAAAGAAACAGGCACACCCTAATCTTCATGACCTGAGGATGCAAAAGCTGGAAGTTATATAGCAGTTATTTTTCTTTTAAAATTAAAGATTACCCAAAGAAAATAACTTCTTGCTAACAGCATCAACTTGGTTAATGGGGTGGAGTGTTGTTGCTGTCTACAGAGATACATCCATTGAGATTTTTGTCACAAGGACCTGTTTCACTAAGCCTTTTGAAGGTAGAAATACCACTGTTTCAGAAGAAATATTTAGTTTATTGTCCATCCCAGTATATCTCATTTTGCCAATTTATTTCATCTTTCATTTTCTCTCTGACAAAGATGGAAAACTTCCTAAACAAATTTTTGTTTGAGGTTCATGGGTTGTGTCTTAAGCATACTTTTTTATTTTGATGCTTTGACATCTGGAGACTTTTTGACTCTGGAGGCTTTTTGACTCTGGAGAGACTGCACTTTCTAGGGCTAGTCAATTTCTAGGGATAATAAATGACTTTCCTGGAAGCCCATCTCTTTCATGAAAACTCAATCAATCCAGAACCCATACTCCCAAAAACCTCAAGTATCAGGCTTTCACACTCAGGGCCAATATCTACCTGCCTTAATCACCCAAGGGGTAATTAAGCTAGTTTCTACCCCAAAGAGGTAGGAATCAGATACCAGAGATGGCCCCTATGCTCCAGAGCCTGCTGAAATTATCCAAATGAATTGAAGCCTGCATACCCCTACCCACACACCCAGTCTTTTTGCCCTTGGAAATGGCAATTAGTCTGTAACCCATTTTTCCCTTTCCTCCCTGTGCCTCCTGACCCAACCTGGTGACTCCAAGGTGTGTGTGTACCTTATCATGGCAAGCAGGATCCTTCCTTTTAGGAACTACGAGTGTCAAACTATCTTTTTAACAGCACTTACTTCCTTATCTGTTGTCATCATTGTATCTGAATAATAAAACCTGCATATTAAAACAGGTCATGGAGGCTTCCTTTAATTTCATTTTTGTCATGTGACAATGGGAATAAGGAGGAACCTTGCTAGTTACAGGTACTCTTCCCTGTCTTTCCACATATAAAAGAATCTCTTCTATTGAAAATCACTTTCTAAAATTCTGACTGCTTCAAAGCTTAAATTGCATCTATGTAGAAATGTCTGAAGAAATAATATACCACTGACCCTCAAATTTTCTTCATGTTGATAAGCAATTCTACCAATATGAAAAAAATTAAGGATCACACGATAAAAGAACAAGTGTAAGAGAAAAACTACTCTGGAAAGCCACTTATGCTATGTTAAAGGAAACCACATCTTAAAAGGCAACCACTGAAACTGTCCCTTTAGCTACCTTTAGCCTAAGAGACAAACTCCTTCAGAGCCTCCATGTTTTATGCATAAGGAAAAAGAATACACCCCCTATAGGAGTTACTTCTACTTACTATCCCCACCCCTTCTTCCCCATCATACACCCCTTTAGAACAGAACTCCTTTACATACCTAATGTGAAGGTTTTCCAGTTACCATGGGAACCAGAGATTTGGTAGGTGTGCATATATAGATAGTAAATTTTATTTTTTTTAAGATTTACTTATTTTTATACAAGAGCTGGGGTACAGGCCAGAGGTGTGGGAGTGTAAGAGGATTCACCAGAGGCAGAACAGGGAGCAGAACAGGCAGTCAACAGAAATACACTTCTGAGGGGAGCAGCGGGCAAGACAGGAGAGGTCTGTTGCACCATGTGAGATTCTTGCTGACCAGGATATAAAGCAGCACTGCAGAGGCTGCGGACAGCTTCACAGCACGGCGCTCAACCTGTTGTACCACGGGGGAGGCCCCGGGATGGTAAATTTTAAAGTCACTCTCACAAAAGGTAGCACATATTGACAGAGTTGTTTTGTTTAGAGTGCTACTTTAAACACCACCACAATAGAACAAATTAATACTTTAAGATATTGAATATATTATTGTGTCCATTACTTTCACTTTTATTGACTACTTTTATGTCAGACATTCTAAATTCACATTTTGTGAATTCAAATTGAAATAGGAATATGGATGCTGACCCAGGATCCAATTCCTGAGATCCAGGCATGTACACTATCACTCACATTGCGTACAATTACTTGGTTATGGAAAATGTCCTGTGAACTACAGGACAGGATTGAAGAGTGCTGGGGATCTTTTAGTATAGAATTTATAGGATATTTCAGAGAATTTGGATAATAAAAGAAGGATGAGCTTATTATGGGCTGAACTGTGTCCTTCCCCTCTCCATCCCTTATATTGAAGCCCTAATCACCAGTACAGCAGTTTTGGACAGATAGTCTTTAATTAGATAATTAAAGTTAAAAGATGTCATAAGAATGGGCTGTAATCCAATAGGATTCATGTCCTTAGAAGCAGAGAAGAGACACCATGAGTGTGTGCATAAAGAGTAAATAACATGGGAGCAACATGGCGGCGAGGAGACGCTGCGAGTAAGATCTCCCATTAAAAAAAGTGAATAGGGAGGAAAAGCGGCAGGTCCCAGTGAGAACTGGGACACGGAAGATAAACGGGTGACGCCAGCGAACTGCCCGAAGAAGAAACTGGCCATAAAAGAGGACTAGAAGGGAGGGAAGCGCAGAACCCTGCTCCCCTCCCCCGCCCACAGAGGCGGCACTCTCCGACCGGCAGAGAGGAGGAAACAACAAACCAAAACAACCAACAAGAACAAACGACGCAGCAAGCGGGACTGTGAGTGGAAAGGAACTATTGCAGCCACCACACCCCGTGAACGGGAGCTGAGGCGAACCCTGCAGGATCCGCCGCGGCGGTGAGCGAACGGCTCCGGGCGCCATTAGAGAAGAACAAAGACCCCGGGAGACGCGCACACAGCCCGGGCTGCCGGTAAGCCTGCGCGGGAAACGCGGCGCGCCTGGCGCGCTTGAAAAGCAAGTGCAGACCGGGATCGCGGCTGCCCAGGTCCCCGCGCCTGCGACCTAGGCTTGCGGGGAGACGACCTAGGCTTGCGGGGAGACGCACGGAGGTCCTCACTGAGGTGAAGGTCCCTCCCTGAGTAAGCAGGAACCAGGCGCCCAGGCACTGGAGCCGGGTGCAAAAGGCGCCATTCCCGCGCCACTGAACTGGGCTACAGCCCGCGTCCTGGACCTGAGGGCTTTGAACTGAGACCCGGGGCACGAAAATTCGGGGCGTGGTTTCTCCACGACGGTGGGGCACAAGGCAGACACAGCACCCCAAAGCTGTTGAGGTGTACCCTACCATTCCCGCTCTGTTCTCTGTCCCACGGGGTGGGGGGAGGCGAAAAACAGCCCCCCAAGGACAATAGGAGAGATCTCTGGCGCCACCTAGCGACCAGGAAAAAAAAAGTCACTAACACCCTATAAAACAGGACATTTCTTAAGTCTGCTTGAAAAGGGCAGAAGGTTTCTGGAGGACCCAGTGGCCAGCCGGGAAGTTATTCCACGCCAGGCCCCTTCCGACCAGCAGTCTGAGCCCACAGAGGGAGCAGGCACCCACGTCCGGGGCAGACCGGGTGCGCAGAAGAGTGTGCCTGAAACCGGAGGCGCAGGGACTGCATCCCGCTTCGCCATTTGAGAACAGGGACATTTCTTCAGTAAAAACTGCCTAAAACCAGCAGAAAGCTCCCCCAGAAGACAGAGATGGCTCCTGGAAGAGCCAGAGGGGAGCGGAGAAGTTCACCCAAGATGTCAGTCAGTCCGAGCAACACAGTGTCCCAACGCATACGACAAATTAGAAAACAGACAGTAGGGAGTAGAAGAACCACACGCAACCTAAAAACTCCTCAGGAAAGAAGCACACCACAAAAAGAAAACCACTCCCCAGATTGCAACGACAGCAACTTGGAAGAACTTCTGAGCCTTCCAGAAAGAGAATTTAAAATTGCCATGATTAAAAAAGTGATAGATCAGAAGAAGGAAATTGAGTCCCTAAAGAGGGAAGTAAGAGAAATGCAGGAGATCAAAGAATTAATGGAGGAACTAAAGAACTCTGGGAAAAGCAATGAAAGCAGAATAGATGAAATGGAAGAACGAATAAGTAATCTTGAAGACACAGAAATAAAAAGAACCAAAACAGAAAAGGAAAGAGAAGTACGAAGGAAAAAGAATGAAGAAAGACTTCGGGAACTATCTGACTCCATGAGGAAAGGAAATATAAGAGTTATAGGAATTCCAGAAGGAGAGGAGAGAGATGTAGGAACAGAGAAAATATTCATGGATATAATTGAAGAGAACTTCCCAAATGAGAAGAAGGAGCTGAAAATTGATATACAAGAAGCAAGAAGAACACCAAACTTCCACGACGAAAGGAAAAACACAGCAAGACACATAATAGTAAAGCTCCCAAGAATCCAGGACAAGGAAAAAATAATGAAGCTGACAAGAGGGAAGAAACAGATAACATTCAAAGGAAAACCAATCAGGCTGACATCAGACTTCTCTGAAGAAACACTACGGGCAAGGAGAGAGTGGAGGGACATAGTCAACAGACTCCAAGAAAACAGATGCCAACCAAGAATACTCTATCCCGCAAAGCTCTCTTTCCTCCATGAAGAAAGAATATGGACCTTCCCAGACAAAGAGAAACTCCGGAATTTCATTGCGACTAAACCCCCACTCCAAAAAATACTACAAGGAATCCTAAAGCCAGAACCTCAGAGGGACGAATAACAACGAAAGAAGACCAAAAAAAAAAAAAAAGTTATTAAAAGAATAAATAAATAAAATCAAAGGAAAGACAAACATAATGGCAAATACAGATGCTAACATATCAATATTAACTCTAAATGTAAATGGACTAAACTCTTCAATAAAAAGACACAGAGTTGCAGCCTGGATTAAGAAACAAAACCCAACCTTTTGCTGTCTCCAGGAAACACATTTAGCTACAAAAGATAAAAATAGGCTCAAAGTCAAAGGATGGAAAACAATCCTACAAGCAAATGGGCCAAAAAAGAAAGCAGGAACAGCTATACTTATATCAGA
The DNA here is from genome assembly GCF_014898055.3 of Talpa occidentalis. Classification (NCBI taxonomy): domain Eukaryota; kingdom Metazoa; phylum Chordata; class Mammalia; order Eulipotyphla; family Talpidae; genus Talpa; species Talpa occidentalis. The sequence continues at coordinate 113,289,792 of NW_023604295.1, forward strand.
TAAAACAGACTTCAAACTCAAAAAAATAAAAAGAGACCCCAATGGTCACTACATTATGATTAAGGGGACAATACTTCAAGAAGAAATAACACTCATTAACATATACTCACCAAACGAAAGAGCACCAAAATATATCAGACAACTGTTGTCCTCTCTGAAAACAGACATCAGAGAAAACACATATGTAGTGGGAGACTTCAACACACCACTATCAACAATGGATAGATCAACAAGACAAAAAATAAGTAAAGAAACTAAAGCTCTAAATAAGGACCTAGAGCATTTGGGCTTAACAGACATCTATAGAACACTAAACCCCAAAAAAACGGAGTACACATTTTTCTCAAGCGCACACGGATCATTCTCCAGGATCGATCACATACTGGGGCACAAGACAAACATCAACAGATACACCAAGATTGAAATCATACCAACCATCTTTTCTGACCACGAAGGCATCAAACTAGAAATAAATCATAAAAAGAAGGCAAGGAACTATCCTACCTCATGGAGATTAAAAGCCACACTACTGGAAGACCACTGGACTAACGAGGAGATCAAAGAAGAAATTAAAAAATTCTTTGAATTGAATGACAAGGAGGACACCAATATCCTAAATGTATGGGATGCAGCAAAAGCAGTAATAAGAGGAAAATATATAGCAATAGAAGCTCACATCAAAAAACAAGAAAGAACTCAAAGAAACAACCTAATCTCGAAGCTCAAAGATCTAGAAAAAGAACAACAAAAAAACCCCAGAACCAGTAGAAGAAAAGAAATAATAAAAACCAAAGCAGAAATAAATGAAATTGAAACTAAAAAAACAATCCAAAAGATCAATGAAACCAAGAGCTGGTTCTTTGAAAAAATAAATAAAATAGACAAACCCCTAGCCAGGCTCACAAAGGAAAAAAGGGAGAAAGCACAAATACACAGAATCATAAATGAAAGAGGAGAAATCACAACGGACACAGCAGAAATCAAAAGAATAATCAGTAACTACTATGAACAGTTATATGGAAACAAGTTCAACAATCTAGAGGAGATGGACAAATTCCTACAACTCTACAATCACCCAAAGCTAGATAAAGAAGAAATAGAACACCTAAACAGACCAATTACAAGCAGCGAAATTGAAATGGTAATTAAAAACCTCCCCAAAAACAAAAGCCCAGGACCTGATGGATTTACAAATGAATTCTACCAAACATTCAGAGACGAATTAGTGCCTATCCTTCACAAACTCTTCCAAAAAATTGAGAAGGAAGGGACAATACCAAACACGTTCTATGAAGCCAATATTACACTAATACCAAAACCGAATAAGGACAACACAAAAAAGGAAAACTATAGGCCAATCTCCCTAATGAACACTGATGCAAAAATCCTCAATAAAATTTTAGCTATCAGAATCCAACAATGTATCCATAAGATAATTCACCACGACCAAGTTGGATTCATTCCAGGGGCACAAGGATGGTTTAACATCCGAAAATCAATCAACGTTATCCAACACATCAACAAAAAGAAATATAAAAACCATATGATAATATCAATAGATGCTGAGAAAGCTTTCAACAAAGTGCAACACCCATTCATGATAAAAGCCCTTGAAATTCTTGGGATACAAGGAACATACCTCAACATCATAAAGGCCATCTATGACAAGCCAACAGCCAGTATCATTCTCAATGGTGAAAAGCTGAAAGCAATCCCATTAAGATCTGGAACAAGACAAGGATGTCCACTCTCACCACTGCTTTTCAATATAATACTGGAAGTCCTAGCCAGAGCAATAAGACAAGAGAAAGACATCCAAGGAATCCAAATAGGAAAAGAAGAAGTCAAACTATCACTATTTGCAGATGATATGATAATATACATAGAGAACCCCAAAATCTCCACAGAAAAACTAATTCAACTCATCAATCAATTCAGTAAAGTGGCAGGATACAAAATCAACACGCAAAAGTCAGTAGCCTTCCTATACACAAACAATAAATCTGAAGAAGAAGAAATCAAAAAAACCACCCCTTTTATTATCGAAACAAAAAAAATCAAATATTTGGGAATAAATCTAACAAAAGAGGTAAAGGACCTATACAAAGAAAACTATAAAACACTGTTAAAAGAAATAGAAGAAGACACAAAGAAATGGAAAGACATCCCCTGCTCATGGATTGGAAGAATAAACATTATTAAAATGGCCATCCTACCAAAAGCAATATACAGATTCAATGCTATTCCAATCAAAATCTCAATGGCATTCTTCAAAGAAATAGAACAATTATTGATGAAATTCATATGGAATCACCAAAAACCCCGAATAGCCAAAGCTCTACTGAAAAAAAAAGAAGGAAATGGAGGCATCACACTCCCAGACTTCAAACTATACTACAAAGCCATAATCATCAAAACTGCATGGTATTGGCACAAGAACAGACATACAGACCAATGGAATCGAATAGAAAATCCAGAAATAAACCCACAGATTTATGGTCAACTAATCTTTGACAAAGGAGCAAAGACTATGCATTGGAGCAAAGAAAGTTTGTTCAATAAATGGTGCTGGGAAAACTGGGTCGCTACATGCAAAAGAATGAAGCTTGACCACTACCTCACACCATACACAAAAATCAACTCAAAATGGATTAAAGAACTAGACATAAGACCTGAAACCATAAAATACATAGAAGGAAATATAGGCGAAACACTACGGGATTTGCACATCAAAGACATCTTTACAGACACATCACCCAAAGCAGTGATAGTGAAGAGAAAGATAAACAGCTGGGACTACATCAAATTAAAGAGCTTCTGCACAGCAAAAGAGACAATAACAAAAACAAAGAGAAACCCCACCAACTGGGAGAACATTTTTGCACCCAACACTAATGATAAAGGACTGATCACAAAAATCTGCAAAGAGCTGATGAGACTCAGCAACAACAAAGAAAATAATCCAGTCAAAAAATGGGCAGAAGAGCTAAAAAGAAACTTCTCTGAAGAGGAAATGCAAATGGCCAACAGACATATGAAAAAATGTTCAACATCACTTGTAATCAGGGAAATGCAAATCAAAACTACCATGAGATACCATCTCACACCAGTGAGAATGGCACATATTAAAAAAACTAGCAACAACAAATGTTGGCGAGGATGTGGAGAAAAAGGAACTCTTGTGCACTGTTGGTGGGAGTGCAAACTGGTCCAACCACTATGGAGAGCTGTGTGGAGATTTCTGGACCTACTAAACATAGAGCTTCCATATGATCCAGCAATTCCACTCCTAGGTATTTACCCAAAGGACACAGAAACATCAATTCCAAAGAGCACCTGCACTCCTATGTTTATAGCAGCACTGTTTACAATAGCTAAGCTTTGGAAACAACCCAAATGCCCAAAAATAGATGACTGGATCAAGAAGATGTGGTACATATATACCATGGAATATTACTCAGCATTCAAAAAAGATAAACACATGCAATTTGCAGCAACATGGATGGCACTGGAAGGGATCATGCTCAGCGAAATAAGCCAAAAAGAAAAAGAAAAATACCGGATGGTCTCACTCATAGCAGGAATCTAGAAAACTTAAATAAGGGACCAGGAAAATGAATATAAGAAAGTGAAAATCAAAATCAACAAAAAAACTATGAACCAGAGACACTTTTTGGGGGTGGGGGGCGGGAGGGGAAGGATTGGGGTCAGAATGGGGCGTTTGCAATTGTATGGGGGAATATAAAAATAAAATTTAATAAAAAAAAAAAAAAAAAAAAAAAAAAAAAAAAAAAAAAAAAAAAAAAAAAGAGTAAATAACATGTGAGAACACAGCAAGAAGACAGCCAACCAAAGATGGTGACCTCAGAAGAAACCAAGGCTGTTGGCATTTTGATCATGGAATTTAGCCTCCAGAACTGTAAAAAAAAAGCAAACAACAAATTTCTGTTGTTCAAGCTACACAATCTATGATATGTTGTTAAAATAGCCTGAGGAAACTAATAGCAATGGCTAATTGGTAAAGGAGGAAGAAGAGACTTAGAGAATGTAGAGTAAATACTTTATAGAAAAGACATCATTTTCAAAGGCTTAGAGCCTGTGAATTCAGGATCTGGTGAGAAGTTCACTGAGGTAAGAGCCCATAGGCCAGGAAGAAAAATGAAAAAGGAGAAAAAGCTACTGAAATGGTTTGGAAAGGCTTCAATGGAAAACAATTTGCAGCTCATTATGTTTGCAAAAGAGAATTGACAGGAATATTTAGATTGGCATGATTATGTTGCCATGGGAGGGCATGGGAATGATAGAAGGTGGAATCAATGCAAAGAGTAAAAATTAGAAACTGATGGTGTGTATGATAAATCAGGTTAGACATGATAAAGAGATAAGCGAATGCTGGAGGGGAGAGAAAGGAATCAATTGACACTTGATTCTAGACTTTGAACTTGAAAATGTCACTCTAATTCTTTGTGGGTTATTTTATCTTTCTATTTTGTGTTTGTTTAAGGTGATTATATTTGTTTTTCTGTGTAGTGTGTCACTGTAGCTAGGTGTTTCTTTTACTCCTTATGATTTTTGAATTCTCTGAATCTAAGAATAAGAAGCTTCAACCAATTATTAAATACCCCTACCTTTTCTCTCTTGAAATACTTCATAGTCCACATTATCTCTCTCTTTTCCTTCTGGAGTTCAATTAGACATAAAATAGACCCCTGCATATTCTTTCACATCTCATAATCTTTTAAAATATATTCTTTTTTTTTGTCTGTGATTTACTCCTGAGAATGTCTTCATAACTGTTTTCCATTATACTGCTTTATTTAGGAGTATAGCATTATAATCAACATTTGTATGTACTACATTATGTTTGCCAACAAAAGTTTAGTTTCAAACCTACACCATAAAAGTGACTCTTTTAATCAATTTACTTCCCCACACCTTCCATCTTCTCTTCTGGTAACAACTATACTTTAAGGCCCAACAGTTTTTTCTGTTTTTTGCAACTATTGCTCGAGTTGAATTTATGAGTTCCATGAACAAAATAAATGTGTGTTTCAAAGATTATTGAAATCACTCCCAAGTTTCTGGCTTGTTATATATATTAGGTATATGCTTTGAATTAAATCTTTTTATTTTATTTTATTTTTTTAAGATTTATTTATTATTTATTTATACAAGCACTGGGTACAGTCAGAAGCGCGGGAGGGTGAGAGAATTCACCAGAGCCAGAACGGGGAGCAGAACAGGCAGAAGGACCAAAGTACACTGCTGAGGGGAGCAGCGGGCGGCAGGAGAGGTCTGCGCGCCATGTGGGACCCTCCTCCGGTGGCCGGGGAGCAGCGGGGATCGAACCGGCGCCGCAGAGGCTGCGGACAGCTTCGCAACCCAGTGCTCAACCGCTGCGCCACCGGGGAGGTCCTGAATTAAATCTTAAAGTACAATTTAGGGGAATAAAGAATCCAGTTTGATATAAATATTCAACTCACCACTGTAAATAGTTTCACTTCATGCTGAAGGTTAGAGACTTAACTATAAGACTGATGGTAAAACAAGGTATAGTCAATAGTTGAGCCCTTCCAAGTTAAATTTATTAGTCAGAAAGCCATAGAAAGGCAGCAGAAAGAGATTAAAGGAAAAGAGAACTAACACAGAAGAATAGGTTAAGAAACAATGGAAGAATCAGAAATGTAGGTGATGGAGTAGCCAGTAAGAATCCAACAATTGATGGAAGATTAAATTTAAATGCAGGACACATTCAAAACTGTTTTTTAAAAAAGTAGATATCAAGTAAAATTAGAACCAAGTATTTATCACTGAATATTTACATCAATTTTGTTTTCCTGAGTTCATGGAGGTTGACAATCAAAAGCTGAAAAAAAGAAAGTGATAGATTTTAAGGAAGATAAAGGGGAGATTTTTGTAGCTGTTGATTTTATTTATTTATTTTACAAGATTAACCATAATTATAAGCAGAGGTAATCAGGCCAATAAGGAAAAAGGGATGGAAGATGTGTGAAAAGGAGGATGACTTGTGTGGTAAAATCTGGAAGGCTTTTTTGGAAGGAATGAATTCTAACACAGAATGAAAGGAATCATTAGATACATGGAGAAGGCTACCCCATCCTGAGAAAAATAAAGGTATGTTCATGAAAAAGGGTCCTGTGAGATAATTTAATTGTGGATTATGAAAAAAGCTAAAAGTTTTGTTTCCTTGTTAACGCTTTTTCTCTCCCCTGCACAGTGAGTTTTCAACTGAAAGATGGAAATAGATAGGAAACTTAAGAGGAGGAGGAATTATAATAGCTATGTGATCAGTAATATAACTGATCAGAAAGAAGGAAAACAAATTATGGAGTTGTGTCCAGTGGTTCTCAAACCTTAGCATGTATCAGTATCATTGGGAGATCTTGTCAAAAAGTTTGCTGGACCTACCTCCACAGTTACTGGCATAATAGGGTTGTATGGGGTCTGAGAATTTATATTTCTAAAATGTTGTCAGTTGACAGTGATGCTGATAATCCAGGGACCATATTTTGAGAAACACTATCTTTAACTAAAAACTGTGAAAAGAAAACATTTCCAACCCAAAAAAAAACTCTACCGTAGAGTTCTTTGAAGTCTGTAATCTTACTAGATTCATGTATGTGTCAAAACTTCAGAATAATTACTTGCTCTATATGTTACACATTTTCAACATTCTCTGACTTTATTTAGGTTCTTTCCTTGACATGGAATGCTCCTTCATCTGTAATGGGGTGATAATTCTACACATCCTTCTTAGGACCTGCTCAAGAGTTACCTTCCCAGGAAGTATTGTACATGCATCTCTTTGGAATTATCTGACTCAGCTTTCGTAAGACCTAACACACTTGCACTCAGATTTCACTCTGCTTAATATTTTTGTTGTTTAGGGCCTATCTGGTGGTGCAAGGAATTAAGTCTCAGCACTATGAAGCTATCCACAGCCACTGCAGCACAAGTTCTATCCCCAGCCAGGGAGGTGACCCACATGGTACAGCAGACCTCTCCTGTCTCACCAGCTGCTCCCCTCAGCAGTGTATTTCAGTGCTCCTGTTCTACATGGATCTGGCTGTTCTGCTCCCCACTCTGTCTTTGGTGAATCCTCTCACTCCCCACACCTCTGGCCTGTACCCCAGCCCTTGCATGCATAAATAAATTATATTTTTGTTTGTTTTTTTCCAGATGCCCATGTCTCCATAACCCTACACTGTAAGCTCCTTGAGTACAGAAAAATATCCCTTTAATTTCCCTTTTCAAACACATTGGCATAGAGAGTTGTCCAGTATTATTGATGTGAAAGTCCCTCTCCCACTTCCAACCTGTAAGTTGAATATTTTGTTAGAAAAGTTAAATTAAGCAGAATTAAATACCAAAAACCTTTTGGTTTCCCTTCTACCTCACTCCCCTTTTCTAATTTATTCTCCAGCTGCAATTTCTAGAAACTTGAGAACTAATTTTGTTACATCTCTAACAAAACTCTCTCTTCCCCTCTCAGATAAATTAACACCAGGGCAAGTATCTGCTGAGCTGTTAACCCCAAAGCAACAGAAAAGAGGGAAACACTATAATGAGCCTATACTGCCAGACACCTCTTGAAACTTGGGAATGTGAAACCCCTCACTCCCTTAATGCCCAGCACCTCCTCACATTCCTTTGTCTGTATGTAACTATTGTACCCCCTGCACTCAGAATTTCTTGGTGACCACCTCATATAACAAATTCCTTTGTGTGAAGACATTCTGGTGGTTCAGAATTTGGCTTTCTAGACAGAAAGCAAAAGACCTTGTTTGGTCACTTACATTTTCCCATTGACTGAATAATAGGCTTGATTCCCTAGTAGGCAACTTGGGAAACTTTCAAATATCCAGCAGAATAGGCGGGAGTAGATTAAATCAGAGAATATCAGAGGAATCTTTTGCTTTAGAAATGATTTTCCTTTCCCCCCTTGACAGCAGCACTTATTAAAATAATATTAGCTAAATATGTTTCCATGCCAAAAGTAATTATGATAATGTTTCTCTGCAATTATATAGTTCTTTTTGTTCTAATAATTCATAGTACACAGGCCTCGCTTGGGAGAAAAGAAGACCACTGATCTGGACTTGAACTCCTCATTCTATCACTGGGCAGCCTCTTTGTCTCCTAACTTATCCCTAAGCCCATTAGTATTGCTGAGGTCTGAGACTGGGCATCTGTGTTTGATGTCCTCGCAGAACCTACTCGGGCAAGAATAAAAAAAAAAAAATTCAATTAGTTCCTCTCAAAGGAGTAAATGTTGTTCCTCAATGGTGTGCTCTTTATCTTTAACAGGTGATTGAGGTCCTACTGGGTTCATACAGTTTTTCAGTCTGTTCTAACCAATTATGACTATGAAGGAAAAAACCAAAGAGAAAAAAAAAAATAAGATAAATGAGATGCAAAAGAAGGGTGCTTTCAGAAGTTCTGCAAGTCTTTCTCAAGGTGAAAGGGTCTATTTGTGAGAAAAATATCAAAGACCTCTCAAACTTCACGCCTGAGGAGCACTGCACTCCCCAACCCCCTGCTCTGTTTCCAGACTCCAACAGGACAGAGAGTACACACCAAGGCATACCTCCTTGTGCACAAATCCCTGTCTTCTATGACTGGCATAAGGAAGGATATCTGTCCCTTGTTCCCCATATTTCTGTTACTCAGAGAACCTCAAAAACCTTTGGAATTTCTAGAACAATGGGAGTGTCTTTGTTATTAGGCAACCCCTGTGGGCTCCTGGTGAGTCATAGGGCAATATAGCTTCTAGGGTCAGAATAGCATAGGGGAAAAAAAGCCCTGAGGAATAAGGGAGGTTGCAGAGATGAGGGCAGCAAATTCCCAATGGGATTAACCAACTACTCCCAGGTCTAAAATTAGTGAAGGACTAACAGGACATTTCCAGACAAGGGCAATAAAGAAAAAAAGGACTCTAAGGCCTGGGAAGCAAGGCACTGTGGCATTGAGGCAGTGAGTGAGATCACTGAGAACTGAACACTGACATAGAGACAGATGGGGCTTTAGAATAATTAGGGAGAGAAGGTCCCTGAAACAAAATTCAATTACGCGTCTTCCCCGTCCCTGGTTCTCCAAGCCTAGGAGTCCATCCCATTTCATTTGTTTCTTTTCTCCTTAATAAACTTTTCCCTATATCTACTTCTTGAAACAAATTTGCCTCTTTTCACTTGCTTGCTTGAGTCAACGAAGTTCCTGCTACAGCTTTGTCAGACACCAACCCATGGTGGTCAAGTGGTTAGGACTCAGCCCTGTTGCCATAGCCTGGGATTGATTCCTGACAGGGGAACTATTAGACCTGAAAACCTGAAATTATGGTAACACAATTTAGGATGGGGCTGGTCACAAGGAGAATCAAGCACAGATTAGAGGGTTGTACCTTAGCACCAACCCTACCTCCTACGAGGAAAGGGGTGCTAGAAATTGAGCTCAGTCATACAGACAATGACTAAATCACACCTACATAAAGTCCCTGAACCTGAAACTCAGTGGTGCTTCCAGATCAGTGAACACCCTGATGTATTGGGAAGGTAATATTCCTTGAGTCTGCAGGGAGAGAGCATAAAGCCATGCTTCTGATTCCAATTCCAAATCCAATTTATGTGGGCTTTCCCCACCAAGCAATACTCCAACACCAGCTGGGTGTCCTACAATTCAACTCAGTTCAGACACTACTGGATATAATGTGAGAATCCATAGGTTAAAGGGCTTAGTTCTCTAAGATTGCTCCATTTCAGAATCAAATTTAAAGCAAGAACAAGTGTTTCTGAGTTTCTGACCAACTGGCTATCAATCAGAGGTTCTAGTGACTCCTCTCTTAAGTTCAGTTAATTTGCTAGTATGGTTCACAGATCTCAGGAAAATAATTTGCTTACTGGCTTATCTATTTATTATAAAAAGACACATCTCAGGAAGAGACTTGTGGGTCAAGGTATGTGGGAAGGGGCACAGAGTTACAATGACTGTTCTAAGCCTGCCAGGAAGCTCTCTGAATACTGTCCTTTTGGGGACTGTATGGGGACTGCATTACATAAGGTGATTGCTGAATTAAATTGTGAGCCATTGGTATTTAAGTAAACCTCCATTCCTCTCTTCTCCTCAAAGATCTGGAGGGGGCCTCCCCGTGGCACAGCTGTTGAGCGCTGGGTTGCGAAGCTGCCCGCGGCCTCTGCGGCACTGGTTCGGTCCCCGGCCACTCCCCGGCCACCGGAGGAGGGTCCCACATGGCGCGCAGACTGCTCCTGCCGCCCGCTGCTCCCCTCAGCAGTGTACTTCAGTCCTTCTGCCTGCTCTGCTCCCCGCTCTGGCTCTGGTGAATTCTCTCACCCTCCCGCGCTTCTGACTGTACCCAGTGCTTGTATAAATAAATAAATAAATAAATCTTTAAAAAAAAAAAAATCCCCTTAAAAAAAAATAGTGTTCTTTAAAAAAAAAAGATCTGGAGGGTAGCTGATTGAATTTTTCAACCTCAGGTTGGGTCTCTGGCAACTAGCCCCCAAGCTGAGATTAGCCAAGGTTCACATTATTAACATAACAAAAGGCACTATCATCACATCACTGGGAAGTCCAGTGTTTTAGGAGTTCTGTGTGAGAACCAAGAACAAAGGCCAAATATACATTTCTTGCTATACATCATAATATCACAGGAGGTCTGTGTCTGGGACATTTTAAGACTTCACCTTGCATGTACCTTTCTAATAAAACTGTATTATTAAGTATAGCACTTTCAGTGAGTTTTATGAATCATTCTAGAGAATTATCCCATATGAGATGGTTGTAGGAGCCTGAGTTTCTCTCCCGTGGGTTAGATGTGTGGTGGTCTGAGGGCTCTGCTTGCAGATAAAGAAAGGGCATTCTTGTGGAGGACTAAATCTTAACTTTGGGGGTCCATACTGACTCAGATGCTGGTATCAGAAGAGGATTGTAGTGCACTCTACTTGGGCTCAAGCTCCCTCTCATCTCTGCAGCCAAGGACAGAGCTGTCACCAAGACATCCTTAGGGAAGCCATACTGAGGGAGTCATGCCCATCTGTTGTATGCTGCGCAGCCCAGAAGAATTACAGGCTGAATGAAATCACTAGGAAGTCCTACTTGCTCCAAATTACACTGTCCATAAATCATTAGACAATTCCTTGAAAGCTGCTTCCCTGTTCATGTCCTCACTGATAATTCTGTGTAATATCTTCCCAATTTTTCCTCAATTGCATTTTAATACTTGTTCAAAAAATTTCCAAAAGGTAGTTTTTATATTGACTTCAAATAAAAAGAAAGTAAAATATCAAGAAATTCATCAAGCAATATATGGTACACAATTTTATGAAGAAAATTATAGTGAAGAAAATTTTATCAAAGACTTAAATAGAAAATGATATCACAGGCATGGACTGAAAATAATAAAAAGGCAATATCTTAAGGATGTAAATTCTCACCAATTTACTATTGTGATGTGATTCAAATCTACTCAAAATACCAACAGATTTGGGGGGAATTTGGCAAGCTGCTTCTAAAAATTATGAAACAGATCAAAGTCATAAAAGTATAGTGTGACACTGCTTAAGAAGAGGAAAACAATTTGATTTGCCTGACCAGGTATCATGTATTACTATGAACTACAAAATTTATAGTACTGCTATAACTGGTAAAACAACAGAAAGCCTAGAAATACATCTACACATATATTGAAACTATATTTATAAAGACCGTGCATTTACAGAGACTAGAAATGAAATGAACTAATAATTTGGGTTGTAGGGCCTCCCTGGTGGTGCAGGTGGTTGAGCACTGCACTGTGAAGTTGTCCACAGCCTCTGCAGCACAGGTTCTATTCAGCCTGGCCAGCGAGAATCCCACATGGCAAAGCAGACCTCTCCTGTCTTGCCTGCTGCTCCCATCAGCAGTGTGTTTTGTCAGTCTGCCTGTTCTGTGAGTGGGTGGATCCTCTCATCCTCCCGCGCATCTGGCCTGTACCCCGGTTTTTGTATAAATAAATAAAAAAAAATCTTTAAAAAATAATTTGGGTTATAACAACTAGTTATCTACATAAAAAAAAAATGACTTAATTGGACCCCTATATAGAAACATAAGTAAAAATCAACTCTAGCTGGATTAAATGCAACACCTGTAAATATAAAAGGCAAAACTATACAACATTGAGCAAAATCTTTTCATTCCTTTGAATTAAGAAGATTGTCATTGTGTACAAAGCAGAGGGAAAGATTGACAAAAATGAATATATTAAAATTAAGAACTTCATAAAAATTTCCACACAAATAAATGAAATCACCATGTAGGCTGGAAGAAGTTATTTGCTAGAGTTTAAATGACAATATCAAGAATGTATAAAAAAGGTCTACAAATTGATAAGAAAAAGGCAAATTACCCAGTAGAAAAAAATGGATGGAAATTAAAAAATGTATAGGTACTTCTCAGAGGAGGAAATGCTAATAAAAAGATATGAAAAGATATTCAATTTTATCAATGAGTAAAATTCAAATTAAGACTAAATTAAGATAACATCCCAAATAAGCCATATTAGTAAGAACTAAGTGTTTCTATCAAATATTGGTAGAATATTTGATATTCAGCCCTTCCCAGTGGCACAGCAGGTTTAGCACAGTGCTGTGAAGCTGTCCACAGCTTTACAGTGCGAGTTCGATCCCCAGCCAGCCAGGGAGCTACCCAAATGGCACGGCAGACCGCTCCTGTCTCGCCTGCTGCTCCCCTCAGCAGTGCTTTCTGTCCATCTGTCTGTTCTGCTCCCCGCTCTGTCTGTGGTGAATCCTCTCACCCTCCCACACCTCTGGCCTGTGTCCCAGGTCTTGTATAAATATAATAAATCTTTTTTTTTTGTTTTAAAGATTTATTTATTTATTTATTTATTTATTTATTTATTTATTTATTTATTTATTTATTTATTTATACAAGCACTGGGTACAGTCAGAAATGCAGGAGGGTGAGAGAATTCACCAGAGCCAGAGCGGGGAGCAGAACAGGCAGAAGGACTGAAGTACATTGCTGAGGGGAGCAGCAGGCTGCAGGAGAGGTCTGCGCGCCATGTGGGACCCTCACCGGTGGCTGTGGATCGAACCTGCGCTGTAGAGGCTGCAGGCAGCTTCACAGCCCAGCGCTCAACTGCTGTGCCACCAGGGGAGGCCCCTAAATATAATAAATCTTTAAAAAAATATAAAACAGTTTCTGTAGAAACTGTTCCATCATCTTGGGAAAATGATATGCTTTTATCCAACAGACCTGAAGCATGTAAATCTTAAGACTGTGGACTCTCAGACTCTGGATGCTATGTGCCAAATGTTCTTGTTAGCATTCTTTGTAATAGTAGAAAAGAAAAAGGAAAAGGAAAAACATGCACAAATATATTCATCAAAAACATTCTAGAATAAGTAAAAAAAATTATGACAGTGTTTTATAATGGGGTATTATACAACAATGAAAAGAAATTAAAACCAGCTTTATTCAATGCTTGGGTGAATCTCAGAAACACTATCAAGCAAAAAGAGCCGATAAGATAAAAACACACGGGACTTGATTCAATTGATTTAAAGTTCAAAAGCATCAAAATAATGTATTATTTGGGAATGTAAACAAAAACTATAAAGAAACACTCTGAAATAGACAGGAAGGGGATGGATGTTCAGGCATTTAGAAATTTAAAGTTTAAGGTAATATTTAATTTATGATTCTGGGGCATAAATATCTTTATGCTACTGATATGGTTTTCTGTATTTCTTACAAATATTTCTAAAATGTTCTTTGTGTCTAACCCATATTTTAAAAAATTTAGAAGAGGAATTTCAGCATGGATGGAATAGCTTGAACTTTCAAGTCAAAGGCCCTTGGGCTCAATTTCCAACTGTCTCATTCACTAGCAGAAACTCTGAGCAATTCACTTCACCTATTGAAGCCCCAGATCTCTCATCCTTAAATATAGCAATAATATATGTAGTCACTTAACTGCAGAACTTTTGTGGAGAGGACATAAAATCAGAATTTGAACTCATCTTGTATATTGCCTACTGCCTACTGGAAATTCAGTAGATGTTAGGATGTCTCATTGTCTCACCCATCAATTCATTCAGGTATTAAAAAATGAAAATCAAGTTAATCAACCAATGATGGTAACCAAAATTAGAAAGATATGTCACTCTATCCTCCCCTCAGGTAATTTTTGTACAATTATGTCTCACTTAATGATGTTTCCCTCAGTGGCAGACTCACATAAAATGGTGGTCTGCACAATGGTCTGTAGAGGCTGTAGAGCATGTGACCCAGGTGTGGAGTAGGTTATACTCTGCAGGATTGTGTAATCACACCTCATGATATTTGCACAAAGGGGAAATTGCCTAACATGCATTTCTCAGAACATACCTCATTGTTAAAGGACACATGACTGTATTTTACATCAAGCTTTCTGGAGACTTCTAATACTTCTATCTCATTAACAGCTCTAGTAGAAATGTAAGCTCAGGAACTAGAAAGAGAGACTTGGTATTGAGTGCCGCTGTATAATGAATGTCACACCTTAAAAACAACTTGAAAAAAAAAAAAAAAAACAGCAGGTCAGCCTGGAAAAATAGGTGCTTTACCATCAGAATATTGGACTCATACTTCAGTTCAGTCTGTCGCTTAAATATAAAACTGGACAAGCTATTTAAACATATCCTGATTTACTTTCTTCACACAAAATGGGGATATTTCTTTCCTCACAGGTTTGTGGTGAGCAATGGAGACAACATATGCACAGTGCCCAGGGTTGTATCTGACACATAGAAGGAACTCAAAGGGTAGTGGTCCCTAGTTCTGCTACAGCGAGAGCATATATTCTAAATAAGCATTTCATTATTCCATAGTCTACAAATGTTGTATATATGTTTAAAAGAATGGCATAGAAATATAGAGTGCAGTGGAGTGATTAGGAACCCTGATGTCAGGTGACTAGATCTAAATTTTGACTTGACCAATTAATACCTTTGTGACATGGGGGAAGATCCTTAAACTCTGTCTCTTCATCAGTAAAGAAAACAAATAAAAGGTAATTGATGTGAAAAGCTCATGTTATAGACTGCATCTCTGTGAAGAGGGGGAGGAGCACCACAGAGCATGAATGGGTACCCTTTTCCCCACCCCCATTTACATGCTGTCACCTTAGATGATAACTCCACTATACCATGAACTGGACTTCCTGAATGGGGTTCAACTGGGAAGGAGTAAAGTGGATAAATACTGAAGGTGGAATGAAGGAGAAGGGAGAGACAGATGAGGAGGTTGCTCCTGGTGCTTGATACATGTGGCTTTAGCACTTTGGCAGAAACAATGGCAGCTGTTACCTTAACCTCATGGTGAATTATATTGTACATTTTCAGTTTTGATTCTCTCCCTCTGTCCCAGGTCTCTGGGATCTGCCAACCCCCTTTTTTGTGGTTCCTGCTGCTATGTGCCTTGGACTTTTTGGGGGGGCTTTTGGGCCTCAGTCACCTCGCTGTGGGCTGAGTCTGGTTAAGTTTGATGGGGATGGGCAATTTTAGAGTTTGATCGGGAGTCTGTTATTTCAAATCCTATCCTCCAGCCAATCTCCTCTCTTTCTCTTCTATCCCCTTTCCTCCTCTTCTCTCTCCTCTCTTCACACCAATTAAAGGTTTCTGAGCATACTAAGAGTCTGCTTTCTTTGGGTTTGTGCATGTGCATGGCTAAACCCTCTTAGAACAAGTAGATTTTTCCCCCTTAACAAATTAGGTCCCTGCATACCCCTCTGATTTACATGGTTTCACTTAGAACTTAAATATATGTTTAGTAAATGCTGCAATTACTAATAATATTTTCTTTATTATCTTTCTTTGGCAGCTTTTGAAAATGTTCCCTCTGTGAAGCATCAAAAAAGTTATGCTGGGTGTGGTTTTCAATATTACATTAATGAAAGTGAATTCACAATCTTTTCTGGTTTTCCATATCTTAACATCTTTGCCTAAAAAGAGAACATTAGTTTTCTATGTTTGAGAAACAGTAGAGTTTCTAAAACATTAGAGTTTCAGAAACCCGACTTATAATAATAAGCAAAGAATTTAAGGATCTAGGGCCTTACCAGGACTTGACTTAGGTTCCAACAAGGCAAATTCCTTCTCATTTCTTATGCTGCAATTTTCACATTAGTATGTGGAAATAATTCTTTTTACTTCATTGCTCCTGTAGGGATTCTTTTTAGAATCTATTTTTCCCCTTCATCTTGGTGGAAACAAGCTTAGAGGGCAATGGTGTGTTCAGAACTTTGTGATAAAGGTCAAACCAAGTCGGTCTGTGACTACCAATAGCCTGGTGGGTAATAAAAAAAAAAGACTGAAAGTCACCTTAAAGAAACCACTTCGTAGACAACCTCAGACAGGACTGTGCTCTTGATCAAACATGGTATGGTTGTAACATCTATTCCAAGCAAATTGGGTTCTAAGATAAACATATTTATTTTCTAGGAAATTTTCTCCAAAGCATAACTATGCAATTTATTTCAAAAAGAGCTTCTAAAAAAAAAATCAAGAAACAAAAAGTTAGCACTCTTTAAACCAGTTTTAACCAGCAAGTCAGAATTGTGAAGTTGCCAATCAGAAGCAACAGAGGACACTTTACAAGGTCCCACTGCCACTTCTCAGAAGCACAAGGTGATGTCCGTTGCCATGACTATGGGGACCAGAATACAGCCTTCTGCCCTGTGGGACCAAAGTTCACCATTCTCAACTGTGTGAGTGACTTTTCCTAAAAGCCTGAACAAAGACTAGTGTTCATAGTTACTACTTCTGAACATCTCTATTTCCAGCCTGCATTTTAAGCAAATAACCCTGTTTTCTTTTTTCCTTTCTTATTTTTCCTTTTCTTTACAGTAGTGTGGAGAGCTGGGATTTTTTTTTTTTTCTCTTTTTCTCACACAATCCTTCCTCCTTAGATAACAAAGTGTAGATCCTTAGCTGTTGTAATTATTAGCATATTCCTGGAGAAAATTGCAACAGTCTACATTAAAGGACTCCCTGCAGAAATTTACACAGTAGGTATCCAATTTCTCTTTAAATAAAAGCCACTCAGAACAGTGAGGGGTTTAAAACAAGAGAAGAAATGGGGAACAAACAGAACTTTGAGGAACAGCAGGGAGATTTGCAGTGGTCAAGAGCAGATAGTCAGGCTGAATTATTTGGATAATTAGTCTTAGTTAGCAAATTGGAGAAAATTACAATGCCACCTTAAGAAGTTGTAATAAGTCCACAAATAGGCAATATTAAGGATCAGGTCTTACCCAATCCCACAAGATTTGCTGTTCCAGTTTGCATTTTCTAGAAAATGGATTCTAAGCCTATGAGCTCTCTTCAAAATGTTTCTAAAACTTCATAACACTGGCATTTTATGGAGATGATCCCGATACCATTGTGGGCCTCTCAGCATAGGGGAGAATCTTTAAAGACCACTCTATCGGGAAAATTTCAAGGTGTAAGCAAAAAACGAAATGCAAGTAGAAAAGCTTATTTTAATATTCCATTCCTCAAAGCTATGGAAAATATGAAAGTGAGATTTATTCTTTTATATCCCAGAAACCCTTTCAGGGAGCCTAACTGGCAGCAATAAAAGGAACTTAAATCTACATTTATATTTAAAAAACAAACTGTAAAAGTCTTGACATACATCTGGGAAAGGCCATTCCTTATTTTCTAGTTCCCAAGCACCCTTGCCAAAGTCCCTAGTGAAGGACAATGAAATGCATTCAGTGCATTCTATGAGTTATCCTAAGGAGTGATTCCAATCAGATTAGAATGTCGCTATTTCAGGAAGTAGGTATAGAAGGCTGAGGTAAAGAAGATAGGAGAAAAGTAAAATTAATAAGGCTGGTTCTAAAAACCAGGTTAGTTTAAGTTTTCTCAGAAGAAGATTCAATTTTTCAAAGGACATTAAAAATGTATCACTTTATGTATGTGCTTCCAGGCATGACATGCTTCATGCATGCACACCTGCACTCTTGCAACATGCCAGGGCATGATAGTAGGAAGGAGAAAACATGGACTTATCATCATCACCTGAAAGGTGTCCACAGAGTTATCTCAGGCTTTGAAATTGTTACTACTACTTAATTATAATGAAAGTTATTTCAAACATGAGAACTAGGTAAAAGGATCTGCAGCATGCTCTTTCAATGTTACAATGAGGCAACATTTAACAGGTTCACCCAAGGATGATTATTCCAGGGAATATATTTGGCCTGATCTACTCTTTATTACTGAAGAAAGACTTAGTAAAATGTGTTAATTATAGATATTGGTCTAATAGAAATGCAAGTAGTTTCTGTCAGTTAGAAAAGATAACCCCCATGGTTGCCTGGTTTGCGTTTAACCTATTATTCTTGCTCTATAGTTGTTTCAAAATGCCTGCAAAATGCCACAGCCTCAAAATGCTCTTGAATCAGCATTATCTTATTACTGGTTTCCCATCAATAAATGAATTGAATAAAATCCTTGAAATCTGTCATATATACATAGATATATGTATAAGCATACATGTTTATATATGCCATATTTTTACATTTTGGGAAATTATGCTTTAAATTTGAAAAAAAAGTTAGATATATACCACAATATTCATATGATATGAAGAAGATGGGGTAATTCTTGAATTTATATGGATTGTAGCTAGGCATACCCGTGCTGATCTTATTGGATGGACTTTTTGCTTCTTCTTTTATTTAAAACAT
Organism: Talpa occidentalis; assembly: GCF_014898055.3. Classification (NCBI taxonomy): domain Eukaryota; kingdom Metazoa; phylum Chordata; class Mammalia; order Eulipotyphla; family Talpidae; genus Talpa; species Talpa occidentalis. Next base: position 113,308,561 of record NW_023604295.1, read on the forward strand.
TATGCTTTATTGAATCATTTTTCTTCTCTATACATAAAGAGAAATGTTATGTGCCTGGCATGCTTACTTATCTCACTCAAAGATACCAAAAAATTTAAAGTAAAGAACAACAGACTTCATTAAAGGAAGAAATGGAGGGATTAATCTAAGATTATAAAGCTCTTTGAATCCCAGAAAAAAAAATATGAAATAAACATAGTAATCAAAAGTAATGGGAAAAATGTAGGTTGGCCAATCACTGTAATTGGCAATGCTGGTGTACATATGTGTGTGTGTGTTTTACCTAAGTTTCTTTTGGAAACATCAAAAAATATTAGAACTGTTCCATTCAAAGAAAATGGAAAGATGAACTATATTTACAGTCCTTTATGTTTTAGAATTTCAGAATATTAAGGTAAACAAGCAGTCATTAGATGGAAAGGGCAGTCAAATTAGGCTACTGTGTGACTTTTCTGGTTATCAAAATCTGGCAACATTGTGAGATACTTTCACCCCCAATAAAATGGTACAGAGAAAAAGAAAACTAAACATCTTAACTACCAATAAATATATTTTGTGTGTGAGGGATTCACTGAAATATATTCATTTATGACTAAAAATCTAAACAGCCATATTTCTACTTCCTACTGATAGTGAAATGTTAACTTATAGGACAGTATTTTTGGGATTTTGAAGATTTTCCATGATTCTTGCCCCTGATCGCCCATCAAAATTACTAATGGAAACTAAAATTAAAATTCACTATCACCTAAGGCTTTCCTCATACTTAAAATATTGGAATGTTCACAGGTTGGGCTGCCTAGATTTCTTTACTTTTTATTTTATTTCTATTTATTTATTTATTTTAAAGATTTATTTATTTATTTACACAAGCACTGGGTACAGTCAGAAGTGCGGGAGGGTGAGAGAATTCACCAGAGCCAGAGCGGGGAGCAGAGCAGGCAGACTGAAGTACACTGCTGAGGGGAGCAGCAGGTGGCAGGAGAGGTCTGCGCGCCATGTGGGACCCTCACCAGGTGGCAGGGGATCAAACCAGCGCTGCAGAGGCTGCAGGCAGCTTCACAACCCAACGCTCAACCACTGCACCACCGGGGAGGCCCTGATTTCTGTATTTTTTAAAAAATGTTCTTGGGAAATTCTTACACCCATGACTAAAGAATCTCTGAATTAAATGTTAAGCTAATGGTCGCTTGAGTTTGCTGAAATTTCACAGGAGTTTACTTTTTAAATTAGTTATGGGACTAAATTAAATTAGCTATGGGACCCCCTCAGGTGTAGTCCCATAGAATTTCCTTCATCAGTTCACCCATGTACCGTCACCACAGTACCCTGTGCTCCTCCCTCCCTACCCCCATGCTTCTCTCTCCCACTCTCCTGCAGGATGTCTCTGGTTTATAATTTCCTGTTGTTTTTGTTTTGTTTTGTTTTGTGTTGTTATTATTTTTTCCCCCTGATGTCTTATTTGGGTTTCCCTATATTCCTCCTGTAAGTGAAACCATCTGATATTTTTCTTTTTCCTTCTGGCTTATTTCACTGAGCATAATTCCTTCTAGCTCCATCCATGTTGATGCAGATGGCATAAGTTTATCTTTTTTGATTGCTGAATAATATTCCATTGTGTATATAAACCACATCTTCTTGATCCAGTCATCTATTTTTGGGCATTTGGGTATTTTTTTTTTAAATAATATGTAAGATAAAATTAAGATGTAAGGTATACACTTGGGAAATAAAATTACCTTGGTGTTTATCAATATGTCCTAATCATAAACTGTCTTCTTCATTAGGGGAGATAAGACAGAAATGTTCACATGAAGCAACAGCAGTGAGAGATTTCCCTCACCTTTTCCAAAGGCCAAAGGTTAACCCAAGTTTCTTTAGGCAACTGGATTGAACATGCAGGATCCAGATCAGGCTGCCCCCAAATGTGCCAAAATAGCTTACTGATTACTTTTAATTAAAAACACAGTTGAGAATGAATGATACTATAAACCTCTTTTTCTCTTAAATGCTGGAAAATTCTCTGACCCTCCTCTTCTCTGGTCCTCCTGAAAGAACCACATCTCTATGTGAAAGATCCCTTCCTGCACAGAATGGTGAGACACCATATAATCAGTGACAGGGATTAGGAGATGTGTAAATAAGCTCTGCTTAGCTCACTCAATTAGTTGTCCAAACCAGAACTTTCAAGGATTTCTTTGTCCTGTGTTGTCTTCACACATTTATTGCTTTCATGTCTAAGGCTACAGAAACTGACTGTTAAAGTCATTCACCAGGTTTCATATGTTGTAGCCCTCCTTGTACACAAAATTAAATTTGTCCTTTCTCTTGCTAATCCCTCCTGTGCCTATTTATTAATGGACTAGCCAAAAGGAACCCAAAGAGTTGAGGGGAAATCACCTGAAAATATTCCCTACGAGGACCTCTGAAGCATATACAATCCTTCAGGAAAAGAGTTTGATATTCCAGCAAAGACTCTTCCAGAAGGACTTGCTCATTTCTTTATCTTCAGTATCTAGAAAAGTACCTGGCATATAAAAAGTGAATAACAAATTGGTCAAGTATGTGAATTTGTGAATGAATAAGTGATTGATTCACATAGATTGTTCTGCTAATTGAATGCATTGTTCTGATTCTTTTACTTCATTGAACTTTTCTGTGGCCTTAGACCAACATTTCTCACTCAACAAGGAAGAACAAGACCCATGTTTCTCTTGGAAATGACATTATAAAATGCCTTGGTTTTCCCAGCATCCCAAAATCCATTTACCCATTGTCATATCTTGTTGTTTTTCCTAAGTTTCTGTTGGTGTTGCAGAGGCAAGCAAATGAAATCTGGAAAGAAATTAAGAGTCAATTCTAAACAGGAAAAAAAAATGGTAAATTCCCATTGTGGTGCACCTTATAAAGTCCCAGTGAGCTAGGGAAATACAGGGCTCATAATTAATGACTAGGAGGCTCTAGTAAAATCAAGGGAGACTTTGAGATTCTAGACTTCATTAGCAGTTAAGGAAGAAAAAAATCCCCATGGCCAGTAGGTTAGAAGTTAATTAGGAGAAGTGCTGGGGGACTCCTGTCTGACAGAGAGGCTTATGAGGTAGTTTCAGGCTTTTTATTGCCACTATAAAAGTCTCCATGTTAGCAAGCTCCCAGGAAACAGAGCAAATCCCGAGGTTGTTCAAAACAGGCAAGCCCGATGTTTCCAACACTCAGGGGTTCTGTGCGCTGCTCAGTAATGGTTGCTCTGGGACTTTTTATGCATTTGTTCTCAGACCAAACTTTTTCTTGGATTAAAGAGATAGAGTTGGCTGGAATAACATAACCACTTAAGTTAAAATCCATTTACATGTGCAAGCAGATAATAGGGAACAAAGTGTGAAGGACCAGTAGAAAGCATTCTTTTTGGTCAAAGATCCAGGAACTTTCACACTTGGGCGTGTGGTGTTTCCTTATTGTGAAACCTACAAGTACCATTGTTTCCTTCCCTACAAGCTTTCTCTGATTTTTCACACAGACTGCTAAGTTGGAAGTGTCATTTAAGATTCTTAGGTGAAGATATCAGGTATCAAAGTGAACTGTGAGACAGACTACACTGTAGAAGGTGGCAAAGAATAGCTCAAAGACTTATGTTCTTTACCAACTTGCAGGTGTGGAAAGGGTATCAGAGAGAGCCATGGGAAAGGAAGTGTTTGGAGATAGTTGGCTTATAGTTCCCATTTATCTCCCCCAGTCCCATCCGTCTCCTAGTTTATAGGGTCCCTTCCCTTTACTTCCACCAGTAAAGAAGCCTTCAACCCACAGGCCTCTCAGGGGCCTTGAAATGAGTCTTTGTCATTAATTGGACCTGACTACAACCAACCTCCATTTCAGCTATGGTGGGAAACAACAGCTAGTGATTGTGAGATAAAGCTGGCCTTCATTATTTGCAGAGGGTAGAGGTTCTACATTTGGATGAAGTGAATTGCTGATTATTTGGGGGGATAAACGACCTAATTTCTAAAACAAACAAGATCGTAGCTTTCAGAATGAATGACTCTGTCATTTGAAAATGTTAATGTCAGACTTTGTATTTTCTGAGCAACAACCTAAAAAAATTCTGGAACTAGACACATTTTCATGGACACTACTTTCATGACTAGAGTCAAATTCATAACAAAGTGCCTTTCCAGATGCCTAAAAATAATTAATTAATTAAAATAACTGCATTGTGGGACATTAAAAAAATGGATATTGAAGGGATAATTAAATTTGCTTTGTGATTCCATTCTATAAGTAAGGCTTGTGTGTATATTTCGAAAACTTTGTATGCCTAAAAATCTGAACTTCTCACAGTAGATGGTTGGGGGGAGGTGGGAAAAGGAGGTAGAGATAAATTAATAATAACTTAAGATCTAATACAGTACAATGTGTATAGATAAGTTTGAGCTGTGTCCTGGATATTTAGACTATTCTATTATTAAGGTAAACTGAGGTTCTGCAAGTTTCCTAAACAATATTGTGATGAAAACTCAATTTTACTCAATTTGGTTCCCACCACTCATGTAATGTTAAGCCTCTGCTCCTACAAATCATTTCACATTCGGAATTTCTCAAGGACCTAGTTTTTTCTCCTCTTCACTTGTAGGTTGACTTTGGTTGCTCATGAAGTCATTTGAGATCAGTGTCTCATAGATTTCATTGCCAGTGTCCTCCAAAATGCCTGGGATACAGCACTTAGGAAGCTCTGCATATTTCAGCTTATTTCCATAAGGCTAAAGTAAAGGCTGTTTGGGAGAACAAAGATGATCAGGTGAGAAAGTAGTTACACACTGATCATAGAAGAGATAAGACCTTTCCAGTTTTGTTTTTGTTTTTTCCCCCAACTATCTCTTGAAAGAATGGAAATGATACATTTGTGACAATTTGTGACAACACAAATAAGTACTGGGGGAGAGAGGAAAAAAATGGGGGGGGAAGGATTTAAGCTGCATAAGGATAGAGGATAGATCCCCTTATATTTAAGTTATTCAAAATGAAGTATCATTTCACCAAAGAAAAAAGTGCTGAATCTGAAATTCACTGAAAGTCCCCTATCCAGAGTATCAGCAACCTTAGAGTACGTCAGCTTGTCCTATCCTTTCCTTTCCTTTCATCCACAGGCAACTGAACTCCAAAAATATGAAATGGCCAACCAAGGTTCCCTAACTAGTCAGTGGCAGGAAAGGAACAGAATCACTATCTCTCTGATGTCCAGCCTGATGTTATCCTTTCCATATTATATTTCTTGACAAATTTAGAAATCACCAGAAGATACGATTTAGCCAAAATACTGGTTTCTCCTTGAGCAGATTAGAAATTTAAGATGTCAGAGAAAATAGATTTTTAAAACTTAATAAAGGATTTATAAATTACATAATAAAGGGGATAAATTCAGACACACGAATTTGCCTTAGACAGTTATAAATAGGGTATTCATTAGGGAAACTTAGACCAAACCAGAAAGAAGCTTCAATAAAGGGAAAACTGATCCAGAAAACAGAAATTTGATAATTACAGAAAAAGTCAAATTAACTCACTATGCTAACAATCTCTTTCTGGAATAATATTCTAAGAATTATAGCTATTTTGTGGTTGATTGCTCATAGAGCTATAAACTATGTTGAAAAACCATATCCTGCTAGAAAAATATCTTCAACAATGGCAAGATTAGCAAGCATCTGTGGTAGGAGGATGTTGCTCCCACTTAGCCCACAATGTCCATATACTTATAGGAGGAATGTTGATTTATGTTACCTTATATGAAAAAATGGATTTTGCAGGTCTGGTTAAGGTTGAAGACCCTAAGATGCAAGGCCTCCCTGGTGGTCTAGAAGCTAAGTCTCATTGTTATCACCACTACAGCCTGAGTTCAATCCCGAGTCATGGAACTAACCCAAATGGCACAGCAGATGTTTTCTGTCTCACGTGCTGCTCCCCTTAGTGTATTTCAGGAAACCTGCCTGTTCTGTTCCCCACTATGTCTCTAGTGAATCGTCTCATCCCTTGCACCTCTGGTCTACACCCAGTTCTTCTACACATACACACACACACACACACACACACACACACACACACACAAATCTGCTCACCAATAAAGGGAGAAGCAAAAAAAAAAAAAAAATCGGTGGAAAATAACTATAGATAGCCTCTCCCCTGCAAATTCTTTAACAATATCTGTTTCAGAGAGGTATGAGAACAGAAAACTTGCAATGAGTTTCAGAGGAAGTGAAGATCATGGAAATCATCAAGTTTAATTTTTTCCACACTCAAACTTCTCTATGCAGCAACCCCTATTCCTGACCCTTGTTTCCTATTTGATCTCCACTGTCCTCCAGGGTAATCACTTAAAACTTGACAGATCATTGACTGAAATGTTCTTTAATCTCCAAGATTTCTTCCCTAGAATTTCTACCTATTGTTTTTGATTTTGTCTTCTGAAAGTCAGACCCCTAAATATAAATTTTCTTCCAGTTAACTCTAAATATTGATATTTCAATATTTGTGTGTGATTATGTCACTTCTAGGACAAATATCTCTTTTATTTCTTAACTGTATCTTTCTGCTTATGAAAAATGGAGACTCAAATAGGCTTCAAATGAAAAGTTGAAATAGCCTTTAAAAGTAAATGATTGGAGAATAAGCTTTTTATAAATTAAGTGCTACTTTTATTTCTTGGTCAATATAATGGGAACTATCACCTGTCTTTGGATAATAATGAATAATGTCCCTGATTCCTAAATCACAATATTCTCAAAGATTTAAAAACACTGAAAGGAAAAATCTGGATGCTTCTTTTCTCTTTCTGCCCAGGAAATCCAGCAGGTTTGGTGGATCCGGATGGAACAGGAAACTTTGGAGCACATGCAGACTTACTGCAATTCAAGAACCAGGGGCATTTTTCATTTTTGTTTTTCTTGCTATTTATTTTCTTCACCTCAGGTTTCTGAAAACCAGAAACAGATGGACCAAGCCACGCTCCTCAGAGCAGATGGCTTATGAAACTCCCAGCATTGAGGAACTGGGTTCTCCTGCCGAGTGCTGCATTCACAGAATAATTTTCTCAAATTCATCTCAGAATGAATGCTCACAGAAATTTAAACAATTAGCCTTTCCATTGGCCCCATTATCAACAACTGTTGGAAAGATGTGTCCCTGTGTGATCTCTGGGTGTGGAAGCATCACCCAACTGCACAACCATGAAAAGCTATTTTTTTTTTTCATAGAAGAACTGGGGTGTAGGCCAGAGGTGTGGGGGTAAGAGGATTCACCAGAGACAGAGTTGGAATCAGAACAAGTGGATCTACTGAAATACACTGCTGAGGGGAGCCGCAGATGAGACTGGAGAGGCTACTGTGCCATCTGTGGGTTAGCTCCCTGGCAGGGTATTGAAATCAGGCCTTATCGGTGATAGGCCCTTAAGGATTGCTTCTTAAGGACCAGAGTCTTGTGTAAAAATGAACAAGAGCAGTGGGATGGATGCATATGAGAAATGGATGCAATGGTATTAGGGAAAAATGAGAAATGAAGGGGAATCCTGAATGGAGGACAAAGTGTAGTTGATAAAATTTATTTTAAAGCATTCTTGCCTCTGCTGACACCTGCTTCACCCTTGTGCTCCTAGTTATGCTCTTTCGCTGCTTCTCCATCCTAAGCCAATCAGAACAAAGCTGTTTAAACAAAAGAATAATGGCTAGCTAATAAAATCCTATTACTTCTCCATACATGATGGCATTTTTACAGAATTTGGTGAAACGCAAAAATGAATATGCTGACAGGGGTGGGTTGGTAACTGCCAAAGGAGTTTGAAGCATTTATTATTACACTACATAGGTAGCATTCCCTTGTTTAATTTAGCAAAACCATCACCAATATTCAGTCTTACGTATGAAACAGAAAAAAAAAAACCCACAAAAGTCAATGATATATTTTAAAAAATGGAGAGCGCGCGCGTGTGCAGGCACACACACACACACACACACACACACACACACACACAGGGTTATATAAAGCTTAGGTCAAGGGTCAAATATTTCCTCCCTTTATCAACCAGAGTTTTATGTTTAGTTGTGAATAACAAAAGTCCGATGCAAAACAGTAACTAAATGTGACTTAAACAAGTTATGGTATTTATTTTCCCCACAGCATCAGGTAAATGTTTGCTAGCAAGCCCTAGTTCAACTTTTATACTCTTACTTCGACTATTGAAAATTTCAGAATCAAAATAGTTTCAAACTATTATTATAATGCTCTATTATCTAATGTGTTTTCATAATACTTTCAATCTAACATTACACAATTTACAGAAAAGTTTTTCATGTCACAAACTCATTTTATTAACCATGAAAAAATTCATGTACCTACAACACACGCATATGAATTATAGGATTAATTTTCCTTCTTCTATTCAGGGTAAAAGGGGTTGATGTCATAGTTGTCTCACTCTTCTATTAAAGGAAGATATGGGCATCAGCAAGAATGGAACAGGTTCGGGCCTCCCTGGGTTAAGTCTCAGCATTATGGCCACTGAGGCCTGAGTTTGATTCCTGGCCAGTCAGGGAGCTAACCCAGATGGCACAGCAGACCTCTCCTGTCTCACCCACTGCTCCCCTCAGTAGTGTATTTCAGTAAAATTGCCTGTTCTGTCCCCTCATTCTGTCTCTGGTGAATCCTCTCACTTTCCCTCCCCCGACACCTCTGGCCTAATACCACAGTTCTACACACACACACACACACACACACACACACACACACACACACACACACACACATGAACAGGTTCTCATGGAGATAGTCATAGTTATACAAGTGAAAAATTATGGAATCCTTAGGTCTATAATGCCATGTTTTTGTTTTTTATTTTCTCCCCAGAAGCGAGATTAACCACATGTTTGAAGAAGAACTCTCTATCTCATATGAAAGTTGACTATTCTATCTTGATTAACAATGGAGCAGGAAGTAGGCAGAGGAAAAGAAGAAAGGCTTGCTTTGTTGAGGTGTGCTTGCTTTTCAGGTAACTGCTGGGGTAATTTTATTATCTGCTGCAATCTATAGAGAGACTGAAAAGAATTTAGAAAATCATACTTCCCTACATCTAGGTTTGCAGCCCATGCTTTATCATCTAGAAATGACAAAACCAGGGCAAAGAATGCCTTCCAGGAGCATTGAGCTGAAACTCATGGTGCCTGACTTGGAAGATACTAGAGAGAAGAGAGCTGAACCTTTCCCTCTTGTTGGAAGAAGTGGATGTTGGACTGAGAAACTTCAGTAAAGCTTTGAAAGGAAATATTGTATTCACCAAGGAGACAGAAATAAATGGGAAGGGAGCAATTTTGTCTTTGGATGGGTTATCCTGAGAAAAGGTGACTTATTAAGAACTCCAAGGAAGAGCCTCCCTGGTGGCTCCAGGGGTTAAGCACCATACTATGAAGCAATCTGCAGCCTCTGCAGCACGAATTTGATCCCCCACCAGCCAGGGAGCAACCCACATGGCATAGCAGACCTCTCCTGACTCGCCCACGGCTCCCCTCAGTAGCGTATTTCAGTAGATTTGCCTGTTCTGCTCCCCAATCTGTCTCTGGTGAATCCTCTCACCCCACCCCACCCTGCATCTCTGGCCTGTACTCCAGCTCTTGTATGCACAATAAACCTTTAAAAAAAAAAAAAAGAATTCCAAGGAAAATGGATAGGTGAATAGGGAGGAGAAGAAGGCAAAGCAATGGAGAGACGTCAGCCAAAGTCCCCCATTGAGCATGGCTCAATTTGGGGGACAAACACTGGGGACCAGAGGTCACATATCAGAATTGTCCTGATTAGACCCAGGGGAGCTGGAGTGGTTATAGGTCACTGATTAGGGGCTGCATTTTAGGGAACATACATTCTCAGTCACTTTGGCTCCCTAGATGAGTCAGTGGCAGCTCTCCAATAAAAATCGCAGATGCCTAAGAGTGAAAATCCCTCAAGAATTTGTGCACAAAAATGCTAAAGGGATCTAAAGGATAAGGATCAGAGGATTGACTGGTTCTGCTGTAGATATTCACAGGACTCCCTTTTCCCAAAGTCTGAGGCAGGAAAGACTTCTTCCCTCTATGTTTATTGGGTAAAGTGTTAAGGTCTGTGTTCTCTGCACTGTACAACTCTGAAAAAAGAGACATATCCTAAGTTAAAGGACTAGGAAAATTTTAATTTTTCTGAAAATCTTAATGGACATAGGGAGAAAGTGGAGACTTTATCACAGAATGATCTGAAATATTCTACCCAGGAAAGTGACCACAGATTATGAGGTGAAATTACCACTGCTTTCTTATAACAGCAGTGGCAACTTCTGTGAGGGAAACCCAGTACCCAAGTCTACTAAGTCTAAAGGTATTGTTTCTATGTTTTCTATGTCCTTGAAGTACAGTCTCTCCAAGTGTTCTGATAGGTGTCCCAGGGATGTTCAGTACAAGTCTTCCCAAGATGTTTCAATTTGGCATGAGGGTTATATGGAGCTGAGGTCAATTGAGGTCCTACAAGCTGATGGAAGATTTTACTGCTCTTATAACTAATTAGGACAATGGAAATTGGGGTTATTACTGAGAATCAAGATTTTTGCCAGATAACCTTTATATCAGAGAAGCCAATCTACATGGCAAGGGAGACATCTAATTACAGAGCATATGGTCTTCTTCATATGAATCACCCTCTACTCATCATGTGAGCCTCTCTCCTCTCTCCTTGAAGTCTCAGTTCTTATCCCATTCCTCAGCTCAGGATATATACCTCCATTTTGCCCCACTGACTTTAGAATGCACATCTATGTGGATTTTCCATTTTTATGTAAGTTTTTTTCTCTCAATCTGTCTGATCTCAGTTTGTACTTGAGCAGACCAAGAAGAACCAGATGTATGGGGGAAATTTCTCCCCCACCCCTAGATCATTCATCTTGTCAATTTTCTGATAACATATTCTAGCAGTGTTAGGGGGAAAAGGATGTCCTAAAGCTAATTCCATACAGGCTTTGTGGACTCCACTCCCACTCCAGACCAAAGCCATCAAGACACTGGGAACTACAAACCCCATCACCACCAAAGGGAAGGTTGCTGGAACTTGAGGGTGGGGTTAAGCAGCCAGGTTTGGTATAAAACCAGACACGTGGGCTTTGGGGGATTCCCTTTTTGGCTTGCTGCCAGCTTGCAGCTCGGGCAGCTCTCCAAGTGCCTTTGGGGTTTCCAGGTTGGCGGATTGGGTAGGATGCAGTAAAGACTTTATTTCCCTATTTTCTCCCTGAGTTGTACACCGTTTGTGTGTGCCTGTAGTGGAGTATTAATAAGTCCCTTTTAAGAGCGGGTGAGGACCCACAGCCAGCAACCCGTTTTATATCGGGGTTGCTCCGTAACAGCAGGACAAAAAAAAAAAGAGTTGATACATCTGAATGTAATTAATGCTTTGCTAGACCACATTTGCTTATTCTAGGAAGGATTTTTTCCCCCTCTTTCCATACAATTTCTCTCCTTCATTGTATTTTCTGCTTACTAAAAACAAGAGTGGTCCAAGTAAGAATTTCTTTAATCAGGTTATTAGGACTTAAACAAGATAAGTTTAAGAGAAATACTTAAATTAAACTGGAAAACTTGTTGATTCTGTCATGTTTCTTAAGGCAGCCTCTCATCTTGAATCACCTCCACCCAAGAATTGAAAGCTTGATGACTCAGGGAATCCTGAGCAGAGGAGATCACCATCACCACAAATAGAGCCTGTACCCACAAATCTGTCAGGAGTAACTAGCACATTCTATTATCAGTAACAAAAATACCAGTTCATCGATCTGCAGAAAGTAGGATTGTTTTTTCCCCCATAAGATTCATTTTCTGGCCCTAAATTTGTAGCAAAGCCCTTTAGGCAACTCTGTTAGAAAACCTGGAAACCATCTATTCAAACTAAGATTGAACACTTGGGTTAATTTATTTCAGTAATTGACAATATCAAAATGATGAGAGTCCAATACAAGAGAATAATAACACCTGACTACTTCATGATGCCTTAAACAATGATTACCCTGATGGGAAGAACATGCCATGGACAGCAATGACATTCACAGATCACTAGGCCCTTTCAATCCATCAGCAAAAAAAAATAAGTTTTATAATTGCCAATGATTCATGAGGGCATTTCAAACTTGGAAACAAAGCTTCTTAAAATTGAACTTATTGAAGTTCTTGTACTCATTTTTGCTCACGAATGTGAGTAGACTTCTATTCATCACATAAGGTAAACAGTTGTTGAAACATATTTATATTAATAGCATTTTACCTGCACCCAATTCACCTTGGTAAGATTGAACTTCTCTTTCTGATTAGATAGCTCTTTCCTTGTTTTTATCTTGATAAAGTAGGACAGTTATTAATATTATGTAGAGCTAATTAAAAATATAGTGAATATAAATAACCCTAATTATTTCTAGCATTCATTGCCTCATGAGGTGAGGGAGTAAATAATGGGGGCACCCAAAGTCCCTTGAGGAAGTGATAATTTAGATGCAAAAGGTATTTTAGGATTTTGTTATTTATTTGGAAATAAATTTGGGAAAAATCAGTATTAAAAACAGGAGTTATCAGAGGACAACTAAAATTACCTGAAGACATAGTCTTAAGTTCCTAAGTTATAGACACCTAAAAGTAAGAAATGACTAGTGTGTTAATTTATTAATCAGAAAAAAATTTTAATACAAATCTAGAAGAATTTACCCTACCAATTATAAGGAATTTTAGCTCCATTGGAAATGAGGGCTTTTTATTTTTAAATTATTTAACAAACCACTTTAGTAATAATTTCAGCAGTTTCTTATCAATTAGAGAATACCTTTACCTTAGGGCCCATAATCCCATTTCAAGAGAAATAAAAATCTATGTCCACCAGAAGATTTGCATATAAATATCCATAGCAACTCAACTCAAAATAACACCACAGGAATGTAAGATGGTATAGCTATTATAGAAAACAGTACAGAAATTCCTCAAAAAATTAAAAATGGAAACCCCATATGATAAAGTCATCTTACTTTGTGTTATTTACCCAAAGAAAACAAGGATACAAATTCAAAGATATATAGGTACTACCAGTTCACTCCAGCCATATTTACAATAGCAAAGAGTTGGAAACAACTTGAAAATAATTGTATTAATAAGACATATATATACACACACACATATCTTGTATGTATACATATATTACATATAAACATATATAATATACATATGTGTGTGTGTATATATATATACACTGTATATATATATATGTATATCTATATATATTACTGTAAATGAATTGTAAATAAGAACTTTTAACTATTCAGTGTTAAAATCAGTCTGGGTTCTCAAGACCAATAGTCAGTTAACTTATTATCTAGAAATTTCTTTGTTTAGTCATTTCAATATGATTTTACACAAATATAAATTAAGACAACAAATTTAAAGTCTTCAACTTCAATGTATTTTAACATAATCAGAGAATGACTCTTAGATTTAACTTACCATCTTATTTGGAAGTTTACAAAAGAGCAAATTTATGGTTATAGACAAGGGCATTTCATCAGAGAGGTGACATTTAAATTTTTCCTCATTGCAAGTAGAGGAAACAATCTCAGGTGAATTGTAGCATTGTCTAAAGTTCTCAAAAAGCAGTTTTTAAAGAGACATAAATTATTATAATTCATTAGTAAAATATATATGCATCCTCATAATGTCAAATAGTGTGTGGAAACAATGGTCATCTATGTGACCCCCAAAACCCAGAAATTAGGGAAGCACAAAACAGAAGTTGAATATTTTAACCCAATGTATATAAATATTAAATTTTTATTTTATACATCATTGTGATAAAATTTGAGAAGACACATTGCTAAATGTTAAACCGAAACTATTAAACCCCTCAATTTATCAAGGGATTTACCTTGACCAATATGTATATTATATAAATTAGAAGCTTTAAAAATTCTGCATTATTTACCAAGGATCAAAAGTATATCAGAGGTATCCCTGGTGACACAGGGGTTAAAGACAGTGCTATCAAGCTATCACCAGCCACTGCTGCATGAGTTCAATCCCCGGTCAGGGAGATACACAGATGGCACAACAGACCTTTCCTGACTCACCCGCTGTTCCTCTCAGCAGTGTATTTCAGATCTGCCTGTTCTGCTCCCCACTCTGTATCTGGTGAATCCTCTCACCACCACCCCCACACCTCTGGCCAGTACCCCAGTTCTTGTATGCATAAACAAATATTTTTAAAAAAGTATATCAGAAATTTTCATTAGTACATTTTCATGACTATTTATTGCTAGCCTATATTATTTGTATGCCTTTGCTTCTTGTCTAGTTCTGCTTCTTGTCTAGATCTGCCATTACCAGCACAGATTGTCTGTTAAGCTGGTAAAGTTTTACTTAAAAGACCAATACATTTATAGCATTAAAAATTCAGTTTCTTCCTTCTCTCCTTTAAAATATTCTAATTTATTACTTGCTTCTAGAGTTAGAGTATGGAAAATTGAGTGGCCTTTAGAAAATATTTCAAATTAAACACACAAAAAAATCTTATCAAACTCTTGGACAAGTTGGAAAATTTTTGGTGTGTCTTTTCTCTATAGGAAATGGATTTTTTTTTGTCTGGGTTTGAGTTCCAGGTAGGTATATTTGTCTAGGTTTTAAGTTATAGGGATTTTGGAGTTTATCTTCAAATATATTGCTTCTAATACTTTTAGAGGGAGAACAAGAAAAGGTGAGGGTTTTGCAGAAGCCCTTCAACTTCTTAGGAAGTTAAGTGTCAACAACATAGAAGGAGTCACTGTTGACAAAGACATTTGAATGTAACGTGTGGGTAATGCAGATCTTGTTCTCCCCATCTCACAAGAGAGGAAAACAACAACAAAAGATATTTAAGTATATTTTCGTAGAGAAACCACTGGCATCTTGGAAGAACCTGCTAGTGGTTGACAAGATTTCTCCATTTAGAAATGATTAAGACTTTTCTTGTCTACAACAATCATAATCCTGACAAACAACTTACATAACTGGAAAGACCATGGTGGTTTTGCCTTTATGAAATCTACCCCACCCTCTAGACTGCTAAAGCACACACCAAAAGCATCTTGGTGCTTTTGATTACAATCCCTAGATCCTGAATTAAGTTTCCCTTTTACTTTGCAGTTTTGCCTCCTTTTGGTTGGCAATAATGAGTGGTGTCCAGGCTCCAGAGAGGCCAGATCAAGTGCCTCTGCATATCCATTCTATCGCTCCTTCAGATTCATCCACATAGTCAATACAAAAATATTCCTGGCCCTCTGTTCTCCAAATCATGCCCAATTGTTTCAGTCTTAAATATTTGCATATACTTTCCCTCCTTAAGTGTAGATATATTTCTATGATTAATAAATGTCCAATATGCCCCTGAAAAGAATCTGACAGCAGATGGAAAGGGCCTATAATATTAAGTATTTGGTGTCTTTATCTTTGTAAAGAGGTTTTTGCTTCTTTGTTTTTCTGTTTTGTCACAAAAACATACAGAAAACTGCAGCATCTAAAGATCCAGTCATTAGGGTTAAACAAATTGAACAGGGACCTTATATACAAGCAATCCCATCAGGAAAGACACACACTGACAAGCCACTTGAGGATTGTTTTCTACGCTGCCCCCAAAAGATCAATGATGTCTAAACTGACATTGAGCAATTTTCTCAACCTCAAAGTGGTCTGTGGTCAGTAGGCTGTGCTCTCATGAAAAAGAAGTCTTAAGCCTGCTACAAAAAGCAGGGGAAAGACAGAATCAATGGGAATTTCACAAAATTCTGAAAATATTCAACACAGACTCCATCTCTTTGTACTTATATTAGTAGGAGAAACCAGATGGTCACTGATTAATGACAGAAATAATTCAGGTCAGTAATGAAACAAAAATAACCCAAACAACCACAGAGTTGTAAACCAGAAATAATCCAGAAACAGACTCAGCAAGCTTCTGCCATCTTTGAACTTGGCAACCCATCTTGAGAGTCCAAAGAGTGACCCAACAAAATCTCCTGGGATTTATATTTACTGTAAATACAGGGTTTGGGGGACTCCAGTGGTTGAATCCTTATGACACAAAGCTGCTAATACCAGTCAAAATCAAACCCTATGACAGTTTTGGCGACTGAGTAAGATCCTTTCCCTGGCCACTTCCTAATAAAAAACAGCACCAGCAGTAGTCTTCTTTAGGATCAACCAAGTTCCCAGAATAAACATAAAGAGCTGCATTTACTGATGAAATAAATTTTTTAAAAAGCAGGATCTTGGCAGTTGCCCCCGGGCCTCCCGCGCAGCCCCAGAGAAGCAGGCGGTGCCCCCGTCATCCCGTGCCCCCCCCCGCGCCCCACCCCGCGCCCCACCCCGCCCCACCCTCCTGAGCCCCCGCGCGCTCCCGGCTCGCGTTCAGTCCCCGTGGCCAGCACCATGTGACTGGACCCGAGGCCCCTGGCGCTGGGGCTGCTGCTGCTGTGCACAGCGGCGGCCGGCGCGGGGGACGTCAAGGACCCACAGCGCCGGCAGGGCCAACACCGCGCCGACTACGACCGTGAGGTGCTACTCGGCAGGGAAATGCAAATCAAAACTACCATGAGATACCATCTTGCACCAGTGAGAATGGCACATATTAAAAAAACTAGCAACAACAAATGTTGGCGAGATAGTGGAGAAAAAGGAACTCTCCTGCACTGTTGGTGGGAGTGCAAACTGGTCCAACCACTATGGAGAGCTGTGTGGAGATTTCT
This sequence comes from Talpa occidentalis, assembly GCF_014898055.3. Lineage (NCBI taxonomy): Eukaryota > Metazoa > Chordata > Mammalia > Eulipotyphla > Talpidae > Talpa > Talpa occidentalis. The sequence continues at coordinate 113,325,356 of NW_023604295.1, forward strand.
GGACCTACTCATAGAGCTTATATGATCCAGCCATTCCACTCCTAGGTATTTACCCAAAGGACACAGAAACATCAATTCCAAAGAGCACCTGCACCCCTGTGTTTATAGCAGCACTGTTTACAATAGCTAAGCTTTGGAAACAACCCAAATGCCCAAAAATAGATGACTGGATCAAGAAGATGTGGTATATATATACCATGGAATATTACTCAGCATTCAAAAAAGATAAACACATGCAATTTGCAGCAACATGGATGGCGCTGGAAGGGATCATGCTCAGCGAAATAAGCCAGAAAGAAAAAGAAAAATACCGGATGGTCTCACTCATAGCAGGAATCTAGAAAACTTAAATAAGGGACCAGGAAAATGAATAACTATAAGATAGTGAAAATCAAAATCAACAAAAAACTATGAACCAGAGACACTCTATGGGGGGTGGGGGGTGGGGAGGGGAGGGATTGGGGTCAAAATAAGGGGGTTGCAATTGTATGGGGAATATAAAAATAAAATTTATTAAAAAAAAAAAAAAAGAAGCAGATGAGTACGTCAAGCTTGCCCCCGAGGAGAACAGAGGCGGCTCAAGGCCATCGTCAGGAGGATGGACCTGGACGCCGACGGCCTCCTTGCTGAAGGTGAACTCAGCTTATGGATTCAGATGTCTTTCAAGCATTATGCTATGCAAGAAGCCAAACAACAGTTCGTTGAATATGATAAAAACAATGATGGTAGCGTGTCATGGGATGAATACAACATTCAGATATATGACCATGTGATTGACTTTGACGAGGACACTGCTCTGGCTGATGCAGAAGAGGAGTCTTTTAGGCAGGGTCTGCCTTCACTTAAAGCAAACTGAAGAGAGAATGAATCAGTCCTCACTACTTAGTGCTAAAAAGAAAGCAAACGATGATAATGAAGTTTGACATTTATCAATCTACATACGAGGTCTACCCCTTTTAATATGGGAATGAAGTTATCTTAAAAACTTTGTTTGAGTTCTGACACATATAAAATCAAATCAAAGTATGATATCATGACTTCCCTGCCAGGAAACAACACTAGATTTCAGTTGTGCCCCTTCCCACTTTTTTTTCTTTTGTCAAAGAAAAGATTTAATTACTATCCCACAAAAAAATAAGAAGTGCTTGTGTGGTTTTTTAAATATGTGGCAGGGAGGGTGATATGATAGGCGGTGGTGTTAAGAAAATCTTCACTTTGAAGTGATACATGACTCATTAATATAAACTGTTTATGGACAATTTTTCTTTTAAAAGATCTGGTTCTAATGCTCTGTTTCCAACCTGGGTACAGAGTATACGTTGATGATAAGACTCTACTTTTTTTAAGAATAAATAATCTGTATATTCATAGGCTAAAGGAATAAATGGTTCCCTAAAATGAACACTTCTCAGTGGGAGTCCTGTTGGTCATTCTTTGACAACCTAGGGATATGTCTCCACATGAAGTTCTAGAGGTATTTTATTAGAATTTGTTATACATAACCTCCCCCAAGTGGACTTGATGTAGAGAAACTGTACATTATTCTTTAAAATAAAAAATTGGAAGAAGAATGACTATCTTAATAAAAATTAAAAGCTAAATATTAGACCATAAATAAAATTATTATAAAAAACAATTGGACACCTAAATAAAATTAAAATTTCTTATAATGAAAACAAGCTGGTGATCACCCATCTCTGTGAAGACCCCTCCCCTCCCCATCTCTGTGCTGACACTTTCCCCCTCCCCTTAATGAAAACCCATCCATCTCCTTGTTGAGCTGGCCCCACTTGTTTCCGTGCAGACCCCTTCCCCCTCCCCTCGCAGACCCCTACCTGTCTCCCCCTTGTATAAATACCCCTGCCCACTGCCAAAGAGCAGTACATTGGTCTTTCGGACATGAGTCTGCCGCCCTCCTCATTTGTCGACAAATAAAACCGCTTTTCCTCAAACAAATAAATAAATAAATAAAAATAAAAAGTAGGATCTTCCTGTTGTTCATGGCATATCTAGGAAAGAGAACTTTTAGAATGGGCTATCATTCTGGTTTCTAATATAATGAGAAAGGTGCCTTAATTATTTATAATTGCTGTGATCTTAGAGGTTCTTGTGATTACCGGCCTATCTTAGAATGCAGAATTTTCCAAATAGAAACCTCTTCTAGCCATGCTATACACAACAGGATCTTTGTCAACAAGGTTAGACTACTAAAAGCAATATATCAGCTTTACTTTTCCAGGATTGTTTTATTCTAGTACTTTTATTCTAGTATTGCTATCCATACATGTAAAATGCATTTAAAATTCTCCTAAAACTAGTCATAAAATGGTTGTCTATAAATTTTCCCACAAATCAAGGAAGGCATTTTTTTATTTTTTCCCCTATCTGCAACCCTCCTCTACTATGCTCGGGATGGGGGCGGAGGGGGGGCATACTGACAGGAGGAGCAGATGAGCTTGTCCTTTTACAACTGGTGGGAAATATCCTAAGTCACATTTATTTCATCATCTCTTCAGGTTTAAGGCTGGCTGGGCTGGTTCCTGGTTCCTGAGCTGAAAGGGTTAATAGGCAGTGAAAGCAAAGTTAACAAGGGACATGCCGTAAATGGCTCCAACTGTGTATAATTAACTATAATGCTGCAGAGTAAATGACTTTTATTGGCAACTATGTCATAACTTCATTAAAAGTCATATTTACAGCCCTATCATATGAAATGAGTCCTCCTGTATTCTGAAATTTAATGAGCATTCATTTTCACTTTGTTCAATTATCTTGTAACACCATCACCACACACACACACACACACACACAAACCCCCCCCCCCCTTTACTCACCTCCACCCACCCCCTTGTCCCTAATGTGGGAAGCATGAAGCCAAAATACAGCAGAAAAGTAATTAGCACCTGGCAGAGGGTCTCTCTTCTAGGGAATATTTCCCAAACCACAATAAAACTGTTTCTCTTTGTTTTTGATTATAAATAGGTTACTTCCTTACATGGAAACATTAAGTAACAATTATAAAAGTATCAACCAAATTTGATGGAAAGCTTTAAAAGTTAGACTTCAGGAAAGAGGTCATGTCTAAAGCAATCAGGAGCAATCTCCAAATCTGGAAAGTAAATGGAGATGACAGAGAAGTGAAGCTAACACTTGGTTTTGAATCAAACATTTTCCATAACTCCTGTTCACTATGTTCACTAAAAGTATCTTCACATTTCTTCCATTTTGTGTGGTGTATCCAATTAAATTGCTCTTTCTTCCCCTCACCCTACTTCCTCTCCCTTCGCTCCCCTTTTGTTATCTTCATTAAAGTCCCAAAGGAAATCTTTTGCCTGACCCATCAAGTGATCTAGGAAGTCAGTCTGATGACCTCAAGCTAAGATCTCATTCCACTGCAAATGTCACCCTCGAGATCTAGGATGTGTGGGGAAATTTTGAATGTGGAAGTAGAATATCAAGAATAGATTTTCTTTTTCAAAGTTCAAATGGATTTTCTCTGTGACTCAAAGTGAAAATATAAAATCCCTAGGCATATTAGGAAGAACATACTCTGGGGATCCAGGCAAATCTGCATGGGGGTAGGGGTGTCACAGTTATTTTTAAATTTTCCCACAACTTTATTGATATATAGTTGACACAGAAATGTGTAAGTTCAACATGTACAATGTTAATTTGATCCATTTACACACTGTAAAATTATTAGCACCATCCCATCACATAGTTACACTTTCTTCTTTTATGGTGAGAACATTTCAGATCTACTCTCTTAGTAAAATTTAAGTGTCTGACATAGTATTATAATCATGATGTTATACATCATATTCCACAAATTGCTAATCTAATTCCCTGGGAGTTTGTACCCTTTGAGTACTATCTCCCCATATTCCCCAAATCCCTACCCATGGTAATTATCACCCTACTCTCTTTTTTTCTGAGTTTGTCCAGGTCCATCCAAATAGCAGAATTCCCTTCATTCTCATGACTGAATAATACTCCATATTATATGTGTGCATATATGTATGTGCATATGTATGTACATATATGTGTGTATACATACATTGACACTTAAGTTGTTTTCACATCTTGTCTTTGGGAGTAATGGGCAAACCTATATTTTAATCCATACCAGCCTCTAGCCACTTAAGAAAAATGCAGCTGTGCCTTCCTGAAGCTCCTTTTCAAATAAATAAGATTAATTACCATCTTTTATGGGGTTAGTATTAAGTAAAACAACATATCTGACATTGTGTCCGAAAGAGAAGGCACGCAGTGTTTTTTTCACCCTTTCTTCTTTTCTCCATTTCACCTCTCTTCCTTCTTCCTAGTTATGGTTTCCCTGAGTCCTATCTTAGCTAAAGTGGAATATTTGACATTAATGTTTTGGCTCTAGATGAACTGAGGACTCTTCCTGAGAGAGGATGTATATTGATTGATTTGGCAATGATGCCAAACTCAGTCAGGAAGTTAGTGAGAAAAATGATAGCCATGACTGGCATGAAACACAAGGTCATCTCACCTCACAAGACCCCTGGTGGTCTAACAACCTGAGCAGGAGTAATAGAAAAGGGAGAGTAGTGTCCAAGAACCATTCAAGCACAGCCTGCACTTACATTTGTGAACATAAAATGTCCTTGGAATCTGGCATCATTTTCAATATAATGCCAACACGCCAGGGGATACTTTCGGCTGCCAAGCCTGTGTCTTCAGCAAATTCCACTGCACACTTGTGCTGCTGTCTCAGTCCTGCTGCTTTATCTGATTTAGGCTGACCCTTTATAATAAGCACTTTGGGCTGGTGGCACTGTTTAGGAGTCTTGTCTCTATCATTCATTTGGGGATTTAAAGAGCTAGAAATACCATGAGCAGAAGCAACAGCTAATACAATTTTTTTTTCTTTTTTAAAATTGAGTCAAAATTTCTTATTGGGTTGCAAAATTTTTTAACTGGGTTGCAACCAGCATTTAAGCATTTTTAAAGAATAGAACAGAATACAATGGAAAATGAAGTACAATAATAAGGAAAAGTATAGGTTTGTGAAATTTTAAATATAAGTGTAATATATATTTTATATACATGTATATATTTGAATGTGTGTGTAATGTTGTAAAATATGGTTTGAAGTTTGAAATTCACTGACATAAAGGTTAACATCAGGACGCAATAAGCACCAGTCTCGGGGTAGGTTGCCCTGTGCTCAAGTTTATTACCTTATTGCAGTCTGCTCCTCAAAGTGCTATTTATTTTCATCTTTCTCATCAACAATATGAACCCAGCAGCACAAAAGGAAAAATCAAATTCCAGGAAAGGAAACACAACCAGGATTGGGTGGAGGTTATTTGAAACAAAACAAGTAAAATTTTGTTGCTCATGTGGACTTTTAGTTAATCAGCCAAACCCCTTTCTGTATGAAGTAGCAATCAACTGACTTATCAAATTCAATAAAAATCTCAAATATAAACATTTGCATTTAGATGCAGTGAGCTGCATTGCATCATTAGTAAGCTAGTTAAATGGAGTATGCAGGGTGACATCCTCATTCCTTGACGCGTGTTCCCAGACAGTTCAACTCAAATGCCTGGGGAGAGTTCCACAGTGACCATCATTAGGCACGTGTTGGTTCAATGTCTTGTTTTATTGCTTGTTTTATTGCTAGTCCAATACCTAGTAAGGAGACCAAAGAGGGGCAATGCCTAGGAGAGGGAACATTTAGGGATAGCCCTGGGTGCTTCCTGGGAGGGATTACATCTTTTTGGTACATAATCCAGACTTGAGCTTATTAAAAATGATACTCTCTTCCTAGTATATTTGTCCTAGCATATCTTTCTTGCTATCCAGTTTCTCTTGCCCCCTTCTCCCAAGGCAGTTTTTCAGGTGTGAGGCAATTACATAAACTGTGCACACTCATTGTAAAAACAGACTCCAGGAGAAGGGAAGGGGATAAACAGCGGTGATGGCAGATCCCTACTGAACACTAGGCTTTCATATACCCAACCTGGCACACTGTTGAAGCAGGCAGAGAGATCTCACACAAAGACCAGAGGACGCCCCTGCACATGTCCAAACAGATGGTTGGCCAGCAGAGGCATCTGGTCTGATTTCAGGCAGGACAGGGGAGGCCAGAGAGAATGTCCTCCAGAATCTGAGACAGTGTTTGGAGACCTTTGTTCTTTCCCACTGTATACAGTGACCTCCTTCAAATTTTGCAAACTTTTCTCCTCTGCCTTCTTCATTTACGGACTTTCAAATACCAACTTGTTGGAAAAGAAAGGAAGTGTGTGTAAGTGTGTGTGTGTGTGTGTGTGTGTGTACATATACATACATATATGCATACATGTTTTCTTCATTTCTCCTTTTTAAAAGAAAGGTAAAAAGAAAGACAATAAATCCACAAAAGAGGAATCAATAGGATGGGGGAGGAGGCAGAAAGGAGAAAAAGTCATGTACAAAAATAGAAACCTTGGTTAAACTATGTTCCACAACTTTCTGCTTCCTGCTCTGTAATATGATTTATTTTTTTTTACAACTTACTGATAATTCAGAAGAATGGCCAATTATTTGGATGTGAGAAGCACAGTAATTAAACTACATATAACCATTGCTACAGCCTACTGACAAATCTTTTATTCTCTCTTCAAAGAACAGAGAAATAATGAAATGGGAAGATCCCGTTGTGCTCTACCAGCAGGCTCTACACAATTAGTCACAAAGCTATTTAGGGCTGAACCCACACCAACTCTTTCCTCGCTTGACCCTCTGAAGACAGTCTGTGGACTCACCAGGCTTGCTTCCCATTTCCAAAAGCCCTAACTAAACATGAGAGACATCAATTTTACGCAATTTAAACAAGTGCCTCCACTGTGTTCATTATATTTTAACAGGTTTTTTGAAAATGTTAGTACACTGTCACTGTTGATTGCTTATATGTGACAAATAGTGTATAGTGTCTGCAAATCTATGGGTGAAATACTTGGTTACAATATGACTCTGTTGAGTAAGGCTGTGTAATTTTGAGCAAGTCACTTACCATTTGCTTCATTTTCTGCTCTGAATGGAAGAAATAATAGTTACACCTTATCTCATAGGGCTGTGATGAGAATTAAATGAGTTAATTCATGTAGCACATATAGAACAACACAGCATATTATGAATCAGCTTTCATATGATGAGATGGAAGAAAATGAAGAGGCAAAGATTTAAACTAAAAGAGACAAATATTACAAAGCATAAACTATACAGAGGCCTTTGGACTCCTGGTCTGAGAAACACTATTCATTTGCAAGCTCAATTTTCTTTGTAAAAGGAAAGATGACTCAGAGAGTTGAGCAAAGAGCTAGGAAAAAAATGTGATAGTTAATTGTATTCACTAACACGCAAGGCTGTGGTGTCCAGTGTTTGATCACCCACCATTCTAGATGTTGCTGTGAAGGTATTTTAGATATAATTAACATGCAGATATAATTAACAGTGGACTTTGAGTAGATTACCCTCCATAATGTGGGTGAGCCTCATCCAACCCTCATCCAGTGTGGGTAAGTTGAAAGTCATAGGAAAACAGACCATGCCCCACACCCCCCAAAAAGAAGTAATTCTGCCTCCAGTTTGCCTTTGGATTTGAGTTGCAACATTAACTCTTCCTGGGACTCCAGACTGCTAACCTGTCTTGCAGATCTTGGACTTGATAATCCCAACAGTTGTATGAACCAATTTCTTAAAAAAAAATTTCTTTTTTTCTGCCTCTGCACGCACGCGCGCGCATACACACACACACACGCACACACACACACACCCTCCTAAGGAAAGGGACAAAAGCCTAATCAGAGAAGCAGCAATTATGCACAGATTATTTTCAGAATTGCTAAAGAACAGAGTTTTCTGTGTCTTCCAGTTCTCTATTTTTGAATAAGAATATATTATAACTATTACTTTATTGTGTATTATCTTATGCCTACCCCACTACTGTTGGTGTTCTAGGGCCTGTGAGGGGTAACAAGTCTCTTGAGCTCACAAATCTTCAAATGGAAACCCACACCTGAGCAACTTCTGTGTTTGGACCCAATTTGGGTGATCACATCTTAGAAGGTGAGTTGGTGCTGCAAGTGGATGAGGATTTGATTATCTTAGAAGAGGAAGTATATGCATCTTTCATGCAGCCAAATAGAGCATATATTAAGATTGTTGGTTGTTGGCTGTTGCTATAAAAGGCTACAAATGCTTTGACACTCTTTCAGTTGATACTTGGCATCAATTTCCTCTAAACCTAGCATCCCGTAAGGCTTGTGATTGCTTGGACCACTGCAATAAGGCGGGAGTAATGCTATATGACTGCCAAGATGGGATCACAAAAGGAAAGGCAATTTTCTGTCTAGTTTGCTTGGAAAATGGATGCTTGAGCCCTAAACTCCTACATAACAAATATCATCCTAAGATCACATATTGTCAGGAAGAAATGTTCCAAAGAGATAGCACATTTCAATTCACCATCACAACTCTTAGGATTTTCCAGCAAAGGCAGCAGGAATGAGAAAAAGAGGTGATGCAAGCCACAGAGGCATCGCTAGTCATCAAATATTCTCAACTAAGTTCCCAGATCCTTGGAACAAAGACAAGTCATTGACAATGTTGAGCTTTATCTGAGCCTGTGGTCCCTGAAAGCTGTGATGATACAAAAATCTTCTCACCCCTGGTATTCCAGGAAACCACCACTGTATAGGACTATCCTTTCCACCTATTTTCCAGCGTGAGACCCTTTCACCCCACCTCCGGACTCCCCTAGGACTCCTCTGACTACCTGTCTATATGGAACCTCAGAGCCCTTTTCTTTTCTCTCAGATATTCTTCATTAACACACATTCTCCTTATTGCAGAAGCCTGAATAAAATCATCTCTTTAATTGCCATGTGCATTTGTCTTCTATGCCAGTCTCACTGAGTCTTTATCAAATACTTGACCCACAGAATCATGAACATAATTAAAGAGCTTTTAAGCTTTGAAGTAGTATGTTCTGACAAAAAAACAACCAAAACAGCTTGTTGTCATCTCTTTATGCTTCAAAGCTGAGATTTTCACCGGGTTAAATGTGGAAGTCAGTACATATTCCCAGATGTACTTAGGGATGTTTTTAATTTATTACTCTGAGTTGGAAAGATTTTGTCTCATATTTTAAATTATTGCTTCTGTTCAATCTGTCCTCTTTTTCAGAAGCAATTATCTCTATATTAGGTCGTTATTTTTTCTTTACCACATATGTGGCAGGAGTTCATTTCTATTTATTTTCCAATAAATTCTCAAATATTTTTTAAGTTTATTCTCCATAACACTTATTTAATTTCTGATAAACTCAAATAAACTCTTCAGTATTTTAATGCTGACAATAAACTTGTGATTGTAGTTTTAAATTTCTTCAATTATATATATATATATATTTTTAAATGTGTGTTTTTCAGCAATTCTATTCATATAAAATAAGAATCTTTTGGGCCTCCCCTGGTGGGGCAGTGGTTGAGCGCTGGGCTGCAAAGCTGCCCGCAGCCTCTGCAGCACCAGTTCTATCCCCATCTGCCTGCGAGGGTCCCACATGGTGCAACAGACCTCTCCTGCTGCGCCTGATGCTCCCCTCAGCAGTGTATTTTGTCAGTCTGTCTGTTCTGCTCCCCACTCTGTCTCTGGTGAATTCTCTCATCCTCCCGCACTTCTGACTGTACCCAGTGCTTTTTAAATAAATAAATAAATCTTTTTTTTTTTTTTTTTTTTTTTTTTTTAAGAATCTTTTGTTTTACTCTATTATCTGGATTCTCTTATCATGTAAGGTCATGTTTCTTTGAAATTTTTGACAGCTTAAAGTGGCATATTGTCAAATTTGTTTTCTGGAGTATCTTATACATATAATTTATGTAGTTTGAATAATTTTTCTTTTTTTATGTTTCATATATTTTTACTGATTCTATTTTGATCTCCTTTTTTGTAATTTCCTAACTACTAAGCGAGAAAATGCATATCCAGCTCTAGATTGGTTTACTCATTGTCTCTTTTCAAATCTAAAGCTATAGATTTCAAAGATGCATGCATGCCCCGACTATGCATTTGGTGTTTTATTGTCTCTTATTTAAGGTAAATTTTCAGGCAAAGGACAGGATCATCTAATTGCAATACAAACATATTTTGCTCTGTCAAATATAGTTAATTTCTGGATAATTTCAAATTCAATTTGCTTTTGCTTCAAATTGATTTTGCCTTTCTTAAAATTATTGACAGGAAAGTAAATGACAAGCTATAACTCATAGATAGCACTCTTCTGAGGATTTCCCTAGCTCTGTCCTTTCTATGGAAAACACAATTCCATAAAAACCATCTATTATCTAATCCCCAATTGCTAAGGAATTTTGTTTTCATGAGAATTTATCACACTCTAATGGCTCTGGGAGAGGATCTCTAAGCCTGATCCTGTGCAATTCAAACCTTCACTATTCATTCACAGCTTGACTATTGACCCTACTGGGTAAACTGGTCTTGTGCACATTTATGTTCATATTTCACAAGGTATAGGGTTTGCCTACACCTTGATAGCTTTAAAATATTTGTTTTCCATTCTATCATTTAGTAATATGAGAGTTCCTAAAATAAGATATGCAAAGTAGTTATAGAGACTTTATATGAATGCAAAAGGAAAACTGCTGACTATGATTATTTTTAATGGAAATTTATTTAAGATTACTCTGCTGTAGTCTTCTGAATAATGTCCATCTCAGAAGCAGTTTCCCAATGGTTCTGTAAAGGTTAAACTACTTCCCTGAACATCAGATCTTCAGCTGATGTAGCCCAAGAGTAGGGGCACAAAATTCTGCATCATTTGATCCTATGTGAAGGATAAGGTCTTCTGGACACAAACAGAGTGCTATTTTTACTCCCATAACCACAATAGTTTGCAGCTTCAGTGCTCTTCAGCAGCACTTTTTTTTTATTTATTATGCCGTTTACAAAAACAGACATGAAGGGGGGATGGAAGCAAAAATAATGAACTTTATAAGTTTTATTTTGGATTCTAAATAAGCGTCATATAAGCTAGTGTCTATTTTTTTTTTTAAAGATGTGGCCCCTGGACCAGCAGTACCAGCATTATCTTCAAAATTCATAATCAAGCCCCACCCCAGAACTTCTGAATCAGAATCCTGGAGAGATTTGACAGGACTAATAGGAACTGTAACACCCTAATGGTGCATTCAACACCAAGCAGAAGAAGTTTTATTTTACCAACCCAGGATATAATCGGAGTTTCCTACTAAATTTTCTTGGAGTAAAGAGGATTTCTTATTAGGTTTATTTGCTGAAGAAACACAACCTAGAACTTCTGATTATGTTGGTAACAAAACAGTTTCCCCAAACTCTAACTCAGAATTTTTTGCAGGCTACTGGCAAGAGAAGTAAATGCTTCCAGATCCCTTTCTCAAAGAAGAGGTGTCAGAGGGATTTTACTGCATTGGTCTGTGATAGATACACTGCCGTCAAGGGCAGGTGCCATTTTCCCTGTCCCACTTACATACAGCTGTCTTGGATTACAGGTCCCAGTGTGTCATGAACTGGAGGACCTATTATGAGGTATGGGTTAAGCTGAGTAGCCAGCCCTCTGTTATGTGCTACAGGTGTAGTGTATGAAGTAAGTGAAGTTCCTCATTGGGCTCTAGTTTCTTAGTGAAATTAGGTCACTTAATAAGATGTGTATCTTTAAAAAAAAAAAGGATAAAAGAAATCACGGATTTTCCAGACATATTTATCAAGTTATATATCTATTGTGTTACCTAGCACATATCTAAGTCAAATCTTTATTCATTAAAGCCAGATATTGTTTTAAAAGCTGCTTTCTTTCTTCTTTTCCCTGGCTCTGTTTTATTTTCTATTCTTCATGCTTATTCACCCAGGGCCATTGGGTGAAAACCAATCCTTCCAAACTGATTCCACTCTATTTCTTCCCTCACTTAAGTCTGCCCTCAACTCTCTGGATGCCAAAGGAATGCAAAAGTCAGTGGAATAACAAGGGTTGCACATTTTGGCCAACTTTTTGCATAATCATTTGAAAGGAAAAGCTCCATGCTTTCTTTCTGTGTAAGTCAGCTTTGTTTCCCGCCCTTGGCTAAACTCCACACGGAGAGATTTCAACTGCTAGAGGTCAATTTTCCTGTAATAGCCTCATTGTATTGAAGGTTTTTGGAAATTACAAAAATTAGATGAACTACTAATTGGCCTGTCTGGTTTTGGAGCTGCTCCTCAGGTTATAACATGGTCAGAGGAATCTATAGCCAGGTCAGATTTGATTCCCAAGCTAACACTTACTAAGAAGCCAGATGCAAGGAAAGAAAATTGTTTTGAAAAGAATCACATAAGTGTGTTCTTTTCGGGCCTCCCTGGTGGAGCAAGTGGTTAAGACGCAAACCTATGAAGCTGTCTGCAGCCACTGGAGCACGAGTTCGATCCCCAGCTGGCCAGGGAACTACCTACACAGTGCAGCAGATGTTTTCTGCCTCGCCCGCTGCTCCCCTCAGCAGTGTATTTCAATCAGTCTGCCTGATCTGTTCCCCACTCTGTCTCTGGTGAATCCTCTCACCAGCCCCCCATACCTCTGGCCTGTTCCCCAGTTCTTGTATGCATAAATCAATAAATCTTTTAAAAAAGATGTGTTTTTTTGTTTTTTGTTTTTTGTTTTTTAATTAGTGGGGAAGAGACAGTAGAGTGATTCATTCCCTTTGCTAAAAGTTGGGGCATTGTGTTTACAAATATTCCTGGGTACCTGCCGTGCCCATTTGTGAGCTGAGTCAGGCTATGTTACTCCATAGTCTTTAGGGCCTAACTTTGAGAGAACAAAATATTAAACCATGTAGCTATATAGTACAGTCTTCAAATGTGCTCTAAGAACAACTCAGATATATAAAGGAGGTGACCTTGGTATTTTCCCAAATTATCAGATTTTGAGACAAATCCCACCTTACTGGATAGTGGGAACAACTTAAACTTCCTAGATAATAGTACTGCAATCCTTTCTGACCTTTGGCATCATAGTACTTTTGGATGACTCAGTCTCTTCCAGCAATTGCTTAGACTTTTAGATATCAATTCCCTTTCTATTAGTAAAAATGGTATCTGGATGTGAGAGGGGAACTTGATGTATTTTTATAGACATTTGGGAGATGAGGAGACTGCTGATCGGCATAATCTCCTCCAGAGCTCCTCTGGATCTTTATATCCAGGTTGCTCTACTTCCTGGTCTAGTCTCAGTGAGGGGTCAATTATTCTGTCCAACCTTCGGGGTTAACTGGTGCCATGACTACTGGTCTCTGTCCTGAAGTTTCAGCCTAAAACTATCTCTTTTTCTGAACCAGGCTTTTTCCTATCCACCACTGCTCTTGATCCCTCTATACCTGCTCTCAGAACACACAGGGCTTTCTATCTGTAACATTTGTTCACAATGCAAGCCCATATGCAGCCCTGAATATGGTTTCTAACCCAGCTACTATCCAAAGTCTACTATTCCAGTTTTCTTACATTGAATGGGTTATAACTCTGAGCTAAAGACCTTTATTTTCCTATGGCCATGGGAATCCCAAGACAGTGCCAGGGACATTAATCATTATCGTCGTTTTCTCCATATTTTATAGATGTTGCTAAAGTTTTCATTGTAATTGAATTAAGACAGGAGCAAGGTCATTGCTGTCTGACTTCCTTACTCTTCCTTTTGTTTCTCCCACTAATCTTCTTGTGAAAGAGAAGGACTTAGAAATTCCAACATCCAACTTTCTCTAAATCAGATCCTTTCCTACCTAGAGAAATAAACCAGTTGTCCCAGCCCTTTTTGTTAAAAGGGTTGTATCTTCTGTTTGATGAAAACTGTCTTGTAGTTGGAATCTGTGAGGCTTGGTCCATGGTCTGCTGACTAGAAACTCATCAATTAACAAACAGAATGCTATACTTTTAACTGGCTGAAAAATCCAACTTAGATATCAAGAGTTTGAAACTCTCTTTGTACTGCAGTGATTCAGAATATACACTCTGAAGCACTATCAGATGAATTTAGATCTCCACTTTATCACTTACTAGATTTGTGATGTTGAATAAGTTATGTAACCTCTCTGTGCATCAATTTCTTTATTAGTTAAAAAAAGGTGAGATGATACTAAAACCTGCAATGTAGGCTAATTGTGCAGATTATATTAATTTGTTTGTAATCTGCTTAAGACAATGACTGGCACCTAGTAAGCAGTATAAAAATGTTTATTTTTATGTTAATTTATCTTGGTTCTAAGTGGTGGTTTCTGGAAAGAAATAAGGAAGGTGGGTATATTGGAAAGACAGGAAGTTGATGGGGAAGTCAATATCAGGAACTGTAAGAGATAAGTGCATAAAGATATTTAAAAAAAAAAAAACCTCCCTATGTACTATCAAGATTTTAATAAAGTAGACATTAGATAAATTTTAGTGGTAGTGTTCAGGTTTTTTTTTTTTTTTTTTGAGGTTTAAGCAATGAAAGGATAGACAAATAGGTGAACAGACTGATATTACAGAAATATGTAAGTGGACCAATATTTATCTTTATAATTACTAATTCATTACTATCTTTGATGACTTCCTGATTTTATTCCTTGGAATTTACTCCAAGGAATAAGAGTGAATGGATTAATAGTTTCTCCTGACTTAGCAGTGAGACTGAGCTGAGTCTCTACAGTATTGCATACTTGGCAGCTGACAGACTAACTGAATGGTCAGCTGAGTCTTGCCTGTAATTGTTCTGTAATTTGATTCTGTGAAGATCAGGTTTATTAGAGGACCTTTCTTGTTCTCTTTTTAAAAGGAATAGAAGGAAGGGACTGGCATATTCTGAGTGACACCAAAATCCACCAGTCCATGGAGATGAAGGGTCTTTTTGCCTTGCTCTATTTACCTTTCTTTCTCTTTACTTTTTCCCCAGACCAAATGCTGACCCCAAAGACTTTGTTTCACCCTTGAGCTTCCCTCAGGCCTCTCTTTGACTTACAGCAGGGTGAATGAATGAATCTTAAGTGATTTACTTGGAAGAGACATGTTACAGTAAGAAAATTATGTCACCCCTTTTTGATCTCAAACCCTCTTTAAGGATCAAGAATAGTACCAGAGCGTCTCAAATCTAGGATTGCTTGTTCCTCCTAGAAATTAAAAAAAAAGTAAATATGTTGTCTAAAGTAAACCCAAGGCCTCCAGACAACTGTAGCTTTGTGAATTTTATGTGTTAGGAAGGGGGAAAGGGAGGAAACTCAGGAATACATTATCATTTAATCACCTTGGATGTTATTCTTTTATTTATAGTCATTCTAAAGTAATTTGCAGGTCGAACATTTCATTCAGTGATTCTCCTATAATTATGGTTAAACTTGAAAATTAAGAGCACAATTTTCTATCTAGAGTTCCAACAATCCCATTGGGCTCTAGGGCATTTGGCTTGACAGTCCGTATTTGGGTGAAAGTGGGTGTTACTATTTATATACCTGTCTCCCTAAGAATCTCATGATTATTTTTTAAGAGGAGGAGGAAAAAATCCATATAGAAATCTACCAGCAGGAATTCTAATCTCATTTTAGAATTCTATAGAATCTAGTGTTGAAGAGGCAAACTCCCCAAAATTCCATCAAGGGGGTTTGCCAAAATCCCAGCAAGTATCTTGAGAAATGCCAGAGGAGCAAGCACTGGTTATTAGACAGATTTTAATTTGTGCAAATCCATTAACAAAAATCTCTAATTAAAAAAAAATCAATAGATGCCTGTGACATTAACCAGGAAAATCTAATAGAGGGCCATTAATTTTTTTTTCTATTCCATTAACTTGAACACAACATGATGGACTCAACAGATACTTTAATTAGATGCATATGAACAGAAATTTTACAAAATTAAACAGACTCTATTTGCAACTGATATGAGGAAAACTGCAGTAAAAGATTTGCTCAAATCCCTAATGACTGGCAATTTCCTTGAGAGGGACATGAATTCTTAGACAACATCCTTACAAATCAATCCTTCCCCAAGAGGCTGTCCTTCGTCAAGAAAGAATACACTGTGCTGCCTGCTTCTTTCTCAGTTTTTTTTTCTAAGCAAGATATTCATGTGACAAGCACAACAGGTAAGCTTCAAGGCACTGTTTACCAAACTCACTATTCCAAGCCCCTCACAGTAGAAATGCCCAAAATAAATGGCTGTAATTTGGAGGGTGAACATGTGTCCAAGGTGGTCCTAAACTGTCTCAATTATGCCTGTTGCCTTGGCAGAGTTATTAATAGCATTCTTTTTGCTGTAAATGGTATTTTGGATTAGACAACAAATTATACAATCACCTACTAATTTTTCGGCCATCCCTCTACTCGTTTCACACCATTAATATAGTCCTATTGATAGAAATACAAAATTTCCTGTTCATAAGAGGTTCCACATTTGGAAATTGACGAGTTTCTTAGGACAGAGACATGTAAATAGACATTTGCTTTCTCCTTCATTTAGTTGTCTATTTTCTCCTGATATCTTTATTTTTTACCCCTGATATCTTTTTTTTTTAAGATTGATTTATTGATTTATTATTTATTATTTATTATTTATTGATTTATTATTTATTATTTATTTATACAAGCACTGGGTACAGTCAGAAGCATGGGAGGGTGAGAGAATTCACCAGAGCAGAGCGGGGGACAGAACAGGCAGGCTGACGAAATACACTGCTGAGGGGAGCAGCAGGCGGCAGGAGAGGTCTGCGCACCATGTGGGACCCTCACCGGCAGCTGGGGATCGAATTGGTGCTGCAGAGGCTGCGGGCAGCTTCACAGCCCAGCGCTCAACCACTGTGTCACCAGGGGAGGCCCTACCCCTGATATCTTTACATTTAGGATTATTGTTGAAATCTTGTGAGAAGTCCCTTGTTAACCAAAATCAAAATTGACATCTACCAATGATCACAAGAGTGAAACTGAATTGGATTCCCAGCTCCACTTGGGCCTAGATGACTACAATTATGGCTGAGGACTCTAAAACTGGATGATCCAGATCCCAACCCTCAGAAACTGTGTGAGACAACAGATGGTATTGTTTTTAAAGTGTTAACGTTTGGGGGTTACTTGTTATCCAGCAATAGCTGACTAACACAGTTAAAAATCCCTGCTATCTAGAAGAATGTAGTCAGTTAAGATTGATATGGACTCAAAAAAAATCAGTACCAGGAGCCATGAAATAAATGGAGAGAAGAAATATTTGCATAATCCATCCATCTATTCATTAATCAAATATTTCTTGACCAGCTACCACATTCCAGCACTATATATGGCACATTACTGGGTGCTGAGGACACAGGAATGAGCTGAGGATATTGAAATGAAAACTTGCTTTTGTGAAGTTTAGAAAAACTACATGGGGGGGCCTCCCCTGGTGGCGCAGGTGGTTGAGTGCAGCACTGTGAGGCTGTCTGTAGCCTCTGTGGAGCAGGTTTGATCCCAGCCAGCCGGCAAGGGGCCCAGATGGCAAAGCAGACCTCTCCTGTATCGCCCGCTGCTCCCCTCAGCTGTGTATTTCATCAGTCTGCCTGTTCTGTTCTCCACTCTGTCTCTAGTGAATCCTCTCACCCTCCCGTGCATCTGGCCTGTACCGTGGTTCTTGTATGCATTAATAAATAAATCTTCCTAAAAAATTGAAAAAAAATTGAAAAAGAATGAAAAAAGATAGGCAAACATATCAAGGAAGAGTGGATAGGAGTCAAGACTGATTAAAGGAAGGGGTGAAGGAAGACCTAAAACAGATGGCCACCAGGGGAGGCCCCAATAAATAAATCTTTAAAAAAAAGAAAATGAAAAACTACATGGGAAAATCTTGGGAAAACAGGAAAAATACTACTAAATACATCTATTCTGAACACATCTATTTGGAAGTACAAGTATGTCAAAGTGAAGGTAAGGCCATTATATATTAAATATATTTGGAACTCTTATTGCTAGTATTTAATTTATACATAAAAAGATATACAATTCAAAAATCAAATGATTCTTTGGAGCACTGATAGTAAAACTGAACCCTAGCTAATAAATTTGGGCATTGCTTTTCCCAGTTGGGAGAGTAACCAAAATTAAACTGTGATGTTTATTACTGAAAGAAAAGTACATATTTATTACTCTTGAATGGTTTTAGTTGAATAGCGAACACATGGTAATAAATTTTGTCTAGTTTTAATTTAAATGTGGGCTTAACCAAGAAGACAAGTGGGAGGCAGTCAGTGAAGGAAACTAGCCCTGAAAATTTGGTATAGCTCTTAATTTGATCATAAAAATGAGAGTTGAGCCTATTTACTCTTAAATTTCAGTTCTATCACTGACTTCTTCAGTGGTATAATAGTAGGAATTTACTGATTCTTATTTTTATCAATTTGCATAGATTAAATGGAGATAATAATTCCTGCATAGCTATATCAGGAAAGTTTCAAAAGTAAATCACACAGTTTTGGATAAGAACATATGCAAGAGGGCCTCCCCGCTGGCGCAGCGGTTGAGCGCTGGGTTGCGAAGCTGCCCGCACCCTCTGCAGCGCTGGTTCGAACCTGGCTGCTCCCCGGCCACTGGAGGAGGATCCCACATGGTGCGCAGACATCTCCTGCCACCCGCTGCTCCCCTCAGCAGTGTACTTTGGTCCTTCTGCCTGTTCTGCTCCCCGCTCTGGTGAATTCTCTCACCCTCCCGCACTTCTTGACTGTACCCAGTGCTTGTATAAATAAATAAATAAATCTTTAAAAAAAAAAGAACATATGAAAGAGAGAATTATTATCTGAGCAGGAATTTATCTTTTCATTTCCTGTGCTGTGTTCATCATTGTTTTGGGGAAATTCTTGGCTGTAATTGTGTGATCCACATGCAGAGACTTGTGGTTCTCCCTACCTCCATGGTCAGGTTGATTTCTTGTGAGATAGGACAGTGTTTTTACCTGCAATACAATGGATGTTACTGCTCTGCACACTAATGAAGAATTAGGACTGACAAATCCAAAGTAATCGCCGTTCTTTTCATCTTCCCTTCTCTCCCCAAAGCTTAAACTAATAATAATAACCATTTTAAAGCTTTCTCATGGGAAACATGGGCATGACTGGAAGGGAAATCAATTGTTCTTAGGACAGCTATTATTGTAAGAATTAATCACCGCTATTTGCAATTACTGTACCATACAATTATCACTAATATTTATGCCACTTTGACTGCTGGTGGAGACCACATTGCCTTTGCTGCTATTACCCCAGAATGGAGAGGCAGACTGGAAAAATAAATGAAACCAAAAGATGGAGATGACAGGTTGAGGGTATCTGATTATCCCACTGCCAGGACAAGATGTGTTAAACCGCCACTGCCTGCTCATGTCACAACAGAAACCCACTCAGAACTGGAAGTTTGCCTTTGTAAGAAAAGAATTCATAGGTTTGAAAGGATACAAATTAGAATCAGTCCCAGCCTTAAAATCTATTTTCTGAGCCTGAATAACTCAGTTCTCCTAAAGCATATGATTTTACATCATGCAAAAATTTAAAATAACTGTCTCTCACTATTTCGGAATGTGCATACTATTATGCACCAGTTGCATGATTCGTGTAGAATCATCCTCTGTTAGTGAGAGATATTTGGCCATCATATAGGAGGGAAATATTTAAGATTTTAGCAATTGGATATCACTAAGCAAAAAACAAATGTCTAGTGCTAATTTTTCTCATCTATGTGGTCAACAACAATTTATAATTTAAAGTTTTTTTTTAAATTTACAAACCCTCCAAAATGGGGGGGAATTATCATAATATCCAATTCACAACCTATAACATCCTCTAAATCACAATGTAATTACCAAAATCAGAAAATTAACTTTTCTTAACATTTATTTATTTATATTTTACATCATTGTTTATTTTTGTGCAATGTATCCTTTCTCTTCCCAGATGTAGTCCCTATAAAATTCCACCACCAATTCACCTGTGCACCATCACCATAGTCCCTTGTGCTCTTTACTCCCCTGTTTTGATCCCTCTCCCTATCTCTCCCCTGAAGAATGTCTGATTTATTGTTGCCTGTTATTTTTTGTTAATTTTGTTTATTGTTATTTTTTTCTTGACCCTTATTTGGTTCCCATATATTCCTCTTATAAGTGAAACCATAGAAAAGTAAACAATAGTAATGTCTCATCTGCAAAATCACAAATTTTCTCATGTTTTTTCCTCAATCCAGGATCAAATTCTGAATTTCACATTCTATGCAGTTTTCTTTAGTCTGTGTTATATGGAACAATTCTTGATTTTTTTTTAATTTGTTTGGTTTTGCCTTTAGCGCTTTTGAACAGTTATGTCAGATGACTTATAAAAATGTCACTCAATTTGGGTTTCTTTAAACCCAAAGAAAGAATGTTTCTTTGGGACATTTCTTAAGTTTAAATTCAGGTTATGCATTTTTGGTCAGTAATACTATGGAAATGAAGTTGTGTTTATCATGGTGCACCATATCAAAAGGTACAGAACAGTGGTGATTTTTTTGGCTGTGAATTTTTTATTTTTTTATATATTTCTTACATCATTTTTCATTTTTGCACAATGTATGCATTTTCATCTCAGTTATATTCCCCATACAATTGCACCCCCCTTATTTTGACCCCAATCCCACTATAATCAGTGAACTTTTTGTTTTTAAATTAAACTTTGCATTTGAGATCATTGTAGATTCACATGCAGCTGAAAGATAACATAAATAATCTCTATTTAAGAAAATCCAGAAATAAACCCACAGATTTATGGTCAACTAATCTTTGACAAAGGAGCAAAGACTATGCATTGGAGCAAAGAAAGTTTGTTCAATAAATGGTGCTGGGAAACCTGGGTTGCTACATACAAAAGAATGAAGCTTGACCACTACCTCACACCATACACAAAAATCAACTCAAAATGGATTAAAGAACTAGACATAAGACCTGAAACCATAAAATACATAGAAGGAAATATAGGTGAAACACTACGTGATTTGCATATCAAAGACACCTTTACAGACACATCACCCAAAGCAGTGATAGTGAAGGCAAAGATAAACAGCTGGGACTATATCAAATTAAAGAACTTCTGCACAGCAAAAGAGACAATAACAAAAACAAAGAGAAACCCCACCAACTGGGAGAACATTTTTGCACCCAACACTAATGATAAAGGACTGATCACAAAAATCTGCAAAGAGCTGATGAGACTCAACAACAACAAAGAAAATAACCCAGTCAAAAAATGGGCAGAAGAGCTAAAAAGAAACTTCTCCAAAGAGGAAATGCAATTGGCCAACAGGCATATGAAAAAATGCTCAACATCACTTGTCATCAGGGAAATGCAAATCAAAACTACCATGAGATACCATCTTACACCATGAGAATGGCACATATTAAAAAAACTAGCAACAACAAATGTTGGCGAGGGTGTGGAGAAAAAGGAACTCTCCTGCACTGCTGGTGGGAGTGCAAACTGGTCCAACCACTGTGGAGAGCTGTGTGGAGATTTCTGGACCTACTAAACATAGAGCTTCCATATGATCCAGCCATTCCACTCCTAGGTATTTACCCAAAGGACACAGAAACATCAATTCCAAAGAACACCTGCACCCCTATGTTTATAGCAGCACTATTTACAATAGCTAAGCTTTGGAAACAGTCCAAATGCCCAAAAATAGATGACTGGATCAAGAAGATGTGGTACATATATACCATGGAATATTACTCAGCATTCAAAAAAGATAAACACATGCAATTTGCAGCAACATGGATGGCGCTGGAAGGGATCATGCTCAGCGAAAAAAGCCAAAAAGAAAAAGAAAAATACCGGATGGTCTCACTCATAGCAGGAATCTAGAAAACTTAAATAAGGGATCAGGAAAATGAATAACTATAAGAAAGTGAAAATCAAAATCAACAAAAAACTATGAACCAGAGACACTTTTTGGGGGGTGGGGGCTGGGAGGGGAGGGATTGGGGTCAGAATGGGGCATGTGCAGTTGTATGGGGGAATATAAAAATAAAATTATTTAAAAAAAAATAATTCTCTCTATTTACATTTCTAATTACCTGCAATAGCTTCCAAAATCATATTGCAATATCACAACTAAGATATTGATGTTGACTGTGAAGGTACAGAATAGTTCTACAGATGCAGGATCCCTGATTTTGCCTCTTACCTACCCTATTCTTAACTGTTGGCAACCACTATTTTGTTCTCCAGTTTCATAATTTTGTCATTTCAAGAAAAATGTATAAATTAAATCATATAGTATGTAACCACTGGAACTGACTGTTTTGTTGTTGTTGTTTTAAGCAACAAAAACCTCTGGAGAATCGTCCAGGTTGTGGTGTGTGTCATAGCTTGTTCCTTTTTACTGTTGAATAGTATTTCGTAGTATGGACAGAGAACCATTTTACTACTCCATAAAGGACTATTTGCTTATTTCAGTCTGGGGATATTAAGAATAAATTTTGTATAAGCATTTCTATACAGGTTTTCACATGGAGGTAAGTTGCATTTCTCTTGGATAAATTCCCAGAAGTATAATTGCTAGGTGGCATGATGTTTTTTAAAAGACCATGCTTATAGTCATATTATAGTATGAATTTTATAATACTTTATTTGATTTTCTTTTAGTTTTAGGTCATGTTTTGAAATTCTTTCCTCCTTTCTTTGAGGTTAAAGAGGAATTTGTACATATTTTTCTTTAGTTCTTGATAGTCTTCTTTTTTATATTTGGGTTTTTGATCCACTTAAAGTTTACCCTTATGTGTATTGTGAGTTATGGATCAGTTATTTATCTTATTCCAAGTGATTACCCAATTTCTTCTGCACTATCAAAAGGTATATAGTTTCCTCAGTGTCTTGAGATGCTTCATTTCTCAGGTACCAATTTCCATATGTACTAAGTTCTGTTCTTAAATATTCTACTTCATTGGTCTATTTATCAAGTGATACACTAACATCATACTGTCAAACCTCAAGTTTTTGATACTGAGTATCCTACTCCTAACTAAGGAGACCATGAATACATGAATTGTCTGCTGCAATATGATGACTTGCTGGGAAGGACAAATGAGTACATGAGCCTATCTTGTCTCACACGCACTGACATGTAACTGCATTTCAACTTTCAAAGGTTCAGTTTTAGCAACTGTGAATTAGAGAAGATAACAACATATATCTCAAATATTTATGAGGACCAGCTGAAGTACCATATGTGAAACTTCACTGTTAATTATTATTGTTATCAATTAGCAGTGTAGCTGTGTATGATGGTGTTTAAGAGATCAATTCCTGTGTCCCAGGTAGGGATGTTTCCTATTGAGTATGTGACCTTGAGTAAGTTAAACTTTCTGAGTCTTAGAGTTCATTCTGAAATAAAGATAATAATTATAAATCTGTGAGCAGGTTATAAGGATTTATTATAATCATGCACATAAAGCATATAACAGTGTCTGACATAATCTGTGATTAATGTTAGATGTTTGCCTTTATTGATCTATCTATCTATCTATCCATCCATCCATCCATCCATCTATCTCACTAACAACTTTTGGAGTGAGAGAACATTGCATTTCCAGAATTTCTAAGGTGGTTGTAGAGACTATTCTGCGTATATGTCACACTCAAAGTGTAAAAGTCAGGGTAGTTGGTAATCGGCTGTACTTCAAAACATATAAATACTTTGCTTTCTAAGGATGGTCTTTAAAAATATGTTTGTTGTATGGAGTTGTAATAACAGTACAAAGTACAACAAAGCAAAAACAGACAATTATATATCAGAGACATACTGCAGGGGAGGAGGAGGGAGAGGGATCAGAGGGAGGGAGGGAGGAGCACAGGGGACTGAGTGATGGTGCACGGGTGCCTTGGTGAAGGAAACTATGGGAACTACACCTGAGGGGGTGAACAATGATGTAAAAAATTAAAAAAAAATAATTAAAAAATATGTTAGCTTGGCATCTTATAAACAGAGTGCTAGTCTTTGGTGCCCCAACCACATGTGTTTTATAGCATTTGTTGCTGGTGTTTGTTCAGGATCCAGAACACATATCAAATAGACCCAATTGCGTGATACAGAGTCCTTCACTACTGCATTTTGGGGAAAGACATTGCATGTTTGTAATTTTGAAAATCTCCCCACATTGGGTTGTCAGTGTTTTTTCATATTTTGGATTACAGAGTCAAAGCCTGGACTTTCTTGAAGTAATTTATAGAAGCAGATCTTCATTAGAGATGATTTATGCTTTCTTCTGCTTTCAAATTACTCTTCCCCATAGAGGGTTAATTTTAAGGGAAATAAACAAACTAAAACATTTTTATTTTATAATGAGCTTTTCAGCTCAATGCAAACCTTGCTGTTATTGATCATTCCTCAAAGATACTAATTTATCATACATTTAATTCTGCATAAAGAACTCTCAATTATAACATTTCTCCTTCTTTACATACTTAAGAATTTAATGGTTAGATGAAACATGTATTTCCTGTCACTCCACATCTCTAAACTTGTCCTACCCAGACTTCTGCTTGGTTGATTGCAGGAAATGTTTTGGAGTCTTTCCTATTGACCTCATGAAACCTTTCCTTCCTTTGTTAAAACCCCTTAGCACCCAACAATTTCAAGGTGATAGGAGAACAGAAATGGAATTAATAATTTAGAACTGAATAACCAACTAGAACAGAACAGGTCATCTCCTTTCACCTCCCTGTTCTCTCTCAGCAGCATGTGGGAATTGCCTGTGCCAAGTGAATTGAGGCAAGGACACCTTACTAGAAATGCAAAGAAGGATCAGGAAATCAGAATAAGGAGGTCAGCTAGGTTTTCCAATTCCTATTTTGTACCTAAGAAAATGAAATGACTCTTCATAAAACTGCACATGAATAACCAGGGATTAGGAAGATTATCTAGTTACTCAGATAAGAAAACTCAGGTTCAGAGTGGTAAAATAATTGGGCCAAGGTCACACAGGTACCCAATGGCTGATTCAGGGATTCTACAAGAGGAAATGGAACATTTTAGAAAGACAATTTAAAGGAAGCATTGCATACCTTAAAACTAAGGATTTTTCACATAGGTTTACCTGATAGAATTTTCAAGTTTGACATATCAGAGAGAAGAAAAGGTGTGAAGTCACTTAAAAACATTTCTGCAAGATTCTCCCTAAGACTGCAATGGTTTTCCTAACTCCTTGGCATATAGGACACATTTAATCTGCCTCCTGGATATACAGGATCCCTCAAACTCACCCTGTATTCCAATTTGTCCCCTTCTGCATCTCATTTATGACACATATATATCCACACCAATCTGTTGCACTTTTTCATATACTTATTTAAACAATTAATTGATTGTTTATTAATTGATAGCAAACACTACCATAAGAATCTCATAAACTAGATTGAAGTTCCTTGTCAATAGGAACCACAGGTTTAATTCTTGTTAGCCTCACAGTGCCTAATTTGTTGCTCATGCCACAATAAATGCTCAATAAGTACATGTTAATCCATTGAGGAGTGTTTATTTGCATGAATATTTATGACTACTCTGCCTCTTTCCTTGAGTTACAGTAGATATAGAAAATTAACACTCTTGGTCTGAGGAGACTACAGTTCTAGAAATAAATGAAACCCTTTGTGTATTAGGGTCCTCCTGAGAAACCATGCTTTCCCTCTAGTATTAATTAATTATTTCCAGACTTTAAAACTCTTTTGAGGTTTAATTTGTGCCTCTAAATCTCACAATCTTATGTATAATGATGCAAATGCTATTCTATTATTGATTTCTAAAAATTTCATGTCCTATTAAAGAAGACAGCTAATGTAAGAGCAACTGAGTCATGGACAAATTCATTCCAAGTGATGATCTGTATTCTGCTTATGTAGGAAATCCTTTAATGCATTAAAATGTTTCCAATAAGGCCTAATGAATGCATCACAGTTAAAATAATTTAATCTGTTCTGATGATTGATTTGAACCACAAGATAGAGACTGGCAGCTAAATCCCTTTTCTTTGGCTCTCAAACATTTCCCCTGCAATGAAGATTAATTCCTTTTATTGTGTTGATGAAACAATAATAAAGTCATAAAACATAACAGAACAAGAGAAAGTTGACAAAGTATGTGTTTGATTAATTGCCATAATAGATTATAGGTGCTGACTGAGTGTTTTTTATTTCTCAATACTCATTTTTCAATATTTTAAGATATAATGGAAAAAATATATATTTACCAACCCCCATTCTATGAACAAGAACTGAAACACAAAATGTATGTGCTAGAAGTATCCAAAGCATGAAAAAGTCTACAGTCTGGTATCTGTCTATAGTCATTAGGTCATGGCAAACTGACTGGGTTGACTCATACACCAAGCCAGGAGGATGAACAATGAGAGCATCTTGGCAGTTATAAGGCCATTGAGTCTCAAATGATGTCTGGCTTCTCTCTTCAAATTGGAAGGTCAAATTTCCCAAGGCAAACACAAGAGTGATTCTTAGTGGCACCTGTCCCTGCATTTTTTCCCCACAAGTTCAGATGTTTATAAAATAGTAAAAATTGCATTTTTCACATATTTATTAAAGACAATCATTTATAGTTTATAAAAAAATATTGCCCTGATATACACAAAAATTTCCTGATAATGGCAATGAAAAATGGCTACTCTTACCCACCCCTTGTGTCCACACCATATTCAATTTAGATTGGCTTAATCTTGAAGTATAATCCAATGAGACTGAAGACCAAACACTTCAGGTCCTGGACAAAAATAATAAAATACTCATAAGCTTTCTGGATCCTTGGGCTGATTGACATTAATAAGGGAACCAATTTTTGATGTTGTGAAAGAGATGTTGTTCATCTCCAATGACAATTTCAAGCTCCTGCTGGCCCACCCTGTCAGGAGGTAGCCACAGAGCATCATCTTATTTTGTAATTTCACTGTCATCAATGATTTTCTTCAGTTCCTCCATCACACTTTTATGTACATAAGACTCTTTTCTGACCATGACATCATTTTGTAATTGCTGTTGTTGGCATATCTCAATTTCCCGTTGGGTCAGAACTCAAATTCCAGGAACTCATAACCAAACTTGCCTTTGTGACCCACATAGTAATGCAGGTAAAAGTTACTCTCCATGGCTCACAACAGATCACTGAGCCCCAACTTTAAAAATCAAACCGCACCACCGTTGTACGTGCCCAACACTGACACAACCCATTTGGGTTTTATCACAGTATCCTGTGAGGATCTTATAGGTAAGAAAATGGAATAGAGACTCAAGAATTGGCCACCAAGTTGCTTTCAGTTGGAAGAGGCAACATCAATCAAAGTTAGTGGTGTTCAGAACCTTTTTTTTTCTTTCTGGTCTAAGTTGTACCTTCATCTACCTGTTTGAATTTATTCATTCTCATTCATCTACCATGCAAGGGCTAGAAGACAATGCTTAATCTTTTCCTTCAATACCCAGGACCCATTACTGGAAATATCAGATTTTACCATCTCTTATCAATCATTTTGCTTTCACTGACAGATCTCCTAGTCACTCCTCTTCCTTAATTATAATTTCAGTATCTTGCTCATTGTCTTTCAGCATTAATTCTCAGAAACTTTAAAATGCATGTAGGTCTCCAGTTGTTGACCTCGTCAATGTTAAATTTCATCCTAATCATTCTCAGAGCATTCATTAACAACTACATTCCAATAGCTTTAAAAGTCAATCATGTCCAACTTTTCCAACTCACTCTAGTTCCCCCCTCAAACAATTTCATTCTCCTAGTAATGCCTTCTGTCTGTCAATCATTCTGGATTTTTAATTTCTATCACCTTTTCTATCTTCCTCCATTCCTTCCTTACCCAGTCTAGTAAGCACCTTTACTCCAAATACTTGGCCATCCTGTTTCTCTCCATTCCATTTACCCCACAAAATTTCAATCTCAATTAAACTCAAACGTTTGTTTATTTCATAATTTCACATTGTCTACTAATTTTTTCTAAAGGAAAAAATGACATAACCATGGTGACTGGAGTAACTTCAATTTCTGATTACTGTTCCGAAATAGGCTTTAAATGAAACTGACACTGACTCATTCCTGGTTAAATTCATTTTCCACACTTTCTGATGATTATTTAATACATTTTTATCCCCATGTCTCTCCTTTTCTCTCCATATACCCATTCTCTCCACTGATATCCTCAACAAGACTTAATAGAGCAGTTACATTCATTAGATGAACACTGGAAATGTTTTCAATGAAAGAAGTGTACTTACTAATATTTCAGACAACCAGCTTCACTTGAGCTCTTGTTTCTATCACTATGATATCTTACCAAAGACTCCAATTCTACAACCACTCCATTCTAACCCGCACCAATTTTTTCATCAAATTCCCAACTCCATCACAACTGACTTCATTTATCAAGTGTATTAACAACATAGTTGTTTAGGTCTAAAGATTTGTTCTTTTTTCATCATTCTATATTTATAATCCATCAGTGAGTCTCAAGTACCATAGGGTGAACTTAAAAATACATTCTGAGTCAGATTTCATTTCACCATCTCTAGCATGAATTACTACTACACTCTTCTATTAGTTTTTCCCTCTCTATTCATGTCTCCCAAAACCCACTGGCTATAATAGCCACAGGATAATTTTAAGAATACCTTCTTTTTGATAATCTTAAGAATAATTCAGATAATATCCCACCGCTGCTACTAATCCTCCAATATCATCCAAATATAAAACAACAACAAAATCCCAACTTTTTATTATGGTCCATGAATTTACTCTTGTCTAGTTCTCATAGTCCATCTGTCTCCACTACCCCTTTTACTAGGTAATACACCAAACTTCTTTCCGCCCTAATATGACATTCCAAGGACTCTTCATTTGTTCTCTCCTTTAATTATTATTCAGATTGCAAATCTAACATCATCTGCTCAAAGAGGCCTTTCTCAGCCAAAGTAGTTAAAAACCACTCACCCATTCTCACACTCTTAGCTCCTTATTATTATTATATTCAGTCTTACTCATTAACATCTTGTTTCTCAACATTCTCTAATATGTATTCTCTTCTCCCCATCTGCATCACACACATATTCATAGATACCTGCCTATGTTTCTTATAACAAGATAAAGCCTCTCTCTCTGTCTGTCTCTCTCACATTGGTGAATCACTAGCACACAAATATTTGACACACATTGCTTAGAATTAATAATCATTTGTTGACTGAAACATTGCAGACTAATATTAAAGTCCTACTATTAAAAATCTACTATAAAAATTGAGAACTTACCTGGGGGTGGGGGTAAGGGGGTGGGGGTGGGAGAAGTAATGTCTAAAAAAAAAAAAAAAGGAGACCTTGTCTTTATATCTAAAAATTAGAGGATAAAACTAAACTTGGTCCTTTGATATAGGAACAAATCAGCTCTCAATATTTAAGCAGAAACAAAAAGAATAAACCAGCTCCACAGAGCTTGGAAGTCACAGACATGGACTTATATATGAGATTAAATTGTTTAATGAGATTAAATCTCACACATATATGAGATTTTAGTCTATATATCATTCTATTCTTCTTTTTCAATTAATTTTATGACTGACTTCTTGTATCATTGAAATTCTTTGTAAGCACTGTAAACATTAAATTGTAAACATTAAATTATTGAATAATTTCCACTTTTTATGGAGGCAACATAATTAACACAACCATTCACCTACATTTTAAAATACATATGTGTATTTTTATTTATAAGTTAATAGACTATGTCTTTTTCAACATTTCTGATTATTTCCTTATTATGAACTCTGAAAAAGGGAACACATTTGAAAGACAATAATATTTTCAATGTTAGTAAAACTTATAACAAAATAACTGTCTTCTAAGAGGCTTCTCTAATTTATATTCATATAGCCTATAAAAGTAACCATATCAAAATACCCTCCATCATTAGTAACACTTGTTTTCTTCTTTGTTCATTTATGGGAAAAAAGATAAACTCAATATTTTGTTTATATTTCTGTGATTATTAGTCAAAAATATTGCAGATATTTGTATTATTTCTTATATTTTACACATTTTGTATATTTTATTTTCTCTTTTTAGTCTTAATGATTTTCTCATCAATTTTTGTGGTTTTTATATATTAAGTATATAATCATTTTTATACTTGAGTCAAATATTTTTTCTTATCTAGAGATTTTAGAAAGAATCATTAACCTAATGTCAACAACAGCAGAGAGCAGAAGAGAAAGGGTAAATTTACAGTAAGTAAAAAAGTATCTTTTCTTTCAGAGAGCAGAATGTGCTAAAAATTTGCCCAGCTGGGAAAACAAAAACAAAGTGAACTAAGGATTTGTGTGAATAGAGTTCAAGAGGGGCATAAAGGATTTAGGATTTTACAGGATCAAGAGGAAATAACATTCAGTAAAGAGAGCTGCCCAGACTGAATATGTGCTAATTTTCCTAGAAAAACAAGGTCAATCATGGCTGAGACACTAGATATAGTGTAAAGCAGCAATTTGTCTATTATAAAATAAGGATTAGGTCACCTTTGATATCCCAGACACTTTCTTTCCCAACCTGTAGCCTCTAACCTCACACATACCTCCGCTAAAGCCATAATATTAAGGAAATCCAAAAAGAATTTTTATCTAATCGAATATCTGGTGAGCATTCAGGGGGGAAGGACAGATGCTAAAGAGAACAGAACTGAATTCTAAGAATTCTGTGAAGTTGGGGAATTAAGAAAATATTCCCTGATGAGCATTTTGGTCATAAGAGAGAAAAGAGAGACAGATAAAAAGACAACGTTAACAAAGAGACAATAAGAATAACAAGTTAGCCTATCTACAGACCATTTTAAGATTCCTCTTCCCTTAAAGGTTGAATAAATATGTTTAAAAAGGAAGGAAAATCTCTAAAACCCAAATACCTGAGTTGAGGAGAATCTGTATTTTCCTTACAAAATCATATTCTTTGGCACAGGCACAGATTCTCAGTGATCTAGGCCAGCAGTACACCCTGGGAACTGGCACAGACACAGGGACTCATGCCCAGTGGATATGCTATATTTCCCTATTTGAGTTAAATGCCTGAAACGGCACCAATTGAGAATGTCCTTATTAACACCATTAAACTCATTACTTATGATAATTCACAATACATTTAAAATTCTGGATAGCTATTTCTTTTAATTTCTATCTTAAAATTCAGTCAAAGATGGCATCAGAGGAGTTTCTTTGCTTTCTTCATGGAGAATAATTTGAAAGTTAACCCATACCAACAATGCATTCAGAGAGCCCTACAGCTTGGGGTTAAACTGGAATACTTCTTGGACAATGAAGACTGGTACACACTGCATCAGAAAGGACAATGAATATATTCATGTTTTATTAAGCCAAAGGTAGGTGGAGAGAATTTCTTGGAGGTTTTGGTTCCTAGTGAGAAGCAACCTTGTAAAACATGGCTTTGCAGCCTGGCTGAAAGCCCCAGGTATGGGGCAGCTCAGTAGTGTGGAGGCACCATAAAGGTTTGTATATTGATATATAGATAGGTGTATATATAGAGATATATAGAAATATATAGACATATATATGTATATAGATATCTATGTATTGATAGATAGATCAATCGATAGATCAATAGATATAAAACCAAACTAAATGATAGTAGATTAACTGTGGAGGACTTCAATCTTCCACTTTCATCAAAGGACAACTCAATCAGGCAGAAGATCAACAGGGAAACAGTAGCTTACAAAGAATGAGACCACATGGACTTAACATTTATGGAGCACTGCACCCACAGAAAGCTGATCACACAGTCTTCTCAAGTGTACATGGAACATTATGCAGGATAGACCATATGTTAGGCCACAAAGCAAGGGTTAACAAATTCATGAAGGCTGAAATAATCAAGTATCTTTTTCTGATCACAATGATATCAAACTAGAAATCAACCACAAAAAGGAAATAATAAAAACCTTTAATATGTGGAAACTCAACAACATATTACCAAATGACAATTGGATTAATGAGGAAATCAAAAAAGAAATAAAGAATACTTGGAAACAAATGAAGACACAAACTACCTGCACCTATGGGACACAGCAAAAGCAGTTTTAAGAGGGAAATATACAGCAATACAGACCCACAAAAAGAAACAAGAAAGAGCTCAAACAAATAATATAACATTGCACCTTATGGATCTAGAAAAGGAATGACAAAAAGAAGAAAAAAAAAATAGAAGGAAGGAAATCATTAAAATTAGAACAGAAGCAGGGCCTTCCTGGTGGCACAAGGGGTTAAGAAACAACCTATGAAGCTGTCCACAGCCTCTGCAGCAGGAGTTCAATCCCTGGCTGGCAAGGGAGCAACACACATGGCACAGCAGACCTCTCCTGACTCGCCCATTGCTCCCCTCAGCAGTGTACTTCAGTCAATCTGCCTGTTCTGTTCTCCGCTCTGTATCTGGTGAATCCTCTCATCCCCCACACCCCTGGCCTGTACCCCAGCTCTTGTATGCATTAATAAATAAATCTTAAAAAAATAAAATTAGAACAGAAGTAAATGAAATAGAAATCAAAAAGACAATTCAAAATATCAGTGACACCAAAAGCTGGTTCTCTGAAAAAATAGAGAAACCCATAGATAGACTAACTTAGAAAAAAAGGAAGAAAACTTTAATAAGTATAATCAGAAATGCTAGAGAATAACAATAGACATCTCAGAAATACAAAGGATCATAAGAGACTACTATGAAC
Organism: Talpa occidentalis; assembly: GCF_014898055.3. Lineage (NCBI taxonomy): Eukaryota > Metazoa > Chordata > Mammalia > Eulipotyphla > Talpidae > Talpa > Talpa occidentalis. Next base: position 113,358,163 of record NW_023604295.1, read on the forward strand.
ATCCACACACCAATAAATTAAGTAGCATAAAAAAAGTGGACAATTTCTCAGTGGTATACAACCACTTGAAACTGAATCAAGAAGACATAAATACCTGAACAGACCAATTACAAGCAAGAATATAAACAATAATCAAAATTTTCCTCCAAAACAAAAGCTCAAGACCAAATGATTTGATAATGAGTTCTACCAAACCTTCAAAGATGAACTAATAACAATTATTTTCAGTATCTCCTAAAAAGTTGAGGAAGAGAAGATGCTTACAAACACATTTCATGAAGCCAACATTGACTCTGATACCAAAAGCAGATACGGATATCATATCAAAAAGGAAATTTTAGACTAATATCCCTGGTGAACAAAGTTGAAAAAAACTCAAAATTTTAGCAAATCAAACTCAATAGTGCATTAAAAGGACCAAGAGCACTACACAGGGATATCACAGAAACCCTACTATAACTTTGTAGTACAGCAGTATAGTTTGAAGTCTGGGAGTGTGATGCCCAGCCTCCACCCCCCACCCTTGTTTCCTTTTATTTATTTATTTATCTATTTATTTGTTTGTTTGTTTATTTTTGGTTAGGATTGCCATGGCTATTTGGGTTCATTGTAACAATGGAATCCTTCTATAATCCACGAGGAGGTAATATTTTTTCAATTTTTTGTATGTGTCTTGTGCTTCTTTTAACATTGTCTTAAAGTTTCATTGTATAGGTCTTCCACCTCTTTTGTTACCTTTACTCCTAGGTATTTACTTCTTTTTGATGTAATTGTAAATTATAACGTTTGCTTAACTCCTTTTTCTTCTAGCTCACTGTTTGCGTATAAAAATACAACTGTTTTTGTAATTATGATTTAAAAAGCAATTACCTTCTTTTCAAGCTGTTTTATTTGCAGTTATTCAGTTCCCCTTATTCTACTCTCTCCTTCAAAGTCCTAGATTTCAGGGCCTCCATGGTGGACTGTTGGTTAAGTCTCAGTGCTACTACAAAGACAGCCCACTGTGAAGGTCTGAGTTCAATCCCTGGTCAGGGAGCTAACCCTCATGGCACAGCAGCACATCTCTCCTGTTTCTCAGTCTGCTCCACTTAGCAGTGTGTTTCAGTAGATCTTCTGCTCCCCACTCTGTCTCTGGTGAATCCCCTCACCACCCCCACCCCATCTCTGACCTATACTTCAATTCTTCTATGCAGAGATAAATAAAATCTTTAAAAAAACAACAACAAAGTCCTAGACTTCAAGTTGAGAAAGATATTAAAATTACACATAGTTTATAAAAACTCCTAATTCTTGTGGAAGAATTCTTCAAGTCAGTAAGTGTATTTTGTTAATTTTCATCTGGATAAGGACTTTGAAGGACTTATCCAGTGATGCCCAAATGGTAGGCCTCTCTTATTTCTTCATTAATTACCCTGTATCTGTAGGCAGAATCAGTATGTATAGAGCAATTCAATGCATCTTTTAGATATGGTTCCAACTTTCCTTTTCCTATCTCAACCATTTTCATCCTTTCTCATCATTACTTACTGCACCAAATATCTTCCTGTTCATCACATATGCTGTATCTCTTGTTCTTTGTAATTATCTTAAACTTTTCTCTTCTCTTTCCAATATGGTATGATAAAATCTCTTAGGTTTTAGGTAAATGATAATTTAATTAAAGTTTCAACTTTCGAATTACTGTCTATATAATTTCTCACCAATTACATATAATTGACCTTTAATTTCTTCATTTTTAAAATGAAAATAATCCTATGCCTGAAAAGATCAAATCAATTAGCAGGCATAAATCATTTATTATTATGGCTCTCCTAATAAGTACTCAATCAATATTTGTTTAATTCACATCATAGCAAACAGTAATTTCAGTTATTACTTCATCAGCATCAACCTATTTGTTGGTATTCCAAGCAATTCAATCTATCAATCAATAATTTAGTACATTATTGTATTGCATTACTGAGGTTTCTAAGCACATGACTTACATAAGTATTCTATATATACATACATAATTTTTTTATTCCTTCATAGCTTTTAGGACAGTGGTAATAGACTAATTAATGTCCAGTTAAGTGTGTATATAATTTTCCACTCCCACACTGCTCACTGAATCCTATTTCCCAGTCTCCATTCTTCATGATTTTAGTTCTAAACATCATTTCAGAGAAACTATTTTCTTTACTCCGATGCATACATGGAAGTCATAAGACAATTTTTTTAAATTGTACCATTTAATGTCCACTTTGTAGAGAAGAAAGGAGATTTGATTCAAAGAAAAATTTTACTTGGGGATCTTATATATTGATGAGCAGGAATTTTCAAAAGAATACAGCAATTCCCAAAATAACTTCTAACCCACTTCATATTGTTATCACACAACACCATTTATCCATTCTGCAAATTATTGCTGGCCCTGGGAATAGAGTGATTGACAAGACAACCTTGATGACTAAACTATTCCAGGTTCACAATCTGGCACTGAATTGAAGATATATGCCAAACAAATGATTACAATGTAAGTCTTGGGAGAAAGTGTGTCCCAGGTGAAAGGGAACACAGAGCAGGGGCAGTCACCTAAAAAATAGCATTTGGGATTGAAGTCCCAATAGCCATTTCTCAAGAAATACCTCCAGAAAATTTCTTTACTGAGGCTAAGCTGCTTCAAATCCTGAAAAAGAAAAGATGATTTAAAAAAAAAATCCCTTAATCACCGAAACACCATCTCAACCATCTAATTCTTCCCTGGAGCACCTGTTAATTATAGCACATTTTCTCCCTCAATTGTCAATGAAAAATCTTTTAGAAGACCATCACTGTCCTATTGTTAGATCAGGATTTCTTTTTTTTTTTTTCCCCTCAACACATCAACAAAAACAAAAGTCCTGCTAATAGTCTGACACTGGAGAAGGAATATTTTGCCTGTTCCAAGCTGTTGTCAGCGAAGAGCCAAATCCAAACCAAAAGAGCAGGATTGTGTAATAGGAATAATTCCAGCAGAGACTGCTAGCCATTGTTCAGGAACTCCAACAAATAGACATATCCACAGAGTAAGAAGCCAAAAGAATGGCTCCTAATGGCTGTGGTCTTACAAATTCAGATATGACTTCATATATATGAAAGTAAATGTGTATGTGTGTATCTGCATGTGTATGATATGGGAACTAGGGGGGCCCAAAGATGCCAAAATTTAACTTTTACTTAGGGGTAATAGATAAAGCTTTATGGAAAAGGCTGTATTTGAGTTGTACTTCAAAGTATCAAAAAGTTTCAGTATTTAGAGTTACATAAAAAGGGAATTTTAGGTGAAGAAAACATCAATGACATTAGACATTAGAAAGTCACAGAATAGGTTTAGATCTTCCTGGTCCAATGTAGTAAGAACTGAGAGTAATAAAATTTTTTGATGTGATAAACACAGGAAGAGAGGTCCAATTTCAGTGTCACCCAAGTAAGGGACAAAGCTCTATGATTCCAATTCAGTATTATTTCAAAATAATCAGACTCACATTCTCTCGTGTTCCTTTCCAGAGAATGTCCCTTTGATCTGAAACTAAAAAAATATTTGTTTTGGAACTAAAATTATATTTCTATGCTAAAATGAGTTCTTAGTGGAGCTGAGCACTTGATATCTTTTCAGAAATTCATTCCAGATATATGAACATGTGTCTCCTCAAATATATGCATCTATGAGTTTTTATTCATTATTGGAAAAGACCCGATATCTATTATTGACCACAGTACCTTTAGCAGCCTGAATGGAGCAGAACCAAGTGGCTTATGACCAAAAAAGACAGCTGTCCCCTCCCCTGAACCTAACCATCAGTGAGATTGTTGGCATTGTTCTGGGTATAGTGCTGAGCTCAAGAGGACATCACAGTTTTCTACTCTTACTGTTTTTCTGGAAGCAAATACCAACCCTTCACTACTAGTTATTACTGGTACTTTACCACAATCTCATTAGATCTGCTTGAAAATGTTTATAAATGGGAATATGTTTCCTAGATTCTCTAAGACCTGCATCTTGTTTTAGCGAACTCAAGTAATGTGGCTAAGAAAGTCCTCTAAGTACCTAAGGAGTCAAATTTTCTATGTACTGCCAGACATTAGCTCATTTAATATCATTGAAAAGTATATCCTCAAGCAGTTATGAAAAAAAAGTCTAATTATCTGATTAAATTATTAGTTATGAAAATCCAAAAGTGGGACCCAGATCACAGTGTCCTGCTGTATTGAAAAGAAATGTCTGACAGTGTGGAGTAATTCAGAGATCTGGACTCTTCCAGATGGCAAATACAGCTTTCTTTGGAATGCATGATAACTATACTCATTTAATTCACTCAAACTATTTACTGAAGCATTGCCTTACACACTGGGAATAGAGCTGCAAAAAGAAACAACAGAAATGTCTCTGTCCTCTGCAACTTACATTCCAGTAGGAAAATAGTGATAAAGAAATCAGGCCAATATATATGGCCTGAATGGTAATAACCATGGAGAAATAGAAAGCAAAGAATAAGATAAGGGATACAGAGGGAGAGGTAGGGGGAAGGCAATTGCAATTTCATAGATCTCTCAGCCTGCATCACCAATCATATATCAGATTAACAGTGAACTGAAGGAACTGAACAATGTAGCCAAATTATCTTTCAGAAGGGAAAACCAGACAGAGGGAATAACACAATCAAATATTCCAAGATGAGACTATGTTCGGCATGTTCAAGAAAGAGCAAGAGTATCAAAGAATATCAAATATGACCAAGATAGAATGAAAAGCTGTTGGAGGTGAGATGAGTGAAATTTCAGGTGAGTCAACTTACATGGTCCCACAGAGTCCATTGTACAAATTTGACTTTTACTCTAAGTGGGATGGGGGACATAACAGAAGTTGGAATTGAGGAGGGACATGGTTCACCCATGTTTTAAAAGGACAATTCTGCTTACTGTGTTGAAAATGGACTGTGAGTGAGGGCTGGGTGTTGGGAAGGGCATAACCAAGGAGAAGCCATTGCAGTAATCCAAGTAAAAGATGATGTTTTGACACAGGGATCTAAGGAGGAAATGGTAAGAATTAGTCAGATTCTATACATATTTTGGTGATAAGGAATTTTTTTAGATTGCCTATGAGTTGGAAAAAAAAAGAGAAGCATCAAGGATGATTTTGTCTTAAGGATGGACTTGACGTAAAGATTAGTAGAGGATCATTTTTGGAGAATAAATTACAAATTTTTATTTCAGGCATGTCAAGTTTGAGGTGTCTATTAAACCTCAAAATAAGTGTGTTGAGCAGGGAGGAGGATCGAATCATTTAAACAGTTGGAAGAGCCCCAAGGCCAGAGATGTAACATTGCAGCCAGAAAGGAGAAGGCACTTCAAACTCTGAGACTAGGTCATCAAAGGAATGGTGTAGAAAATAAAGAGTCCACATTAAAAAAGAGATTCCAAAATCTCTATGATCACAGTTTTAACTGTTCAATCACAGTCTTCCTGTTTTAAGGACATATTTGTTGTTTTCAGTTCATGTGCCCTGTGATAATGTGGATTATTTTCTTTTGGAGATACTTCTTTCCATGGAGCTCCTACTATGTATGATTTCTTTTTTATTCCTCTACCAAATCACTCCCTCACCAAAGCAAATTTTCTGTACAACTTTCAGGTAAAAATAACATAATAAAGAGAAAAAAATCATTTTTTATCATAGGTGAGTCCCTAAATGGCTCAAGCTCTGAACATAGTTATTGTAATCTATGGATAAAAATGACCACACCTCTCAGAAAGTGAAGCACAAAAGGCCAGATAATGGAATGAGGAAGATATAGATGAGTTAATCTAGAAAAAACAAGATCCCACCTCTCCATTCCTTCAGTAATGCTGTGGCAGGCTGATTTTCTTTAGACTCTGGAAACATTAATTCAATAAATTACTTCTATTCATTAATGTAATTATAAATTCATGACTAATTTTAAAGTCATCTTTTTTCTTCCCTCACTGTAGTGACATCTGACTGCTATTGATTACAAATGTCAAATTAAATTTCTAGGCATATTTTCCTTGTATTGAAATCAATACATAACTTGAAGAGCTACTTTGATAGAACATTGAAAGTTATTCCTCACTCGTGACATTTTGGCTGTTTTCGCCCTTGAAAATTTCAGTTAGATATTGGCAGCTTTTACTTCCTGGGTGTTTACAGGGAATTCTGGCTTTGCATCTTAAGACTGAACTTTCAAGACTAAGAAAAAGAGGTATGAGATCTTAAATCATATGCATATTAATTTTGAATAAACCAGTATAAGAAAATCCAAATCTACAAAAATTGATTTAAGTCCCCCAAACGTGTTATTTTTTTACAAAAAAAAAAAAAATTCTTAGTTTTTCAAAACACTTTAGTATAGAATACCTTTAATACCTTTAATAGCAGCTGACTGCACTTCAGTTGTAGATCTTAGTCTCTCCTCACTGAATGCCTTCAAACCTAACTTTCATCATCTATAAAATGAGATTTAAATGATCCTTTCCTTTTAGGGTAAGAATTAAGTAAGCAACCTAAATTTTATAAAAATATTTACTATATATTCATTCAAAAATAATTTTGAAATATTTATTGTGAACCAAGCATTACTCTTGGCCCTGAGATACAGCAGTGACTACTAAAACAAATTTTCATGATTGTGATTTTTCATATACTCTGTGTGTGTGTCTGTGTACAGTAATCGAAATGTATGGTATAGAGCATTCAGAAGTTGTAAGTACAATGTAGAAAAATAACGAATGCAGAAGGAGCATACTGGGGAGGTATAGGAGATGTAAATTTAGATAAGGTAAAAAGGTAAAGTACTCAATGAAAAGATAAGTTGGGACAAGAGAAAGGGAACAACAAGTTTCTATGGGGAGGGTGTGGCATATCTGAGACCCAGCAAGAAGCCTATGCGTCTGGAGCAGAGGAATGAAGAAAGGGATAGAGATGTGTATATTAGGCCTTACAAGCAATTACCAGACCTTCAGCTTTAACTCTGAAAGGCAGATTTTGGAGTAGAAGAGGTTACACGATGGACATATGCATTAATTCATTTTCTACCATTTCCTAAGAACTGAATTGTAGGGAAATGGAGAAATTTCCAAAGATTGATTCAAACTGGAATTGAAACCAAAACTTTCAACCTCTCATTGAGAAGAAATGAGCAAGAAAAGATCAGTTCACTGTGTGTGTGAATTCAAGTCAGGCAGAAAGTCGGTGTATCCCTGCTCCTACAACCTGGACCCATCTGAATAGATATACTAACGCATGTGGGAGCCCAACTATAAGAATTACATTCTAGTGTGAAGAAAACAGCCAGAGGGTTGACTCTGCCCTCGCTGAGCTCAATCACACTATTGCATACCTCCCAAACTGGCAATCTAGTCACTAACAGCATCTTACTTTCTTGCTCAATTCTGTATTATGGAAAGGGCAAGCTATTTCTTGGTACTTAAGGCCTAGTTTCAAATAGTGGTAACTATAGTTTCTAACACCCTGCAAGGAAGGCATTTCTAAAGCAGCTATCAAAAATACATATTCATTTAGTTATTGAGAAGTAAAAGCAATACCTTCCGTCTACCTGTGGGGAACATCATTTTTCCAGTTGCAATTTGTTCATAAAAGAGCAATATTTGTGCCAAGAACTCAAGTGAAACAAATGTCCTTCTTGATGGGAAGTGTCCATACTAATTCAGAGCTGTAAAATAAGAATTTTAAATTCACCTTTCTGTGATTTGGCATTTGCAACTTCTACATAATTTAACTCATGTTGAGCTACATGAAAGGATTCAATGGATAGCTCTACATGGCGAAATATCAGGCTGCTGCTCTGAAATTTCCACTGTACCTTTCAAAGGTGCTTATTTCGGGAGTGTTTTTAGGCATCCTATCATCGTTCTTTCTTTGAAATGTCACCCTTGTTCTGTCAAAGGCTCCTGTCTGCGTGTCTGACTAGCTTTGCAAATGTCTGACAGGAAATTGTCAGAGAAAGCTATAAAGGGAGACTCCGTTTGTCTCTAAGTGGAGAAGATGGTGATTTTTGGACAGCACAGATCGACTGAACAAATACTAGGTGAGTTTGCCAGTCCTTCTGAAAGGCATAAAGATAATGCCAGAGGTTTGATCCATTTCCCTGTTACACTGCCCTCATGTAATTCTCTCAATATGGCCTCCATCAAGCAATTCCAGATAACTTTCTAGAACTTCTCATGACTGACAACTTGACGACCCCTCAAGTGTTCAGGACATCACAGTATTACATATTCTCCACAACTGTTCTAGCAGCATCAGAAAGACTCCTGTGAATGAGGTAAATTCCCAACACAAAGGAGTTTGAATCTTTAACACAGAAAATGATCACCTGGAATTTATTGTATCATCTGCAGTGAGAAGGATCTGAGTTGACAAATCCAATAGTTAAGATGGAAGAGAGCAAAAGTTCCTTCAAGTTTCAGTGCCTTTCTTCTTATTAGCCTGGGTTGAAGAATGGAGGAGGACTGTGGGCATCCAGGTTCCTCCATCTTAATGGAGTCACAGCAGCAAAGGGTCTCAGGTGTGGGAGGAAATGAACTCTAAATTGACATTATATTAGTATTATATTAGTATTATATTAGTCTTCTGTTGCCCACAATATCCCAGCTAAAAGGTTGTACAACGTTTTCCGCATAGAATAGGCTAGAGAAACTCATACTAAAAAAAAAAAAAAAGTTTCTTCACATTAGTAAGAAAATGTTGCTTCAAAAAAGTAGTAAATGGTGGGCCTCCCCTGGTGGCTCAGCAGTTGAGCCAGAGGCTGCTCTCAGCCTCTGCAGCGCTGGTTCGTTCCCCGGCCACCGGTGAGGCGAGGGTCCCACAAAAAAAAAAAAAAAAAAAGTAGTAAATGGAATTCCCATTTCTGGTGCCACATGTAAGGAGCTGGAAAGTTGGAAGCCACCACTCTGAAATAATAACAAGCGGAACAGGTGGAAACATTAACAAGCCTTCCCATAGTCATCTGAGGGTAGAAAGCAGGGCTAACCGCTGTCTGGAAGACTGAGAGTCAGATGGGTGAAGACAGGGAATCACAGTTTCCTGGAAGAGTGACTCACAAGTGGAGGCCAACATGGAGACCAACGTGAAGGTGGGAAAACCTAAAATTATAGCTGATGAATTGCTGAAGTTTCACTGGGGACAACTCTTGAGTATCAAAATTTATAGGGGGACCCAGTCAAAGGGAGGCCCCATAATGTGAGATTTATTTATGGGAACTTGACTCCCACAATAAATATCAGAGATAAAGTTTTTCATGTGTCTGACAAGGAGAAGAAAAAAGGGAACTATTTGGAAATATGTCAGAGTGCATTTTTTTTAATTGCATCATTTTTTATTCAGGTAATATTAGCTTACAACAATGTATATGATTTAGGGGTATAGGTAGACACCTTCAAATATTACCAAATCACGTCCACCACCAAAGTTTCTGTAGTTCTCCATCACAGTCCTTTTGATCCCTACACTCATATATAGACAACCCCCTCCTTCTTTTCTAATAGCTTCAAGTCTGCACTCAGAATTCTAGGGTTTGTTTTGGTTTAGTTTTGTCCATTCTTTGTTTTGTTTCTTTATATTCCACATAATAGTAAAATTATCCAATATTTGCCTCTCTCCTTCTGACTTATGTTACTTAACATAATCCCATCCAATGCAGCAAAAGCAGTAATAAGAGGAAAATATATAGCAATAGAAGCTCACATCAAGAAACAAGAAAGAACTCAAAGAAACAACCTAATCTCGAAGCTCAAAGATCTAGAAAAAGAACAACAAAAAAAACCCCAAAACCAGTAGAAGAAAAGAAATAATAAAAACCAAAGCAGAAATAAATGAAATTGAAACTAAAAAAACAATCCAAAAGATCAATGAAACCAAGAGCTGGCTCTTTGAAAAAATCAATAAAAAAGACAAACCCCTAGCCAGGCTCACTAAGGAAAAAAGGGAGAAAGCACAAATAAACAGGATCATCAATGAAAGAGGAGAAATCACAACGGACACAGCAGAAATCAAAAGAATAATCAGTAACTACTATGAACAGTTATATGGAAACAAGTTCAACAATCTAGAGGAGATGGACAAATTCCTACAACTCTACAATCACCCAAAGCTAGATAAAGAAGAAATAGAACACCTAAACAGACCAATTACAAGCAGCGAAATTGAAATGGTCATCAAAAACCTCCCCAAAAACAAAAGCCCAGGACCTGATGGATTTACAAATGAATTCTACCAAACATTCAGAGACGAATTAGTGCCTGTCCTTCACAAACTCTTGCAAAAAATTGAGAAGGAAGGGACAATACCAAAAACGTTCTATGAAGCCAACATTACACTAATACCAAAACCAAACAAGGACAACACAGAAAAGGAAAACTACAGGCCAATCTTCCTAATGAACACTGATGCAAAAATCCTCAATAAAATTTTAGCTATCAGAATCCAACAATGTATTCATAAGATAATTCACCACGACCAAGTAGGATTCATGCCAGGGACACAAGGATGGTTCAATATCTGAAAATCAATCAACGTTATCCAACACATCAATAAAAAGAAATATAAAAACCATACGATAATATCAATAGATGCTGAGAAAGCTTTCGACAAAGTACAACACGCATTCATGATAAAAGCCCTTGAAATTCTTGGGATACAAGAAACATACCTCAACATCATAAAGGCCATCTATGACAAGCCAACAGCCAGTATCATTCTCAATGGTGAAAAGCTGAAAGCAATTCCATTAAGATCTGGAACAAGACAAGGATGTCCACTCTCACCACTGCTTTTCAATATAATACTGGAAGTCCTAGCCAGAGCAATAAGACAAGAGAAAGACATCCAAGGAATCCAAATAGGAAAAGAAGAAGTCAAACTATCACTATTTGCAGATGATATGATAATATACATAGAGAACCCCAAAAAGTCCACAGAAAAACTAATTCAACTCATCAATCAGTTCAGTAAAGTGGCAGGATACAAAATCAACACGCAAAAGTCAGTAGCCTTCCTATACACAAACAATAAATCTGAAGAAGAAGAAATCAAAAAAAAAATCCCTTTTTTTATTGAAACAAAAAAAATCAAATATTTGGGAATAAATCTAACAAAAGAGGTAAAGGACCTATACAAAGAAAACTATAAAACACTGTTAAAAGAAATAGAAGAAGACACAAAGAAATGAAAAGACATCCCCTGCTCATGGATTGGAAGAATAAACATTATTAAAATGGCCATCCTTCCAAAAGCAATATACAGATTCAATGCTATTCCAATCAAAATCTCAATGGCATTCTTCAAAGAAATAGAACAATTATTGATGAAATTCATATGGAATCACAAAAAACCCCGAATAGCCAAAGCTCTCCTGAAAAAAAAAAGAAGGAAATGGAGGCATCACACTCCCAGACTTCAAACTATACTACAAAGCCATAATCATCAAAACTGCATGGTATTGGAACAAGAACAGACATACAGACCAATGGAATCGAATAGAAAATCCAGAAATAAACCCACAGATTTATGGTCAACTAATCTTTGACAAAGGAGCAAAGACTATGCATTGGAGCAAAGAAAGTTTGTTCAATAAATGGCGCTGGGAAAACTGGGTTGCTAAATGCAAAAGAATGAAGCTTGACCACTACCTCACACCATACACAAAAATCAACTCAAAATGGATTAAAGAACTAGACATAAGACCTGAAACCATAAAATATATAGAAGGAAATATAGGCGAAACACTATGTGATTTGCACATCAAAGACATCTTTACAGACACATCACCCAAAGCAGTGATAGTGAAGGCAAAGATAAACAGCTGGGACTACATCAAATTAAAGAGCTTCTGCACAGCAAAAGAGACAATAACAAAAACAAAGAGAAACCCCACCAACTGGGAGAACATTTTTGCACCCAACACTAATAATAAAGGACTGATCACAAAAATCTGCAAAGAGCTGATGAGACTCAACAACAACAAAGAAAATAACCCAGTCAAAAAATGGGCAGAAGAGCTAAAAAGAAACTTCTCCAAAGAGGAAATGCAATTGGCCAACAGGCATATGAAAAAATGTTCAACATCACTTGTCATCAGGGAAATGCAAATCAAAACTACCATGAGATACCATCTTACACCAGTGAGAATGGCACATATTAAAAAAACTAGCAACAACAAATGTTGGCGAGGGTGTGGAGAAAAAGGAACTCTTCTGCACTGTTGGTGGGAATGCAAACTGGTCCAACCACTGTGGAGAGCTGTGTGGAGATTTCTGGACCTACTAAACATAGAGCTTCCATATGATCCAGCAATTCCACTACTAGGTATTTACCCTAAGGACACAGAAACATCAATTCCAAAGAACACCTGCACCCCTATGTTTATAGCAGCACTATTTACAATAGCTAAGCTTTGGAAGCAACCCAAATGCCCAAAAATGGATGACTGGATCAAGAAGATGTGGTACATATATACCATGGAATATTACTCAGCATTCAAAAAAGATAAACACATGCAATTTGCAGCAACATGGATGGCGCTGGAAGGGATCATGCTCAGCGAAATAAGCCAGAAAGAGAAAAAGAAAAATAACGGATGGTCTCACTCATAGCAGGAATCTAGAAAACTTAAATAAGGGACCAGGAAAATGAATAACTATAAGAAAGTGAAAATCAAAATAAACAAAAAACTATGAATCAGAGACACTTTTTGGGGGTTGCGGGGTGGGAGGGGAGGGATTGGGATCAGATTGGGGGGTTGCAATTGTATGGGAAATATAAAAATAAAAATTATTAAAAAAAAACATAACCCCATCCAATCCTATCCATGTTGTCACAAATAGTAAATTTCATCTTTTTAAGTTGCAAAATAACAATTCATTGTATAATATATATGTGTGTGTGTGTGTAATATATATATATATATATATATATATATATATATAAAGAAGAGTAGATAGATAATATATATATCACATCTTCTTTATTCACTCATCTGTCATTGGGCACTTAGGTATTTTCCATAACTTGTCTATTGTGAATAGTGCTGCAATGAACATGTGAGTGTCTAAATGTATGTTAATTTACAACAAAGGAACCAAGAGAATACAGTGAAGAAAGGAAAGTTTCTTCAAATGTGGTTGGGAAAATTGGAAAGTCACATGCCAAAGAATGAGAGCAGACCACTATCTTACACCATGCACAAAAATTAACTCAAAATGGATTAGAGACTTGGATATAATGTTGGAAGCCATAATATAGGCAAAAACCCATGGCATTGGCTTCAGGGATGGCTGCCTTAAGGGAGTTATCTAAATGATAGAGAAAACAAAAGCAAAAATAAATAAATGGGACTACATCACACTAAAAGGTTTCTGCACAGTGAAGAAAACTACACTTTTTTAACACAAAAAGTAACCCTATTGGGTGGGAAAAAATATCTGCACATCATACATCTGACAGAGGCTAACAATGAAGACCCATAAAAAACTCATGCAGCTCAACAAGAAAACAAATAACCTAATCAAAAATAGGCAGAAAATTTAGATAGATACTTCCCTAAAGGAGACATACAGACATCCACAAGGCAAGTGGAAAAAATGCTCATCAATACTTACCAGGCAAATGCAAGTAAAAAATACAATGCAATACTGACTTACACGTTATGATCCATGACAAAGAACAAACAAACAAAAACAAAACAGAAAGAAGTGTTGGTGACAATATGTAGAGAAAGGAAACTAGTACACATTCAGTGGGAACACAGACAGGTCCAGTGGCTACGGAAAACACTATGGAGACTCCCCAAAATATTAAAAATAGATCTACCATATATGATCCAGCAATTCTACTCATAGGTGTAATACAAAAGCACTGTTCTTAATATGGCCTGTCTGCCTAGAAATCTAGCTAACCAGAAAACAAGTTACTGAGTTAGGGAAATACCCAATGCCAGTCTGCTTTAAACTTCTATGTCAAATGAAAAACCTAACCTAATCTACTCTCATTATCCTCCCCCACCTAAAGGGAAGGAAAAATCCTGAGTAGCACTTGGGAAGTTCACAGTTCATTGTCATAGATTTACTGAAAGATTGAAATCTAATTATAGGACTATAGAATGCTTTCCCTTTCCATATACTTCACCATCACACTACTAAAAATGTGTTTATAGTAGGTCCTTTTACCTCATATATCAGTCCAGTAATCAAGAAAAATTACAAGATATACCAAAATGCAAAAATCACAACTTGAAGATACTAGACATAGCAGCGGTGTTGGAATTATCAGACTGGGAATTTAAAACAATTATGATTAACATGTTAAGGGGGGCCTCCCTAGTGGTGCAAGGGTTAAAGACTCAGTGCTATCAAGCAATCACCAGCCATGGCAGCGCAAGCTTGATCCCTGGCCAGGGAGCTACCCACATGGCAAAGTAGACCTCTTCTGTCTCTCCCGCTGCTCCCCTCAACAGTGTATTTCAGTCAGTCTACCTGTTCGGTTCACCACTCTGTCTCTGGTGAATCCTCTCACGGCCCCCATACCTCTGGCCTGTATCCCAGCTCTTGCATGCATATATAAATTAAAAAAATAAAATATGTCTACTTGAATCAAGAGAATTTTTGTTTTATGTGTGTATTTATATTACATATAATATACATTATATATAATTTTCCCACTCATAAACTTGAAAATGGAAACACTTTGTTCTGTCTTCCTTCCTTGAATGTGGCAGAATATGGTTCATCACTGCATGTCAGAAATATTGATAATCATGCATATTTTCCACAAGTATTATGGAGCATTTGCAATGTGTTCAAAATTATGACTGAATGTTGGAGATAAAAGGAAGTGTTGGTGATGATGTGTAGGAATTGCCCATGGTATACCAAGGCATTTACTGTATTAAAAATTACTTGGTTGAAAAAATGTCATTACCCCCGACTCAGGCATGCTACTGGGATCACCTTCAGTAGTGGGTGATGATTCAGCAAAATTTTATCAAGAATTTTATCAATATTAGAAATTGGCCTTCTGTCTTTAGGTGGGTAACAGCATCACTGTTGTGGAAAAAGGGGAGAGAAAGAGTAGATTCAGGGAGGATATTCGAGGGGAAAAAATATGTGGAAAGATAAAATAGTTGGAGTAAGGAATGAAATTCCATCCTGATGTTAGAGGATGGAATGTAAAAGAGATGGGACTGAAACAACATTTACATTTTTCCACATCAGCAAGATTATTTGAATTAAAGCATGTGGAATGATTTTCCTGATATTTAGAAGTAACTCAGTGGCCTTTCTACTCAGGTCCTGAGACCTCTGAAAAAATTCAGGGATGATATGCAGATGTGTCATTTCCAATTAGGTATAAGCAGCAGTGTCGCTGCTATCAAGGAACGGACTCACATCAGAATCTAGCCATTAAACATGTATTGCTCTGATGCATATGGCTGAAAATGAGTTTTCTCAGTTTCCTCCATCCTCATCATTAAACAAAACAATGGGAGAAAAAAAGGCATAGAATTTTCTCTCTCCATGTTTCCAGTACTGCGATATCTCGGTAGAACAAAACAGATGAGTCAATTTAAATCTCTAGGTTTCCTTTCTTCCTGTCCAAGAAAAGTGATTATTTCTAGATACTGACATAAGCTCTGACATACACAAAATAAGAGCCTGCTTGTCCTATTATGTATGAATCCAAGTATAATCCTCTGGGTTAGTGTGGAAAGCTAAGTCAAATATAACAAGGGACCTTTAGATTGGGAATGGAGTCAGAAATGAGTACAACACAAACATATTAAAGGGAGGCAATTAAATGCAAACAAACACTATTGCAGTTTTCTCCTAAGGAAATATAATTAGATTGCCAAGTAGATTGCTTTTGGATTATTTGGATTAAGTGTTGCATTCTTGAAAGCTTAGCGACTTCCTGGCATTTCATTTCCTTGGAAACCACAAGTTTCCACTGCTGTAGGCTATGCAGATTTTCTCATAGGCTTTGGGCATTTTATACAGTGCTTTTGTTTCCAAGACTGGGAATTTTAGCATTAGAAAATAGGACATTGACAAGAAGAACAACGATTAAGGTCAAAGAGCTCTGGCTGATTTGGAAAGTCTGGGCAAGCATCATCATCATTGTGACCTCAAAATGCACACACACTAAGTCCCACAGATCAAGTAGTATCAACAGACTTCCTTGCACATAAAATGATCATTTAATAAAACTGTACAACTACATTAGATAACACCTGCAATAGTTAACTCAAGACCTTTCATTTGCTTTCATTTTTGCTCACTTTTCAGCCCATGAGACCTTGAGAAATAACCTTTATTTACCACGCTTTTAGTTTCACAGTGAGTTGAAAGTCACCTCTCAGGAGGAAACACTCCTGAGATTTCACCTGTGTCTTATTAATAAAGTTTTCCATTTACAAAAAGAAACCCAGGCATCTAAATGAGGAACTTTTCTGCGTACATAATAAGAGATGAAAAGGAGAAGGCCAGAGAGATGCCAGTGGCAGAGATTCATTGGAAAAGCAAAAATAACACAAAACAAAAACAAAAAGCCAAGTTGCCACTGAATGCCTGGTTGAACTAGATGGATCCACCAAAGAGTTTGTATAATTGGAGCTCACTGATGGTGTGAACTTGATGGAGTAAAGAATCACTTGTCAAATACATGGACATACAACTGTGAAATAGGTGCAGACATAATATATTAACTGCTCTGCTTGAAGCTGGAAGTGTTTTTTTTTATTTTTTCCCCTTAAATTCTGAGTTTAGTATACCCTGGGAAAGTAAGCAGTTTCTCTTCACAGGGCTGTCCTTAGCAAAATTATGACATGAGGAGTGAGGTTGTATTACTCCTCTTGTATGTTGGCCACCAGACAAAGGTATCTATAGCTTTTTTTTTTTTTTTTTTTTAAGGATTCAGGTAAGTCTGTCCAATGCAGATCAATTCTGAGGTTTGAACTAACTGGTTAAATTATCCCCAACCTCCAACATGGACTTCTCTTCTGCATTCTGCAACTTTTGCCTTGTGTTCAAGTGAACTTAATTCTTTGATTAATAGATGGGTATCAACCACTCTTAATGTGAATTGGTAAAACCTAGTGGTATATTGATAGTCTTATTAGATGATTTCTGGAAGTTTCTATCATCCCAACATGGAGGTTTTAGCAAAACAATCAGTAACGGAGATATTTGGTATACAGCACTGTTTTTGCTGCCTATCTCTGAACAATGGAATGGGGAGGTAGAAGCTGTCTGAAGACTGTCTCATGTTGCAGTCCAGAGAACAGCCCAAAGTAAAGCTTTATGTAAGGGGTCAGCAAACTTTTTATAAATGGGCAGATGATAAATATCTTAGGCTTTGCAGGCTACAAGGTCTCTGTTGTAACTTCCCAACTCTGCTGTTGTAGTGGGAAACACCATAGACAACACATAAAAAAACAGAAATAGCCGTGTTCCAAGAAAACATGTTTTAAAAAAATAGGCAGTGGACAGTCTATAGTGTGCTGACCTCTGCTTTACACTAATCAAAGGAAAACACCACTGACCTATCTGTCTCAGATGAAAGAGACTGAACATCCAGGCATTTGGAGAAAATAAAAAAAGCATTCCTTTTCAAAGAAGATACTTGTGTATATATGATTGTGTCCATATATCCAGACTTATACAAATATTCACATACATACACACACACACAAACACACACACATAATTCACAAAACTTTATTTACCAGACCCTTTAAATTATAATCTTTTCATCTGGATTTGCACTTTTAGTTTAGCTAAGGGAGAACTGTGTTTCACAGAATGTCAATCTTTATGTATTTCTGCCTTGACATGGGTCACAGGACATATTCAATTAAATCTTAATGAAGATAGGCTGGAAGCAACCACCATCTTTTTACACTCCTGGTATTGGTTCAGGAACTGCTGGTTCACCTTATTGGTCTGAGGCAGCTGCTGAGTCCTCAGCTTCTCTAACTCCTCTAACTCCTAACTCTAACTCCTCTAACTCCTAACTCCTCTAACTCCTCTAACTCTAACTCCTCTAACTCCTCTAACTCCAGACCTCATCCTTAACTTTTCCAGATCCTGGACAGGTTTGTAAGCAGTTATATGGAGAAAGACAGCAGCTTGTTCTGCAGCAGTTCACTCGCATTAGTGGAGTTGGGGTCCTCAAAGCAACGGAGGCAGACACAGTTACCAGTTTGTCCTTGGGGGCTCCAGCTTACCATGCAAGTTTCTATTCACTCTGCTCTCCCCACTTTGCATCCATCTCTCCTTCCCAAGTGCCATTTCAACTAAATAAGGCCCACCAGCTGGTGAAGCAACTGTGTTACACGGGCTGTTTAACCCATTCCCACAATTGCATAAAGTGAAACTCCTATTAAAAAAAATAATAATAACCTGTTCTATATAAGTCATAGTGATTCTGATCAACTCCTAAGAAATTCCCCATTCAAACAAAAGAAATCTAAGAATTATCAATTAAAACTAAGAGGAGTTTAGATTACTATAATAGGAACAATTGTTTCTCCTTGTGAAGTTCACATGTTTCTATTCAACCTGAAGATTCTATAAATGCTATATTCTATAATGATTATGACCTGTGTATTCACAGGGCATGAACTCTGATTTATTTCCTTCTCCTCTATGTCCAATGACAGACATTAGTGAGGTGGCTGGTGGAAGGACAGTAATGCTGCTTTCTGACTCAAAACTAAGCAAAGCCATCTGGCCTTAGAGGAATTAAGTCTACATCATTGACCTCAATTAGCACCAGACTTTAACCAGCTGCAGAAATAAAAGCCATAATTAATCCAATTGTTCCCTCTTTATTCCCAATTATGATATCCTATCCATATTTACCTTGTGAAACCCAAAAGTTCACTCTCTTGGGAAAGCTACATCGGGGGACATTATATCATAGTATCATCACTATTACATATGAAAAGATTCCCAAGATTTTCTCATTTTAATTCTCATCAAAGTCATTTCCCCAAACCCATACCATGTTAGATAAGAAAATTATCTTCTAGAGAACTGAAGTCATGTACCCATTTAATTCATGAGAATTCATGTGCACTGCCTCTAAACTTATCCTGGCCCTCATTCCCATGCTCTATGCTCTTGCTTGGATTCCTAGGAAAGAAATCCTTTAGGAAAGAAAAGCTCATGTTAAATAAGATAATTTTGTTTGTTACATAATAATTTTCCATGTAAAGTACATTCAAATCTCATTCACTTGAGTGACTGGACAAGTTACATTGTGTTTTCTACTTTCTGCTATTCTTATTTTCCTCTTTAATAACATTTTGAATACTAAGGGAACTCTATTTAACCTGTCAACCACTTAAATACTCCTACTTGTTATAGAGGTTTGTCTACTAGACTCAGGGCATGGACTCTAGATTATTTGCAACAAGTATCCCATATGTAAGCTTCTTGATGGATCAGCTAATTTGTGTTTATTTCTACTATCCTGTAGACCAGCTTACATAAGAAACTACATCTAAATGGATGAATACCCTGTTATCTCATGCAATGCTATATGTTTCTATTAAAATCAGCAGTGATTTTACCTGAAAACCTTTGTGTAAAATATTCATAAACATAGACAAATGGCTGCCAGATAGACAAAAGTAAATTAAATGTGACTGATAGGTCAAAACTGCTGAGATTTTGGAAATGGATGTGGTAGGCTGAAAATAGCCCTTAAAGATTCAGTCCTAATTTCTGGAACCTGTAAATGTTACCTGATTTGAAACTCTTGGCAGATGTAATTATCTTGAAATTGGAAGATCATCCTGAATGAACTGTGTACACCCTACATGCAATCACAAGTGTCAACATAAAGGAGAGACAGATTAGACACATAGGAGAGAAGGTACTGTGATGATGAACACAGAGACTGAAGTGATGTAACAACCTGCCAAGAAATGCTGGCAGACCCCAGGCAATGGCAGAGATGTAGAGCAGAATCTCTTCTAGAGTCTCTGGAGGCACCACAGTCCTGCCAACACCCTGATTTGGATCTAGAGATACAAGATTTCAGGGGTTTGGCCTCCAGATTGTGAAACGATGTATCTCTATTTGTTTCAAGCCACCAATTGGTGGTGATTTGTTACAATAGCCATAGGAAACTAATACATAAAGTTTGGCATAAAATGGAAGTTTTCTGTTAGATTAACTGATTCTGTAGGATTTATTGGCAGAACCTCCCAATGCAGGACAGCAAAACTGCAACTGGAAAGATTTTCTTTGGTCCATGTGGATACTGGTTGCCTTCCTTAGGAAGCTGAGGTACATACAGCAATCCTTCCAGTAATCACACAGCATGAAGTCCAACCAAGTTATTCCATGATTAGGTCTTGATGGAAGTAATAAATTCCTAAGTCTCCTGGTTCCAGGACTTTTGCCAATAAAACCCTTGAATATCTGCCATCATTTTTATGCTATAGTGGTGACAGTGGATTTATGATATAAAGATGGCAGAATAAGATTTTTGTCTCCCACTTCAAAACCACTTCCTGTCAAAGGATAAGAAGAACAGAAATTCCATACTTTCTATAAATCAGTTGATTTTCATAATTAAGAAGGGCAGAAGTATGGATTTGTGGAAATAGGTCAAACATTTGTGTTTGCAGAGCTCAGTATTCCAAAATAGGTGATAAATGTTAAGGAGCACGTCAGTTTCATTTTGAGAACAAATGGAGTAAAAGTAGGAACTTCTGTCTTTCACTTTCATTTCATTTCTCCAAGGGGAACAGTGGGGAAGATAGACAATATAAAAAGCTATGTTTAGAGCACTACATTACATAAGGTAATAGTAGCGAGGTGAAAGGAATTATGGGTACAGGGGGACATATTCTAATTTCATATTTGCTCTTATGGTATACAATACTGTATGTTTTAAATGCTTATGTTAACAGAACTAAAATAATAGAAAACTTTGCAAATTATGCTGAGGAAAACACACACACACACAACACCCCAAAGCAAATCACCAAATAGTGACATACTGTTTAAAAAAAATTTATATTATAAAGCATAAAATATGACAAAACATAGTCCAAACATATTTTCTAATAACATATACAAATGGGATAAGATCATCTAATTAAAAGTTCAAAGTACTCAAATTTTATCACAAACTAATGTTGAATTAGATGCTATATACAACAGATACATCTAAAAGAAAGTAACGTAAACATGGAGAAACTTCTTAAAGTTAAAGCAACCACAAACCAGGGAAATGCAATAAAATTAAGACAAGGTATAGGTTCTTATTGCTATAAAATGTTGAATTTAGTACCTGAAGCATTAAGTGCAACAATTAAGACGCTTTGTAACAAGACAAATAATCAACACTAAAGATATGACATTGATGAATAACTACAAGCAAAAGAACAAGACCCATGTGCAATTACAATTATAGTAAATATTTTATAGTAAATCTTTTACAAAAATATTTATAGTAAATATTTTTCTAAAATATTTACTACAGGAATTTACTAGTCATAGGGGATATTTTTAAAAGATTTATTTATTTATTAATCCATAGAAGAGCTGGGGTACAGGTCAGAGGTACGGGGAGATGAGAGGACTCACCAAGGCAGAGTGGGGAACAGAACAGGTAGACTGACTGAAATATACTGCTGAGGGGAGCAGCAGGAAAGACAGGAGAGGTCTGCTGCTCCATGTGGGTAGCTCCCTGGCTGGCCGGGGTATCAAACCCATGCCACAGTGGCTGTGGACAGCTACCTAGGTTGCGTCCCAACCCCTTGTGCCACCAGGGAGACCCCATGGAATTTAATGCACTTTTCTTCAATCCAATGTAGATGAAAATAAAATATAACTATGAACATAGAAAATCAAAATGACACAGCAAGATATATCTACTTGAAACTTATCAAATTTTATAATTTAAAAAGAGATGTTTCTGTCCACTGCATAATGACTATATACAAGGCCTCAAAGAAAACCACAATAAGTTCTTCCTTTTATAAACACTCTGATAACTACCTTATAAAACTAAAAATTAATAGTATAACTTGAACATTAAAAAATAAAAAAAAAGAGGGCCTCTCCCGGTGGCGCAGTGGTTGAGTGCTGGGGTATGAAGCTGCCCACAGCCTTTGTAGCACTGATTCCATCCCCAGCTGCCGGCAAGGGTCCTACATGGCGCAACAGACTTCCTCTGCCTCACCTGCTACTCCCTTCAGCAGTGTATTTCATCAGTCTGCCTGTTCTATTCCCCATTCTGGCTCTTGTAAATTCTCTCACCCTCCCACGCTTCTGACTGTACCCAGTGCTTGTATAAATAAATAAATAAATAAATAAATAAATAAATAAATAAATAAATAAATAAATCTTTAAAAAAAAAAAATAAAAAAACTCTTCCAATTGGAAATTGTAATGCTTCCAAATAAACTTTGTCAAGTGGGAAATCACAAGTAAAATTTCAGAAAATCTAAAAATAGTGATAATGAAAATGCTATAGAGCAGAACATATTTAATATAATCTTCCAGAATAAGAAAAAAAATGGTTAGAAAGATTAAAAAAAGTAAACAACACTTTTCAATGCACTTGTTTTGAGTCTAGTAGTACCAGGAATCAAGACAAACCAAGTATAAAAGAAAAAAACCTACAAATATTTCACAAGCACATAACACACAAATATACAACAAAAGATTAGTAAGCCAAATCCAACAATATATAAAAAGAATTAGACACTGTGACTAAGTGGAATTTATTCCAGCTATGCAAGACTGATTCAACAGAAAATCAATCAATGTAATCCACTATAGAAAAAAAAGCATATGATTACATCAATTGATTGTAAAAGCATTTGGAAAAAACCCAACATCACTCATGATAAAAAAAAAGTAAGCAAATGAAGAATAGAAAACTACCTCAAATTAGTGAAGAACATTATAAAAACCCTACAGCTAGAAATACACAAATGTGAAACACTAAAGCATTCTCCCTGATTTCAGGAACAAAGCAAGTCAGCCTTTACCACTCTTATCTGACATAGTACTAAAAATTTTATTTGCTCTTACAGGATAGATGGGTGGATACAGGGATGAATGGATGGATAGGTGTAAGGACAGATAGATGATAGCCCACTAGCTGGCTAATTAGAATGCAGATCATGAAGCAATAAAGCTATCATTCCTATTGTCACATGATCTTACTATCTATATAGATAACCCCAAGATATGTACAAAATAACTCCTAGAAACAATAGAATTTAGCTGTCACAGAATACAAGATCAACATGCAATAATCACATTTATATACTAACAATTCACATGCAGAAACCAAAATTAAAATTTTAATACCATTTATATTTGTGTCAAAGAAAATAAAATCCCAGGTATATACTGAGCAAAATATGTATAGGACCTATATGCTGGAAATTATAAAATACTGATGGAATAAAGCAAGAACTTTTAAAACAAAGAGAGGAGACATATCACTTTCATGGTTTGGAAGATTCAACATAGAAAGTTTAACCAAGTTGATCTATAGGTTCCACGTAGTTCCTACCAAAATTCCACTAATTATTCTTGTAGATACAGGTTTATTCTAAAATTTTTATAGAAAAAGGATAGTTTACAGAGTGGGAGAAAATATTTGTCAACCACAAATTTGACAAAGATTCAGTATCTGCAACAATTCCTATCAGAAAATGGGAAAAATATATAAAAAGACATCTAATAGGTACATGAAAAGATAGTCATCATTAATCACATAAATAAATGCAAATTAAAACATTAAATGTAACTTTAAATGAATGAAAATTAAAACCAATACATACTCACTAGGAATGACTAAAGTAAAAAAAAAAATACTAAAGTAAAAAAAAAAAAACTAAGACTAACAAGTGGTGTTAAGAATGCAAAGATCGGGCCTCCCTGGTGGCGCAGGGGTTAAGACGCAACCTATGAAGCTATCCGCAGCCACTGCAGCATGAGTTTGATCCCTCACCAGGGAGCTACCCACATGACGCAGCAGACCTCTCCTGCCTTGCCCACTGCTCCCCTCAGCAGTGTATTTCTGTCGATTTGCCTGTTCTGTTCCCCACTTTGCCTCTGGTGAATCCTCTCACCCACCATACCTCTGGCCTATATCCCAGTACTTATATGCATAAATAAATAAATCTTAAAAAAAAAAAAAAAAACAGAATGCAAAGATCCTGGATCACTCACACATTACTAGTTGGAATATAAAATGGTATAGCAACTCTGGAGAATAGTTTTGTAATTTCTTAAAGTATGAAATATACAACTACTTCTGACCCACCAATTGCTGGCTTGGGCATTTCCTCAGAGAAAACATGTTCACACAAAAATTTGGCCAGGAGGAACAAACATAAGGGATCTTGCCATAAGTGGCCTGGATTGGGGAGCCTATTTGTCTTGGTGGGCAAATAATGTTTCCCTTACTCAAACAACTGGAAACCTTATAGCAGCACTATTTACAATAGCTAAGCTTTGGAAACAACCCAAATGCCCAAAAATAGATGACTGGATCAAGAAGATGTGGTACATATACACCATGGAATATTACTCAGCATTCAAAAAAGATAAACACATGCAATTTGCAGCAACATGGATGGCGCTGGAAGGGATCATGCTCAGCGAAATAAGCCAGAAAGAAAAAGAAAAATACTGGATGGTCTCACTCATAGCAGGAATCTAGAAAACTTAAATAAGGAACCAGGAAAAAGAATAACTATAAGAAAGAAAATATCAAAATCAACAACTATGAACCAGAGACACTCTATGGGGGGTGGGGGAGGGGGAAAGGAGGGCTTGGGGTCAAAATAAGGGGGTTGGAATTATATGGGAAATATAAAAATAAAATTAAAATAAATAAATAAATAAATATCCATATAATAGGGACCCATAAAAAATGGATACTTACCCTTCAATAGTTAAAATGATTGTAATCATTTCATACATTCTAATAAATTATAATACAAAATGTATTAAATGAGAAATTAAAATCATTTATACATTATGCTACAAATGTTAAATCACCTAAAAGCATGTTTTTGTATATTACTCACATAAACTATATGAAGCATATATATACATGCATATATAAGCTATGTGTTTTAAATAGCATCGGAACAAGGTATACACCATTTTAAATGAATTCTTCTAATTTTACAAGAGTTTAAGCTGGATTTTCTTTTACTTCCAATTGAACATATTGTAGTGATACACACTATTATACAAAACACTGTAGAATAAATGGGAAGGCACATTACAGTCTATTTTCCCATATTCAGATGTGTTATACATATTTGTCCCTAGCAGAACAGCATACTACAAGTAACAGAAGCATGTGACTTACCTTAATTCACCCCATTAAATTGACTCTGGAACATGGTTTTGACCAATAACATCAAATCCAGTTCTCCTAAATAAAAACACCAAAACATTGTTTCACATATTTTACAATCTTCCCCAGAAGCTTAAAAAAACTTCTTATGGGGAACTATAAGAAAGCACTATCTCTAAATTATACTAGATTTTATAAACAATAGAGATTTTCATCTTCACATCAATGTATGGACAGCATACAATAATAACTTTTAAATGGGGAGAAATTTTATCTAATCTACCACCCCTTATTTAATACCAGAGAGGTAAAATGACTTGTCCAGATCATAAACTAGTAAGAGGATGATTTAGATTCCTAAATTCAAGTTTAAAATACTTTACATTACACCATACGGCCAAATACTAAATAAAAATGTACTAAAGTGCTTTCAAAAGATTAGTGTGGATTCCTAGTCCATGAAATGTTGATACCCTAATGTAGTTCATCTTCCCTTGCTAGTGGTGCAGACAACAATATTTGTGAGGAATATCCTCTGATCTGTAAAAACAAAACCTGGGTGTTGTATAAACCAACAACCAATATCTACATATTGTTTAATGGACAAGAACAAATAGACTGTGTTCTCATTAAAGAGCTTTCTGTGATGGCTCCAGAGTATGCTCATAAATGTAATTTACTCTCTGGCTGTTAAGGTCTCCTGACTAATTGTTCCCTGGTCCCTTGATTGTCTTAAACAAGCACTGTTGACTGGCTTAAAATATCAGGTGACTCAATTTTGCAGCAATACTGAATGCATATTTTTCAGAATAGTCTTATAAATCTAGAGAGTACGCCATTTCCATCAAAAAGATAAAACAGCAGAGAGATATGCCAGGCTCAGAAATAAACCCTCACTAACAGTTATGAGCTAATAAAAGCATTTATAACATATATACCCAAAATAATCAGACACTATATTCTCAGATTCTGTGGTTTCACTATGACTATAGCCCAGAGTGATTTTTAAAATCATTCACCTTATGAAAGTCTTTGTCTTTGAATATGCCCTGGAAAGAGAGAATGGTGTGGCTGGAATCCAAGTTCAACCAACATGACCTTAAATGTTACTTATTGTCATGTGTGCAATAAAATTAATAATAGTTTCTATCTCAAAGTTATTTTATTTCTGAACCAGCACTTAGTCTGCCTACAATCAACAAGTAGGATCTCAATAAATGAATGCTAGCCAGGTGTCAGGGTCTTTGCTCTTTTGACATCATGTGGAGATGGGTATTACATGTTTTTGGTTGGCTAATGAAATGGTGGAGGAAAAAAAAAAAAAGACAAGGTAAGTAGAATACATAGTTATAAGTCAAGTTCTTCAGAGATTCAGGGAGGCATCAAGTCACAGTCAATCTAGGAGGACTGGAAATTGTTTCATGAAGGAGGAATGATCTAAGACTTATAAGATGAAATTTTGAAAATATGGAAGTGGAGATATATATCACATTTTTTTTGAGCATACTGCAAACTCCAGTTTGGTTGAAATAAATAGTGAAAATCTGAATTGGAAAAAAGAAACTGATAGCATTAGTACAGCAGGACACTGTGTGAAATATTAAACTAATTTCCTGGAAGACATGAGCTAAGTGGCTGATGTAATGGAGCTTATAGCTAAATGGAGGAGATATATGAAGTATAAATAAATTAATACTGATAATATAGTCGGGTCATGATAAAACAAGGTGAAAGTGTAGGGCAAGATAAGGGCTGATATCCTATACAGTGACAACTAGATACTGTGAGGTGGTGAATTTTAAATAAAGTTTGAATTAAGAGAAAGTCTTTGCGGCAGAAAAAAAAATTGCAATGTTGAAAGAAGAGCAAGATAGCCAGAGTGGCTAGAAGGGAGTGAAAAGCACAGGAAGACATGGGGAAACAAATGAGAGAGGAAAGTGTAGTTCAAATTTTGTAAGCCCTTTCATGTCATGGCTGGGAATTTAGATTTTATCATCAAAAAAATGAAGTGTTTTGATTTCCTCCACACTCTAGAATATGTCGATCTTAATGCTTTTCTCTTAGTTTCTAAGACATTAAAAGCAAGATTAAAAACTGTCTCTGTCTTGGTATTCTATTTTTGACTCTACGGGAAATTTGGATTTCTTTTAACGTTCTATTATTAGAGTTAGTATTTCAGTATCAGTCATCTAAAGAGAGACAACTTTGGGTAGGGTACTGGACTTAGACAATGGCTTTTAGCAAATGTGGAAATGTCCATATTTCTCTAGACTGTTACCTTGGGCGTGGATTTCAAGAAGTTTAGTTGTTCCCAAATGCATCTCAATCACCCAGAACATGTAAAAAAGTAATGATTCTCCTATTTCATTCCCAGTCTACAGAGTTAGAATGGGTAGAGGAAAAATGGAAATGGAGCATGGGAGGAGGGAAAAAAAAATACAAACAAAACCTATGTTGTGGGTAATCTGAGCAATGAGAAATTTAAATGTCTCTTTCTAGTTGATGTTCAGGGTACTCTTCTGCCTTCCGCTTACATTTCCATCCCCAGTCCTTCATGTTAGTGAACAGGGACCTCCGTCACAGGGAAGAATCCCATGAAACTTACTTTGGCTAAGCAAGTTTAGTCCATTTTTATTTTTAGCATTAGTTTCCATTTTACTATCTTTGAGACAATCTTATTTTTAATGTTACAGCCTGCCCTCTGCTGCTCTGTGGGGAAATCAAAAATAATTTTGATTTTATTTGAGCTCAGGAGTCATTAGTAAGAAACTAAGAAGGAATTAAGATTAAAAGAAGGAAAAAAATGAATCAAAACTTAGAGATTCAGGGTACTCACCGGGTAGAAATCTTTTCCATTGTCAGCCTTGCAAAGTCATGACATACTTTATGCAGAAATCCTGAGATTTCTTTCATGGGGAGAGCAATCAGAATATATAATTAATCTGACACCAGAAAACCACAGCTACTTAAGCTGACACTTGCTCTGTCCAATGCAGTACAGAACTTGTTGAAAGTCCGTATTATGCCTTTTCGCTTTTAGGAGAAACCTGTACTGAACTAGCACCTGCTTGCGATCACTGAAAGCAATCCAAAGAGGGTTTCCGCTTTTGCGACAAAGGCGAAAACAAAACTGGTCTGTCTTTGTTTTCCGGCTGTTGCTCTGGAGGCAGAGGCAGCTGCACCTGAACAGCAAGTGGGACCCGCCAAGCCCCTTCCCCAGGACTACACTCAGCGTCTCCGCATCAAGGTGCCAGAGCTTTGAACTGTGTCCACGAGCATCTGTGCTTTATCTCGATTTATTTTGTGCCTCCGTTTACACCACCTCGCGGCCTCGGGTTTGCTCGCTGTCTTCCCAGGTCTGGTAAGTGAAACTCGGCGGGACCCGTTACTTGCGCTTTACACAGGCTGAGTGTTCATCCTGCATTTCCTATATGTTAGTGTTAATTTACTTTTATGTCATTTAGGATTTAGTATGATTTGATAGGTTAACTTGGGGTCTAGGAATTTGCAGAAATGTTTCCATATTAGTTAATGACTCTTCCGTCTTTGCTTTACTCCATTTCAGCTTATGAAAGTTCTATAGAAACTCTACTTCTGGGTAGAAAGGAAAACCTGTATGAACCTACCAGGCTGGGTAGCTTCACTGTTGGTTCCAGGCAGCTTGAAAGAGAACCTTTGAGACCTTGGCATCGTCACCACAGGTTTTTTAATAGTAGGCAGGGGACACTAACCAGCAGGGCCGTGGCGAACCTCCATATGCTCTTTCCTCTGGGCTTTCCCCTGCGTTCTCTCGTGGTTTCTTCCTCTCCTAGCATCGTTTGTCCTCTCAGCCCCTCTCTGGCGCAGCCATCTCTGTTGATGCCGCCCTTATAGCCTCAGCCTCCCAGCCTAGGTGTGCCCCCCTACGCATGCGCACACGTACTCCAGGTGTTCGCCATCAGGCACGCCTGGCGGCACCCAAGCGCCTCCCGCATTAGTACAATCAAGGCCTCAGGTGATAGCCACAGAGGCCAAAAGGGTAAAAGCCTGAGTATCTTCCTTTACCTTACATTGTACTTTACAAAGAGGGAAACAAAGGTCCTTCTAAACTCTGCATGGCCCGTTGAATTACCTCTTTGCTTAAGGGCATTTTTCCTGCATTATTTTGTTATTTTATGTTATGCTGTACTATGTTAATTTCTCCTGGCTTGGGTGAAACCCTAGCCGTTTTCTAAGCAGTTGCCACATAGTATTTGTGGAGATGGGTTGTGCATACAAGGGGAAGCTGAGGAAACTATCACTTGTAAAAGGCAGGACTGGACACAGTGCAGGTTTTCTGATCCAGCAGACCGGGTAAAGGAGGAGTCAGAGTCCTCAGTGGCTTTTGCAGGTCTTTTATTTAGATTTACCAGGCACACGGCAGGCAGGGGTGCTGGGGGGCCGGGAGGCTGGCAGTCCTTCCAGGCCCCAGCAAATCCTCACTCTATCTGAGCTCTCTGACATTCTCTGGGGGGGTCTCTTCTTCTTCTCTCGGCTTCCGTTCGTTCTTGGCTTCTGCTGGCGTCCCCGTGACACCACCCTTAAAAGCCCAGACTTAGCCCAGGTGAATCCCATCTACCTATGCCCACACCCTACACCAGGTGCCCGCCATCAGGCATGCATTCGGGACCACAGGGTTCCGTCATCTATCCTAATGGGGGAGGGCAGAAAAGCCGGACACTTTTTCCTTACCCTACACACTGTGGACAATGTCTCAGGTCTCTGAAGCTGCCACATACTTCCTTTCAGTCTCCACAGTCAGTAAAATCTACAGGCTGCGAACTTCCATAACTCTCAGGTATAAACCTGACCCTAGAGGCTCACACCTCCACCACTGTAACAGCATTTACCCAGCTGACTGTGACATACACGGATAAACATTGGTGGAAACACAGGACATATTTATATGTCATGGGACAAACCATAGTGTGGTATAAGACATCTCGAAAATCTCAAGAAAGGATCATTAGTGCATACATAGAGGCCTTTATAGAGAGGTGAATGTTGGCACTTTAGGAATCAAAGGAAAACAGCTGTTTGTAGTTGAGAGTGGACTGAATTCCAGTGAGGAATATATGTAAACTGACTTTAGGAAGCAAAATCTAGCATTGATACTGAGCTAAAAGAATTGAGGAGGTGATACCAAATTAAAAGAAATGAAGTAGAACTGTCTCACAGAGAAGATGATGAGAGCCTGGATGATGATGTTGAGATGAAAAAGTAGAGATGAATAAGTGGCAAGTTTTTTTTTTTTAATTTTTCCTTTGATATTAGTAATTGACTTGCCTTAATATAAGAATTAGAGTCATAGAATGTTAGAGATGGAATGGATTCTAGAATTTGTCCTCCTAATCTATTCATTTTAAAGATAGAGACGTTAGGGCCTCCCCAGTGGCGCAGCGGTTGAGCGCTGTGTTGCGAAGCTGCCTCTGCAGTGCCAGTTCGATCCCCGGCCCGTGGGCAAGGGTCCCACATGGCGCGCAGACCTCTCCTGCCGCCTGCCGCTCCCCTCAGCAGTGTACCTCAGTCTGCCTGCTCTGCTCCCAGTTCTGGCTCTGGTGAATTCTCTCACCCTCCCGGGCTTCTGACTCTACCCAGAGCTTGCATAAATAAATAAATAAATAAATCTTTAAAGATAGAGAAGTTGGGGTCTACATTGAGAAAGAATTTTAATTGAAAAAATACTGTTTTCATTTATCTCTTTTATAAGAAAATTTTGGTGAAAAAGATGATTTTCAAGGAAATATAACAAAAATAAACTAGCAATCAAAGAAGGAAATAAGAATAAAACAATAAAGTAAGAAATCTGAAATGTCAAATAATCACTTTCAAAAGATGCCAATTCCAGCTGTTTCATGGATAAATAATTTAAAATTCTAAAAGAAAGTCTACTCCTATATTATATAAACTATTTAGAACACAAAAAAAATGTCAAATCATTTAACTAGTGTAGCATAAACTCAATGTCAAAATCTGACAAGCAATGAACTTTGAAAAATTAAACTCCTATCCTACTCACGTATACAGATCCAGTTATCCTTAATAAATATTATGAAATCAAGCTCAGCAGTTTATTGAAGAATATATCAAACCTAAATGAGATTTATTCCAATAAATGGTTCGACAACATCTGCTAATTTAATTCTAAACATTAGATCAAACTTATAAAAACACGACTTCATATAATAGATGACAAAGATATCTGATAAAAGCAACTCCATAATTTAATTTTTTTAAATAAAAAGCAACATCCCACAAAAAAGAAGTGTATGACTAAAATATTGCTATTTTTAAATTGATACATTATATGCCTCAAGCAGGCCCGCACACACTTTAACAGAAATACCTCTCATGTGTATAGACCAGCAACAAGAGAAGAGAGGCACATCCACTATTAATTTAGGATTTTCCAGAATTTATAATTACTATGATAATATAAGAACTAAAACGAACTTTACGTATTACAAATAAATTTTCAAATTTTTAGTTATTATAATAGTATTTTCTAATGCCTACATGAAAAGCTAAAATAATTAACTGAAAAAATGTTATAATTGGAATTTAATAGATCAGAATATTGTAAATAACCCCCCAAATTCTTCCTTGTATACCTATAAAGTCTGGAAAATACAGAAAAATGTTAATATTCATAAAATTTACATAAAAGAGCAAATAAATATAATAAATCTAGATATACCTGTAGTAATTATTCTAATTTATTGAACAATTATTACTATGTCAGGTACAATGAGACATGCATTTATATTCATTATTTCATTTAATACTTAGTACATCTCTTTAGATGGCTACTATGGTTAATATAATCAAGAAAACTTATACTTTAAAAGGTTAAATGACCTGCTAAGTTTACTATCAACTAAATACACAGAAATAGAATATATTTTAAACTTTCTGAGTGGTCTTTTAGTAAAAAAATCTGAATATATTGAGTAATAGATAATTGAATAGGAAGATTCAGTATCATGAGATCAGTTTTCCCAATATACCTGTATATATTAAATTCTGAAGTTTATTAAATAGACTAAATAAAGAAATATGGTGCTTAAAGTTTGTGGAGGGGAAAATGAAGCCTTCTGAGGAGAAACCTCAATCATGAATATTTGGATGTATAATATAAACTATGAAAAGTTGTGAAGGTGTATTGAATGACTTGGGAAAATATTTGTCATACATATTTATGTGAAAAGCAAGATGCAATATTTTCTATGAGGTATTATTTTTCACAGTGCCTCTGCTATTTGCAGCACTGCCTCATTCTCTGCCTGCCTCTACTTATGATTCCACAGCTGCTTCAGAGAATCATGCCTTCTGGCTCATTGAGAATGGCATTGTTAGTCATATTTTTCTGTTTTCTGGATTAAATAATTTTCATAGGTGCAGTACATCTAAGTATGGTTGTAAATTTTCCTGACTCAAAATATTTTCCATATACTTCATTGCAGGAGTGTGCATGTGTACCTTGAATGTTGAGGTGCATGTGTACCTCAGTGTTGAGGAGAGCACCTGCTAGATTATGTTTGTCAATAGGCCTTGGAGTGACTGACCATCTCCCATTTGGCCCCACAACTAGACTACATTTTCCAGACTCTCTTGTTAGGTGTGGCTATATGACTAAGTTTTAGCAAATGAGATGTGGGCACAAGTCAAGTTGGCTCTCTGAATCCTGACCCAGTGAAGATGCCTGCTCTTTCCTCTCCTGGTTTGATATTTATTCACATAGAAATCTATTGTTCAAGGCAGAAAGAGACTGGCTCACTGAATGTCTGCACAGAAGGGTTAGAAATATCTGATTTGATCTTGAGGCAAGTGAGAACAACTTTCTATTGTGTTAAATGATTTATGTTACTGTTAGAGCAGATAGTGTCACCTGATAGAGCTCTATAATAATGAGATAGGTATAACACATTCTCATACCAAGAGAGCATTTTGCCACAGTAGGAGATAGAGAAATTCCCCCAATTAGATCTGAAGTGAGGGTCAAGAAAAATCCTGTTCACATTCACCATGTAGATTGCTGGGGAATCAGTTCCTAATTCCTTGTGTATGGCAGACCATGTGGACTAGTTTCCAAAGGAAAAAGAAAAACCCCAACTTCCTTTAGTGAGATAATGGGCATAGTATATAGATGAACACAAAGACTACAGTGAAATGGGATGTGACACCTACAAGCTATGCTCAAGGCTCTCAGATGCACTTCTCCCCAAGTTTTCCTTGGTCAAGATTTTTCTGTTTTCACTGAATGCAGGTCAGTCTGCTTTTTGAAGGTAAATGTTTTTAACCTGGTCCCATATTAGGATGATTTGTTCACAGCATGTTCTAGGATTTTATGTAAGAAGGTGTTTTATGCACTGATCATGGTAGTGGCTTGCATGCACATTTACATCTACTGCTCAGAAGCAAACTTTACACACGCTACTGTTAGACGTGTCTGACAATTGAGGGTAAGTTAAGCTCTTTATTGTCAATAAGCTTCTGAAAGTGAAAATGTGGGGAAAATAACAGAATTAGGTAGGAAAACAAAGAAAGGCAATCTTGTATTCTCTTGATCGCACTGGAAAGCATCCCAGTCAACAATGAGATAAGGATAGACAAAGAAGAGAAAGGTGTTGGCATTGACAAAGGAGGTCTGCTGTGTTTAAGACTAAAGGTTGCTTTATGGTGTCATTATTATTGATTTTCAATATTTAAAATAGTTTACTGGCCCATCTTCCTGGTGATAAGAAATCCACTTACATGCTGGGGAAAAGACCCTTTGTTTGTATACCCAAGGAAAAAGTCAGCTTTCTCAACTAATCCAAAAGCCTAAAATTTAAGTATATAATTCATTTCATACCATGGGCTATAGATGGGCTATTAAATAGGTAGCTGGCAAGTTTACCTTCAGAAGTATATAACTATAGGACAAAATGAACTACTGGCTACTAGCTTATTTTTCATGATCAGATATTCTTCTCCAGGAGCACAACAGGGCTGAGTTCAGTTGCCTTCTCCTGGTATTTGATTTGCAGAAAAGATAAAATACAACTGTTCCCTGACACAAAGTGTTTGCCCACTTGGCATATGTTAATCAATTGACCAGACCAAATTGGAGATTCATGGCAAGAGAGTTTTATTACCTGAATATGCATGTTGCTTTAAGACCTTAAATAAATAAGCCTAAAATAGCATCAAGGATTTTTCCTGATAATATAAAGTCTACTTTGTCAACCTTCTGCCTTCTGGGTAACAGAACATCAGTCCCCATCTTATTCTAAGGCTCCTCCTCTCTCCACCCTACCCCACAGTTTATCTGTTAGGATTACTGCTCCAAAACTCAGCATTCTACCACCAATCCCCTCTGCTTCCTATATTTTCTTTCTGAACAACATACTGGATAGCCTCAAAATTTTTTCTTGTTCAGACATTGGATCTGTTGTTTAACAGGTAACAAAGGAATAAGTTGGAACCTTAAAGTTCTTTAGGAGGAAAGTTTACTCCCCTTCATGTGTATATTGGTATCTGTCACCAATCACAAATATCTTTTGACATCACAAACCTTCCAAATACTGGGAAATCACGTTCTGTTACACAGGATTACGTTTTGATCCAAAGTCATCGTTTAGGGATGTGTGTATGCAAATGTGCTTGCATATGTATGTGTTTTCTCCAAATTTCGTAAGAATTTGGGGGGAGTTGAGCATGGCAAAATTGCCGTCTTAAACAAGAACCAACACTATACTTTGAAAGAGAGCTTAAGATGTATGCTATTTTCCAACATAAATTATATTAGTGAATTTAAACCCCTTATGAAATTCCCTACTTGATTTTCTTGCCACCTTGGGCTAAAATGCTTCAATGCTATTTATGTAGGGAAATGGCCCATTATTGTCCAAAGACATATTTCTCATGGCCCAAATAATCTGACTTCCTGTGGAAAGCACAAGATGATTGGGTCTTAAAGGATAAAGTCACATGAAATAACAAGAAGAATTCTCCTGAAAGACTCAGAAACAGCCTTTCAGGGTGAACCGGTGAATCAAGGTTAATTTACATTTCTGACCCTATTCTCTACATTTTTGTATGTTGACACAATTGAGTCTCTAAGAGACAACTGTAGTAAAATAGTGAAAATGCAACATTCTTGCCATTAAAAGCTAGGAGTGGTCATGATTAATTACCTAAAAGTGGAAGGGAAGAAGGAAAAAATTCAGGAATCTGTTTAATTAATCACACAGTTTGGAATAATGAAATTCCTCTAGACTTGGTAAGAAATAAGGATGGACAGGGGATAAGTGGTATTTACTGTCAGGAAATTCACACAAACTCTTCATCTAGAGAACAATTGAGTCTTTTCCTTTTATGTCGCTTCATTTTTTAAAAGTAAACAAAGTAGACTCCACTCCTCTGCTTTTGGTTTTAAAAGATGGCAGTGTGGTCAAGGAGGTTCAATAGGCCTTTGCAAAGACGTGATTATTTCATTTGGGCTGTGTGCAACTTACATGGTATGCTGATGCTGGCTCTCCTCGTGATGCTAATCAAAATCCCACAGTGAAAGGCTGAATTGAGAGTCTGTGGAATGAGAAAGAGAATTTTGTAATTATATGGTACATTTGATAAATGGTCGTAACCAAATCACAGCTCCCATTCCCAGACTATATGTTTCAGCTTGAATAAATTGTTTACCCAGATGGCCCCAGAGGTTAACCAGGTGATTGCAAATGTTTTCCTTTATCATGAGATGGTAGAAAGGACCCACAAGACCAACTTTAAATTTATGAGAGAAATGATGGCATGCATTTGGATCAGCTTTTATTTCTCTAAAGTGAATGGGAATGCATATCTCTACCTGTATGTAACCCAGACTGCCCCATGCACTGCCCTACCTTACTTCCCGTCAAAGCCTCTTGCCCTTGTACTCAGGGAAGAGGAACATCAATGAGCAGTATCACAGCAGTAGTTAAAGATTGGTAAAGGCTTCCTATTTAGCATATGCAGTGTTGTCAGGATACGCCCCTGAATCCCCACAAGGACTATGTAAAACCAATATTTGAATTCAAGTTCACCTAATTCTAGGTAAAATTGCTGAAAACAAAGGATATCTTACTTGCATGTTTGTGATGTGGTAGTCATAGTTCTTCAATCCACAATATAAACATTAAAAAATTTAAATCAGCATTATTTATTATCAATGGTTAATCATTATTTCTCTCATCTGATGTACCCAAAACGAAAGTTTAGAAACTGGTGTCATTAAGGTAATCTCCCCCTACCCCAGATTTCCCTCGAAAACTAAAATCTCTATTCATCTTTGTTGAAGAAATATCTTTAGAGTTTTACATTCCAGACTGAAACTGACTAATCATGTTGCTGCAAATACCATTGAAGTTATCAAACAATAAAATGAACATGAATACTATGAGCATGATGGTTATACATCCAAGATTATTTTGGGGAGATGCCTTATGCAGAACACTCCTTATAGTATTTCTAAGACGAAACAGTAGTGAATGAGTCAAAAACTATTTTATATCCAGTTTGATTCTACCATCAATTTGTAAAACAAAACCCACGTGCATTGAAAATTATTTGTAAATAAATCTTAGGAGAATGGCACATTTGAAAGCTGTCCCATCTCATAAGTTTAATACACCAGCATTGGATGACGCATTTCCTCTTTAGGTTTCAGATGAAGGGGTTGACTTATGCTTCAGCATATGTTCTCTAAGAAATGTTACCTCTAAATACTCAAATCCCAGTAGGTGTGGCTAAACACTTTTTACCAAACCTAATCCTGAGGCAAATGTCCACTAAAGGGGTTATTTTAGCTCTGCTATTTAAATTCTTCTCTTATCCCTATTTCCTCATTGTCTTGTTGTTTTCTCTTAGCTTTTCATCTTTCTCTGTCAAGTATGTTTAATTTAACTCATTAAAGGTTAAAGTGCATATAATAACCTAATTTAAAAATGGGACAAAGACCTTAACAAACATTTCATCAATAAAGATATACAGATGGCAAATCAGTACATGAAAAGATGTTCCACATCATATGTCATCAGGAAAATGCCAATTAAAACAAATAGATACCACTGTGTACCCATTTGAATGACCAAAATCCAGAAATGCACCTTACATGCTGGTGAGGCTATGAATCAAAAGGTGTTCTCTTTCATTGTTTGGAACGCAATATAGTAAAACCACTTTGGAAGCTAGTGTGCTGGTTTCTTATAAAACTAAACATACTCTTAACCCTGTAGTCTAGCAGTCATGTTCTTTGGTATTTACCCAAATTAAAGAGTTATTTCCACATAAAAATGTGCACACTATTTATAGTAGATTTATTCATATTGCCAAAACTTAAAAGCAAACAAGATATTCTTTAGTTGGTCATGACCAAAGATACTTTCATTATCCAGATAATGGGATATTAATCAGGCTAGAAAAAAATTGAGCTCTCAAGCCATGAAAAATAATGGTGGAAGTGGGCCTTGCCTGGTGGCGCAGTGGTTGAGCAGTGGGCTGCAAAGCTGCCCCCAGCCTCTGCAGCGCTGGTTCCATTCCTGGCCCCCGGAGAGGGTCCCACATGGCACGCAGAGCTCTCCTGCTGCCCACTGCTCCCCTCAGCAGTGTATTTCTTTGTCTGTCTGCCTGTTCTATTCCCTGCTCTGGCTCTGGTGAATTCTCTCACCCTCCTGCGCTTCTGACTGTACCCAATGCTTGTATAAATAAATAAATAAATCTTTAAAAAAATTAAAAATTAAAAAAATAATGGTGGAAGCTTTAAAGAAGCCATATGAAAGACTACGTGCTGTATGATTTCAATGATAGGACTTTCTGGATAAGGCAAAAGTATAGAGAAAGTTAAACACCACTGGTTAGGGAAGAAGGATGAATTGGTGGAGCACATGCTCCATATGACACTATAATTATGAATACATATTTATTCATCCAAACCCATAAAATATGCACCACCAGAAGTGAACCCTAATGTAAACTGTGAACTTTGAGTGGTAATGATGTTTCAGTATAGGTTTATCATTTTAACAAATGGTGATGGGAGAGATTGTGCATGAGTGGGGACACGGGCATATAAGATATTTCTGCATATTCCTCTCAATTTTGTTATGAATCTAAAACTGTTCAACAAAATGGAGGTTGCATTTTCAAAGTGCATATAAGGTAAGTTCACTCTGTTCTGCTGTAGCATCAAACTACCTGATGACTGCAGTATAGTTTCAACTTGGTAATTAGATTATGTTGTAAAGGTGAGATAATGATTCTCTCCTGTGCCTCCTGCTGCATCTTACCATTTTACCATTTGAGCCAGAATCATTTAGAAAGAATGATGGTGATAATGAAGAAGAAGAAGAAATGGTGATGATGATGACAAATATAGTAATAATAGAGGAGGCAAAAGAAAGGGGAGGAATAGAGAATGGAGGGGGAAGAGGTGCTCATATTCTAATATTTATGAAACCCTCATCATATGTCATACACTATGCTAATTGTTTTTTCTTAGATTGTCTCCTACAACAACCAAAGAACACTGGGAAAATTTTCATTCCCCCCCCCAATTTAAAATGAGGAAAATGACGCTTAGTAATGTGCCTAAGCTAATAAGTTGCATAGCCAGTATTCAAACCCAGACAGTCTGACACCAGCATTGATGCTCTTAACAATTATCACAGCTTGTGTCTGAGTCATCTCCAATTCTATCCTCTCTACCTACTCTTCACACCACCTATGTTTCTGTCAGTCTAATCATGAAACTTCTACTTCTTGAAAACTAGTTCCTTGTGCCACATCCCACTAGCACTGCTTGATTCAGCCTCACTTGGACTTCAACTA
Organism: Talpa occidentalis; assembly: GCF_014898055.3. Classification (NCBI taxonomy): domain Eukaryota; kingdom Metazoa; phylum Chordata; class Mammalia; order Eulipotyphla; family Talpidae; genus Talpa; species Talpa occidentalis. Next base: position 113,397,431 of record NW_023604295.1, read on the forward strand.
TTGATATCTGCCTAAGTAACCTCTTTCCTCCGCTGCCTAAGAAGCTTCTTTCCTTTTTCTAGTTTTCATCTCTAAACTATTCTTTCCAGCGTTTCCATATTACTGAAAACCAAATATCTCTTTTCTGCTCACCACTTAAAACCTACTCTATGAGTCCCATCACTGAGGAGATACAGCCAGACGCTTTACTGTGGCATGCAGAATATCCTGTGATCTTATTTTGTTCTGCCCTTTTACTTCATTCTCTTTCATATCTCTTCCACTTACCCTTGACTCAGTTATATCAAGTGACTCCCCCTTGCTCTCTTAGGTCATTGTTCATTCTGTTTCTTCTGCTTAAAATATCTCCCATCACTTCTTCCTAGAAAACTCTTACCATCTTTCAGCTCTGTAGCATTCACCCACAGTACCCAATAAAATATTACAAATAACCCCATTCTAAACAGGATAAATGCTGAATTCACTGAGGGAACTTTAAAATTTTAAAAGAAACAAAAGATAAAAAGTCAAGAATTTTTAGAAAGTTATAATGGTGAAAACATGGGCAGTGACATCTGAATTCTTTGTTTGGAGTGGGATGTATTGAGAGTCCTCTTATTGTCAGCACTTAAGATCTTACTTCCTTGCCATAACCCTGGTATTCCTGCTCACTAGCTGAGTTTTTATTACAAAAATGGAAGTCTTAAGGCTGATTCAAGTTTCAATCATCATATTCAAATGTACCTTGAAAAGTACTATTTGTATGTCTAAATGTGAAAGGTAAGGAAAAGCAGCTCTGTGTTCTCATGGTGAGTAGTCACATTTTTTAAGGATGTTGATTTTGAAACATGCTGTTGTAATGAGAACATTTTGGATATGATATGGGAAAAATCCTAGCTTCATTCCTTACTAGCTCTGTGACTTGGGATCTATTATTCAATTTCTTTGAAACTTAATTTTCTCCTCTGTAAGATGAGGATAGTAATGCCTATATTGAAGAGTTGCAGGTGGATAATGTGATTTATTTTCTCCTCTTCCTCCTTATGGGATTTTCTATGCTTACCAGGAAGGGTATAAACTATTTAATGACATCACATATGCTGTTATTCCAGTACAAAGTGGTTTCTCTCCTTTTCTGTTTATTCATGGCTCATTCATTTCACCCAACAGATTGATTTTCTCTGATGATAGCCAGCAGTTACATACAGAAAGAAGTCTTGATACTGAGCTCCATTCACTTTGGGCGGCTCTTTTATGCACTTTGTGCTGCACAAATATCTGTTATTTTCTATTATTTATGCTGCTGTCATTTTTAAGACCTCACATAGCTTATTCTTTGTCAAAATAGGGCCATCATTCAGACTTATCTTCTGAACTGACTTGCGTTAGCATCCTAGGAGAAACTGGGAAGTGATGTACCAAGTCATCCACAAGACACTTAGCAGCTCCCTCTTCTTCATCATTCTCCCATTTTCTACCCTCGCCCTCAAGGTTCTATAGAGTAACAACCAGGATAAATAGAACAGAGTAGAGGAATATAGCAAGATAGGAATTTCCTGCCAATATGACATGTTTGAGATCTGGGTGACATATAGATGGTGTTGGCTGCATTCATACTTCAATGGATTCTCCATTATCTTAAAAATCTGTTATTTTGTTCTGTCCCAGGACATATACTGACAGCAAGTAGCATTTCTCAACTTCCAGGAGAAAATTGTGGAAGAAACTCAGAACAAGGAAACTGACAGTCTTTTTCATTCTAAATAGCCCATGAAATCTGGGGTGATTTTAAACATGAATTCCCTGACCCAAAGGGTATTTGAGAAATATCTGTTAGGGGGCACCACAGAAAACCAAGGAGGGACCTGAGTTTAGGGCTCTATACCTAGTTATATCTGAGGAGCTCAAAGTTAATCAATTTTTAATATATTAGAATTATTCATGATTTTTTTTAAAAAAATAAAGTAGCTGTAGTACCAAAAAGACATCTGAACACATCTAAACTGTTGACTTTGAGATTTTGTGTGGAAACTACCAATACTACCCAAAACTGGATGCATTTTTATTTTTCAAAAATCAATGAATTAAATAACTACAAAGATGCAAAGCTTGTCCACAGAAAAGAATGGAAGTGGTCAGAAATTCAAATAGTCATTGTACCTGAAAACTCGTGAAAACTAACATCTGCCTTGTCTGTGTTTTTTTTTCCCCCAAAACACAATTTCTCAAATACTTCATATTTCTCACTGCCCTTACTTTATTAGCACTCATTTAAAATTTAATCCTGTCTTGCTTGACTTCTGTCCTCTAAGACCAAAATCCTCTTTGTAATAAATGAACGTTTATCAGTTCTTATCTCACACTGTATCTCAGAAGCATTAGGTAGCAATGGCCAATTGTTTCTTGACACCATGCTGTACAATAAGATTCTGGCTTCTAGCTGTCCTGCCCCTCATCCATCTTCCATGAGGATTCCTTCTTTTTTTCCAACTCATTAATTCTACCATTTCTTGTCTTAGTGTCCCCTTTGCTTGGGTGACTTTTTCACTCCCCCAGTTTCAATGATATCCAACTACTAATGACTTAAATGTTTCTTTCAGTTCTGATCTGTAGACAACAGCATAACCTTCATTTGTATTTCCTATGATCACCTCATTTTCAAAATATCCAAAGCCTATTTTATCATTACCTATAACCTGGCTGTAGGATTTTTAGCATAGCCATCATTGTCACTGTACTCAGCACTACATGCCAACTACCTCTGACTTGGTGCATAATTACCTACGCCAGAAAACTGAGCATCATCCTTGACTCCAGAATTTTCAACTTTCCCTTGCCTTTCCACCTCCCTCATATTGAATCAATATTTTTTAATATGTATAATTTTGATTCCTAAGTATTTCTCATGTCGTTCTGTTTCCTTCTTCCCCACTTTCAGTTCTTCCCCATGTTCATGATCATTTGAATGGCACACGTGGCCTCCAAGCTCATCTCTCAGTGCTCAGTTGTGACTTCTCAAACCCATTCTCTATACTGATCTTTCTAAAACATGCTCTTTCAGGCCTATGTTTTAACAGTCCTCACTTGTTTCTCACTTTTCTTTGATAAAGTCAAATTACTTTTACATGGCTTACAAAACAGTGTGTAAGGTTAGTCAAGCTTAGGTCTAAAGCCTCATCTCTTGAATTTTGTTGAAATCTGAGTTTAAACATTGTCTTTGTTTTAGTGTCTTACATTGAACTTGTGTCTTGCTGGAATCTTCTTCTCCCAGTTATTTACTTAACTAACCATGATTTGGTTTTCAAATTTCAGTGTGTATATTGCTCACTTCTGGCTAATTCCCCAATTTAGTAAATTTCCCATTCATTGTTTCCATAGCCATCCTTCCATTCTTCATATGAGCATTTACACCATTGAATTATCTGTTTAGGTTTTCTATCGCCCTTCTGGACTCTAAGTTTGAAGAAGACAGAAATTTGTTATGTCCCTCGCACTTAGCAGTGTGCTTGGCATTCAGTGAAGACTCCCAATGAATGAGAAAATGAACACCCTCTAGAGAACGAAGGAGAAAGTGTCTTAGATTTGGGACTCAAGATATATGACATTTAAGGTATATAAAATATGTACTTAAAACAGGCAACTAGAATGAAAGGAATTGTTTAATGAAATTCAAAGTATCTGCCCTGTAAATCAAGTAAGACAAAATATGAAAGATTTGAGGTTTTCTGGAATTGACTAGTAGCTGTAAAAACAAATTATATTTTTTGAACTGGACATATGGAACTGAGATGAAAGATAAATGTTAGAAATAGAAAGACTAGAAAATGACCGGTACTCCCAAACATAAGATATAATTCTTTGATGGAGAAGTGCTCAGTCAATAAATACTCAACAATTACTTTCCATAAGGTAAGGCTATGCTAGACCCTAAGGATTCAAAAATTAGGAAGACATGTTTCTTCATAAGTTCACAGCATTGAGAGAAAACCATGCCTAAAAGAGATGAAAGTTAAACTAAGTCATGAAGAACAGATGAATAGGATTTAATCTCATTGATGAAAGGTAGGGGAACTTTAAGAACTTCTGGGCAGAGGAAACAGCAATCAGAAGACAATAATCATAAGGAAAAGTATGGCATCATGCTCAGGAATGAACATCAGGGGAACTATGGAACCGATCGTAAGGGTCATGAATAGTAGTGTAGGGTAATGAGACTGAAAGGCCAGGAAAACTGACCTTGACCACCTTGCCAAGGTGACTAAACACATTGAATAGACACTACATTGTTTAAGGAAATTAATAACATAATCGGATAAAACTTTTAGAAAATACCCTACTGATTGTAAAGTGAATCAATTAGAAGAGACAGTGCTTAGATAAGTACAAAGGCAACAGTCCAAGTATTTGGCGCTAACTTTAAACATAAATGCCTTGCTCATAGAGACAGTGGAGTTATGTGTGTGGGTAGGATGGGGAAGGGGTTGTTTGTGTGACAGATGGGTTTGTTGAAGGAAAATAGCTGAAATACATAACCCCTACTTTTCCAAATCCTGTATTTTTTCACTAGTGGTACCTTAGCAATTTTATTCCTCCACACAGTCTGAAAAGGTCAAATTCCTCTACTAATTTCAATAGGTGAAGGGTAACTCAGAGAATAGATAATGAAGCAAATCACAGGAAATAAAATAAGATATTCCTTAATCTTCAAATGACTTTGTGCTATCTGAATAAGTCCATCCGCCAGGCTTCATCTTATCTCTATGGAGAACCTTCTAGGTGCTGAAGCAGTATTTTTCCTCAACATACTATATATGAAATATTAAAATTCCAGGTAAATTCAGAATGCTAAGATCAATGCATTTGTTAAAATATCAATACAATGAGAACAGCTGGCTAGTTCCCTTCTCTGGAAAAAAAAAAAGTCTTCCTGAATGTTCCTGGCAGATCTGTCATCTCTTCCTCAAGCAAGTGACAAGTGAGTTATACAATGGGGCTTCAAAAGGTTCTAACCATATTGCACAGCAGATGCTCTGAAACTATTATTCAGAAAGTCTGCCCAGGCCTCCTATTGCCCTCTGATTCCCTTGAAGCAATTTATGACCTACTCTTTCTTTGCATCAGTTACATTATGACTACATTAATCCAAAAGATGCATTAACCTCTCCTCTACTTCAATTTTTCTGAATCTCATCCCCCCAAAAAACATACCTTACATCTTTCCACCATATATACACATTATGCTCTTTCATATATTCTCTAAAGCAGGATTATTTCAGAAATGCATTAGTACCAAAATGACCAATTTGATATATACTGAACTTTTACTTAATTCACTAGTTCTGTTCCTTTCTGTTTTTGTCCTACCATAAATCCTGCAATACCTTTCACTTTGGAGGATAATGATATTTCTTCCCATTTCTATTTCATCTTATTTCCCAATCAATTTCACCTTAAAATTAACCCAGGTTACCACTTCATATGATTCTCATCCTACAAAATTCTATAGATCGTCCTTAGATCCATATCTTTCAAGTACTCAATAATGTTCATTATAATGCTACTTTCAATGAATCCTTATCTTTGACATATTGAGAATACAAAATACTTTGCATTTATAGATCTTGTTAAATTCATGACTATTACCTATACAGCAGCAAATCATGAAAATTAGAGTTGGAAAAAGTCTTATTAGGACTTAGAGTTCATCCCCAGAGGCTATGTAAGAATGTTGCTTATAATTCAACATTTATTAAGCCCCCAAAATGCACTTGGCTTTTTTACAGAACAAAGATCTGGACAGAATCAGCTTCTCAAGTTGTACACAGTAATGCTTTATCACCCTGTCCATTTTTCTCTTTAAAGGACATCTGAAATTGGCTTCTAATCTTTTCCACAAACAATGATTCTATGACTTGATAAATTTTTCTGATGAGAAGGGTTTTTTATGGCATCTAGCCTATATATTCATTTGAAGAGAAATTTAATTTTACCTTATGCCAGTTAATAATCAGGAATAAAATAAGTTTACACAATATGAACACAAGAAGTAACCTTTGAGTTTCATCCAATTTCCTTTCCTATCTTGAAGTAGGACAGAAGAAAACCAATTCTCAGTAAACATTGTTTATATATTTTTAAATAATTGAATAGTTGAATAATGTCACCATATTCTTTCTCTTTTTCTCTTTCTTTGATAAAAATACCTGTTGCTTAATATATGTACATAGTGCTTGGCACATTGTAAGAACTCAATTTTTTTAAGTAGATATATAAAGCCAATTTAAAAAATGTGATTGTGATATATTTGTTTCATCTTTGTATTATTAGGCTGAGAGTGCTATAGAAAATATACTAGTGCTTTGAATATTCAAAATGATTTAAAAAATCCAGTCCTTCAAATACATAATTTTTTAGACCACCTCTAATATATAGAGTCACACATCATAGGGAGTTTAAGTAAACTAAAATTCACAGAAGGGATTTTGATTACCACTCAAAAATTATTTTGACTAAAATATATTATTGTCTACTAAGTGAGAAGCTTTAAAACAAAATCAGAACACTGAGATGGATGGGTGATGGAAACAAGCAAGCAAACTAATCTTGTCTTTTTCTATTTCATTGATTTGATTGAAATCAGATATACACTTATTATTAAATAACATATGCATTCTATAAAAACTAAATATTCAGTTGATGAACTGATATATTACTATATCTTGCAACTATTTCAATGCCAGGACCTAAGTGTTTGGTGGTAAAGAATATGATCTCATACCTTTCTTGATTCTTCTAGGCTGGCAACTAGTTAAACAAGCAACAGGCATATTAAGAAGATTTTAAAAAGTCAAAGAGAAGTTCAATAATAACACATATACATGGGAGAGACCCAGCAAAATGGGTCTTACCATATGACTTTGGATACATCTTAGTTTAGCAATAGACAATGGAGGTTGGAGGGAAAGGAAAGGGAAGGTCAGTAAAGGAATTTACCAAGGAAAGCAAAGTAATCAAAGGTATGCAGATTAAAGTTCTGCCTTCTCCTTTGAAAAGATTCCCATTATAGGGCCTCCCCAGTGGCACAGCGGTTGAGCGCTGGGGTGTGAAGCTGCCCGCAGCCTCTGCAGTGCCAGTTCAATCCCGGGCCGCTGGGCGAGGGTCCCACATGGCACTCAGATCTCTCCTGCCACCCGCTACTCCTCTCAGCAGTGTACTTCGTCAGTCTGCCTGTTCTGCTCCCCGCTCTGGCTCTGGTGAATTCTTTCACCTTCCCACACTTCTGACTGTGCCCAGTGCTTGTATAAATAAATGAGAAAATCTTTAAAAAAAAAAAAAAAAGATTTCCATTATTGTGAAGGAGATGTCCTTACATAGAGTAGTTTACATGTAAATGTCTTTTTCGAAACTAACCTCCACCCAGCCTTCAGAGTCCTCCCATAAAAAATCAATGTTTTGTCAAAAAGACAGATCTTAGGGTGGTAGATTTTTACACTTCTACATATGTGATCAATGAAAATACATCAGGCTACAATTTTTCACATATCTTATCACTTTGACTATAAAAATAGAGTGATTACTTTAAGATTATTTGAATCTTATGATATTTGCCATATGATATATGAGATATTTATTCTTAATTATCCTGCCAGAGACAAAATGGGCACTGTGTAGTATTTCCTCATGCATGTGCTCTCTTGATCTATCACTTCATTTCTCCCCTTACTGAATTCCCCCACCCCCAAGCAAATAGGGGATAATTGGAGAGCTATCACTAAAGTATTTGTCTGAAAACAAAAATATTTTCCTTCAAGGAGACCTATATGTTGTCACTGGAGATGAAGAAAATTCAGGTATGTATGAAAATTGCAGTTTAAAATATAAAGATCTTCATTATTTACATTGCATGGTAGGCATTTGCTATAGACTTAGATGTTATTAGAAGTCTTGCTTGGGAATATAGCTATGGGAGAAACCTGAAGCAGAGCTGTCTGCTAGTCTGAGACCTATGTCCTCAGATCTGCCATTAATGAGGTTACCTTCAGGAACAAAGTACATGCCTTTTGTTGGCTGTAGTTCAAAAAAAAAGTTTGAAACTAGATATTTCTAGATTTCCTAATAAATGTTCTGTATTTAAAATATTATGCTTTAAAAATATTTCATATGTCTTGATAAGATATAAAGGATATGATTTGACACTTGGAATCATAACTATAAATAATAAAAAAACTTGCTATGACATTGACCATCCATAAGGTAAATATGAGAAATGCCATTTCTTACTGAACAAAGCATTTAATCTTTGTCACTTTTTCATACCTCTTCAAGGAAGACACCATTACCTTCACTTGCAGATGTGGAAACCAAATCTGAAAGAAAATATAGCACTTGGTCACACTGTCTAGTAAGAGGGAGAGCTAGAATTCAAACTCAGGTCTAATGCAAAGCCCTTGCTCTTTACATGACACCAAAATGAATCTTAAGCAATAAATTAGAGTCTGGTACCATATGTAAAATATACAGTTTTGTAGTCTAGGAACCACTGAAACATAATAGTACCTAATATATTTGAGACATTCCATTGTCCCTGCCACTGCTCTAAGCACATTATATGTTTTATATCTTTTAAATTTACAACAATCCTAAGAGGAAACATCAGAGGGCCAATGGACAGGCAGGCAAATGTCCAACAGCAGCAAAGTTTGAAAGTTAAGATTTGAATCCCCGAATATGATGTCAGAACTTGGTACACATCATTCAGCTGCTAGACAAAAAAAAAAACCCTCTGAATTTGAAAGTGAAGTTCTTTCTTAAGTAAACGGAGAAAATGCCTTAAAAGTTGGGTCACTGTGTTGTTATTTGAAGGAAAATATTTTTTGGTGTGTTTTCCATTGTGAGTCCTACTTTCAGGCATATCCCAGAATAGAGTAATTGGTTAAATTGCTGCTCTCTGATACTCGTGAGTGCTCAAAACATTTCCAGGAACCCTGGGCTACTGCTACATATCTCCATGCCCCACCAGCTCTTTTAACCTCAGTTCTCATCTCTAACCTATTCCCATTCCATATTTAACCTCTGACGGATAACTGAAGACATAAATAGGTTTATGTAGTCCATCTCAATAGTGAATATGTGCTTCACGATTTTCAATAGCTTCCTGTTTAGTAAGTGATACATAAATTAGTATAAAATAAATCTTGCAATGTGTGTATACATATGTAAAACATAGAATCATTTTCTTTTCAAGTGCATCTGCATTGGATTTTAATTTTCATACATCAAGTTGTCATGAAGTTTGGCATAGCAAAAATCTGAATGTTTGGGAAAGACCAATTTTTAAGGAAAAGTCACTGCAAACCCTGTTGACATGCTATTCCTTGGTATGATTTGCATTTATACTAAATATGTCTAAAGTGTCATCTTCAGAGGATAGAATTCATAGTCTCTTATGACCTAGAAACACAAAATTGTTCATTTCCTCAGAAAGGTTATGCTTCTGACTGTGACACATGGAATATATCCATCATATCTTTGTCAGAATGTAGTATCCTAATTTGCATTGCTTAACCCAAACAATCATACTGTTTCCGCAGATAAAAACTGACATCAAAGAAAACAACTAGCTATTGACTAAGTTCAACAAAGGTTTCATTATGCCATCTTCTTCAGACAACTAGTTCATTAAATTTATCCACTTTCCTAAGCGTGTATATATCATCAGAGTTTGAAGACCACATTGGCTTCTAAGAATGTTTTCACCTTACATGGTGTAGAGGTGACATTTACTCTTAATACCTCCTTAGTTAAATAAATATTGTCAACCAATTTTGATTCTTTAGTCTCCAAATTGAAAATCTGGGAATCCTGCACTAGCTGCAGAGAACTGCTCCTTCAGTTTGTAATATGTGTAATGTTCCTCCCCCATGTCTCAACAGAACTCACTCCCTTTCAACTTCAAACCTTTGCAAAAAGGTCACTTTACCTGTGAGGTGTCCTCTGATCAGCTAGCTTAACTAACCACTGCATCCCCTATCTCTGTCACAATAGCACTATTATATCTGACTTTATATATAGTTCTCCTATATGCTTTATGTGTTTTCTTGTGGTGTCTCTCCCAACTAAAGTGAAAATTCCAGCATAGCATGTTTGTTCACTTCCTTACCCCAGAGTACATAACAGTGTCTGATACATAGTAAGAGCTCATTTTTTTTGTGAAATGAATGAAGAAATGATATCCTCCAAGTAGACTTTTGGCATATCCTTTAATGCCCAAGCTTGTATCTAAAAATAGCTTTTTATATAGTCTATTAAGAAATTTACTTTCTTTTCATATGAACAAACTAAGAACAGGCCTCCCCAAGATATACCACTTTGGGAAGCAGATTATTTTAAAGTAAGGTAAATTGAGACTCTGGAGACTCAGGGGAAGCTATTGTCATTCTTTTAACCTCTTAAAAGAATGAAAATTGGGGGTATTATACAGGTATACTGTTATATTCAGAAATGATATTTCTGTTAGGGAATGCATTCTATACAGTAGGGCAAATGTGTAACTATAGAGTCTCTGGTTTTGTCTTATGAAGTTTCCCTCTCTTTCTATTCAGTCCCTGTCCTCTCTTCTTGATGCCTCAGACTCCTATGTGATTACTTGGTTCAGAATATAATCTATGTAGATTCCCCATACATAAATAATTAGTTGATCTTTTTCTCGTGCTAATCCATCTGATGCTTTTTTGATTACTCACTCAGCCCAACCTAGAAGGGAGAGGGGAATTCTCATATGCCCCTACACAAAATAATAACAGAAGTATTAAAATAATACCCACCATCTTTTTTAAAAGTTCTCAAAAGTCTAGGTATCTGGGAGTTACAAGATTTGGGTCGTAGTCTAGTTCTACAACTGTCTTCTGAGCAGTGATCTTATTCAAGTCACTTAGAGTCTCAGAAGCTCAGCTTTCTGGGAAGTAAATTAAAGAACATAAACTACATGATGTTTGATTGTTCTGAACTCAGCAATTCCATGATTCTTTAAATACTTTCTGCAGCCCCTCTAATGTTTTAAGCATTTCTTGTGTGTATGATATGTACTGGCTGATAAAAAAAAAAAGGTGTAAATATATTGACAAAATAGAAGAGCTAAGTGTGTGCTCAGTGGAGACAGAAAATAAAGAATCAGGGAGATCTATCATCCAGGTTTTTATATGTAAATTTATGTAGAAGTTATTTAAAAAGTCAAACGCTTTAGCTTTTTGCCATTACCTCCACCACTGACAGTTCTGAACTTGTGAATTACACCCTACATGAGCACAGCTCAGAGATTCTTTTTTTATCCAGATTACAAAGCCACTGAACTGTCTTTTCATCTGGGATGCTCCATTGAACATACTATACAATTTTTCAACACCATAATTTGATCTGAGAACATCTGCAAAAAATCTGGAACACATTTTTCCCCTTCTCAGCACTTGACTTCAAGCTTCACATATCAGTCATTCTTCCAGAGTTTCTGTGACATATTATTGGGCAAACCATCAGCAATGCTTCTGTTTTAAAGAGTGTCAATAGGAACAGAAAATGAGCCAGATTAACTTCATCATTAACAGAATTCTTAATTACCTGCTTAAGCTTTGGATAAATCTGTTCTTTTACAAATAAGAATCTGGTGGCACTTTCCACTGTTACTTGTCATTTGAAATTGCTTCTTACATACCATCAAAATTATTTCTCTCATATACCTTTATTCTCCTAAATAATCTAAGTTTCTTGGACAGGACTATAAGTTCCCCTCTAAAGTGAATATTTCCAAAGGTGAGGAAGTTCAAGAAAACATTCAGATTTTTACCTCAATCTCACATATAAAACCCATTGTTTACTCTCTCCTGTGCTTTCATTCCATGCAGATTAACCCTTGGAGGCCTCATTTCTTCCTTCCCACAGAAATTCAACAAGAAATGCCATACTGTCTTTTAATTTACTCCTCGTTTTCTGCCTTTCTTACTCGCATCTTGATAATCATTTATATTCATCTTATTTTCTTGTGGATTGCTAGTTATCTGTTTAACTTTATTCTTTCTATTTATCCTAGGAAAATGTTACTTACTTTCTGTCTGTTTTTGATAGACTAGGTGGCTTAAACACTAGAAATTTATTTCCTCTCATAATTCTGGGTTTAGAAACTCAAGATAAAGGTGTCAACATGGTTAGTTTCTTCTGGGGTCTCTCCCCTTCCCTTGCAAATGGTCTCCCTTCCTGTACTATTACATAACCCTCCCTCTTTGTGTGTATTCTGTGTCCTATTTTTATAAGGATACTATAAGTTGGATTAGGATCCATCCATATGCCCTCATTTTATCTTTATCTTTTATCTTTATCACCACTATAGAAGCCCTACCTACAAGTACACCTACCTTCTGATGTACTAGGAGTTAGAACTTCAATAAATAAATAGGTGAGAGGGCACAATTCAGCTCAAAAATGGTCCCCTCCTATTTTTCATTCTTTTCATTATTAAATTACTATCCTATTATTTCCTTTTACGTGCACACACACAAACCCTTTATATTTTTATAATGTTTTTATCCCCTTTCCATGCCTCAGTGGCAACTTTAATCCACTACTCTCAAGGAATACAGCTCCAAGAACCCCAGCAACAACAAACTCTATTTTTTTTTAAAGATTTATTTATCTATGAAAACAAGAACTGGGGTATAGGCCAGAGGTGTGGGGGTGAGAGGATTCACCAGGGACAAAGTTGGGAACAGAACAGGCGGATCTATTGAAATACATTGCTGAGGGGAGCAGCAGGTGAGACAGGAGAGGTCTGTTGCACCATATGTGTAGGTCCCTGGCCGGGGATCAAACTTGTGCTGCAGGGGCTAGGCTATGGATTGCTTCATAGGTTGTATCCCAATCCCTTGTGCCACCAGGGAGGTTCCAGTAAACCCTATTTTGATATTGAGAGTAAAGAGAAGAGTTAGAGGGCAAGATGTGAAAGTGATCATGCATGACTCCTCCACCCTGATCCAGCTCCTTAGAGGTCTTTTCTGCCCCCCAGAAACAAGAAGGGAGACAAAAAAGTATAAGCTGCCAGATTTTATCTTTGTCTTTGTTTCCATGAAGGATTCGAGGCATATTATCAATTTTGTTCATTTCATATTGCAGTTGATTCTTCACACATAACAACCAAACAAAACTACATCTGCTCTTTCATAAGCAACATCTTTACAGAAGGGAAACCTACTGTCTTATCAATTATCTGTAGACATACTGCTCAGTGATCACATTGCCACAGAACTCCAGAAAAAATTTCCATGAATTTCTTACTCAGAGGTACCACATTCATTTTCCAGCTAACCCTTTCCACTAAAAGAGTCTTGCCTCCATTTTATGAAGCTGGAATACAACCCATATTTTAATGACTCCTGAATAGATTTTGATTTTGTAAGCATAAGACATCGGTAAAAGTCATGGTTCCAAATATTCACTAGTTCTGGGCTTACAGCATTTTTATTTTATTGTGAATTGTACTTATATTTTCAAATGCTCTTAAATTTCTACCTATTGATGTCTCTAAGTATTTTGTTCACGGGAACCAATCCAACATGAATTGTTAAGATGTCTGCTGTCTCCCTGAGGACTAAAGTTATAGAGTGACAACTCAGTCTTCAGCCTGACCCTATCTGCAGGCTTCAACTCCATGTAGACATGAGGACATATTCTCTTCCCATTAGGGAAACTTGAACAACTCTAGGTTAAGAGTTAAAAAAATCCAATTAACCTCTTTCTCCTCCTTCATCTCAAGTTCATGTAACTGAGTCCTAGTCCAAGAAAACTGTCAGCTCCCAGCCCTGCTGGAATTTGGAACTTTTATCCTACTCTTACCAGGGAACCCACTTTCAATTCTTACAGTATATTTTTCACCCACAACTCAATCATCCTAACAACAATACTGAGAAGGTCTTACGGCAGTAATTAGCTTCTTTTTTCTCATTCTTTTCTGCCAGTTTATTAATAAGGAAAAGAAAGTGCAATGACTTGGCCCAAATTCCAAATCTTGACAAAGAGATATTTTGATTTGACATCAGGTTTACTTCGACAATAGTCCCCACTTCCTCCAGAGAGTAAGCATTTTGCTTTGCAAAATAAAAAGAAGAAAAAAAAATTGGCACCCAATATGATCACCCAGGGATTATTTTTTTTAAGATTTATTTTTATTTATACAAGAACTGGGGTACAGGCCAGAGGCGTTGGAGGGTGAAAGGATTCACCAGAGACAGAGTGGGGAGTAGAACAGGCAGATGGACCAAAGACACTGCTGAGGGGAGCAGTGGGCATGACAGGAGAGGTCTGCTGCAACATGTGGGAATCTCCCTGGCCTGCTGGGAATCAAACCCATGCTGCAGAGGCTGTGGACAGCTTCATAGAGCTGCACTCAACCCGCTGCACCACCGGGAAGACCCTATCACCCAGGGATTATTCAAGGGAAAAAATTAGCAAGAAGAATCAAAGAATTTTCTCTAGATGTTGGAGCAGCTCAGGTATCCATAGTTAAACACAGATTCTATACTTGCCCTGTATATTTCAAGATTAGAGGTAGCATTGGTACCTATTTGTGACTGCTTTCACTTCCCTGCCCTTATTGCATTATTTATAAAGACCCAAGGTTCAGAGTCTACTGCTGACACTATCCATGTGTATTGAAAGTATCTTTTGTTCAGCTACTCTTGTTTAGCAGTTTGTAGTACTATTTTTGTGCTGAAAACTGCAAAACTCAGAAAGGAAGGTAAATACTAGAATAATTTGAGAATCAATGTTGCATTTACTAGAAATTTCTGCTTTTAGTTTACCTAAATATTTCCACCCAAATGAACTATAAATGACTTGTATATAGTATATGTCCCCATTTCTGCAAGAACCACTTGAATAATGTTGTAATTAATATGCATAGTCCCACAAATTTGCCCGTGAATATAAATACATTCTCCACAAAGTGTACCTACATTTATTCTTATTCAACAGAATAAACATCAATTGACTGGAGTGATATGCACAATCTGCAACAGAATACTGAGCATGCAGAATGTACTAAAAAAGATGCATAAATGATGGAGTCAATATTAAACATGTAGCAACATGACTGATGGGAGTTCACTGTAGCAAAGTCCACTGAGTGGGGAACATCTTGGTGTGTTGTTAAATGCAGAGCAATGTCTGAAAGCTCATGTATAATACTTGTACAAGCAAATGATTTGAATGAGTATTGAAATCTCCAAAGGGCTATAACTGACTTTTGGTTTTAGTTTTACTTTTAAATCAGAGCAAAATAATCACAATTGGAATCTTAAGGCAGAGCTTCCTCTTTGTTGCTGCATATGTCACTTGCTGGAGAAAGGGCTGAGTGGTCAAAGCACAACATTCATTCTTTCCCAGCAGGAAAAAAGGAAGGAGAAAGTTATGAATGACCTCTGTGTTCAGTCTTCAGTAGGGCAGTGTTTTGACAAATGGGATTGTGAACATCTCCTGAGATAGTCAATATGTGGTAAGGAATAGGAATGGGAAATGTGGCATTTTCCTCAAATATCTTCATTTTACTAAGGTGCAATTTAAAATTCAGCAAAGCAGGGTAACATACTTATAATCATACAAGTAGTTAACGGCAAAGTCAAAATCTAATCCAAAACTAAATTCACCGACTCTCCATGTTGGGTATTTGGAGATGCAGCAGAAGTTGAAGATAGTCAACTTATCATCAATACATAAGGCTATATGATAATTCAGGCCCCCCAGGAGGAGACCAGCACCAGCACACAGCCCCGGCCGCCCGGTAAGCTTGCGCGGAAAGTGGCGCGGATCCAGACCGGATCGCAGCTGCCCAGGTCCCCGCGCCTGCGACCTAGGCTTGCGGGGAGATGGCGGAGGCCCTCCCTGAGTGAGCAGGAACAAGGCGCCCAGGCAGGGGAGCGGGATTCAAAAGGCGCCATTCCCGCGCCACTGATCTGGGCTACAGCCCGCGTCCTGGAACTGAGGGCTTTGGAACTGAGACCCGGGGCACGAAATTAGGGGCGTGGGTTCCCCACGACGGTGGGGCACAAGGCAGACACAGCACCCCAAAGCCGTTGAGGTGTACCCTACCATCCCCGCTCTGCTCCCTGTCCCACGGGGTGGAAAATCAGCTCCCCAAGGGCTCTAGGAGAGATCTCTGGCGCCACCTAGCGACTTGACCCCAGCACAGGCTACTGAAGGAGCTAGTGGCCAGCTGGGGAGTTAGCCCACACCTGGCTCCTTCCGAACAAGTAGTCTGAACCCACAGGGAGAGCGAGCACCCACAGCCGGCGCAGACCAGGCGCGCAGAAGAGTGTGCCTGAGACCAGACGCGCAGGGAGTGTGTCCCACATCACCATTTTAGAACAGGGACATTTCTTCAGTAAAGACTACCTGCAGAAGGCTTCCTCAGGAGCCAGAGGTGAGCGGGGGAAGTTCGCCCACGCCAGACCCCCTCTGGCCTGCAGTCCAAGCCCAGAGGGGAGCAGGAACCCACCGCCGGGGCAGACCAGGCGCACAGGGGAGTGTGTCCCCACATCGGCATTTTAGAACAGGGACCTTTCTCCATTAAAGGCTGCTTGAAACTGACAGATGACTCCTGGAAGAACCAGAGGGGAACAGAGAAGCCCACCCAAGATGCCGGCCAGTCCCAACAACACAGTGTCCCAACGCATACGGCAAATTAGAAAACAGACAGTAGGGAGGAGAAGAACCACACGCAACCTAGCAACTCTCCAGAGAAAAAGCACACCACAAAAAGAAAGCCAGCCCCCAGATTGCAAAGACAATAACTTGGAAGAATTTCTGAGCCTTCCAGAAAGAGAATTTAAAATTGCCGTGATTAAAAAACTGACGGAAGTCATAAAGGAAAACAATGATAAGGGAAAAATAATCAACGATCAGAAGAATGCAATTGAGTCCCTAGAGAGGGAAAACAATGGTCAGAAGAAAGAAATTGAGTCCCTAAAGAGGGAAGTAAAAGAAATGCAGGAGATCAAAGAATTAATGGAAGAACTAAAGAATTCTGGGAAAAGCAATGAAAGCAGAATAGATGAAATGGAAGAACGAATAAGTAATCTTGAAGACACAGAAATAAAAAGAACCAAAACAGAAAAGGAAAGAGAAGTACGAAGGAAAAAGAACCAAGAAAGACTTCGGGAACTATCTGACTCCATGAGGAAAGGAAATATAAGAGTTATAGGAATACCAGAAGGAGAGGAGAGAGATGTAGGAACAGAGAAAATATTCAAAGAGATAATTGAAGAGAACTTCCCAAATGTGAAGAAGGAGCTGAAAATTGATATACAAGAAGCAAGAAGAACACCAAACTTCCACGACGAAAGGAAAAATACAGCAAGACACATAATAGTAAAGCTCCCAAGAATCCAGGACAAGGAAAAAATAATGAAGCTGGCAAGAGGGAAGAAACAGATAACATTCAAAGGAAAACCAATCAGGCTGACATCAGACTTCTCCGAAGAAACACTACGGGCAAGGAGAGAGTGGAGGGACATAGTCAACAGACTCCAAGAAAACAGATGCCAACCAAGAATACTCTATCCCGCAAAGCTCTCCTTCCTCTTTGAAGAAAGAATATGGACCTTCCCAGACAAACAGAAACTCCGGAATTTCATTGCAACTAAACCCCCACTCCAAAAAATACTACAAGGAGTCCTAAAGCCAGAACCTCAGAGGGACGAATAACAATGAAAGAAGGCCAAAAAAAAAAAAAAAAGTTATTAAAAGAATAAATAAATAAAATCAAAGGAAAGACAAACACAATGGCAAATACAGATGTTAACATATCAATATTAACTCTAAATGTAAATGGACTAAACTCTTCAATAAAAAGACACAGAGTGGCAGCCTGGATTAAGAAACAAAACCCAACCTTTTGCTGTCTCCAGGAAACACATTTAGCTACAAAAGATAAAAATAGGCTCAAAGTTAAAGGATGGAAAACAATCCTACAAGCAAATGGACCAAAAAAGAAAGCAGGAACAGCTATACTTATATCAGATAAAACAGATTTCAAACTCAAAAAGATAAAAAGAGACCCCAATGGTCACTACATTATGATCAAGGGGACAATACTTCAAGAAGAAATAACACTCATTAACATATACTCACCAAACGAAGGAGCACCAAAATATATCAGACAACTGTTGTCCTCTCTGAAAACAGACATCAGAGAAAACACATACGTAGTGGGAGACTTCAACACACCACTATCAACAATGGATAGATCAACAAGACAAAAAATAAGTAAAGAAACCAAAGCTCTAAATAAGGACCTAGAGCAATTAGGCTTAACAGACATCTATAGAACACTAAACCCCAAAAAAACGGAGTACACATTTTTCTCAAGCGCACACGGATCATTCTCCAGGATCGATCACATACTGGGGCACAAGACAAACATCAACAGATACACCAAGATTGAAATCATATCAACCATCTTTTCTGACCATGAAGGCATCAAACTAGAAATAAACCATAAAAAGAAGGCAAGGAACTATCCTACCTCATGGAGATTAAAAACCACACTACTGGAAGACCATTGGACTAATGAGGAGATCAAAGAAGAAATTAAAAAGTTTTTTGAATTGAACGACAAGGAGGACACTAATATCCTAAATGTATGGGATGCAGCAAAAGCAGTAATAAGAGGAAAATATATAGCAATAGAAGCTCACATCAAGAAACAAGAAAGAACGCAAAGAAACAACCTCATCTCGAAGCTCAAAGATCTAGAAAAAGAACAACAAAAAAACCCCAAAACCAGTAGAAGAAAAGAAATAAAATAATAAAAACCAAAGCAGAAATAAATGAAATTGAAACTAAAAAAACAATCCAAAAGATCAATGAAACCAAGAGCTGGTTTTTTGAAAAAATCAATAAAATAGACAAACCCCTAGCCAGGCTCACAAAGGAAAAAAGGGAGAAAGCACAAATAAACAGGATCATAAATGAAAGAGGAGAAATCACAACGGACACAGCAGAAATCAAAAGAATAATCAGTAACTACTATGAACAGTTATATGGAAACAAGTTTAACAATCTAGAGGAGATGGACAAATTCCTACAACTCTACAATCACCCAAAGCTAGATAAAGAAGAAATAGAACACCTAAACAGACCAATTACAATTAGCGAAATTGAAATGGTAATCAAAAACCTCCCCAAAAACAAAAGCCCAGGACCTGATGGATTTACAAATGAATTCTACCAAACATTCAGAGACGAATTAGTGCCTATCCTTCACGAACTCTTCCAAAAAATTGAGAAGGAAGGGACAATACCAAACACGTTTTATGAAGCCAACATTACACTAATACCAAAACCGAACAAGGACAACACAAAAAAGGAAAACTACAGGCCAATCTCCCTAATGAACACTGATGCAAAAATCCTCAATAAAATTTTAGCTATCAGAATCCAACAATGTATCCATAAGATAATTCACCACGACCAAGTTGGATTCATTCCAGGGGCACAAGGATGGTTTAACATCCGAAAATCAATCAACGTTATCCAACACATCAACAAAAAGAAATATAAAAACCATATGATAATATCAATAGATGCTGAGAAAGCTTTCGTCAAAGTGCAACACCCATTCATGATAAAAGCCCTTGAAATTCTGGGGATACAAGGAACATACCTCAACATCATAAAGGCCATCTATGAGAAGCCAACAGCCAGTATCATTCTCAATGGTGAAAAGCTGAAAGCAATTCCATTAAGATCTGGAACAAGACAAGGATGTCCACTCTCACCATTGCTTTTCAATATAATACTGGAAGTCCTAGCCAGGGCAATAAGACAAGAGAAAGACATCCAAGGATTCCAAATAGGAAAAGAAGAAGTCAAACTATCACTATTTGCAGATGATATGATATTATACATAGAGAACCCCAAAAACTCCACAGAAAAGCTAATTCAACTCATCAATCAGTTCAGTAAAGTGGCAGGATACAAAATCAACACGCAAAAGTCAGTAGCCTTCCTATACACAAACAATAAATCTGAAGAAGAAGAAATCAAAAAGACCATCCCTTTTGTTATTGAAACAAAAAAAATCAAATATTTGGGAATAAATCTAACAAAAGAGGTAAAGGACCTATACAAAGAAAACTATAAAACACTGTTAAAAGAAATAGAAGAAGACACAAAGAAATGGAGAGACGTCCCCTGCTCATGGATTGGAAGAATAAACATTATTAAAATGGCCATCCTACCAAAAGCAATATACAGATTCAATGCTATTCCAATCAAAATTTCAATGTCATTCTTGAAAGAAATAGAACAATTATTGATGAAATTCATATGGAATCACCAAAAACCCCGAATAGCCAAAGCTCTCCTGAAAAAAAAAGAAGGGAATGGAGGCATCAGACTCCCAGACTTCAAACTATACTACAAAGCCATAATCATCAAAACTGCATGGTATTGGAACAAGAACAGACATACAGACCAATGGAATCGAATAGAAAATCCAGAAATAAACCCACAGATTTATGGTCAACTAATCTTTGACAAAGGAGCAAAGAATATGCATTGGAGCAAAGAAAGTTTGTTCAATAAATGGTGCTGGGAAAACTGGGTCGCTACATGCAAAAGAATGAAGCTTGACCACCACCTCACACCATACACAAAAATCAACTCAAAATGGATTAAAGAACTAGACATAAGACCTGAAACCATAAAATATATAGAAGGAAATATAGGCGAAACACTACGTGATTTGCACATCAAAGACATCTTTACAGACACATCACCCAAAGCAGTGATAGTGAAGGCAAAGATAAACAGCTGGGACTACATCAAATTAAAGAGCTTTTGCACAGCAAAAGAGACAATAACAAAAACAAAGAGAAACCCCACCAACTGGGAGAACATTTTTGCACCCAACACTAATGATAAAGGACTGATCACAAAAATCTGCAAAGAGCTGATGAGACTCAACAACAACAAAGAAAATAATCCAGTCAAAAAATGGGCAGAAGAGCTTAAAAGAAACTTCTCTGAAGAGGAAATGCAAATGGCCAACAGGCATATGAAAAAATGTTCAACATCACTTGTCATCAGGGAAATGCAAATCAAAACTACCATGAGATACCATCTTACACCAGTGAGAATGGCACATATTAAAAAAACTAGCAACAACAAATGTTGGCGAGGGTGTGGAGAAAAAGGAACTCTTCTGCACTGTTGGTGGGAGTGCAAACTGGTCCAACCACTGTGGAAAGCTGTGTGGAGATTTCTGGACCTACTAAACATAGAGCTTCCATATGACCCAGCCATTCCACTCCTAGGTATTTACCCAAAGGACACAGAAACATCAATTCCAAAGAACACCTGCACCCCTATGTTTATAGCAGCACTGTTTACAATAGCTAAGCTTTGGAAACAACCCAAATGCCCAAAAATAGATGACTGGATCAAGAAGATGTGGTACATATATACCATGGAATATTACTCAGCATTCAAAAAAGATAAACACATGCAATTTGCAGCAACATGGATGGCGCTGGAAGGGATCATGCTCAGCGAAATAAGCCAAAAAGAAAAAGAAAAATACCGGATGGTCTCACTCATAGCAGGAATCTAGAAAACTTAAATAAGGGACCAGGAAAATGAATAACTATAAGAAAGTGAAAATCAAAATCAACAAAAAACTATGAACCAGAGACACTTTTAGGGGGGCGGGGGTGGGAGGGGAGGGATTGGGGTCAGAATGGGGGGGCTGCAATTGTATGGGGAATATAACAATAAAATTTATTAAAAAAAAAAAAAAAAGTAAAGGAACTCTTTACTTAAATCCTTTACTTAAAGGAACAGATATTTTAGGTAGATATAATGTGAATATGCATTCCAAGTTACTACTACACTTAATAAATCTAAACCTTTATTGATAATAACAGCTGTTATTTTTAAACCAACAGTAAAGTAAAAACATATCACTAATTATAAGATTCCTGTGATCAGAAGACACATTCCACTTTCAGATATGTTACAATTGGGAAAATGGGCATGTCAGAATTGACCTGTTCAATTTGTGAAGTGATTGGAGAGAATGGAACCAGAATTAAGAGAACACTGATTCAACATTAACTTGTAATTACAGTAAACTTTTCACCTCCAAGCTTATTTGCTCATCTGGAAAAAAAAAAAAAAAAAAAAAAGGCTATATGATAATTCATATCTGAAAATTTATTTCTAACATTGACAGGCTGGCCTCCAAAATGTGATGAAGTGAGTATTGATATCCAAAGGACCAAGTGCATTTAAAAAATAACAAACTATCATTTTCATCTTCTCCAAGAGCTGTTCACACCTAACTTCACAAACAGAGATCTTCAGTTAAGTGTGAAGGTCAATTGTCTCTGCCACAGTGCTCTGGGAAATCATGGATCAGTGGCACAATTTCTGGGTCAGAAAGGATCAGAGAAGCCACCTTTTCCAATGTCCCACCACCCACCCATCACAGCAATCTTCCCTGCGTTATTACTAGTAGATGATGCTGATTCAGCTTTTGTTCTAAAATTTCTAGTGGCAGAAGTTTGATATTCTGAGGCAGTGTGATCTATTGTGTTATCCTGTTTATCTAAAAATATAAGCATTTTGAGATCTGCACAATGATATCCTGCTGAGCAGAGAAAAGGACAACTCAAATACAGTAGCCATATACCCTGCAATTAATTGTGGCTACTTATATGAAGGGGCATTCGTCACTGAAAAGTACTGCTGACACTCAAGCCATGCATCAGGGGGGCTATATGGTTTTGGGGATAGGAGAAAGATGGAAGACCAATTTTATTCAATTCCTATAAACACAGTACAGGCGAGAGGTGCCCCTAGTGGTAGTATGTATAATGCTCTCTCCTATCAAGTGACAACTGAGTAGAATGGCAATATGAGAAGAGTACTAACTTGGTACTGAAGTCCAGAGGTGATTTATCCAGTAACACAAGTAGTAAAACAGTCCTTTGCTGTTGTACCACTAGTGATTTTTGCATTCAAAAAGCTGAGGTTTCTGGATCCCCTTAAAGATGACTGTTGGAACACAAAGAAAACATCCCATAATCCTCTGTGTTCTTCTATGCTGGCAAATAACCAGAAATATTGATAAGAAAAAAAGCCAAAGAGAAGTTCAATAATAGCATTTATACTTCTATATACATTGGAGAGACTGAATGACTGTATAACGATCCACATAGCTTCCGATGCCATATGAAAATAGCTTAACTAAGACAAAAGGACTTTGTAGGGGAGAAAGGGAAAGTAAGGTTGGTTACCTGAGAAGACACAGTAGACAAACATACACAGATTTAAGTTTTGCCTTTTCTATGGAAAAGAGATAAGGAGACTAGATCTTCCTAGTAACATGCCCCTACAGAAAACTTTACATGTAAATATATTTTTTCAAAAGCAACCTCCACCCAAAAGAAACCTATAGAAGCAATTAATCTGCACAGTGAGGTAGGAGACTACAAAATAATTATATAAAAATATTTTATATTCCCATATATGAATAACAAACTAGGAGAGAAACAAAAAGCAATCCTATTTACATTAGCATCAAGAAGTATTAAATACCTTGGAATAAAGTTAACAAAGGAGGTGAAAGACCTACGCAGTGAAAACTACAAGCTGTTGCTTAAAGAAATAGAAGAAGACACAAAGAAATTGAAATATATTTCATGCTCATGAACTGGAAGAATTAACATAGTCTAAATCTATCTTACCCAAAGCAATTTATAGATTCAATGCAATCCCTATCAAAATACCAATGGACTACTTCAAAGAAATAAAGCTAATATTATTGAAATTTATATGGAGCCACAAAAGACCCAGGATAGCTAAAGCAATTTTGTCAAAAATGAAGAACAGAGGTATCATACATCCAGAATTCAAACTATACTCTAAGGCCATAGTAAACAAAACAGTATGGTATTGGAATAAAAACAACACAGAGACCAATGGAATACAACTGAAAGCTCAGAAATAAACTAATATGTATATGGATAGTTAACATACAACAAAGAAGCCAAGAGTATACAATGGAGAAAGAAAAGTCTCTTCAGTAAATGGTGTTAGGAAAACTGGAGGTCATGAAGGAAAATGAGACTAGGGCCTCCCCGGTGGCGCAGCGGTTGAGCGCTGGGTTGTGAAGCTGCCCGCGGCCTCTGCCGCGCCGGTTCGATCCCCGGCCACCGGAGGAGGGTCCCGCATGGCGTGCAGACCTCTCCTGCCTCCCGCTGCTCCCCTCAGCAGTGTACTTCGGTCCTTCTGCCTGCTCTGCTCCCTGCTCTGGCTCTGGTGAATTCTCTCACACTCCCGCGCTTCTGACTGTACCCAGTGCTTGTATAAATAAATAAATAAATCTTAAGAAAAAAAAAAAAGAAAGAAAAATGAGACTAAATCATTCTCTCACACCATATACAAAAATCAACTCAAAATAAAATCAAGGAAGAATATGACTTTATTTTAACCTGTGACCCTTATTTACAAAATAGATAGTTGTTTCTTTGACATTTTGGGAACTCACTTCCAGTTCTAGAATCAACCAGAATCTGATAACTGGCTTTCAATGACTCAGTACCCTTAATGCTCTCTAGAATTGAAACATGTAGTGGAAGAAGTATGGAGCTGGTTTACTCTTGGTGCATTTCCCTTTGTGGCTTGTCACATAAGTTAAATATCTATACTAGAGAGGAATCCTGTCCAATGCATAGTTAAGTATTTCATGGAGTATTTCAAATCCATATCCATTGCTTTGACTTTAGCTGGCATTAAAACCCAACTATCACTTTCACACATAAAATGAACTTTATTATAATTTTAGGTCATAGTTTGTGATTTAAGCTTTTCCTTCTTGAGGTTAACTCATCTCCATTCTGCACAGACCCCATTTGCCTGGTGGTTTTCAACTTACCTCTTTCAATTTAAAATTACTCTATAGCATATCAAAATGGTACCCTGAACATGTTTTCTACTTAGTGAAAACCAGTATCGTTGCTACATCCATATGTCTCAAAGAACAAGTTTAATCTTATCCAGATTTGTCACAATTATTTGTTAGACTGAAAGCTATTGATTATTAATGGTAATTACTTGCTTAAGGAATTCCTCCCCAGGTTCTGAATTTCAAATCACAGTACCTCCAGTCTTGCTGGCAAAGGCTATTACTGGGTGTGAAGAGGGAGGGAGTTGAAACAGTAGGCCTTTCCTCTGGGAGGCCACCGAGGAGATTGATGGAATCACAGATAGTCTTTAACCAAATACCAAGCCTACCTGACAGAAACCACACAGCAATTCAGAGGGTCCAGGAGCAAGAGCGATGCATTTTAAACACACTCCCAGTCGTCGGTCTGTCAGTAACAAATTAGACTTGTCACTTTCTGCAAGCAGATTTAGTGAGGACATTACCAATGTTAATGATCTGTGCTTGCCAGCAGAGGAAGAAGCTGGAAGCAGAGTCTGGTAGCACCCTGGGAAGGCTTGCATTTCCTCTTCATTTCTTTTCTTTTGGCTGCATGGTAGCATGACAAGGGCCACTTTTCTACCTTCATCCATGTCTCAAGTTTGGAAAATGTCAGACAATATGAAAACCTCTTATGTATTCTACTCAACAGACAGGCTGTACCCACTGTTTACTGCTTTGCATATGTTCAATTTCGGGATGTCAGGGGAATTAACCTCCAAACAGGGGAGGGGTGGGAGAGAGGGAGAGTGTGTGTGTTTAAACAAAGAGCTTTTTTTTACAGGGTGCAAGCTCTCCAAATAAAGGTGATGTTTGTTAGAGTAGTGTGTTTTGAATCGGATCCAAACTCCACTGAACTTTGTTTCCACTGAATTCCATTTTCTAGAGGAAGTTGCTGAATCTAAAGTACACACAGGAGCCCTTGTTACTATGAACTATCTTCATGGCACATTTCCTTTAATTTATATCCAATAATTAAATATTTCTTTCCAATACATAGATGCAATGCTTTAATAAGTATACTTTACCTTTCCTACAGCATTTTTTTCAAAATGTGTTCAGAAAAACATACAACAGTAAAACAGAGTATCTTTCCCTCTCAATTGTAGTCATTTCCCTTGTGGTACATATACAGTAGGTCTTGGAATCAATCCATCTAAACTTGCTAAGCTCTAGCAATTACTTGAGTGACCCAAACTCCAAAAGTGAGGGAACAAAATTAATGTTGATGACTCAGGTTGAAACTGATCGAAAATTAAATTTGTCAAACACCCACAAAGATGACTAAATATGTAATAGACTAAAATGTTGCATTCAGTAAAGGACATTATGGTTTTAAATAGAGGGCTATAAGGCTGTCATATTGAAATTGGGCTAATTATAGACCAAAGTCTCCTGAGTTTGTCAATAGCTTTGCATTTGCCTTTGAAATCAAATAGTTCCTTGTACAACTCTCAGGTCTGGGCCTGGCAATCCAAAAAATGAGTTAATAAAAGCCATAATTATGGATGAATCAGGAGGGAAATTTATTTCATCTTCTTGATATTATGGGTTGTTCATTAACCATTATGATTCTTAGGGTTTTGGGAGGAAAAATCAATGGCTAACAGAATAGGGATCAAAGGAATAAACTTTTATGTGCTCATTTTCCTGGAGACTTGATAGACTCGAGCTTGCTTTCAAGTCCTGAGTTTACAGGGACCTGATAGCCTGAAAAGCACAATGAACAAGGGGGAAAACAAAACAAGAGAGCAAACAGGTAACTCCTAGTAAGGCTTTCAGAAGCAGCTCTAGTTTATTCTCTTCCTTTCTTTAGTTCATGCCAGCACCTGCCCCGGTGCCCAGGCAGCAGAGCTGTGGGTCATCTCTTACTGGTGGGCAACACCTTCTCTGCTTTGATTCTCTGGGCTTTGAAGTCTTTTTCTACACACACACACACACACACACACACACACATGCACTTGCATTCGCACACACACACGTACACACATAGTTGAATGTCTACAGGCATACATCAGTTTTTGTTTTTGTTTTTCAACTTTTTCTCTCTTTTTTTACTAGCTTCTAGACTTTTTCTCATAGAAATTTCTTCAGCCTGCACTTCACCCTCAGCCCCATTTTCCTTTTATAGCTGTCATCTTTAACTAGCAATTCCTAGTCAAGAGATGACTAAACTCTGTGAAGCATCTCCCACTGGGAAACTGCCTTTGCCAGCAGGTTTGATTGCAGGTTGGCTGCATTTTTGATAAGTCCTGAACACAAAGTACTATCAACCAGGCATGGAGGAGCCAGTGGCATTTGGACTGCACATATTTTTCAGAAGTATTAGATTTTGCAAATCCTGCATTGGATTTTGCCCCACAGGTATACTACTTATTTATTCCTTTAATTTCAAGGCCATTGTGGATTTAAGAGGGCCTGAATCCATAGGAGCAAATTATAATGAAGCCTTTTAAAGTTCATCGTGCAAACTAAGACTCCAGAGAAAATCTAAATGGATGACAATTTTGAACTCAGTGAAATGTTTTGTTTCCAACATGTTGTATAACTGTGTTCAAAATCCAGCAATAAGCAAAGGATAATCATGAAGTAATAGATGTTGATGTATATATTTTGTCAGCTTTTGCTCTAGTGGCAACCAAACTTAAGATCACAGTAGATTATAACACAAACATTTATTTCTTACTCATTGGTCTATGAATTGAGTTGTTCAACTAGCCTTGGCTCCAGGCCGTAGTTCTAGTTCAGGGCTCTTACACTAGTTCTAATTCTGGAAACCAGACTCAAGGAACAGCTTCAGTCTGGAGCACATCCAATCCTGGTGACAGTGAACAGAAACTCAAGAGTCTGAGCAGAAAATAGGTTCTACTTCTTTCACTTGAGCAGACACAATAATTTTATTACTGCAAACAAGTCACATGACCAAGTCCAAAGTCAATGGGTCATGAAAAGTATGATATAATAGCAAATGTTTGGTCTTTGTCCTTGGTTCCAGGTACAGAACTCCTGAGACACTTGGAATTTTCTGTTTTTTGTATGTAAATGGGATGACTCATAGGGAGGGAGTCCTGTGTAGCTTTGGGATGGAGTCTGCTCACCAGAAAAGTCAATGTGATTGCAAGGTAGAACTTCCTTCCTACCAGGGAGGAAAAAAAGTTCTGGTGATGGAGCTCACCAATATTCAGTGACTTAATCACCATTGAATCATTTAATCATCACCAACATTCAGTGACTAAATCACATACTACCTATGTGGTGAAACACCCATAAGAATTCTTCTCATGGATTCAGGGGTCTTCTGGGTTGGTGATTGCAAATGTTCAGGGTGGTGACATTCCTGAAGAATAATGAGCTTCTACACTTCCAGTTTCCATCTTGCCATACACATCTCTTGCATTTGCCTTTTTCTGAGCTGTAACCTTTATATCAATAATCATAAATGAAGTGTTTTCCTGAGTTCTTTGAGTTATTTTAGCAAATTATTAAACCTGAGCAGGGGATTATTGGAGCTGCTGAGTTGGGGGTTAGCAGGCAAACATGTGGGTAACCTGGGAACACCATTTGCAGCTTAAATCTGAAGTAGAGGAGGCTTCATTGAACTTTAACCTGTGGATTCTGTGCTGATTACAGGCAACTTGTGTCAAAATTGAATTGAACTGTTGGACATCAGGCAATGTGGAAGAATTGTGGCCTTGGATGACATATTTGGCATTGGAAAATACTTTATAGAAGGACATTCTAATAACAGAAAAACCAAACTTAAGGAATGAATAAATTCTTAGGAACAGATAGTATAATCTATAAGGTAGATTGGAACAAATATAAATATTTATAAATAGCTAGACTATTGAGGATCCTCAAGTCCCAATTTCCCAGTCTATTCCCCCACCAAACTATAACAAATAACATAATTTCTTTTTATTTTTCTTTTTTCATAAAATCATCAACACCACTCTTAGCCAGAGGAGGTCCTTTGATTCCCTATAAACATTTCATAAAGCTTGAAATGATAAAAGAGAAAATCATAGGTATGTAGTCTGGGTCCCTAGCTAGGTTTCAAGTGCTTGAGGAAAGATGTTGTACCTGATATATTTCCTGTGCTCATTTATACAAAGTCTACACTTAGGCAGTACCAGGCATATTTTACTCATTGATAACCTATAGTTCTAAGTAGCATAACTTTTATCCTGTGTTATAAGTAAGTATACAGGCATGTACTTGGAGTGTTTAAAAGAGTCCCCCAAAGAATATTATATATGTTTTTTCAAGTTCTACACACATCTCCAGTTTGTCTTTCAAGTTAAAGAGTGGGGTGGGAGGAATGACAGGGAAATATAAAACAGCACAGACAGAACAGATAAAATGAGGTTGTGGGTATTCCTCTTTGATCCTCATGGCAGCTCTGTAAGGGGCTATCATTACCCCCATACCCGCAGTTGTCCAGATGAGGAAAGATGCAGAGTCACAAATGATTTGCCCACAGTGCACCACAAGCATACAGTGAAACCAACATTTGAACTTAATACTATAGAAAAAAAAGATTTTTCTCTCTACTCAACATTTTTCCACAGCAAAGATCCCAGACTCAACCTACTTTCACATCAACGAAGAAATGCTATCAAATATCACCTGTGTTTTGAGAAGAAAGGAGAAATTAAGACTATGTTAACCTGCATGAGGGAGGTTGGTATTAGATATACCTGACATAAGTTATTGGTCATGGCAGAATTTGTTTGCTTTTATTTCAGGAACCTCCAGAACCTACATTTCACAAGTAAACAACAAACTCAAAAGAGAGCAAAAGATCTTGAGGCAATTCACCAAAGAAAACAAACAGATGGCAAATAAGCACATGAAAAGGTACCCAAGATCACTAGTCATTTGGGAAATGCAAATGAAAACCACAAGGAGACATTGCAGCATGCTTAATAAAATAGCTAAAGTTAAAAAAAAAAAGACAATAACAAGTATTGACATCAATGTAGAGTAACTGGAACTCACACACACTGCTGCAAAGTAAAGTTCTATTATCAAAATTGAAAAACCACTTAGTAAAACAGTTTTGCAGCTTTTAAAAAATGGCAAACAAGCCACGTGATCCAACTATTTGTCTATTAGAAATTTACGCAAGGGGGAAACAATTATGTGAATACAAAAATATTTGTAAGCAAATGTTCATAGCAGCCTGATTTATAACAACCCCAAATGGGAAACAACCCAAATATCCATCAACAGGTGTATGTATAAATAGAGTGTGGAATAGTCATGTGATGAATGAAGTATGGATATATACATCAACGTGGATTAACCTCAGAATATGGTGATAAAAGACAGACCTCCCCCAAAACACTGTTTTATGTGAAGTTCTAGAAAATGCAAATTGAACTATAATAGAAAGATCAATAACTGACAGGGATGGGAAGTAGGAGACATAGGAAGCAGGAATTAAAAGAACATGAGGAAGCATTTGGAGGCGATTTTTTTTAAGTTTTGATTGTAGTGATATTGTTGCACAGATGTATACATATGTCAGAATGTATTAAATTGCATCTCTTAAGTGTGTGCCACTTACTATATATTATGCCACAATAAAGCTTTTTTTAGAAAAGTAAATCATTTAGGCCTGTTTTGAAGAATGTATGATTTTAGACATGGAGACTTATAACAAGTTTCTGACACATGGTAAGACCTCAATATATGCTAAAATCTTCCTACCATTATTCTTATTGTTATCAAGAGGGATATTGCAGTGTCATTGCTGCATTAAGTATAATCTGCAAAGATCTGCTTTCTATTTTCTGCAGTAATTTGCCTTCCTACGTCACTGCTCAACCATGACAGAGCTGACAAAATCTAGGGCAAAGCCTTAAGACTCACTCTGACCAAAGGACATTTTCTAAATGTCTGCATTTCACAATGTGAGAGAGATATTAGGAAAATGTGATCTGTTCCTTGTGATGTCAAATGGTTTCTGCTAAGGAAGGCATTTGATAGTCATTAATGAGCAAGGATAATTTCTCATTACTGAGCTCAGAGTTTAAGTTCTCCCCCACCATATTCCCTTTTACCAACCCTGAATGCTGAATGAGACTCATTTTTCGGAATGTTTCACTGTTTCTTAGGAAACCAGAGTGAAGCTAGCCTAGCTGTAAGATTAATCAGAATCCACATGCTTTGACAGGTACGCCAGTTCCCCTGATATTAAAATATATTTTCTTTTCATTCCTTTATTCATACACCATCATGTAGTAAGTAATTCACCTTCATGGGTTACAGATTCTTGTTGAGACTCTTGTATCAAAGACCCTATAGGAAGTAGCCTTGGAAATGTAACAGTTTAATTTCTATTTAGATTAAAGTCAATGACAAGAAAGGACATGTATTAAGAGCACTGACCACTGGCCAGTGTAGTGACTGTAGTCTGGGTTTTAGGTCAGAATGTACAGGCACTGCTTTTAAAAAAAAACATATATATATTTATTTATACAAGCACTGGGAACAGTCAGAAGCACGGGTGGGTGAGAGAGTTCACCAGAGTCAGAGCGGGGAACAGAACAGGAAGACTGACAAAGTACTCTGCTGAGGGGAGCAGCGGGCATGACAGGAGAGGTCTGCATGCCAGTGGGACGCTTGTCGGTGGCCGGATATCAAACTGGCACTGCAGAGGCTGCAGGCAGCTTCGCAGCCCAGCACTCAACCACTGCGCCACTGGGGAGGCCCATGCTTTTAAGATTTAGGTTCAGGCTTCATAGATATCAAAGAGGAAAGAGTGAAACATGAATTCTACAGTGATGAGGCTTGAAGAATATCATTGGTATGGATATTTCTGAGCTTTTCTTACACACTACTGATACTTTCATCTTCATTATTTAACAGCAAGAACTTTTGTTCTCAACTTTGTTCTGACTACTTAGTATATACGTTTCATTTTACTGAACTGTAGGAGGAGACTGAGGGGGAAAAGGGTGAAATATATATCATCTTTATCTGCATCATGAATTTTCCCACTTTTTAGCAGCACTGTCTATGAAGGTTAAAGGAGAGGGTTTAATTCACTGTGAATTAAATGTGATCTTTGTCCTCATTTACAAATAACAAACAAAATGCAACTCATTGAAGGGAGGAAACTATCACTATTCTATACCCCAATACCCAGAACATACTGACTAATCAACACACTATACTTATAAGAGAAAGAGACAGAGGGCCTCCCCTGGTGGCGCAGCAGTTGAGCACTGGGCTGCGAAGCTGCCCACAGCCTCTGCAGCGTCGATTCAATCCCCAGCCACCGGCAAGGGTCCCACATGGCGCAACAGACCTCTCCTGCCATGCCTGCTGCTCCCCTTAGCAGTGAATTTCATCAGTCTGCCTGTTCTGTTCCCCGCTCTGGCTCTGGTGAATTCTCTCACCCTCCCGAGCTTCTGACTGTACACAGTGCTTGTATAAATAAATAAATCTTAAAAAAAAAAAAATCCTTAAAAAAAAAAAGAGAAAGAGACAAAATAAAAATCCTATTTCACACACTCTGAAACATTAACCTCCATTTTTAAAGGTAGGAAAAATAAGATACAGACTATAAGTAACTTTCCAAAGAATACAAAGGACACAGAGCCAACAAACTTTTTACTTAAGTATAACAAGCATATAAAAATGTCCACCATTCATAGGCAGCTAACTGGATAAATTGTCACAAATTGAGTACATCCATTAACTTCCACCTAGATCAAAGACTAGAAAATTACCTCAATTCCAGAAACTTCCCACAGGCCCCATCCTGGTAAAATATTTTCCACAAATTTATCACCATTTTAGCAACTTATATCATTTATTTGCTTTTAAGCATCTATAAATTAAATGTTTTTGTTTTTTTTTTTTGGTAATAGGCTTCTTTCATGTAACATCTTATTTTAAGATTCATACACATTGTATTTATTTGCAATCGTTTATTCGCTCTTCTATTGTATAGCATTATAAATATATCACCATTTATCTATTTTATTGCTGATGGGTGCTTAGAATTTCTTACAGCTTGAAAATATTACAAATACTGTTACTGTAAATATTGATGAAATAGTGTATCTTCTAGGTATATACTTAGGGATGTAAATGCTGAGTCCTGGGGTATTCAGCTTTAGTAGACATTACCAAAGAGGTTACTAAAACAATTGTTCCAATTTATACTCCTATGTGTAGTATGCAAGTATTCTTGTTGTTCTACAGTTTTGACAACACTTAAAATGTTCATTTTAGCAATTATGGCAAGTGGTTATAGTACTTCTTTGCACTTATGATTTGCATATCTATGATGACTAATGTAGGCTGGGTCCCTTAGATATATTGATTAGCCACATGAATAACACTTTTGTGAATTGCCTCAAAACAACCATTGCCCATTTTTTCTACTGAATTTTTTTCTTACTAAATTGTCAAAATTTTATACAATCTGGAAATAAAATTTTTGATGGAATGATATATTTCCAATCTCCCTTACCATTCTGTAGCTTGCGTTTTTATTTACAAATACTACTTGCTAGTAAAAATTCTTCATTTTACTAGGTCTTTTATTCAATTATTTTATGATTAATACTTCTTCTGACCTATTTAAAAAAGATCTCTGTCTATTCTAAGATCATGAAATTATTCTCCTTTGTTTTCTTTAAATAAATCATTTTATTTTCACAATCATATTGATATCAAATTTAAATTGTTTTGTATAATTGACCTTACATCATTTATTGGGGAAAAAAAAACTACTCCCTCCCATTTCTTTGTGTAGCATTTTTTTCATAAATCAAGTGAGTATGTTTGTATGAATAATTCATTCCATCAACCTGCTTGTCTTTCCTTGCACTGATGCCATACTGTTTTAATTATTATAGCTTTATACTAAGTCTTAAAATGTGTGGAGAAATGTTCTCTATTTTTTTCTCTTTTAAAGTTTATCTTGGCTATTGGACATTCAACCTACCATATAAATTTCAGAATCTATCAGTTTTCAAAAGCAAATCAAAAATCCTGAAATTTGGACTGAGACAGTTTTGAGTTTAAAGTATCAATTTGTGGGAGAATTGTCTCTTCTACTTCAAAGGAACAGTAATTTCTTTATTTTTTTTTAATCTATTTCATCAAGTAGTTGTCAGTGTAGAAATCCACTCCATATATCATGATGTATTTCTAAATAATAAATGTCGTTTTTGCTACTACAAATGATATTTTTATAAATACAAATATTTTTTTATTTTAGATGACTTACAGAAATGCAAGTGATTTTATATGTTGACTTTGAATCCAATAACCTCATTTAATTAGTACTTCTTTTAATTTTGCTCTTTCTTTGTGTTTCCCTTTCATACTAAGTACTTAAAAGAATAAAGACAATTTAACATTCTTTCAAATACTGTTTTCATTTTCTGACCTTAATGCATTATGTAAACTTTTATTTTATACTGAAGAGAAATAGAAAATAGCATAAAGCCCTACCCTATTCTCATTTTTAGCACTGTAAAGCACTGTTAAGTGTGTGTGTGTGTGTATATATATATATATATATATATATATATTAAAGATTTATTTATTTATGCATACAAGATCTGGGATATAGGCCAGAGATGCAGGGGGTGAGATGACTCACTAGAGACAGAGTGGGGAGCAGAACAGGCGGATCTACTGAAATATACTGCTGAGGGGAATAGCAGGTGAGACAGGAGAGGTCTGCTGTGCCATGTGTGTGACCTCCCTGGTTGGGGATTGAATTCATGCTGCAATGGCTGTGTATAGCTTCATAATGCTACATCTTAATCCCCTGTACCACCAGGGAGACCCCTGGTGTTAAGTATACATTGTTAAATATATTATCTGTTTAGGTTATTTTTTTATAAATACTGATTAAGAATGTTTCCTTCAGTGACTAGTTTGCTCATAGTTTTTTTTTGTTGTTGTTTGTTTGTTTTGCTTGCATCATATTTGCATTGTACAGCACTGCCATCCAGAACTGGTTCTCAGATGTGATTGGTGATAACAGAACCACAGATCACAACAGTAAAGATTCAGAAGACCAGACCTTATCCTACTTTGATGACATTAGCACTCTGTCAATGATGACATTAGCACTCCCCAGGTCAGTGCTTGGAGTGTTTACTTCAACAATCCCTTTCCACTGAAATCTGAAGTCTCTGGAACCAGGAAAGCAAAGCCCCAGGATAGGCAGGACCTTTTACACTGCCTAGTTAAGGTCTACTATGGGCTTTATATCTCAGTTTTTTCATCCTTTGGTTTTTTGTTTGTTGTTTTAGAAAGTGCTAATTTGTAAATGCTTTAACCTTATGTAAATTTGGGACAGATTTTTTTTTTTTGCCCTTGTCATCCCTTTCACCCTATTAATCTCAAAAATCTTACTTCCTTTATTACTCCACAAGTTTTTATAAATACTTTGTCAAATGGTCTGACATGTAAACATCCAGTGTTTTTCTTTCCATTTTGACTTATTTACTACAAATAATTTCCTCAAACACCTTCCATTTTTCTGTAAATGGCAGCATTTTGTTTTTAAATTGTGACAGTAGTGTTCCATTGTGTGACTGCATCACTACTTCTCCATTCAATATTCTATCAGTGGACACTTAAATTGTTTCCATGTTCTAGCTACTAGTCATAATGCTGCAACAGACATTGTAGAACATACAAATTTTTGAGATGTTTTCATGTTCTTTGAATAGAGGCCCATGATTGGAATTTCTGATTTATAAGGTATTTCCGTTTTTAGCTTTTTAAGGTAAACCCAGTTCATTTTACAAAATGGCTCTACCAGTTTACATTCCCACCAGCTATATAATAGAATTCTTCATTCCTCACATTCTCTCAATGCTTGTGGTGGATGGTCTTTTTAATATTTCATGGATGTGAGATGAAATCTCATTGTGGTTTGACCTGTATCTCCCTTATGAGAAGTGATAAACATTTCCATGTATCTATTTGCCCTCTGGATCTCCTCTGTGGGAAAGTATCAGTTCAAATATGCTGCCCATTTATTCATTTTTTTTAATTATTAAATAAGTTTTTTGTGTATCATGGATATTTTCCCTCCATGGGTTAAGTAATATATAAATGTTACTTAATTGGGAGAATGAATTTCTCCCATTCACTAAGATGTGTTTTTAATTTACATATTTTCTTTCACTGTGTAAAACTTTTAAATTTGAGGTAATCCCAATTACCCAATTGTTTATTTTTGCTTTTATTTTCTTGGCCACAGGGATTAAATCTCCAAAGACATCTTTATTACTGATAGCATGAAATGTATTACCAAATGTTTTCTTCTATGTATTTTATTGCTGTGGACTTTTTATCTAAATCTTTACTCCATTTTTTTTTTTTGTGCACAGAGTTAGAGAGTGATCCAACTTTATTATTTTACTATAGCTGTTCACTTTCCCTAGCACCATTCATTTACTAGAGACTCTCCCTATTATATAGCCATTGCTCCTTTATCATGAATTAAAAATTGATATATATGTGGGTATATTTCTCACCTTTTGATTATGTTCCATTGATCCATGTATCTATTTTTGTTCCAATACTATAATGTTTTAATTACCATTGCTTTCTAGTATAATTTAAATGCAGATAATGTGACACCTCTGTTTCTTTTCTTTTTTTTTCTTCAGGATTGTGTTTGTTATTAGAGCTCTTTTATGGCTCCACAGAATTTTAAAAATTTATTTTCAATTTCCTTGAAGAACATTATTGGTATCTTAAGAGGAGTTGCATGAAATTTATGTCACTTTTGGTAGGATAGTCATTTTAACTATATCAATTCTCCCTGTCTAGCATGGAATGGTTTTCCTTCTTTTTATGTCATCGTCTCTATCCCTTAATAATGTCTTCTAGTTTTCATTGTATCAGTACTTCACCCCTCTATTAGGTTCATTCCTAGGAATCTGATTGTTTTTGAAACAGTTGTGAATGTAATTTTTTCTTAATTTCTCTTCCTCTTGCTCATTTTTATATAAAAATGCAACAGTTTTGTGTGTTTATTTTATATCCTGCCACTTTGCTGTATTTTTATATTTTCTAATAGTGTTTTTGGTAGTCTGTAGGTTTTCTTTTTGCTTTTATAATTAATTTGTGGGGTTTTCATATATGTATATCAAATTATCTATGAATAATGATAGTTTTGAATTTTTTCCAACTGGATTATTTTTATTTTCCATTATGTCCTGATTACTCTAGATAGTTAAAACTCTCGTAGTAAATAAAATAGAAGTGGTGACAGTAGGCATCCTTGTCTTGTTCCTGATCTTAAAGAGAAAGCCTTCAGTTTTTTCACCATTGTATGTTATATTGGCTGTAGTTTTGTGATATGTGATTTTTTTTATTCTGATGAGGTTCCTTTTATTCCCATTTTGTTTAAGGTGTTTATGAAGGGTACTGGAGCTTATTACATTCTTTCTCTGCATCTATTAATATAATAATAAGATTTTTCTTTTTTCTTGATATAATTTATCACATTGATTAAACTATTCTTTCATCTTTGAGATAAATACCACTTGATCATGATGTATATTCTTATAATGTGTATTGTTGAATTTGATATCCTTGTATTTTGTTGAAGATTTATTTATCAATATTCATCAAGACTATTGGTCTGTAGTGATCTAGTGCTGGGCTTATCTTTGTTGATAAGATGGATTTCCTGTAAACAGAAAGAGGTTGGACTTTGGTTTGAAATATACTCAGTCTATAGCTCTTTATGGGTGAATTGAAGCCATTTACATTTCAGGTGGTTATTGACATGAAAGTGCTTATTGCATTTTTGTTATTCCTTTAAAACTGGTTTATCTTTTTGTTTTATTTCTGACATCTTCCTTTTATGTTTTATTTAGGTTTCGTTTCTGTTGTCTTATCTGTTACTTCTCTTTTTTTAAGATTATTTATTTATACATGCAAGAACTGGGGTACAGGCCAGAGGTGTGGGAGGGTGAGAGGATTCACCAGACACAGAGTGGGGAGCAGAGCAGGCAGATTGACTGAAATATACTGCTGAGGGGAGCAGCGGGCGATACAGGAGAGGTCTGCTGCGCCATGTGGGTTGCTCCCTGGCTGGGGATCAAACTCATGCTACAGAGACTGCTGATAGCTTCATAGGCTGTGTCCCAACCCCTTGAGCCACAAGGGAGGCCCCTTATCTGTGGTTTATCATACAGTCTAATCTCAAACTCATTCTAATGAGCCACATTTTTATTCTCTTCCTCATCTATGTTGTATAATTTAGGTGTTTGTTACTTTCAGTTTGTTTTTTAATTGTTGCTTTATTATAGTCCTTTATTACTTATTTTATGTTGTTTGTATGCATCTATGTTCATGCTACAAGTAAAAGCAGAAATAGACAAAAAACACAATTATATTTGAAAAAGTCAACACTCCCTTCTCAATAACTAACAGAACAAGTTCATATGCAATGTTTCCTTTTTTCCTATTCTTGAAAGTGTCAACATAAATTCTCATTTTCTAAGTTGTTTGATCATTTCATCTAAATATTTTAATTTGTTGGCAAAACATTATTAAAAAGATATCTTGTCATTTTTCAATAGCTATAGATTTTTTAGTGATGACCTTTTTCTATTTCTGATATCAGTGATATGTACTTATTCTTTTTTTTTTAAATCTATCTTGCTAGGACTTTATCAATCATATTAGTCTTTTTGTGGAACAACACTTTGCTGGGCTTTTTCTATTATTATATATATATGTATATATATTCCTATTTTTCATTTATTTCTACTCTTAGTTTCATATTTTCCATTATCTTTGGGTTAATTATACTGTCCTTTTCTTAACATGTTGATTTTGATTCTCTGATAATTTGTTGTCTTTCTTTTTAATAAATATGTACTATGAGTACACTTAAAAATGGATTTAGTTTCAGTCAACACTGTATTTTGTATCTTGTATTGTATTTTCATTGTCATTCTTATAGTAGGATTTAAATTGAGAATTGTAATGTAGAATTCTTTCAACTAATGTGTATTGTTGTTTCATTACTTTGTCAGCCATAAACCAATCTTTTCAGATTTTATGTGAAAATACTTAGAAACCTAAAGGATTAACATGGTCATTTTTTGGTTGTATATTCTGTTCCAGTACATATGTCAAACTTTCTTCTTCTTTTTTAAATTTTTTTAAATTTTTTAATTGTTACTAACAACATGTAATATTTAATACTAACAATATGGGAGGGTGTGCATTATTAATTCCTCTTTAAGAAAAATAAACATGTATGAAGTAATTAAGGCATTCTTTTCATCTAACACTATATAGGTCAACTAGGACCTAAAGATAATGAGCTTCTCTAGCTCTCATATCTGTGTTCTTCCTCATTCATGTTTTCCTATACCATACCATTTCTACACATATAAGTTTCTTTTTCTTTTAAAGATTTGATTATTTATATAAGAACCGGGGTACAGGTCAGATGTGTGGGAGGGTGAGAGAATTTGCCAGAGACAGAGCAGGGAACAGAACAGGCAGACAGACCGAAGATACTGCTGAGGGTAGCAGCAGGTAAGACAGGAGGTCTGCCGTGCCATATGGGTAGCTCCCTGGCTGGCCAGGATCGAACCCGCACTGCAGAGGCTGCGGACAGCTTCATAACACTGCACTCAACCCACTGCGCCACCAGGGAAACCCTACACATATTCCTTTCATTAAGGTCATGGAATATAAGAATTAAAACTAGATTGAGCTAAGTGTATCTTAGAACTTTTTTATTTTACAGATCAGAAAACAAGATTCCAGAAAACTGTCTGGTTCTTCCAGGATTATTTTGCTGGTTAATGGTTAAGCCAGAACCAAATCTAAAATATCCTAATTTCTAGGGCACTCATCTTCCTGCTGTCCTAAATTGATTCATAGTTTCACAGGAACAAACCCTGTTGCTACATCATCAATAATGCTTATATAACCACTCAATTCACTATTTTACAAACGTTAACAAGTTTGTTTGTCATTGTTACTATAAAAATGTATAGTCTTCATTGATCTTTAGAAATATTTTAATAACTTCTTCTAAAGTTTATTTGTCTCCCATTGGTAGTCACAGAGGGAAGTTAATATGGATAGTAGGAGATGAGAGTTCCCAAATTGTCGGCAAGAGCATTTCCTGGAAATACCAAAAAATATTACCTAGGTATAAACCTGACCAGGGAACAGTGTTCAGGTTTGTATATTCTATTAGAGTTGACCGATATTCTTCCTGCCATTTTTTTTTTTCCATCTCTTGACTTCTGTCACTTCTATCCCCTGAGGAATTCTTTTAAGGGTATGCAGAGCATGCCTATGGGGTCATTATAAACCATAAGAGGGAAGAGGGCATTATAGCTGTATGACTTACCATCTCCACTATCCATATTTCTTGCCAGAGTGTAGACTTTCGCATAAGCTTAAGGCAGAGGCAAGGCCCGTGAGAGAAACTGTAAACTGTAAAACTCTATTCTGAGAAAACACATCATCCAATGAATGCCTTGTAGCTTTGGCTGAGAGACAATAAATGTTACTGCTTTACAATAAGGAGAAATGAGAAATCCTATTCCCAAGAGAAAGAAAATATATTTCCATGTATGACAAGTAGTTAATATTATGGATAGCATCTGCCTGGGCTCTTATCATGATGTAAATTTGTTTTCTATTCACTGACTTGAACAGTAACAAAATAACATTGAAATGTGAATGAAGCACCAGATACAAATTTTATTACAACTTTCATGGTAATCTGACTGTGGAGGGAAAAGTTTAGTAGTGAACAAAAGTAGGCAATAGTCAACTTTAGTATTTATAACCCAGATTGAAAAGTCAATCTGTTTATTAATAATAAGCCAAATGCTTTTTGGAATGAGTAATATTTTTAAGCTTTGCCAGAGTTATATAATCAGAGTTTACATATAGTTCCCAAAGTGGTTTGTACTAACTTGTTGACAAGATTGTTTATCATCTCTGTTGGATGAAACACAAAATAAAATTTTGGCCACAAGATTCATAAAAACTATCTTATGCCTTTTTTTCATCCGTAGGAGTAAACATACTAGTTTTGAAGTTCTGGATAAATCTGCTTCAGATTTATCCTTTATATTAAGCTGCACAGAGACAGGACTCATATTTCTTATAAATGTAGTATAGTGCATAAGTTTAGGTGAGGCCGTAGGTGTACATTGACAATAATGAGCTGAGGACTTTCAAGACTTACAGAATGATAACAGAAACCCTACTTTAAGTGAACTCTAGCATTTCAAATTGATGTAGGAGATTTTATTTCTTTTTATTCTTTATTCATGTGGTTTTTTTAGGTGTATAGATTTCTAGAAGCTTACTAATTTTTACAATAGCCATCGGCTGATGGCTTTAAAGAAATAGAGATATATACTAAAGATATTAAACTATACTTGAAGAAAAGAGAGATAGATGTTCACTCACTGCTAAATTAAACGTTATGATACTTTACTTGAAAAAGGAAAATTTAAATATGCAGCAGAAACCTTGGAAGTGAGGTTACTGTGTAAGAGAACATTAACATACTCATTGCTGCTTCTAGGGAGGTAACAAGTCAGTATATCTTAAGGAAATGCAGTAAGATCTGCTTCTACTGGTGAGGTATAAATACAATAAGACATATTTATCAAATATCATGTAATCCATAGCAAAAATCATATTTTGAAATCATATTCTTTGTTACATATAAAGTTTAAAACACTGTCACAGACAAGCTTTAATTCTGGTTTCTGTTCCTCATAACAGCAAACATCCACTAGGTTAATTGTGTTAAATTCTTATTGGTAATAGTTTGATCCCCCGCTGGAAAGTGTCAGTGCTTTGTATGATCAAGACTCTTTACATCTATAAATCCATTCCAAGAGCCAAGTGAGAGCCCTTTTAAAGTGACAAAGTTAAATTAACTTAAACATGTGGAAACTCTCTAATTTCCTAGTCCACTTTACTAGGGAAAAAATCACTGACAAGAATAGCAGAACTCTCTGAAAATATATTACTTAATAAATTTTGATGTCCTTTCCATTCCAATATAATAAGTAAGCTTAATATGGAAATCTTCATAATGGTTTCTGGCTTGCACATATTTTACAAACAATTCTCAGTAACACTATGGTAATTAGTTATTGAAATAGCTGTCTCCAATTATACCTCCTTGTTCTGACCCATTCACTACCCAGCAGCTACA
The DNA here is from genome assembly GCF_014898055.3 of Talpa occidentalis. Taxonomy (NCBI): domain Eukaryota; kingdom Metazoa; phylum Chordata; class Mammalia; order Eulipotyphla; family Talpidae; genus Talpa; species Talpa occidentalis. The sequence goes on from NW_023604295.1 coordinate 113,439,661, forward strand.
GGGAATATTAGCTCTGACTACTCACAGCCACCTTCCTCTTGTAGAATCCCCTTTGGGGGTCCCTGTGTTCCTTAGGGAACTGCCATATCTAAGTGTTTGCCTCCTTGCAAAGTGTGGACACCTCCAATGTCATTTATTCTACTGATCTGGTAATGCATTCTTTTTCCACTCTATCAGAAAAGAGGTTCAAAAGCAGTTCTCACTCACCTGGATGGACTGACAACAGAATACATTTACAGGCACCTAATATTTCTTCTCCCCTCCCAGTGGTCCTGGACAATCTGAACTTTTTGTAGAATATTGTATTGATACAGTCTATTAATAAAATACTAATTGGTCAAAGTAATCCCCCAAAATGGCAGTTACAGGAATGTGCATGAAAGGATGGAAGATGAATCCTATGAACACTTTAAGGCCTATCATTGTGTAACTTTTGAAGGGTTCTTTTTTTTTTTTAATTTTTTTTTTTTTTATAGAGGCATGTTTTATTTATTTATTTGTTTGTTTGTTTTGTTTATACATGCACTGGGTACAGTCAGAAGCGCAGGAGGGTGAAAGAATTCACCAGAGCCAGAGCGGGGAGCAGAGCAGGCAGAAGGACCGAAGTACACTGCTGAGGGGAGCAGCGGGCGGCAGGAGAGGTCTGCGCGCCATGCGGGACCCGCCTCCGGTGGCCGGGGAGCAGCCAGGGATTGAACCAGCGCTGCAGAGGCTGCGGGCAGCTTCACAACCCAGCGCTCAACCGCTGCGCCACCGGGGAGGCCCACTTTTGAAGGGTTCTATGGTCTAGGTGTGTTAGGACAGCCTACCCAAAGTAAGAGAGACATTGCTTCTGACTCCTCCATCACTAAGAAGGAAACACATTGTCTGTTAGGTCTCTTTAGATTTTGAAGGAACAAATTTCCACTTGGAAATACTTTCCTTAATCGTGGTTGTGAATGCAGTAGATTCACCATGAGCCAAGACTAGTTCAAAATTCCATATATTATTGTACTCCTATTAGGGGGTGGATAGGCATGAAAATTTTTCATCCTAAAATATCAATGGCAGCTTCAATCAAGTATCCTTGAAAGATCTAAATATTTATCTTTCCACACATATATTTAAATGAATAAATGGTGTTAGGTTCCTCTGGGGAAGACTTGGGGAACCACTACTATGTGTTCTTGCCAGAGTACTTAAGATACTTCTTTATTGCAATTTACCTCTCCTCCATTAAATGGATTCTGCGTTCCACAACAGGAACTCATTGGAAACTGAACAAGAATGCTAACTATTTATTGGGGTAACTTTCCTCAACCTCCTGATCATCTAGTCTTTATTTACTTACTATATAAAATAAGTATTAATCTTGGTGACTGCCCATTTATCTTGCCCCCAGGAATAACTGTGTCCTATTAACCATTTTCACAGCTCTCCCCAGGCCAGCCCTCTCTGCCATAGCTTAAACCTTAATATTTGTTATAAGATCTGTGCTCAATTGACTACATTCAGTTAAGTAGAGCCACCTGGGCTCTATAATATCAGACCGTCTTATTCCCTTGCTTTCAAGGAGCTCAGTTGTGTATCAATATCTGCTATCTTCTGTGGCCTATGTAAGGAATGCTATCATTTAGTTTTCCCATCTATTTTCCCAAGGACATTCCTTATTGCTTTTGTAAATATAGTCCTTCAACCCTTCCAGAATGCTGTTGGCAGGTGAATTTTCTGGTCTTCCTCTAGCATTCTCTTTTCTCTGGGCTTTTTGATTCATCCTTCCACTGTATATTATGGAAGTCCTAGAATTTCAGCTTGGTGTGGACCTTAGCTTTCTCTAAGATTCTGCAAGCATATGTCTTCTCCTATGGTCCTTGCCAGGGAGTTAAATACTATGTGTCCACATCTATAAATCATCTATAAATTTGGATAGCTTTATGTCCTGCTCCTCTTGATTTAGTACCCTCACGTTCTATTTCCAGTATATATGCTCTTTGCTCTTGCCAACTAAAGCCCTAGTTCTCTCAGTGAATAGACCTGTCCTGAGCAAAAATAGCACTTCCCAAGCAGATCTGTGTTAGGGCTTGACCTGTTATTGGACTAGTGAAACTTATGGAAGGATGTGGAGTAGACAGTCTTTAAACAAATGGGAGCACTTGTCTTGTATCAGTGACCCCCTTAGTCATAGCGACATTGCTGGTTGCTTCTCTTCCCAGTAATGTCCTTTCCAATTCCTAAAGGTCATGTATCCAAGTGTTACTTTCAGTAAGCTTTTAGCATTCAATTCTCCATCTTGAAAATTGTTTCTACATGGCCCAATCTAAAAAAATCAATAAAGATTCTTTATGTTGCGCACCTGAAACTTACATAATGTCATGTCACATTATTTTTTTAAATAAAAATAAATACATAAAAAAGTCATAATTATCATTCTTATTTATAATTGAAGCTTGCCAAAATCCCAGGTGATATTTGACAGAGTTAGACTACTTATCCAAATTTTCTAACATCAAATCAATTTGTTTTCTACTCTATCACAGTTCTTGCATTTGCCTCCCACTCTAGCTCTATGCCTGAGGAGAGAATTGGATTTCCCATTGGCTTTCATTTGAGTTATAATGGCACCAAGAGAAAGCATTATCTCAACAGATGGAGTAATATGCCATTCAAAGTTAAACAGCTAATTACTTAGCAGAATATTCAAGAAACCTATTTTCAATGGCATGATTTACTCCAAATTGATTAATGAATTCATCATTTTCTTTTCTATCTACCAGTGTCCCATATAGGTTTAACATCCAATTCAAGTCCTCAAAGCATTTTCTATCTGTTGCGTGCCACATTTTTTTTTCTCTCCACTTTAATGCAAGCATCAAGTCCTCAATGGTAAAATAGAGAAAGTATCAAGCTTCATACTTTAATGGATTTTTACCATAAGAATTCATAAATCCCACTTGGTCATGGTGTATAATTCATTTTCTAAATTGTCAGATTTGAATTGCTAATATTGTGTGGAGGATTTTTTTGTATCTATATTCATGAGAGATACTGGTCTGTAGTTTACTTTAAATATCTATGTCTGGTTTGGGTGTTAAAGTGAGGCTGGTCTTATAGAATAGATTAGGAAGTATTCTGTCTGCTTCAATCCTCTGAAAGGGATAGTAGAGAATTGTTAAAAGTTCTTCAAATGTTTAGTAGAATTCACAAGTGAACTCACCTTTCCTGGTGCTTTCTGTTTGGGGAGATTAATTATTGATTTAATTCTTAAATAAAGATCTATTCAGATTGTCTGTTTCTTCTTGAGACTTGACAGGTTTTATCTGTCAAGGAATTGGTCCATTTCATCCATGTTTTAAAATTTGTGGGTATAGAGTTGTTCAGAGTATTCTTTCATTATAATTTTAACATCCATGGGACTTTCATGATGTCAAATCTTTCATTTTTGACAAAAGTGTGCCCTTGGTTTTTTGTTAGTCCTGCTATAGACATGTAAATTCTATTAATGGACCAGCATCTGGCTTTATTGGTTTTCCTCTATTGATTTTTTGTTTTTAATTTTATTTTTTTAAAGATTTATTTATTTATGCATACAAGAACTGGGGTACAGGCCAGAGATGCGGGAGGGTGAGAGGATTCACCAGAGACAGAATGGGGAGCAGAACAGGCAGATCTACTGAAATACCCTGCTGAGGGGAGCAGCGGGTGAGACAGGAGAGGTCTGCTGCACCATGTGGGTGACTCCCTGGCCTAGGATCAAACTCATGCTGCAGTGATTGCTGGTTACTTCATAGTACTGATGCTTAACCCCTGTGCCACCAGGGAGGCCCTGTTTTTAATTTTACTGATTTCTATTTTAATTCTTATCTCTATTCTTCTGCTTATGCTAGATTCAATTTGTTCTTTTATTTGTAATTCCCTTAGATGGAAACTTAGGCTATTGCTTTTACCATTACTTTTTATTCATTGAGCATTGGTTTACAAAACAAGGTGGGGGAATATAGTGCCAGACCACAATCTGTGTACACAGCACACTGTAGCCACCACCTAAGTTGTAAGGCCATTCACACATCCCATCTTCCTTCCCCTTCCCCTCTGGTAACTATTTTTCTTAGGGTCTAAGAGTTATTTTTGCTGTGTTTTGTTAGTTTGTTTGATTATTTATTTATAGTCCACATATGGGTAAAACCACCTGGAGGTGATTATGCTAAGTGAAATAAACCAGAAAGTGATAGATTATTGACTTTAGGTCTTTCTTCTTTTCTAACATTTGAATTGAATGATGCAAATCTCCCTATGAGCACTGATTTTGCTGCTACTACAAATTTTGATAAATTGTATTTTCATTTAGTTCAAAATGTTTTTAAATTACTATTTAAATGTATTCTTTGACTCATGTTTTTAGAAATGCGTTGTTCAATTATGTATTTTAGGATTTTCTATTTACTATTACTGTGTCTTTACATTTAAAGTGGGTTTCTTAGAAAGAATGTATAGTTGGGTTTTGCTGGGTTCTTTCTTCTGCCCGTTTCATTTCTATATGTTGCAATAGTTCTTTGTTTTCTTTTTTCCTCATTTTCTCCCTTAATCAAGAATTTTATATAATTGTGTGTTATCTTCTCCTAACATGTCAATTATAGTTCTTTTTAATAACTTTTGTTAGTTGCCCTATGTTTAGCTTAAGAAACACTATACTCTGTCACCTGTAAAATACCTTGTAACAGAGTATTCCTAATTGTTCCCTCTCATCACTTATTACATTGCTGACATTTATATCACTTAATCAGAGGTTATTGTCACTCCATACATTACTCTTATTATTTTAATGACTATTATTTATTTTAAAAAAGCTTTCTTTTCGATCAATTATAATATGAGAAATTAAAATTATTTTATTTCACCCTTCATTTAACCCTTCTCTGATGGTCTTTCTTCCTTTATATGGATTCAAGTTTTTACCCATGGTATTTTTCTTCTTCCTGAATAACAACATTTCTTGTGGGTTCAGTCTTCAAGTGATGAATTCCCTCATTTTCTTGCTTCTCTAAAAAATATTTATTTCTCCATTTTTCAAGTGTTACTTTGCTGAGTAAACAATTCTAGATTTGTGGTTTTTAATCTATCAATGCTTTAATTATTTCACTCCATTGTCTTATTGGTTTTGACAAAAAGCTCATTGTAATTATTTTTATTGTCCTTCAATTGTTCTTCAGACTAAGGTAGGTTTTCCTCCCTTTGGCTTCTTTCATGGATATTTTTAATATTAGTGTGTAGATTCCTTAGTATTTATCCTACTTGATGTTCTTGAAGTTTTGTGAATCTGTAGTTTGGTGTTTGTGATTAATTTGAAAATCGCCCTGCTATTATTTAAAATACGTTTCTGTTATATTCTCAATGTCTTCTCTCATCCCAATAATGTATAGTCTATATCTTTGATTTTATCCTACAACTCTTAGTGTTATGTCATTTTTTTTCATTCTTTTTCTCTTTGCATTCCAGTGTGATTTCTATTGTCATAATTAAGTTCATTGACTCTTTCCTTAGATGTGTCTAGTGATGAGTCCACCAAAGACATACTTCATTTTATCATAGAGTTATTGATTTCATGATTATTTTTCAATTTTCAAAGTTTCCATTTCTCCATAAAGACTATCCTTCTGTCTTTGCATATTTTCCATCAGAGCCTTTATAATATTAGCCATAGGCATTTCAAATTTCGTGTTTGATGATCTCAAAATATTTGTCACATCTGGTGGGTTTGGATGCTTGCTTTGCCTCTTGACATTGTGTTTTGTTATTTTCTTTCTTATAACATGCCTATATTTTTTTTGTTGAAGGCATAACATGATGTGTCAGGTAATAGGACCTAAGGTAAACAACTATTTGTGTGATGTTTTATGTTATTCTGGCTTGGTATTATACAATTTTAATGCTTGTTATAGTTGTGGGTTCCAGAGCCTTCAAATTTCTCTAGCAAACTTGTTTTTGTTTCCCCTATTGTCTAAGATTCCTTACATAGATTTTACAGGTTGTAACTCTTTCAGCTGGAAGTCAACATTATACTGAAGTACGGTTAAGGTAGAGGTATTGTGTTAATTAGGAAAAGTTTTCTATAATCTTCTGGTTCAATCTCAGTCTTTCAATAGGTCTCTGTTCTTAACATGTGACCTTCACAAATACTTCTTTTTGTTTCTCCCCACCACACTCTCCACCTTATGAGAGGCAGAAAACCTAAAAGGGTCTATCTTGGAGTAAATTCCCTTTTTCCAGGTGAGAGAAAGCTTGGGTAGTCTTTTTCTCAGGAAAGCAGAGTTTTGGGAAAATAGTCTGCATTTTTCAAAATGGTGTTTTTTTTTTTTTCCTTCTGCCTTGCCTGTATGAGACTCTTTCTTGGTTTTTCAAAGTATGACTCTGGAGATGTTCTTGAAAGTAAAGAGTAAAGCCTCCTAAAGCATGGTGGTTACCCTAAGACTGTAGCTTCCAGTAGTTTCTAACTCTCATACTAGTCTGTAGTCAGCCTCCAATAATTTGTCAAAATTTTTAATTTAAATGTTCCTACCACTTTATTGTTCAAGTTGACAATTACTACAAATAAGGAGAACTTGACTTGATTTTGAATTTTCCTATGTCTCCAAATTTTGGTATGGCAGTTTTTCATGTGAACCCAACTCTGATAAGTCTAAGAAAAGTCATTAATATTGGCTTGGGGCCTCAAATTGAGGCCTCGCTGTGGTGCAGCAAATTGAGCACAGTGCTGTGAAGCTGTCCGCAGCCTCTGCAGTGCAGGTTCAATTCCAGGCAGGCCAGGGAGATTCCCACATGGCTCAGCAGACCTCTCCTGTCACGCCCGCTACTCCCCTCAGCAGTGCTTTTGGTCTGTCTGCCAGTTCTGCTCCCTACTCTGTCTCTGGTGAATCCTCTCACCCTCCCGGGCCTCTGTCCTATACCCCCGCTATTGTATAAATAAGAAATAAATCTTAAAAGAAGTAAAAATTCACTTTAAAAAAATAAAAATCAATATTGGTTTGTTCAGCTTTCTTCTGTAATTTTGGGGCAGATGACTTATAGTTCTTTATATGTCAGAGCTGAAAGAAGAAATGACTTAGTCTTTTTTAAAAAATTAAAATCCTTAAGAAAAAAAGGGATGGAGAGAAGACATTTCTAGAAGAAAAAAGCATTAACATAAATATTACTGAATGAAATTTGTGTTATTTTATTGGATACTAGTTTGGACAATATGTATTTTTAATGCCACACATATTAGATACAATTGAAAACATTTTAATAAGAACATGGTATTAGATGATATTAAAGAGATGATGCTATATTTTGGTGCTATAATGGCAATGTGAATAGTTATTTTAGAAGCTGCTCATTTAGATGTGTACTGAAGAACTTAGGGTACAGAGTAATGATATCTATAATTTATTTTAAAAACTAGAATAAAATAAAGTAAATATAGCAAAATGTTAAATTATTAAATCTAGTTGATAGACATATGGCTGTTCATTATACTATGCTGTCTACTTTTTAGATGTTTAAACTTTTTCCTTCTAAATTTTTAAGTAAATTTAAAATAAAAATGTAATAAAATTTAAAAATAAATTAGAAGTGAATCTACTTTGTCATGTTAACGAGTATAAAACTGTACACATATGATAACAAAGTACAATGCAAAACACATAGAAGGTGCTCAATAAGTGCTATAAAATATTATTTCCCATTTGGGAATTTGCTATTCTAGAGTAGAGAGTGTTTGTTTGCCTGGAATAAATAATGTGGTCCTCTGAAATTAGTTTCACTTAACCTAACACTCATCTTTTTAGAGTAATGAAGGGTAAATCAATGTTGCTTGTCAAACAAAGACTATTAGCATGAATACAGCATATGTTAATGCTATTTCAACTTAATGATAAATGATCAATAAGTGGGGTAGACACCTATGACACCATACCAGCTGTGAATTTCCTGATTTGAATTTTCTTACACTTTGTAGACATCCATTAAGTGACTAATGCTTGTTGAGGAATTGGCAGGTCAGCAAATTTCTTGACTTTCTGTTCTTCAGAGCCCATGAAGATACACATTGAGGAGGTGAATATGTATTCAGCCTTAAAAACTTGGAGTTCTGTATCTTCTTACAACCTATTATTTGGCAATTCTTTATTCTATGAACTACGAGTTGTTTTCAAATTAATGGATGTGTAGAAATCATCTGACACACTGTCTCATTTCACAGACAAGAAAACTGAAGTTCAGGAAGTGAAGGAGCTGTTCAAACCAGGAAATTTGGCTCTAAATTTTCAGTTCTGTATTCTGAAAGATAAAACACACACAAAGAGTGCATTAAAAAAAAAAACAACACTTTGAATAACACTTTCACATAACTTGGAAATTACATTGTAGTATCTAGAAAATATTTTTGGTTCATAAATACGCATTTATTATTTACCATCTTACAAGCAATAAGGATGCTAAATGAAGTGAACTGTATCTCTTGCCCTCAGAAAAGATCACAATCCTGGGGGGAAATTAAGTAAACAATGGCAAGCAAGTCAACTGAGAGCTGTGGAGGCACACAATAGGGAGGAATAGGTTATGCCAGAGTTGGCTATGCAAATAGGGTGAATGTCCTGGGGAAATGGATTTTTTCTAGGTCACAAAGATTACAGTAAGTCTGAATTCACTGGATGAAGTGACCCTTACTGGACCTAACTGAAGATAATTTCCTAACCAATGAACAATGGGACTTATTTAAACTAGTCACACTCGACCTATGGCCTCATTCTGTTCTACCCAAAATGCTAGTCTACAGTGATTAATTAATATAACCACCATTAAGTCCTCTTTCTACCAACAAAAATCCCTGATTTCTTCTATCCAGTGAGCAACTAAGTATATTTTTTTCAATGTCATATATGCCCTTGAGGGCAAATTAATAAATTCAGCCTTGTATTCATTCTTTACAACTTCTGCTGTGCCCACTGTTTCCAGATGCTACAAATAATGCACATCTTTATGAAAGACATTTTGCATCCCTTGTAGACAATACATCTGTGTGAAAAGAGCTGATATTAACTATATGAGATTTCTACACACCCATTAATTTGAGAGATATTTCAAGAAAATAAAACATTTCATAAGAATGGAAGAAACCACCAAGCACTGGGTCTTTTTATTATTTTTTTCACTTTAATTTATTTTTTCTATTTTTATTATTTTATGTATTTTTTACCTATCTTCATTTTTATACAATGTATGCTTTATCATCTCGGGTATAGTCCCCATGGAATTCCCACCACCAATTCACCCGTGCACCATCACCATAGTCCCTTGTGCTCTTCTCACCCCTGTTTTGGTCCCACTCCCCCCTAGCCACCTGTAGAATGTCTCTTGTAATAGGGAAATGCAAATCAAAAACCACAATGAGATATCATCTTACACCAGTGAGAATGGCACATATTAAAAAAATCAGCAACAACAAATATTGGCGAGGATGTGGAGAAAAAGGAACTCTCCTGCACTGCTGGTAGGAATGCAAACTGGTCCAAACACTATAAAAAGATGTATGGAATTTCCTCAAACTGCTGAAAATAGAGCTTCCATGTGATCCAGCAATTCCACTTCTAGGAATCTACCCAACGAACACAAAAACACTAATTCAAAAGGACACCTGCACCCCTATGTATATTGCAGCACTATTTGCAATAGGTAAGCTATGGGAACAACTGAAATACCCAAAAGTAGATGACTGGATCAAGAGGATGTGTGGTATATATCCACAATGGGATATTACTCAGCAATCAAAAAAGATAAATTCATCCTATTCACAGCAACATGGTTGGAGCTAGAAGGTATTATGCTCAGTGAAATAAGCCAGAAAGAAAAAAGAAAAATACTGGATGGTTTCACTTATAAGAGGAATGTAGAGTATCCAAATAAGGGATCAGGAAAAAAAAAACTAATCATAATAAAGTAAAAATCTAAATCTATAGGCAACTATAAAGCACTGGGTCTTTTTAGATGGGAGAAACAGGATGAAAGAAATCTTAAGCAGGAATATGGTGTACACTAGTGTTCCTGTGTCTAAGGTTGATATAGCTGAACAAGAAGTTGTGGGGTCAATCACATGCTGCAGTTAGTATATATAACTTGCATCTTATACTTCTATCCTAATACACCTGGGAATACATCCTGTTCACTCAGTAGTAGGAGTTGGCACATCAGTGGCCCTCAAAAAGGGTGGGATTGAGAAAAGATTAAAAATTAACCACAAGGAAACTGAGAATTCCCTACTTTTTTTTCTTTCATACCTGTGTCATTAGATATTCTAGTGATAATAAAGATTAGGTAACAGTTTTGTAAATTTAAGTTGATTGTTTACCCTAATCCTGATGTTTACCTTATTATAGAAAGTTGGGAAGTGTTTAAACAATGAAAATGAATAGTTTCAGTAAAAACTAGATCCTAACTCATCAAATGAATTTATTGCTTTTAGATTGAGACTACTTTGTCAGAAATTAAGTCATTTAATGTTCAGGATCTGATGCTGGATCAAATCAGCATGGTCCCAATAACTATTAACTGAAAACAATTTCTTTTCAAAGTACAACTCACCTGTATTTATTGGTATTCAGGTTTGCCACAAAAATCATCTGGGGGAACTCCTCAAATACCCATGCCTGCTGCCTTCAGATAATCTGGTATAATTTAGCCTGAAAGTAGGACCTGGACATCATTATTAATTGAAAGTTGCTTGGTGAGTCTAATGTTCAGTAATAGGCGAGGACAACTTCTGGTAACTTCATCCCACACACACCTGAACTGCGCCATAGGCTTTGCATATTATGGTTCCAAGTTCATTTACATTTTTTGTACCATTTTCTCATGCTTTTCCTTGTCACTCCTACTTGTGAAATGTTCATATAGTTTTCCAGGTTCTAACTGGATTTTTGGTTTGGTTTGATTTTTATATTGTTGCATGTAAGAGTGCTTCATAAGTACTTGTTCTTTGTTAGATATATGGCTTTCAAATATTTTCGTTATGTTAAAGGATCTTTCAAAAATTTTAATTTTGATGAAGTTCAATTTGTTTTCTTCTTTTATCAACCATCAAGCTTATGGCTTTTTAAGTCATTTTGTGTCAAGTTTAAGATTTTTTTTTTTTTTTGGTAGGATCCTCACCAGTGGCCGGGGAACAAACTGGCGCTGCAGAGGCTGCGAGCAGCCTCGCAGCCCAGCGCTCAACCACTGCGCCACCAGGGGAGGCCCGAGTTTAATAATTTTTACCTAGCGGGCCTCCCCGGTGGCGCAGCAGTTGAGCGCTGGGTTGCAAAGCTGCCCGCAGCCTCTGCAACACCGGTTCGATCCCCGGCTGCTCCCCGGCCACTTGAGGAGGGTCCCACATGGCGCCCAGAATTCTCCTGCCGCCCGCTGCTCCCCTCAGCAGTGTACTTTGGTCCTTCTGCTCCCCGCTCTGGCTCTGGTGAATTCTCTCACCCTCCCGCGCTTCTGACTGTACCCCAGTGTTTGTATGTATGTATGTATAAATAAATAAATAAATAAATAAATAAATAGCATAGAATAGAATAGAATAGAATAGAATAGAATAGAATAGAATAGAATAGAATAGAATAGAATAGAATAGAATAGAGAAACCTAGCCTTAAATCCAAAGATATTTTCCAAAGGTTTCTCTGTAGTTTTTTTGGCACTATCTTTTTAATTATTAATTTTTGCCTCATTAAAATAAATGGAAATTGTTACCTCCTCTGTGTTTTCTTGGAAAAATTGTGTAGAATTGTTAGTTTTTCTTCAAAAGTTTGGCAGAATTCTCCTATGGAGTCATCTGGGCCTGGGGGAGAGGGGTCAGACTATGATCTCAATGTGTTAATAGTTATAAGGCTATTGAAATTATTTGACATTTGGTGACTTTAATACTTTGTGTTGTCCAAGGAATCATTCCTTTTGATTTAAGTTATATGAATACATGTATGTAGAATTCCTTGTAGTGGTCCCTTATTATTATTTTAATATTTCCAATATCTATAATCATACCCTTTTTCATTCCTGATTTTTAAAAATTCATTCTCTCCCCCCCCACACACACACCTGTGTCATCAGTTTTGCTAGAGGTTTGCCACTTTTATTTATGTTTTCAAAGAACCAGCTCTGTGTTTTACTGGCCTTGTCTATAGATATTCTGTTTTGATTTATTTCTCTCTTATATATTATTTCTTTCTTTCTGCTTTCTGAGGTTTATTTTGCTCTTCATTTCCTAGATTCTTGAAGTGAAGGCATATGTTAATGACTTGAGACATTTTAGGACATTTCCTCTTTTCTAATGTATGCATCTAGTGCTACAATACTATCTTTGCAGTGCTTTTGCTGTGTCTCACAAATTTTTATGTTGTTCATTTTCATTCAGTTCGACATGTTTCTTTCTGTCTTTTTTTATTATTATTAATGTAGCATTGGTTTATGACATTGTATATGATTCAGAAATATAGACCTTACTTCTTTGGGTGTATGTTACCATAATACATCCACCATCAGGGCACACACATAGATCCTCCCCCATAGTCCATTGTTTTCATTAATCCATTGTATTGATTAATCTGCTCTAGTCCATATTATTTATAAGTGTGTTGTTTAGTTCCCAAATATTTATAAATTGTCTGTTATCTCCCTATACTTGATTTCTATTTATATTGAGCTGCAGTTAGACAACACACACAATCTGAGTCCATTATTTTAAAATTTGGTAAAGTTGGATTTATGTCCCAAATGTGTTTTATCTAGTACGTTTTCTCTGAGTCCTTGAGAATAATATGTTCTGCTCTTGCTGAGTGAGATGCTCTATGAAAGTTGATTGTATCTTTCTCATGGATAATAATATTGAGTTTTTATACTCATGCTGATTTTCTATGAAATTGTTCTGTTATTGAGAGTTGACTTTTTCAAATATAATTGTGATTTTGTCTATTTCTGCTTTTACTTGTAGCATTTTTATAAAGAAATATAAACTTTATTTCTTAGAGAAGTTTTAGATTCATAGCAAAATTGAGCAGAAAATACACAGATTTTCCCTTTATCCCCTGTCCCCACATATGTATAGCCATCCCCTCCAGAGTGGTACATTTGTATTCAATCAACCTGCACTGACACATCATTAAAACCCAAAGTTCATAGTTTTTGCCTATAACTACATATAATATCCAAAATCTTTAGTTATATTTAGTAAAGTAGTGGCAGTAATTTATCTTCCCAAAAGTGGAAATCCCCAAGCAATACTTTTAAAAATCAAAATATATGCAAAAATAAACCTGTGTAAACAATATATCAAAATATTTAAATAGAATCATTATTGAAATTCCTCTATTTCAGGCTACAATATCATCCTTCATAGCACTGCTATTTATTTATTTCTTTGTAGAGGAAGTAAAGAATCTCTTGCTCTGAGCTGGTGGACAGAGCCAATGCACTATCAGAGATTTGGGTTCCTGCTTTTTTATTTCATCTTTAGACTGTGGCTTCTTTTTCAAGAACACCTTGTTGTGTGTTCTTGAATTTGTTCAAGAACAAACTTGTTCATGAATTTGTTCAGCAAGAAGAAGGAGGGCTAAAGGAATAAAGAGCATGGAAGGTCCTCTTTCAGCTAAAACAGCTTTCTTCAAGTGGCCTTTCCACAAGTTCTACACATTTCCACTTACATCTTTCTGATAAAAATTATTCACTTTGCCATTTCTAACTGATAAAAATGTTTGGGCTACAGTATGCTCAGCTATAAGTCAGCGTTTTCTGTCTAAATAGAGGAGACCAGATATGGGGGGAAGGGATAGAAACCTCTAAAATACATGTGATACTTCATTAGATCCCCAAAATTTAAAGCTGGTTGACTCAACCCCTATTTATTATATTATTCCATAGATGTCAGTAAATAGCAATAATTTTCTTTGGAAAGAAATGCAGTCAAAATACACTATAATTGCAAGAATTCTAAGTGTAAAAAAAAAAAAAGCCTACTGTTTTTGCCCACCTGTCTGGGGAAAAGCAGTTCTTCCCTGCTGTGTGTTTCTGCCATGTGTGTCTCCTTTACTTTCACCCAGAACATTTCACTCTGACACTTGTCATCACTAAAGATACAGAGGATTTTCCCCATACTAAACTATCTGCAACACCAGCTGGATGTCCTACAATTTAACTCGTTTTGATGTTATCTCAGGAGACAGAGTCAGATCCCACAGGTTAAAGGCTGAGTCCCACAAGATTGCCCCCATAACCCCCCCCACACACACACACACGCACTTCAGAAGACAATCATAAGCTTATGCTGTCATCTATGCTTCTGACCAACCAGCTGTAGATCCAAGGTTCAAGTGACCCCCTCCCCCTTATTGGGTTTGATTCATTCGCTAGAGTACTCACAGAACCCAGAGAAACACTCAGTTACCAGTTTACTAAAAGCTATGATAAAGGATACAAATGAACATAAAGATGATAGGTGTTTTCTACTATCTTATACTAAGTTACAAGCATATTGAAAACTGGTGGGAAATATAGCACTAACAGTTCCTGTCTACCCCCTTCCTGGGACTGACTTGGAAGTTCTCACCATTCTGGGCAATATGAATGGGCACTATTTTAGATCCAAGGGGCAATTTGTCCCTTCTCTGATACAAAGCATATGGTTATTTTTTCCTGTATCAGGCCCATTCCTTTGTATATTCCAGAGGCAAGTATTCATCAGCATTCATATGGTAGATATAGTATAAACTAGCATTTTGCTCACACTTCCTTGTGGTTCAACTTTTCCCTTCTTACTGCTAAGGGCTGTGTAAAGGTGGCTGGAAAGTTTTCCAGGGCAGTTCATCAGTTCTGGAGCACCATATCTACTTGAGCAAGAATCTCACATTATAACCATTTTGAACAAGGTCATAGTTTCGTTTTGTTTGGATGGGATTGTTTGTTTCTTTGCTTCCCCCAAACCAATACAATATCAAGATGGGTGCTAAAAGGCAGGAATTTAATAAATCTTTAAGCAAAAACCCAATACAGCCATGAATCTGCAATAGGAACATTTTTTTTCCAAAGCCAAAAATATAAAATAAATAGTGTCACAGAAAGACTGTAAAGCACACATGGAGTAAAATAAACCATTCTGGCTGTCCTTGCTTATACTTACATGATTTATAGCTTTTGATGTGACCAAGCTTTGTTAAAGACAAACTTAGAAAATATTTTAGTATGCTTCCATTTGGGAGAACAAGGGAGCAAAGAAAGAAATAATAGCTGAAACAACTCTGTCATTTGAAAAACACCATCCAGATGTTCAGAATAGGAGCCTGGCATTTCCACAAGGCAAGTGCTGAGCGTGTGATACCAGCTCTATAAGAGGTGAAGATATTCCCGCGTGGTTACATATTTGCAGTGAGTCAGAACTAGGATTCAAGCAGATTCAAACATTTAACTGCATAAATACATGCTGCTGTCTGGGTGTGGGGACATCGCAGGCATGAAGAAGCAAAAGTGCAACAGAAAGGGGAGGAGCTCAAGGACCCCCAGGGTTAATGACTTAGGACATCCCATCCTGCCATGTACTTGAACTAGGGAGCAGCGAGTTTCCTTTACCTCCTACCACAAATTTTTGAAATGTGATATTCCTATGAAATCACTGTTCATAGTTCTATTTTTTTCCTGCTCTCAGACACATAAGGTACTCCCAATGGTGACTGAAGAGAGACTTGTGCTCAGGTTTAAACAAATGGACCAAATCTACTTCACCACTCAACCCCAGAAGAAAATTAAGTGAGAGGACCTTTCTTCTCCTAGGCTTATTGTTTCAGAGCCTGATTTATAGGGTGACAGGAAAAAGCTACACAGTACCCAGTTCTACTTCACTCATAATATGACTGTGTACAACTGCCTGGAGGGGGAGACATGTCCCATTTTGTCTTTGGAAAATCTCTCTCTTGCTCTCTTTCTGTCCCACCATCTCCCCCCCATCCCTCCCTTACTTGTATGCCTCTGTTTGTGGTCACTTGTACCGGATAGTCTAAGCTCTGACACATGTTCCTTCACTCAGGATTCATCTCTCTCATTTTCCCTGTGTCTCTGTTCTGTCATTTCCAAGAAAACAGCTTTGTGGGGCCTCCCTGGTGGTGCAAGGGGTTAAGACGCAACCTATGAAGCAATCAGCAGCCTCTGCAGCACGAGTTCAATTTCCCAGCTGGCCAGGGAGCAACCCACATGGCTCAGCAGACCTCTCCTGTCTTACCCATTGCTCCCCTCAGCAGGATACTTTGGTCAATCTGCCTGTTCTGTCCCCCACTCTGTCTCTGGTAAGTCCTCTCACCCCCTACACCTCTGGCCTGTACCCCAGCTCTAGTATGCATAAAGAAATAAATCTTTAAAAATAGAAAACAGCTTTGTAATTCACTAGTGACTTGTTAGTATTGGGTTTTTATATTATTACTTATGAGGGATTTTAAATTTAATAAGAAAACTTGAGGGGAAAATCTCTTGATCAAAAGATAACGCTTCCTGGTGAATAACGCATTGTGGAGAAAACAGATAAGGCTCTTAGGACTTCTACTCACTCCCTAGAGACCATTGTTACTATGAACCTGCTCTCAAGGGTGGAATCAGGAGCTCCCTGGCTGCCAACAACTCCCTAGTTGCCCTTACAACTTGATGGAAATACACGGAACAAGGTAAAGTTCTTCTCAATGGATTCCTTAGGCAACCCAAAAACCTACAGATGAAGAATGGGAAAGGCAGTGCTCTCATCTTTCAGGAAAATGTCTTTACCTGTACAGGAGATCTCCTCTCTGTACAACATTGCAATTCAAGACAGCGTGGGTAGGAAAAAAAAATTACATCATATATCAGAAACATGATGTAATCTTAAAATAGTAGAATAATATATTCAGGCACAGTGAGGTATATAATCCTGTTTAAGAAATGGCTTTTTCTTTTGTTTGTTTAGTCTAGGATTCTATCAGCTACCTGTGGCATTGTCATAAGGTTTTAAGCCAAGGAGATTAGCTGACTATGTTAAAGGGAGAAAAAAAATCTCTTTAGAAATGTTAGGAAAAAATGGATTGGAATGTTTGATATCATTCTCTCAAACAAATATGACAGAATATAAGTGTCTCTTAATGTGTCTTAACATCTTTTCAAAAATGGGAAAAATGGCCTCTTCACATACTTTAAATGGATTTAATCCTCATTTGTCTCTGACTCTTAGCTGCTAAACAAAGTACACTGAAGACCCGGGTAGGAGCTTAGGTTCTCACATAAAATTGGAATTTGGTGTGTACTTAGGATGTTGCTCAATCCAGAAGAAATAATAATCTCGGAAATGGTCGCCAAATTTGGAGTTAATTATGGGTTTTTGTCCCTTGGCATTTTCTGAGCTTGCCTTTCTTTTGTCCAGACTCAGAATTCATTGAGGTTTTAATCAAGTGAAGATAGGCTTCTTAGTTCTCAGGACATGGTATACCTCTTACTCCTGCTAAGAGCTGGTTCTCATTCTTTCTTTCTTTTTTTTTTTTTTTTGAGATCTCAGATGCTAGTTGAATTATAAATTTTATAATGCTCTGTCTCTTAATGACAAAATTAATAAATATTTCCATTTCTTCCAAAGTTTCCCAAATTCATTATTGTTTTGAAATATACTTGACATATAACATTGTGTAAGTTTAAGTGTGTGGTGGTGATTGATACAGGTTTATATTATTATTATATACCACAATAAGGTTACTTAACATATCCTTCACCACATGTAGTTACCACTTTGTAGCTGTTGTTATAGTGAGAACATTAAAGCTCTGCTCTCATAGTACTTTCAAATATGTAATACAGTACTGCTAATTATACTCATCATGTTTCCATGGGAACAGCAACAATTTATCCTTGAGTCTTGTCCTGTCCTTGTCCCAGAACCTCTCCTGTCTCATAAGAGCCAAAGTCACTTAGACTTTATTGACTGCAAGGACTGCAAAGGGAACTATTATTTGGGGAGCATCTCGAATACAAAACAGAACCCCAGATGCTTTGCATATCAACAATTTTGTGATGTATTATTAGTTTAAGGTCACATAGTTTATTAATAAGTTATGAAATCAAGATTCAAACCCAGACCACTACAACTATAAAATCTGAGCATTTCCACTGCATGATAGTACTTGAGTGGAAGATGGAGAAGGCACTGGGCAATAGGTAAATTTGACTTAGCTAGATTACAGTTGCATTTATACTTTGATTGAACAATTCTATTCATAGTAATTTACTTTGAAAACATACATCTACAAGTCCAAAATATCATTCACAAAGTTATTTGTTACTGTACTATTAGTAATAATAAAAACCAGGAAAAACAAAATGTCTCACAGAAAGAGAATGATTGAATAAGATATGATGCATTTGCACACTGAATTATTATGAAGTCACCTAAAAGAAAACTAATTACGTGAAATAATCTGTAGAAATAGCTGTTAATTTAAAAATAGGGTACAGAATACTGGATATAGTACAGAATACTGGATATAGTACAGTAGAGTATGTTAACATTTGAGTGAGAAAATAATATGTATATTCTAATTTTTCATATAAAAATATATATATTAATGAAGAGAATCATCAGAAAAACCAACCCAAAATTAATAAAAATGGTTACTTAAAGGTGGTAGAGGGATATGAGGATGTGAGGAAACAAAGTTTGAAGCTACATTTCTTTAAGTTTGCAATATTATTTTTAAATTATAAATGTTTTACAATGCTTAAATGTAAGTTATAGTAAAATAGGAAAACAAATGTTTCAAATCCTAAAATTAAAAACTATCTAAAAAAATCAAATTACATATAAATTAGCCACATAGAAGTAGTTATTTCACTGACATTAGAAAACAATACAGTGACCCAACACCCAAAGTGGGAAAACACGAAAACTTAAGGGATGCAACAAAAGCAGTCTTAGGAGGGACTTCAAAATAAAAAAGAGCACAGATAAATAACCCCCTAGTTCAGTGCCTAGCGCAGCAATGGCTTATGGTCCCAAGAAACATCTGAAGCAAGTCACAGCTCCAACTGACTGGATGCTGGATGAACTGACTGTGATGTTTGTTTCTTGGCCGTCCACCAGTTTGCACTAGCGAAAAGAATGTCTCCCTCTCATCATTTTCCCAAGGAACATACTTCAGTATGCTCTAACATGAGATGAGGTAATGAAGATTTGTATGCAGTGGTTCATTAAGATTGATGGCAAGGTTCACACTGATATACCAAACCCTGCTGGTTTTATAGATGTCATCAGAATTGACCAAACTGCAGAGAATTTCCATCTGATCTGTGATAGCAGGGATCACTGTGCAGTTTAACTCATTACTCGCAAGGAAGGCCAAGTACATGTTGTACCATTGAGAAAGATCTTTAAGGGAACCAAAGGAATCCCTCATCTGGTGATCCATGATGCTGGTGCAATCAACTATCCATCTCCTCATCAAGGTGAGTGACACCATTCAGATTGATTTGGAAACTGCCAAGATTGTAATTTGATCAAGTGTGATACTCAGAACCTGAGAATGGTGACTGGAGATTGGGAAGAATCAGTGTAGTCATCAACAGAGAGAAGCATCCTGGTTCTTTTGAGTTGTCCATGTAAAAATTCCAAACACAGCAGCTTTGCCTCTTACCTCTCCAAAGTTTGTGTTATTGGCAGAGGTAACAAGCCATGGATTTCACTTCTCCAAGGAAAAGGTATCCGCCTCACCATTGCTGAAAAGAGAAATAAGAAATTTACAAGGAGAGGAGTCAGTGAAATGCTTTCTAGATGGCATGATTGGATGGAAGGGTTTTGATACTTAAAATTAATCACCAGCCACTGCAGCATAAGTTTGATCCCAGGCCAGGGTGCAAACCCACATGGCACATGGCACCCCAGAGCTCTCTTGTCTCGTCCACTGCTCCCCTCAGCAGTATATTTCAGTAGATCTGCCTATTCTGCCCCCCTCTCTGTATCTGGTGAATCCTCTTACCTCCTGCACCTCTGGCGTACACCCCAGTTCTTGTATGCATAAATAAATAAAATAAATATTTAACAACAACAACAACAAAAAAAAAGATTAGAGCAGGGATAAA
Source organism: Talpa occidentalis (assembly GCF_014898055.3). Lineage (NCBI taxonomy): Eukaryota > Metazoa > Chordata > Mammalia > Eulipotyphla > Talpidae > Talpa > Talpa occidentalis. Next base: position 113,459,772 of record NW_023604295.1, read on the forward strand.
TAAAATAGAGAATAGAAAATGATCAGGGAAAAAATGATTTGAGTTTCTGAAAAGATAAGCAAAATAGACAAACCCTTAGCTAGACTAACTAAAAAAAGAGAAGACTCCTGAGAGGAGAAATCAAACATTGTACAAGAATGAACAATGATGTAAAAAAATATATAATTATTTTTTTAAAAAAGAGAAGACTGAAATGAAATCACATGTGAAAGATAAGACATTATAACTGATGTCAAAGAAATTTAAAAAAACATCATAAGAGATTTCTATAAACGAATATATGGTCAGATGACTGGGGAAGAGGATAGCTTGGAATTAAATAGAGGAAATGGAGCATAGAAACATCTGACCTGCTTTTGCTTCTGTAATTTTGGCTTCAGCCACCTTTCTCTTGGATCTTGCATTTTTTCATTCAGTGTACTGCTCTGACAGATCAAAATAAAGAGATTAATGCCAATACATTTAATTCCGCTTATCAGTATTCCTAAACCTGTCAAGCAGTCAGATTGCAGCAGCCTGTGCATTTCCATGGCCTTCCCAGCCCACCGTCTGTGCCCCCAGGGGAGGAAGGGTTGGAGGATACCACAGTTTCGCCACATATTTGTGCAAGGGAATTGCCCAAGATACTTAATAAGAAAAGTAGGCATCTCTGAGGAGATTCAGAAAACTTCATTTTCTTTAACTAGTCATCCAAATGCTGGTATGTAACCAGATTTTTGAAAACCAATAGATAAAATGAAATTAAGGTCAAGATGAAATGCAACAGAGTATTTGTGGAGTATCTGGTAGCGTGTATCGACTTTTGTAGAATTAGTTTGGGGACTTCCATAAATATACCCTTTGAGTGAGGCACTGAAACAGAGAACATGAATATAAATACAGAATGAAGTGAGCAAGTGGGAAGTTTGAAAACTGGAGCTCACTGCCCTCTCTAAAAGTCCTAGCCTACTGCTGCCACTTGGGAGTGAATGCAGTAAAATTTTCAAAGACATCCAGAAATTCAGCTATTTTAGGTGATTTTTTTTTATTTTGAAGTGTTACCAACTTACTTTTTTTTTTTTTAACTTAAAACACTGTCCTTGGGCTCAACTGAATGTTTCTCCAGGCATGTACATGGCTGCCTTAGAAGGTACCTTAGTATACCTACAGAGGTGATGTTGCCTTTATAATATTGCCACTCTGTAATAAACATTCTGAAGTATTCCAGTACCAAAATACTTCAAACACAACAAAGAAATCACCCTACATTGAATAAGAACTAATGCTTACCAAATATAACTTTTTTGCCTTGGTGTATGTTATCTTAGTGTGTCTCCTAAACAGAATGATGTTGCTCAGCAACAACCCTCTCCTCACACAAACATGCACCTGAATTTCTCTCTGAGTGTTGATTTGTCTGATTTTATATACATGGAGTGTTTGGCTGGCTGGAAGAAGGCACCTTATCCAGTAATATTGGGTGGAGTAAGGGACTAGAACGGCTACCTCTCTCAAGTGTTTTCTGAACTGCAGCTTTTCAGTTCTTGTAGAGAACAGTGTTAAAATCACAGAGTAAAACAGCTCTTTCCTCAAGAGATTTTGTGAGCTTCTGAGTCCAAAGAGTGCTGCTTGGGGCCAGGGGAAAAAGTCACCCTAAGGCCATGAAGGTTTTTATCTCTATTTCTCTTCTGATATCACATGGGTTAGAATTAGAATTCAGAATCTTATGGAGGGAAGCATAAAATTACCTACCCAGGTCACATGGCTGAGCCACTTCCACAAGGAGATAAGAATGAACATAAATCAGCTCATTCCCATATATGAGTAGATGGCTGGGAAATTGATCCCTGCCCCCCGTATACCTGCCACCATCACCATTTGTGATGTGACTTATTCCCTGTGTACTCTAATTGTATCTATTATGACTAAGCCAGTTTAGTCATTCAGTGTTGTTAGGTTCTTTTTGGTGAATCAATATTTATTTCCAATAATTTGTCATTAATTTTAGCTTCAAGTTCCAAGCCTAAAAAAGACATCAAAACATGCAAATAAGGTCTTGCAAATCTGGTGAAGTCCCCTCTCTCAACTTCTACCTTCTTCTCCTTGGGCACTCCACAAGCCTCCGGCATAAAATGTTCATCTTGCCCCAACCTATATTCTGATTGATAGACAGCAGTGTTTAGTCTGATTAGAGACAAGAATTCTCTGTAAAGTAAGAAACTCAGGAATAGGTGGTGTTCTAGAACTAGGGTGCTGTTCAAAAATTGTTAACCTGCTGTGTTTATCAGAGTATTTACCATAATACAAGGATAGATTTTTCTGTACAAATTTTTCTGGTTGGCATATGTTAACACTATTTATTACCCAACGATATAATTTAATATTCTCTATGTTAATTAATAAACCCTCTTCTGCTAAATCAGACTGTGGTAGGTGGAGTACCTTCTGCCGCCCCCTCAGGTTAAGTGTGAAATGTGGAACAAGGTCTTTCCGATTCTGACCAACCACCTCTGAAGTGAAAATTACTAAGTAGCGTATTTTACATGTTATTTCACCATCTCTGCAGTGCGGATTAATATTAGACACACACAAACCTCACACCATCAAAGTGAAGTGCTTCAAATAACTTTTAGAAAATAAGAGTAACATTCCTCAAAATATTTTTTTGCCAAGTAATTCACTTTTCAGTGAACTAACTTTACAGTAAAATAATCCAACCCCATGGGATTCACTCATCTTCCCACATAATCCATCAATTAGAAGCTGATTCTATAAAACAGTAGAATGACTTACTAGGACACATTAACTAGAAGAAAACATCCTTAAAAAGGCAGGGTGTAGTGCACAGATTTGGTATTAACTCTACACCAGTCCCCAGCAATGGTGCTCTTTCTCCTGAATGCACAGATGCAGGATCCTAGAGCTTCAAATGAAAGAAACCCCTCGTAGTTTTACACACATATTGGCCCTCTCACAAATTTTTATCTTGTGCAGAAGTGGATATGTACCCCCTTGATAAATCAATACCAATTTTCTTGTCCAATATCCTAATACCACAAGCCTCCTTTGCTTTCTGTTTAATTGATGGCTAGAGAAGCCACAAATAGTCAAGTGTATGTTATAGCTTCAAATTTAATGGAACCATTGTTGAGCCTCTTGGTAGAAGCTCTTTTCTCCTGAAATATTAAAATCTTAAAACCATAGGAGCCCAGGGCCTATCTTGTTACTGAAGAACAAAGAGTGCTATACAGCAATAATAATATTTTTCCATCATTTGAATCTTGTAATGCTCAGGAAACTCCTCACATTATGAGTTGATAAGAGGCAGCGTCTATCCCCCAATACAAAAACTGGATATGCCAGGGAGTTACTTTCGAGCTTCCTTTGCAATTCGCACCCAGGCATATGATTGCAAAGTCCTTAACAAGCACTTACTTTGGTTGGATAAATGACTGATAAGTCAAAGAAGCAATACAGGAGGGAACTCATTTGAAGGTAGCTATGGGGTGTATCCAGTTTCCAAGAGCATCAATATTCGAAATGTTAGCAGAAGCATTCAGGTGAAGGTCTTACTGACTATGGTGCCCAAGTTGATAGTGGTTTCCTAATGCTGTATAGTGAATTACCCTCATCTTAGCACTATTAAACAGCATTGAGCTATTCTCTCACAGCCTTTAGGTCAAAAGTCTAAACTTGACTGATTTCTATACTCTGTCTTCTAGGAATGAAATGAAGGTGGTATCCAGTCTGAGCTTTTATCTGAAGGTTCTGGGGGAGAACGCATTTGGGATGCATTCTGCCATCACACCCTGCTGACCTGGAATTACCCACAAAGGCCACACAAGCAAAGGATTGAGCCACAGCTTATCTGAATCTTGGCATATTGCCTTGTTATCCACCCAGGACAGGAAAAGATAGGGGGGATGTAAAGAATTTGTAAAGGCCATTTCCTACTGGTACTACCCACCTTGGAGACTTCCATATGTTTCTCTTCTACCTCAGATCTTTCTTCTTTGTTCCTCCTCACTCCTGTCAAAAGAGTGGTAGGATATAAAGCTGCTTACCTGTTATCTACAACTGGCTCCTTAATGGTAAGCTATCACACAATTTGCATTCCAGAGATCTGCCTCTTTTGCTTAGGTGCCATCCTTTCTGGTTTATAAGACAAGGAGTCAGAGTATTTTGCTGCTCTTCCTTATGCTTTTTATGTAAGAATTAAGTGAATTTAAAAGTGGCACATTGTATCTTTACCAGTGAAATGCTGGGTCACGGTCTTGACCTTGTCTTATTGTGGGTGTGCTTGCTCATCCATTTCCAAGTTCATTCAGGTTGTTGGCAGAATTCAATTTTTAGTTCCTTGTAGTTTTATCTCCCTCTTTTTCCTAATTGTTATCTGCAAACCTCTGTTTTTTAATGCCCCTGTACTCCTCATTATGCTGCATTCATCTTTTTTTTTAATTTTATTTATTTATGCATACAAGAACTGGGGTACAGGTCAGAGGTGTAGGGGGTGAGAGGTTCACCAGAGACAGAGTGGGGAACAGAACAGGCAGATCTACTGAAATACACTGCTGAGGAGAGCAGCGGGCAAGACTGGCTGTGGATAGCTTCATAGTGCTGTGACTTAACCTCTTGTGCCACCAAAGAGGCCCCCATGCTGCATCCATCTTAAACCGAGTGGTCTTATTCAGGCTTCTAATCTCTCTGACTTCTGCCACATAGCTTCTTCCAATCATAAAATGTTCTCCATTTTAGGGCTTATGTGATGATGTCAGTCCATCTGGACAAAAAAGAACAGTCTTACCCTGCCTAAGGATTTATCACCTTGAAAACATCTAAGTCCCTCTTGCCATGTAAAATGACATATTCACAGATTATAGGGGTGAGGGTGTGGACATCTTTGGAATTCCATTCTACCTACCACAATTCTCAATAACATTGGTATCTTCCAACAGACCAGATTTGTGGCATTATTTTGATTATTGCTTTTGTTACAGGGCAACCTCAATATAAAACGGGTTGCCTGACTGTGGGTGCTCACTCACGCGCTTAAAAGGGACTTATTAATACTCAACTGCAGGCGCACACAAAAGGTTAATAAAAGGTTTATTTACAAGGGAAGGGGAAATGAGGAAATGAACAAATCAGGGAGAAAAGAGGAAGATAAAGTCTTAAATGTGTCCTACCCATTCCGCCAACCTGGAATCCCAGTGGCTCGCTGACAGCAGGCAGAGAGCCAAGAGCTGTGAAGCTAAGTGAGAGCCCCAAGGCCCACGTGTCTGGTTTTATACCAAACCTGGTATAAAAATTGGTCTGGTCCCAGCAATCCTCCCTTTGGTGATGATGGGATTTGGCATTCCCAGTGTCTTGATGGCTTTGGTCTGGAGTGGGGGTGGAGTCCACAAAGCCTGTATGGGATTAGCTCAGAACATCCTTTCCCCCTAACACTTTGACTATATGTTCCACCAGCTTGGTCACCAGCACTTGTGTTAGTTTCTCACGCTACTATGTGTTGTCAGTATTCTTCTATAAATCCCTTTTCTTCTTATCAGGGTCAGTTTCTGTTTCTCATAATAAAACTATAAGAATTCCAGCATTGTTGACAAGTATTAGATGAAATTTCTTGGGACCTATAATTCTTTGAAAAAGAATTATAGACTGACTGACAAATATCTTCTTCCAACTCCAGTAGAAATGACAGTTTATTTCTCTTTTTTTTGGTAGCTAGTTCTACCTAAGAAATGTGGCATCAGTGTCTATAACCCAGTCTTATGAAAGAGTTCCTATATGTGCCTGATTGTCCATTATAATAGAAAACAAAGTACAAAATAGGTACCCAGGGCCAACATTTTACTTCTCACTCACAGTGGGAAACTCCAGTCTACTCCCCCTTCCTCAACCCATATCCCCTCAAAATTGTCACAAGCTTCATGTGGAGTTGCAGTGGTGAACAATCATTCCATATCATTTACTTAATTTCTTGGAATTGTCAGAGGAACTAATTGTCCTTCCTGTAGGAGATGATCAGAGGTCGTCCCACAAGGCCCTGCTTACCTTGAGTGTCATCGGCACTCTCCTATCTTCACTGCTGCCCCTACTCTCATCCTCCTCCTGCTTGGGATGCCTCAGAGCTTCCTATATACCCCACATCCTCCTGCCCCTGCCAAGCCGCCCCTGTGCACATCGGAGCCCCTCACCTGGAAATAGTAAATTATTCTCTAACTCTTCAAGACTTTGCCTTTTTTGAAAGCTGCTCTCTCCAAAGGACTCCATTTCTCTGACTTTTTCTCATTTGAAGGACTTGTTCTCCTTCCCCCCTTTACCCCATGCTGCAGGACCATGAGCAGAGGGAGTGTTCTCCCTGCTCCCTGTTCTTCCATATCATTCCTCCTTCCTCTGGCATTATCCCAGTTCTTCTGGTACGCAGGCCATCAGGATACACCAAGGGTGCCACTCTATCATATTGCTGCAATCTACAGATATCTTATTTTTTCTCTTCCCTTTACTGAAGAGGAGTTTCTTGTACTCTCCGTTCAGATTCTAACTTCTTGGAGGAGCTTTCTATGACCACCCACTAGAGGTCAATCTACTTCGTCACCATTTCTTCTTCTTCTTTTTTTTAGATTGATTGATTGATTTATACAAGAACCAAGGTACAGGCCAGCCGGCCAGCTGGCCAGCGAGAATCCCACATGGCAAAGCAGACCTCTCCTGCCTCGCCCTCTGCACCCCTCAGCAGTGTCTTTCTTCAGTCTGCCTGTTCTGCTCCCCACCCTGTCTCTGGTGAATCCTCTCACCCTCCCTATCATCTGACCTGTACCCTGGTTCTTGTATAAAAATAAATAAATCTTTTAAAAAATTATGTATCTAATTCATTACATGAAGTTCTACCTTGATATTCTATCTAAATAAACAATTTTCCAGATACTATTCATAGAATAGGTGGCTTCTTACTAACATGCAAGGTTTTCTTTTTGACATATTACATACTTTTATGGGGCCTATTTTATGATCTACCCTGTCACTTGGATGCACTTGTCACAGTCTTTTTGTGAAAGTCAATCTACTATAATTATGGTGACTTGATAAACTTTGTAAAAACCAATAGGGCAAGCTTTCTATAGGAGGTCTTTTCCAGATGGACATGGTATAGTTCAGATTATTGGGGGCACTTTCAACATAGGATGAGAGTGGAACAAATTAGGAAGGAAAAATGGATATATATTTGATTACATCAAATATAAACTTCTGTGCACTGAAAACATAAGAAACAAGTTTGGGGGCATATTTTTGCATACCATGTGGCAGTATTGAATGGGGATGAGGTGGCGAGTCTTTAGGGCATCAGGTTATACCCCTCTACCTCTCACAGAACACTCCATGTGCTCAGGAAGGACCAGCCTTGACCTGATGACAAGCTCCCCAACTGCCATGGAATGTCCAGTGAAGGGAGGGATGCACAAGTCATCTTTCACTTGGAGGGATCTAGGTGCTAGTCTGAGAGAACATGAACTTTGACCATCTTCAGAATATGTGTATGTCCACAGATATGACTGATGGCTGGACAGAGAGGAGAAAATTAAGTATGTCTAGGGAAAAAAGTACCAGAGCTTAAAGATCAGGAGGAAAGTTGTTTGAAAGCAAGATGTGAAGCTGGCCTAGCCATTGCTTGCCAGGACACCACCTGTGACCTTGGAACACCTGTGCTGTTTAGGAGCAACCTGTGGCATTATTGAGGAGCCCAAGTGTCCTGATATGGGAAATCCCTTCTGAACAGCTGGTTAAAGGAAAACAAATAGAGAAATCTGCCCGCTGGTCAGCCAGAGAGAAGAGTTCCCATGTTGGTTCAACATTGGGCCAGTTGTCAGGGACTCTAGTCACAGGAGCAACCACCATGGAAAGGTACAGATGTCTGATATTTATGTGAGTTCTTCTCCTTCCCTGACCCTTTCCTAGAGAATGATGTGGCCGGGTACTCCAGAGTGCTTGTTCAGGATCAGGGAGAATAAGAACATCAAGGTTTATAGAATTACAGTTGTAATCACCAGGAAATGAAAGAGCCAAAGGGTTACTATTATCCTTAATAGAAAAGGTGTTTTTAACATTGAAACAAAGGAAGAACTGGCTATGTAAAGGATATAAATGTAAAAAGTAATTTGCTAGTGAATGAAGGAAACTAGAATATGTCACCCCAAATATTCTTCTTTGACATAAAATTTATTTTGAGTCGAAAACAGTTAAGAAAGAGTAAATGGAGAGAAATCTTCCTGTTTGCTGCCTAGAGGCAAGAAATAATTCTTTTATAGGAGATATACCCTTATCAGTTAAAAGAGGACACCAGAAGAATCTGCAACTTTTGTTAAACTAACCATTATCTTCCTAGTTACATCTTTACCATTTATTTCCCCTTGTGTCAACCCTTATGTCTTGTCACTTCCTCCCAAATGTATTATTTGTTTATTCTCTGGCCATGTCTTTGGGTCTTCATTTTCTTGTGAAGGCAGCCATATGAATGTAAAACTTAAATAAAATGTGTACGCATTTCTCCTTTTATTCTGTATTTGTCAGTTTAGTTTTTAGACTCAATCAGAAAATACAAAAGTGTCAAAGAAAACTTTGTCTTCTCCTGTGTAAAGAACTGTAAAGAACTTATAAATTCACATGTACAAACATTCAATTTAAAAATGAAATAAAAAATAAAAGTGATAAAATGCATCAAATTATTAACTGAATATATGAAAAAATGTTAAACACAGCAGTGTAGTGAGAGAAAGAGGTGCTCCCGTGGGAATATAGATGACACAAACTTTCTAAGAAGAGATTTAACAATAAATATTGAAATACTCAAAAATGCTAGTATTTTTTGACATAGTAATTTTAGTTTTAGGACTCAATTCAAGGAAGCCATAGAGATGGGGACAAATATTTGCAAAGCTGTCTAGTGTCTCATTTTTACAATAAAAATATTGAAGAACTAAATAGGAAATGACAGAAGTTATAATAATGCAAACAAGTACTACACAGTCATTGAAGTCATGTTTTAAAGTAATTTTAATGAGATGGAAAACAGTCAATATCTAATGCACAATTAATGGAGAAAAAAGATTACAAAGCTCTATAGTGTGATTAGTTGATTACTTACAAACCGTAAAAACACTGAGGTGGGCCTCAGGCTTGAGACCCAGATCCTTGCAATCATTCATGGATGAATAAATTAAGGTTCAGTAAGGAATGTTTTAAAATAAAAGAAGAAATTGAGGAATGGAGGGTCTAATTGACTTCCCCAAAGTCGCAGAGTGAGTGAGTAGAAGAAGCAGGAAGTATACTATCTCCTCATGACCCCATTCATAGTTCCTGGAATTTGTTCACATAACTCTGCTGACTCTCACTGTGTATTTTTTAAGGACTTTCAACCTCCCACCTGCATCACCACATCTTTCTTTTCTTTAACTTTGCCCTTCTCAACCTGTTATGATTCTTATAAACTGCCTTATCGCTAAATCCATCTCACTGGGAAAGGAAATTCTTTTTTGACTACTTTTCACCCCCTCTAAATTCTTTTCTTCTTATCTGTGCCATATCATTAATTCTTTAAGAAATATTCCCTTCCCTCATTTCCTGCAGGAAATGTCCCCAGGCCTTCTCAAAGTCACAAATTTGCAAAATGCCATTACATAGCATTTCCTCCATAAAATGCCATAAAGTACAACTTAAAAATTTAAATGATGCCTTTAGACAATTAATGATTCTATAAATTCAGTACTAAAGTTTTTTATACTGCTATTAAAATAAATTCTGGTGGAAGCAATTGCTGATCATTTCACAGGTTGCTTACTCCTGTTTCTCGGTGGAGCACATCATTCTACTGAGTTTAACTTGTCATTAGATTCCTTAATATTATTTTCTGTCTAAGAAACATGATATTGAAAGCCACTAACTTTCATTCCAAATTTAGTTGTTCACTTCCTTTCCAGGTCGTTTTTCAAAAGGGTGTGTGTGTGTGTGTGTGTGTGTGTGTGTGTGTTTTTGTGTGTGTCTGTGTGTGTGTTGTGTTATGTTTTTCTTAAATTAAAGCACAATCAGAAGTGAAAAGATGGTGCTAAGTAGAGAACAGAGTTGTCAAGAGTTAGCTACAGGGACACCACCAAATCCACCCACTAATAGATGCAGCATCTTAGCTCATTCCAGAACATTAAGTTCTAATTCATGAGACCTAATTACAAAATTTCTAGTTTTTCCAAATATTTGAAATTGTAAATATTCAGAAATGCCAAGAATCTGCTGTACTGTTTTGTATTCTTACATTTCAGATCCCCAGCAAGACATTTTATTATGTAACTTTTTATTTACCCTATGCCCATTTTTCCATTCATTTCCAATTATTTTAGGTGTGTCCCTAACGCTATCCCTGGCACAAGGTTAAACATCATATAGCTGTTGCTCAATGCTATTTATTTGACTCTCTGACAAAAACTCTACATACACAGCAGGCTCAGATTATTAGTGGGACAACAAAGGAAGGACTTAAAACGCATGTTCTTGGGACACCCTATGGTCTTAGGCAATCAAACCTTTGATTTCCTACATTATCCCAAAGTGAATATTTTACTCTATTATTAAAGAGTACGATGTGTCATGATCTATCAGATTCTCTCAACAAGGAAAACAATGAAATTGCAAATGTTTAGTGGAGTAAATGTAAGGGAAATTTTTAGGACATCTCCCTTTACTTCTTAGTTCCTTTGGCTGGCCTAATAATAAATTGATGAGAGATTAGTAAGAGAAGAAACAAACTTAACTTTGTGATCCATAAAATAAGAAAAATAGTGAGTGATCAAGACAGACAAATTCCTATCATTTTTAGGCCAAAAAAAAAAAAAAAAGCAGCAAATCTATAAAGAAGAGATAAGACAAAGAATTCATGAAAGTTCTGGTTTGGACAACTGATTTTGTGAGCTAAACAGGGATTTTTTACATAGCTTCCACTCCTGTCTCACAAGAGAGGGTATCTATCTTTCTATCTCTGCAGGGAGGATATCTTTTACATAGAGTTATTTCCTGCTTTCAGGAAAAATAGACAGGAGGGCAGTAAAAAAAAAAAAAAAAAAAAAAAACCTGCATTTTGGGTAAAGAAGTACAAGGAGGTATCATTCATTTACCAAGTGTTTCTCTAATTCAAAATAGTCAGTGTGCTATTTTGGCAGCATCTGGAGGAGACCTGATTCTAAGACTAGGCAAAATCAAATTCCATTTCTATCTCATTCCTTTTATTTATTATCACATGAAGCAAAGTATAAGTGAAACTTTTAATAGTCATGCTCTTCCTTCCTCAGCAAATACCAGTTTACTTCAGAACTATTGGACATACATGTCAAAGCAGTCTGGTTCTGTCATGCTGAGGATTGTGAAAGGTTTGATCTTGTGTGCAATGAGCCAGAAATTTATGTCACCCAGATTTCTCACTGGTGACATAGAGATGGGACCTGTTCATTGCTACACAGGTGTTTGCAACTTTGAACAAAACAATTATTTTGATTTGGATGTACTCTTATATATTTTTCTGGTATATCTTTACTTTAAGGGAACTTTAAAAAATATTCTGTAATGAGTATGCTAAAACTCACAAACTTTTAATGATTCTTTGATGTTTAGTATATAAATTTCAATTAGACTTACCTAATAAATACTAGTGTGCTTCACCACCATTCCCATGTGAAATCCTGATCAAATCCTCCACTCACACATATCTACTCTTGTGTTTCCACCACTGTCTTTCAATATTGCACTGCAAACAGCTGGTGTGGACTTTGACGATCATTTCTATTATGGTTCCACACCAATCTCTTCACCCCATTACAGAGGGAGCTTTAGAAAATATAAATCTGATGTTTGGAGTGCTCAAAAACACTTTCAAGTGTTCCCAGTGCTCTCAGGATAATGATCAAATGCACAGGATATAAACAGTACAGTCCACAGCACTTAGTCGGGTCCTGCAAATATGGTGGTATGAGTCCAGCCATCAGCCCTTCCACTGTCTGCCCCCTCCCTCTGCTCCTCTCTTCAGCCTACTTGTTTTTGGTGTTTCTACCTGGAAAATGGAATCTGGGTCAGAGGAGGGTGACTGTAATTTTACACTTGTTTCAGCAAGAAACCAGTACGGAACCCAATATGTGCATGAGTGTCTAGGCACCCTCTAGTGCAGCTCAAGTTAGGACTTGTTCAGCAAGTAAATGAATAGCTACAAACCAGTTGATTATTATAAAAAAAAATTACAATATATAGTCACTATAGTGAATTGGGCAAGGGTCTAGGAGCCAGACCCCAAAAGCTCAGTCCTTGTCTTGGTGAGGAAAATATTCAACATCAAAACCAGAGGTAGGCAGAAAAGTAACAAATTCCTTGTCAGATAAGGACAGGAAAGCTTTCCAAACAGAGAGGGGTCCAAAGCAGATAGCTGCTGAGGGGCAGGAAACAGGGGCTTATATGTTTTATTAAAAAAATGAGGGGGAATGTTGATTGACTCTACATTGTGTCTTTTTGATTGGTAGGAGCTCCAGGATGGTTTTTCTCGGGTTGTTTTTGGCCATCTGTCATCACTGTGGTCACCTTGACTGGATGGCACCTGGCTCTTGGAAGACAAATGGTGCTGTGCTTGTTCAACACACGTGTTTGCTCCAAGAAAGGGCCAACTTGTGGAGTGTGTATATGTAAATATTATTTGGGATAATAGTGTAGATTCAATGTTACCACTCACTGCCTTCTTAAAAAGAACTTAATGTTATTTTGTGATAACTTCCTATATTCTTGAGTGGTTCCATAATAATCCACCACGAATGTCTTTTTCTTGTCTTCTTTCATTTAATGTTTAGGTACTTCCTATTATAAAATCATCTTTTTGAAGTGTGCATTTTTTAAAAAAAAATTCGGATTACTTCCTAAGGATCAATACCTTAAAAACAAGTTATTGTGTGAATGTTAGTATTTTTATGCTTTTGTAACATTTATGTATTCAGCTTCAGTATTTGAGGCAACATGCTTGACTACACCATGAAAAGACCATCATCTATTAAAATTTTCAGATTTTCAAATATTTGTTTGTATGCTCGTCACTGAATTTTCCAGTAATGTTTAGTGTCTCTTATAAATATTATGAGTTATTTATAAGAACTAATCAAAATATGAGCCAATTATTTACAGGAAAAATGTATTGCTTGATTTTAATTTTATGATATTTGTAACATATTAAAAAATAATTTTCATATAATAAAATTAATTCATTTTTGTTTTGTTTTGTTTTTTAATTTTCTTCATGGTTAGAAAATCTTTTCCTTGCCAGATTTAGATAAATAGCAATGGCAACTGAATTTTCTTATGGTTTTAATTTCTCTTCCCCTCTCCTTCCCTGTTTCTCTTCCCCTCCATCTTTGCACTTTTAGATATTTATCTGTAAATCTCATTTCTTTTATAGAATTAAGCTCTTAAATTAAGAGGAGATGTGGATTAAGGGAAAGAGCACATGCTTTATAATCAAAGTGTTAGGGTTTCTGTTCCTAATTATGTCTATGATCTTAGAAAAAGTTAATTTACATCTTTGAGTGAGTTAAGTCTCAACACCCACCATACAGAATTAATGTAAAGGAAATGTGAAATGACTAGAGTCCCCAAATTTTATTTCTGCCTCTTCACCCCTTTGCCTGTACTTGCATTCCATGCCATTTTCTCATCTGGAATAATTTTCTGTTTTCTTCATCATCCAAACATCTACCTGGTCCTCATTACTGCTTCCTTCTGAAAAATATTATCTGATCCTCCTGTCCCTCCTTAGGGCCACATTCCTAAGGTTATCATTAAGAACTAAATGCGTCTTTATAGCTTCTCACTGCTTTTTGTATATTTGTCTTCTCTGCAAAGCCACCTCCTCCAATAAACTCATCTTATAACATGCAAAAAAAATTTGCGGAATGTCTTGGAGGATACAACAAAAGAATATCTACAAAGCTCAGCTGACTGATTTTCAGTTTATCATGATACAATCAGTACACAAGCAAGTTAACCTCCTACTTACCCTAAGCAAGGAACTTGGACCTTAAAATCAGGTCTACCTAATTCCAGCTATAGACACCCAGCTCTAAATGGCATATGATTTTATATCTCCTTCCCCATGCATTTTTTAGCTAGGTGGCCATTTCCTGGTTCAGAACCCCATCTCAGACATGGGACATCAAACTAAAATACTTCTAGAGGACCACCTGGCTGACCTCCTGGAGTTCACTCCTCTCTGTTTCTTATTGTGTTACCAGGCAGAGTGCAGGGCAGCCCAGGTCCCCAAACCTGCCTGTTGATGCTTCTACCATCAATAGCATCAAGACAAAACAAATTCTAGTGCATAAGACCTTTAATGGAAAGGGCCTCTCCGGTGGTGCAGCGGGTTGAGCACTGCACTGTGAAGCTGTCCGCAACCTCTTCAGCGCCGGTTCGATTCCCGGCCGGCCAGGGAGAAACCCACATGGCATGGCAGACCTCTCCTGCCTCACCCACTGCTCCCCTCAGCGGTGTATTTCGATTGTCTCCCTGTTCTGCTCCCCACTCTGTCTCTGGTGAATCCTCTCACGGTCCCACACCTCTGATCTATACCCCAATTCTTGTATAAATAAAAATAAATCTTAAAAAAAAGACCTTTAATGGAAGGTAACTGGAATACAATTAATATGGAATAAGAGAAGAGAAAGAATAAAGTTTTCAAATCAAGCACCCAAAGTTATCCATTACTTGTGGGTAAATGCCAACCAAACAGGGTTGGTCGAAAGCAGACCACTAAGGTCTGAAAGTTTGCCACCGGTCTAAGTTTGCCACCTGGTGGGGACCCATAGGAAAAGAGCACAAGAGGCCAGAGGAGTCTGGAAGGAAAAGAGCAAAATCAAGATATACGCTGCCATAGTTAACCTCGCCACAGATCTCTCACCCACACCTGTTTCAAATGTCTCCTTCATGTCACTCAATTCCTGGTACAAGTCCAAGGCTGAGAAGCAAGCTTAGCTTCACCGGTCTCCAGGCTCCATGTGCCACCTCTAGGGATTCCTTCTTGATCTCCAACTTTCTATTTTTTTTTTCTCCCATTCTTCACTAAAGCTCCTCCTCCCACTTATCGCCATACTTCCTAGGGTGGGGCAAGGAATCTGGAACCTCCCCTTTCCCTGCAAACTACCCTCTTACAATAGGATAGCAGCACCATCTAAGTACCATCACCTCCCAGGCTGATTTATTAGGAGAGTTCTCCATGCAGTCAGCAAAATGCTGCCAATTAGCTGAGGTGACTGGCCTCATCCCTTCTGTGTGCTCCCTTCCTTTTCTCCATCCCCCACCCTTGCTTTCAACCTTCTCAGACTGAAGCCGGATTTCCAATCAGGGCAGGGAAGCCAATCAGGGAAGTTCTTTAAAGCCATTAAAGATCCTTCATTAGCATCATGGAGGGCCCCTTTGTAATGAACCATGAGGCCTGGTAGGAGGAAAGAGGTTTAATCTTACTGCAGGGAAGCAGCCCCAGAGGCTAAAGATTTCTCTGCCAAGACAAAAGCAGCTTGCCACAGACCAGTCTGTGAAGCAGTGTTGCTTACTGGTGATAAACAGTAGGAAAAATTTCCTTACCCCCATCAGACCTCTGATTGGGCCTGAAAATTAAACTGACAAATAGAGAAAGTCATACTGATGTCATTGAATGTTTACTTTTGTGACAGAGTACCTGTACCCTCATAAGAGAATGAAGCCCTGAGCTCATAAGAGCTGGAGGCTTTTTATGCCCTATAGACAAAGAAACAATAAATTTGCAAAGAATTAACATCACAAAGGAGTTTGGGTTAATGGTGGTAGAGGGTAAAGAAGTAACTAGGAAGTTGAGGGTTGAGTTAAGGTGACTTTCCATCTCTAAGTTCCCTGTCTCTGGTCATAAGAATGTTCTTTCCCCCTAATGCAGAGAATCACCTGGGATTTCATGACCTGTATTGAGGCATAGAGCAAGCAGAGAATCCTTAGGCTTCGAGAGACACTAATCCATGGCAGTCTAGTGGCTGGGACTTAGCGCAGCCTGGGATCCATTTCTGGCTGGGAGACCAGGCCTGAAAACCTGAAATTACAGTATCAGTATCTGGGAAGAAGAGACAAGGGGTCTGGGGCCCTGGGAGTGGGAGATCAGAGTGGCCTTCTTGTACCTGCTATTTAAAAAAATCCCTTCAACTTCATATAATAAATATGCCTGTGTGCCATATCTTAATGTGGGTTGAGCCCCATCTGTAAGAATACTGTTTCTGGAGTCAACTAGATTGTAGACTGGGCTTCATGTTTCCAATCTCTAGGGTGGGGAAATTTTTATCTGTTATGTATAGTTATGATGTTTAATGAGATGACTTTTATAAAATGTTTAATGTGGAAGGAACCATGTGCTCAATAAATGACAGCTTGTAGTACTGAGAGTCCATAGTGCTATTCCAATGAGGGCTTAGTACTTTAAATGTACTGTGTTCCTCAAAACACCTAACCCCTTCCTCACGTGATCTAGGAGGCAGATGGTTTAGGTGTTTTATATTCCAGTAAAAAGTGTGTATTTGTATTTTTCAGATCTGATAAATCACAATTCAAAGCCATCCTTTAAGCCCCAGAGTGCTCTTCCCCCTCACCCCCAGGCCTCCATAATCACAAAATAGGAGGAGCCACCATCTGCAAAGACTGATTCCCAGTTTATAATGGGTTTCTAAACAATGAGCAGTGGTGTGTTTTGGTTGTGTTCATTCAGTCTACTTGAGTCAGCGATGCAGTATTAAAGCTGAGAAGTCCAGCTATTGTGTTCTGTCAATTTGTTTAATGATTATTCTAGGAGCCGGCGATTCTATTAGAGAGCAAGTGACAGATTGCTCGTTAAAATAGAAATGTGTGTTTTTCAAACTAGGAAATCTCAGCAAACAGGGAAGCACAGTGGGCTCATCCTCACTAACCCCACACCCAGTGGGAAGTTAATGATGTAATTATCTGGGAGTGGTTTGGCCAGGTTGGAGTAGTAGGCTCCAAACCTCTGCTACTAGCTGCTGCCTTATTGTAGCAGTGAGAAGCATATGGGACAGATAGGATAAGAGTAAATGGCAACCAGTGTGTGACAGGTTTAGAAAGAAGTGTCTAGAAGTCAAAAGGTTTCCCATCCCAGCAGCTTGTTTTCCAGCTGAAGAAGGGGTTAGTGAGGATGCACAAAACCAAAGAGATACTGGACCATATTTCTGCTGCACCAAAGACTCTGTGGGAAACTAGTTAAATGACTTTTACCATTTTGTAAAACATCAAATGGATATTTGAATGGAGACACAGTCAAAGTGTAACAGGGTGGTCCCCAGGAAAGGGGGAGGTTCCAGGTTCCCTGTCCCACCCAAGGGAGGGTGGAGCTGAGCAGGAGGAGAAGAAGCTGCAGAAGAGACTGAGGAAGGAAGCAGGATGGAGCCAGAAGGAGACCTGGAGGAGGCGCATGGAGCCTAGAGACACGTGAAGAAACTGCGCTTGTCTTTTGGTCGTGGACTGGGTGACACAGATGTGGATGAGACCCATGGAGAGGTGACAATGGCAGCTTTTATCTTGATGTTGATTTTGCTCTTTTCCTTCCGGGCTTGTCTGGTTGTTTCTGACCCTTTTCTGTGGGTCCCCACTGGAAGATGCTTTAGACTTGTGGCAGGCTTTGGGGCCTTGTTCTGGGCCAATCCCATATGGATGGACTTTTACCCATGAGGGGATGGGTAACTTTGGGTGCTTCATTTAGAAACTAGACTCTTTGCCTTGCCTGTATTGTTTCCTAGTTTTATTAAAGTTCCTTCCCATTAAAGTGTCATATGTTTTGTGTTGATGCGGCGGATGGCAGAACCCATTTAGAATAGGCAGGTTTGCGGGGTTTGGGCTGCCCCTCTCCCTGTCCTATAACAAAAGAATGTATTATGTTGGTTATTTCATTAAGTTTAATAATCCAGAGATGATGGTTCAGGGTAAAGATTAAGTGTGAAAACATAAGTTACAGCTCTCTGACTCATGAAAATCAAGAATAGGAAGGTTTCCTGAGCAACCTTTTCCAAATTAGGAAGCTTCCTGTGCACAGACCCAAACATCTGTCCTTCCTTGCAAATGAAGGAGGAGTCAAGGACTCCATTTCTTTTCCCCTACTCTGAACATGAACCACAAATGTATGATTTTTGAAGGGTATGTTTGGATGTACCCCAGAGTGAAGAACTCAGACTTTCCCTTAAGAAAAAGTAAGGGGGAGGGAAGGGCACCTTCACGGCAAAAATTAGTCGATGTTGCTCCCTAGTGTCAAGATTTCCAAAGAACAACTTTTGCTTTAGAGAATAAGCAACAAGACCACTTGCTGTGCAGAATCTAAACTTTGACACTAAAGATCACAGATTGTATAAAGAAGAAGAGGAACGGGGTTACTTACTCAGTGATGGACATACCCCAGAGTTTGACTTTTCAACATGCAAATAAAATCTTGTCATCAAATTGCTAATTCTCCTGGCCAGGAAGAGTAAAGAGTAGCTTTTCTGTAACACTTTTTACTCTTTTAGTTCAATACTTGTTAAATGTGAGATTAAAAGATATTTTATATTCTCTCGAGGCCCCAAGATTTTACCAAATAAAGTTAACATTCATCTTTGAAGACTACTCACCCTGATAGGTTTATCTTTTTTCTCCAAAATGTTGTATAATTGGGATTCCTTGGGGTACCTCTTCTTTCACAAATGAAAGAAAAGATTCCTCTGGGTCTCATTTTCCTCATTTTTAAAAACAATGAATAGTAGTACTTAGTGATAAACAGATCTAATGTTTAATAATTTTTGTACCTCAAAGTCAATCTGCATAACTTTTGCATACTATATAGCAAAAGACCCTTACTTCAAGAACAACCTTAAAAAAATGTTTTAATGCATACTTATCCGCTAAGTCTATAGCAAAGACAATGCTTATGGAGGCATTTGTGAGATCAATGCAACTGAAATTTTAATACTGATGAAGAAAGTCATAAATACCAAAAGAGGGCAAAGTTACCCTTTGAAGAGTGAAAGAACCAAGTAGGGTGAATAAACAAAGCTCTGTCTTAGAAGATATTAACTCATTCCAGCGCATTTCATTTGCCTCATGCATGTACCTTATATCCTTTGTTTGTATTTTCTTTCAAATATGTAGAGTAAAATAAATCTGGCTTTTACGAAGTTATTTTGTATCAACAGAGTTTGTTTTTTCCCCTGAGATAATTGGAAAACTGCTGGGCTCTTCCCAAACCAAAGATGGAGCTAAAAGCCAATCCTTTCATCTCCTGCCAAAGCTTGCAAGGAGACAGGGTGGTTGGGAGAGGAGTGTTTGGGTGACTGTGCCAATTCAACAGGAACTGATTCAGAAAAGATGGCTTTCATCTCCTGTGCTGCGGTGACAACTCAGTTTTTCAACCTAATCTTCAAATTGGATACAACTACTCAGGGACTCAAACACACACACAGTTCATTAAATTGGAATTTTGGAAACATACACAGTACCCAGAGGAATAATGCAACCAGCTGCCAAGACAATGCTTGGTGATTCAACTTAGCTTTTCAATGGTGGACCAGTAATACCAAACAGGAGCAGGACGGACAAAGGGATGGATGGCATAATGATTGTTGCATTGGAACCTTGGCCAAAATCGCTGGTAAGAGCTGCCAGCAGTGAGCCTCTGCTGTTCTTTCTCACACACCCCTTTTGCTGGTGGGCATTAAGCATTCCGATGAAATCACCAGCTTGATGTTCAGCTGGCCTGATTGCTGAAGAGACTGATTGCATTATTCATTCTCATGAAAAGATTTTTGGGACTCTCAAGATCCATAGAGATTATATTAAAAAAAAAAAAAAACAACTCCAGAGTTATCAACAGTTTAATTTATCCTATTCTTTCAAAAGGGACACAGTCACAGAGGATAAACAGAGAGAACTTGAACATAATACGGGTTTTTGATGAGACTGAGTTTGGAAGTCCTGTGTTTTATAGGATTAGGTGTCCCTTTCTTCATCTCTTAGTTTCTGTTTTTTTCATTTTCCCTTTCTACTTCTCTTTCAGACAGGTCTTCCATCTTCTTAAAAAAGAGAGAGAGAGAGAGAGAAGCAGCAAAACCAAACAAACAAACCCTGTTGCTTGCTAATTCCCTATGAAATACTTCCACCTACTGGCAATATGGAGAAGATTCGTGCCTTAACTTTTTTTGTTATACTTGTACCAGGATTTATAAAGACTATCCTTCCAAACATTTGGCAGAATAATTAGAAATCATGTATCAGAATATTAAAGAGACTGAGGAAATTCTTCATTTGCACTTAGCAATTCACCCAAGTAATACATGCCCCCATGAATTTGATGTACATGTGCATGCACACATGGAGTTTGCAAACACCCCAAATGAAGTATAACTCTGTAGTAGCAAAGAAAAAAGTTAATAAGAAAAGGAAATAGGAGACTAGACAGAGAAGAGATGATCTCTCTGGCAAACCAGTTAGCACATTTCTAATCCAATCACAAAGAGATGAGACTCTGGCTGCAGAGAAGCAGAGACCATGGCCAACGTAAACATATTCCTGCTAAGAAAAGTGGTCCATGACATCTAGCAGAAATTAAATTGGATTTAAAGTTAATTTATCCAAAGGGACATCTCTTAAATTTAAAAAATCTAATGCAAAATGATGCTTTTTTCCTTTTTTCTTTTTTTTATAGAATCCATTTGTGGGAAATGAGGTCAGACACTAGAATATGGAATATTGACAGTCTATTAGGAAAACAATCTAGGATTATAGAATCGAAGATTGGTAATGTGTCAAAGACTGGCAGGAATCTCAAACACCAATCCAGTCTCTTAATTTTACTGATGCAAATGTTAGATCCAAGGAGCACTAGAAGCTTGTTCAAGGCTTACACTTCATAAGTAAACCAACAAATTTGCCAAAAAAGTAAAAACAAAATAAGAGACTTCTGCATGAATTTTAGATTTTATTACATTGTTTATAATCAGCCTCTCCAGATCCGATAGTTCCTAGAAATGAACCCAGAGTCTCACCAAAATAGTGTAGACATTCTATTGGGCTAGCTTGCCCTTCACAGAGGGCAGAGAGTGTTGCTTTGTTTTGTTCACTTAGAACTGACGGGGAATGTCAGAATGTAGACAAGAGTACAGGGCCCTTTTAACAGCTAAGTTGCAAGAGGTCATGGAGCTAAGTAGAATAGGGCTTAAATGCAATTTCCTTAAAACTAAGCTTTCTCTAAAAGTAGTTGATATGCACTATCCCTCTATTCCATGAAACATGAAGAAAATTAAACCAAAAATGAAACCTTCAAAAGGAGACACAAAGACTTGATGACTTAAGTATCTCCATGTAAACAACTTGAAACACCAAGATTAGAACATCTTTAACATTTCCAAAGTACTAGAGGCATGGATTACACAAAAAGATGTTTACCCCAGAAACGGCTTGCTGTGCTTTGACTTCACCATAATGTGAGTGATCAGCCGAGGTAAAATCATCTTCATCCTTGAACTGGTCCTGTCATTTAACAAATGCATGAACTCAGGCTGAGGATGTCTTAAGCAGTGTGTTTCACTGGCAGTGTGATTGTTCCTGGGGTGTGAGATAAACCTCTGCTGGTAGAATAGAAAACAGTAGAGTTACATCATTGAGACTGACAGATTTAGGCCCTTAAAAAACAACATGACAATATATTTAGTACTTCCAGAAGCTTTAAACACTCATGCACACACACACACACACACACACACACACACACACACGAGTGCTGCTACATACATTTGAAAATGAAATTCCCAATTTCCTTACCATATATGGCATGTTTCTTTTTTTTTTTTCCCTCTCTTGTGTGGCTACTTTATTTTTTTTTTATTTTATACATTTTTTACCTCATTTTTTCATTTTTGCACAATGTATTCATTTTCATCTTGGTTATAGTCCTCATACAATTCCCACCCCCCTTGTTTTGATCCCACTCCCTCCTCAACACCCCCCCACCCCCATAGGACCTGGTTTATAGTTGCTTGTTGATTTTGATTTTTACTTTATTATAATTAGGTTTTTTCCTGGTCCCTTATTTAGGTTTTCTAAATCCTTGCTATGAGAAGTCCAACCACTCTGGAAAGCTGTGTGGAGATATTGCATGTTTCTTGAAGAGAGTAAATTTCTAAAATGAAACATTTATTCAAACTCATTATACAGTATAATTTTTCCAGAATATTTGAGTGCCCAGAGGTAAATTACAGAGATGTGTACAGAGTAAAACTATTTTTCTAATCAAATCACTGGCATGTTAAAAACTTCATCTGTACTTAAAAAAAAAAATATTCTTCAGCAGCAGAGTCAATAGCATAGCCTTATTTCTTATCTAGTTTTAAAGGCATAGCATTGAATGTCTCCAATTCCAGCCCTGAGGGACCATGAAAAATGCTGGGTCTGCTTTGGCACACCCTCACCAGCATCTTCTACCTGAAGTGCAGATGTCGCCTCCTGGGCTATAATCACTTGGCACGTCTGGCTCAACCTACCTGTTTCTTGCACCTAAACCCTCACTCAACATCAGTGTCTTCTCTGTATGGAACCCGAGGCAAACTTTTTTAACATCAAATGGTAAAATCAAATGGTAATGATTTAATTTGACTGCAGAATTGAAGCAACTAGATGAGGCAAGTAGGGAGTTGGGAGCAGAAGGGGCAGGGGATCCAGTAGACTATGGTGAAGGATTAAAGGTGTTTTGGTGGTGGGCATGATGTACTTAAATATCTGAAAGATATGAACCTGCACCCCTAAATCATATCCAATGTTGTAAACCAATGTTTTCCCAATAAAAACTAATACAATTATAAAAAGAAAGATAAACTGGCATTGATTTTACCATTCATTTTCAAAACTATAATTTCAAGAGTACAGCTTCACTCCTGTCTCTCTCTCTATATATATATATTGTGTTTCATATATAGTGTGTGTGTTTCATTTGTCCACCAGCAACATTCTGGGGCAAGGTGCTCATTTGTAAAGCTGGCATCAATCACTTAATTCCCTTAGTGGAAACCCTTTAATTATTTCTGCTTGTTCTTAGGATAGAGTTTTTCTGTTTGTGTTTTCTTAAACTGGAAAACAAGGCGTTGCCTGATCAGATTCTTTCAGTACACAACCAGCTTTCTCCTGGGTAAGTTGCCTCCCAACTGAACAGCCTCTTCAGCAGCATCAGCCATCTTCCCCTGTGCCCACCATAATGCCTCAGCCTGACAGCGCATTTCCCAGCCTCCTGAGCCTACTGGGTCATGACTTACAATCACCTTACATGCTGCAGACCAAGCTTCAAACACCTCAGGCAGCCGCCACTCCTCAATCCCCCTACACAAGTTTCCTCCTGCCAGTCCTTCTTCCCTCCAGGACACTGTTCCCTGTTTCTAATTGTAAACATCTTCCCAGGCTGACTGCATTCGCTGTGAGGGATGAACTAGGTTTGTTTTGTCAACTATTGTGTTTCCAGTGCCTGAAAGAAAGCGGTTGCCCAACACACACACACACACACACACACAGAGAGAGAGAGAGATTCCGGTTTATAGTGGGTAGCCAAAAGTGTAGTTATATCATTTTATAAATTTCTTTATAAAGTGCAAACAACATGCTTTCTTGGTTGTTATAAAGAGTGATGTTGCTTCAAAGTAGTCTCCCTTCTCAGGTTCTGAACACTGAATTGCCAACAAGCTATAAATGGCAGCTTTTCCTTCAACACACACTCCCAGCACTGCTCAACACTCAGTAACTGAGGAAAGTCATCGAATTTGACCCATCAGCATGATAATCTTCCTTCCTTCCCTGCTTCCCTTCATCTCTCCCTGAGGGTTCTCCCTTCCTCCCTTCCTTCCTCCGTCCTTTCTTTTTTTTTTTTAATAGAGGCATGTTTTATTATTTATTTATTTATTTGTTTGTTTGTTTTATTTATACAAGCACTGGGTATAGTCAGAAGCGCGGGAGGGTGAGAGAATTCACCAGAGCCAGAGCGGGGAGCAGAGCAGGCAGAAGGACCGAAGTACACTGCTGAGGGGAGCAGCGGGCAGCAGGAGAGGTCTGCGCGCCATGCGGGACCCTCTTCCGGTGGCCGGGGAGCAGCCAGGGATCGAACCAGCACTGCAGAGGCCGCGGGCAGCTTTGCAACCCAGCGCTCAACCGCTGTGCCACCGGAGAGGCCCTCCTCCGTCCTTTCTTTGTAATCAATGCCACTCAGAAAAAGCACTGAAATAATGGTACCTTTTCTTGTACTGAGTTTTATACTTTTCAGATTATAACAACATGTTCATGTTAAATCCCCACAATAACTGAATCAAGTAGGTAATATCTTCAACATAAAATAGGATTCTGGAAAGTGAATTGATGTGTTAGACATCACACAGTGACTTACAAGAACTGTGGCTGGAACTCAAGACTCCTGACTCCTAGAGTGCTTTCTAATAGCACCCTAGGTGAGTTAGCTAGCTCAATGACAGGACCTTACAGAAATTATAGGTAAGCTTAAAGGAAGAAACTATAA
Source organism: Talpa occidentalis (assembly GCF_014898055.3). Lineage (NCBI taxonomy): Eukaryota > Metazoa > Chordata > Mammalia > Eulipotyphla > Talpidae > Talpa > Talpa occidentalis. The sequence continues at coordinate 113,484,352 of NW_023604295.1, forward strand.
CTGTGGCAGCAGTTCTAGAAAATGTTAGAGTTATTCTAGAAACAGTTTGTCACAGAGCAAGGTCATGGCAGGTTGCAAAGGACAACAAAACTTACGGGTCTCATCACCTCGTGTTAGGTCATCTTTGCAATAACTGGGGGGAACAAGACCCTTCACCAGGCTCTGACATTTTGCCTGCCACTCACATGCACTGAAAGACACAACATTTCTTGCACCTTTGAAAACATCAGAGAAGATAAAAAGAATTGCTCTCATTCTGAAATTTACCTCTACTTGACCAAAGGGTTTGCCAGTAGAGCAGGGATAAAAAACAAAAAAGGAGAGGGTCCCATAAAAGATAGAGCAACTAACAATTGGACTCAAATAACAATTGACCACAGTTCACACTGGTGAAATTGCCTTCTATAATATGTGCTCTCCACACTATGCCTTTCTTATTGAAAGGATGAGCAAAAATCTTGCAGTACTCCCCTCATCTGTCCTTCCAAGATTACTGCGAATTGATGTCCTCTCAGGTGTGGAACCCACAGTTTGGAAAACATTTCACTCAAAAACAGTTGTTCTGAGGTTGTTCGACTACACAATCCAGATCGATGACCTGTTGACCATACCACAAAGGAAGTCATTTCCTCAAAGTCACAAACAAATCAACTGTAGAGTCATTTCTAGAGTTCGTGTTTTCTGAAGGCCCCTGGTGTAGACCCTGGCCTTCTCCCTCTGTCCATTCACGTGCACGCTGTGAGTGAGTACTGTGGTGGTTAGTCAGCCCGGGTTTCCAGAACCACATGTTGTTATCACACGCAGTGGTGATAGGACTCTAATACATTGGGCTCTGGTTGCCGGAATTATTACCATGTGATCATGACGTCACAGAAGGCTGACAATTCCGTCTCCTGATGTTTCGAGCACAGTCAAAAAATGATAGTGGGAAAGACTTGGGGAAAATATACTGCACCTCAGAGATCCAAGTAGCCTTTATTCTCTCCTCATTTGTGACCTTCTTCAGTGGACTCCTCATCTTATTCATTTTCAGGCTAATTTGGAGGGTCATAAGAAAATGGAAAAACATCAAGGGAACAGGAATACTCTTGGTCAGTGTCCTTATTAGGGATACCGCTGTATGAAGATCAAAGACAGGTTTGGCATGTGTTTTGTGTTTAGAAAAAAATCTAGGTTTCACTCAGTTTCCATGGGTAAACAGAGTTAGCTCTGATCTGGTGCCTTAGAAAGAGGCAGATCCTGCTTTTGGGTGCAAAGCAGAACCTCTGGCTAAAGGGACAAAGTTAGGGCTCATCTCCTGCTTTCAGAGAATCAATGACTTGTGTGGATGATGATGAATGTTAGCTGTGGAAAAGCAGAGGTTGTTGTTCCCAAAAAAGTGCACATGAATGTTGTCTTCACCTTCCTTTTGTATTTGAAAATGACCATTGTGCTAGATGCTACGACGGAGGCAAAGTGGATCATCGTGGTCAACCTGACTTCACAGATCATTCTGCACAATCCACTGGCACTCATATGGGCAGGCTGCCTCCCATGTGCCCTGTTAACACAACACACTGAGCTGCACATGCCCTGCTGACCAGCCACAAGCCCCAAACCTCTTTTCATACCCAAACCGTATTGTGAGGGTGGGTGGGAGGGTGTGGCTGACTAAAAGCTGCCAAATGGTAATGACAAAAATTATGGTATTTTACCCAGACAAGACTTTAAGAGCTTATACTAAAACTCTCGAATGTTACACAATGACCGCCCTATTCCCAGGGGTTGAAGGCAAAGAACTTGATTGTGTCATGTGTGGTTTGTTATCATTTTTGTTTTCCAAATTTGCTTCTCTGATAGAGTGTAGTAATTTCCATAATAGAACACATTTCACCTGTGTGTTGTGATAAATATTGAAAAGTTACTTAAGAATTTTAATGCTAAATGTTAGGATAAGATAACAGAATGTATAATTATTTGGTAACTTTTTAAGGTCATTGGAAATATCCTCTGGTTTTTGGATTGAAGAAGTTCATAGATTTTGTTGCTAAATGAGTTCACTCTTAGTAATTATTTCTAGATTAAGGATTTTAAGCTATGTCATTGAAGAAATTGAAGAAAATTCTTAGGTACCAAATTCTTAACAAGACTGGTAGTGGCCACTGAGAAAATAGTACAGTGAGTCTTTCTCATGGTCTCTAACTTCTGAATTTTCAATACACACATGAATTGGTAGAATTTTTTAATACCCTTGGACTGTTGCTATAGGAAGTATATCTTCTTCCAGTTATATTCGTTTTATGTGTGGTTACAAAAATGTGAGAAGCCATTTGTCCATAGACATTTGCTGTATTTTTCACGTTTCTTTCGATAGTTCATGTCAACCACTCAGTCCAGAGGAATCTTTTAATTTCAAATAGGAAGCAAATGTTACAAAATGTTAAGAAGTGGGATCTAAGCAACCAGAATGCCGTACTGTTTTGTTTTTGAAACTTGAGGCAACAGTTTGATTAAAGTTGAATGACTTGTCAGTGTTATATTCAATTAAATTGAGACTGCTATATTTTTTTCTCTAAGTCTTAGGGAAGTTGACCTAATGCAAAAATGTCACAAATCTAGGTGCTGTGGAAACGACTTTCAAAAATTAGAAAATCATAATTTTCTCCTTAAATGTGCATTTTTAAAAGATTTACTTCAGGGCCTCCCCTGGTGGCGCAGCAGTTGAGCGCTGGGCTGCGAGGCTACCCGCAGCCTCTGCAGCACCAGTTTGTTCCCCGGTCGCCGGCGAGGGTCCCACAAAAAAAAAAAAAAAAAAGATTTACTTCACTAAGCACAGTTAAATAAGCCAGGCAGAAAAAGACACTATATGACTTTACTCATATGTGGCATGTAGAGAAATTAAAACAAATAGAAGTAAATGTCTGGACTGTATGAACAATTAGTGGTTAGCAGAAGGGAATGGTGTGGGGTGCAAATCAGGAAAAGGGGGACAATAGTATGGTGAAGGACAGCTTTGAACTTTTAGTGGTGCATTTAGTGTAGTTATATACACATGCTGATTCTCAAGGATGAATACCTAAGACTTCTGTAATGTTATCACACAGTGTTACATCAATAAAAAATTCTAAAAAGCAAAGATTTATTACATTCCTAAGTCCAGTTTTTTATATCTCAGGTCAATTTGCTTTCCCATAGAAGTTATCTTGGATGTGATGATGGAATCCAAATGAGTGCCCTGTTGATGTCATAGTGAATGTATTTTTAAAAATCTGTTCTCAGACATCTCAGGAATGCACATGATGAGTCACAGGCATTCGAGGGCAAATCGTTGATCAATGTGAACTCTATCAAGTAGTCATTCAGTGAGACTTTCCTTCCCTCCATTCAGAATATATGAGTAGAAAATTGAGGCATTTTAAAACCCTGGTTGCACATAAAATGAGCTTGTTCAAATGTCAGAGGGTCTCAGCATGGTGTGGTCATTCCTTGCTCACTTTCTTTTTTCTCTGGTATTTCAAGACCAGTCACTTTCTCAAACTCCAGCCCTTCCTCATTGCTGGCTCATGGGAAAGTCATTTAATTTATCTACACCTTGGCTTCCTTACCAATTTTAAGTGGATTTAATCATACTTACAGTGTCTATCTCATAAGATTATTATAAATTTTAAATAAGTAATGGCATTTTGTAACTGTGAAGGAGTATAATTTCACCAGGACATCATGCCAGATAAGGCAACATGAAATTGCTGAAACTTTCCTTCTTTTGCTCTATCAAGAAAAAGGAGGAGAGGAGGGCAGATACTTAAGCAATCACCTGAAAATCAATTTGTAATCTTTTTCTTTGTCCATGTATGTTGACGGAAAAGGATAAGAGACTTACTCCCAAGGCAGAAGAAAAAAAAGCATGCTGCTCTCAATCTTGATCAGCACAATAATATCAGTTTAAAGGGTCTGGGACTGAGAACATGTGAGAAAGGCATGATGAGGACTGCAGAATTCAGAATTAAAAGCTGTGTAGAAAATCAGTAAAATGCAAGCCCAGTAAAATTAATTTTATGAAATACTGAATAAACAACTTCACAGTTCCCTGACTTGGACAAGGTGGAGTGATTTCTGGCTGGGAGCGCAGCAGGGGACTCCATCAACATACATAAAACAGATTACTTGCTTTGAGATCCAGCTTACTCTCAACTCCTTTCTCTTGCTTGTAGGAGCTAATCTTATCAGACCGCATCCTCAAAAAACGTTTCAACGCTCTCCACTTCCATGGAATATTCCGTGATCGTATAGAAATGTTGCTTTCAGCACAGACCGTTGTGGGGCAAGTGTTGGTAAGTAGATTTTTGCTGTTAGTTTACTAATGAACTTTAACTGTGAGGCTGATTATAGTCACTCTATATAATTTTACCATCCATGTAAGTATCTGGTGTTCCTTGGTAGGAAACCCCATCTCCCTGTGTCCATCACTCTTTCTGTTATTTTATTTGTTTTTAATTTGGAGTGACTATAATTATTTAACATACCTTCCATTCACTGTCAACCTATTCTGTAGAAGAAATATCTTTACTATGGCAAAGGTTGGATGCATTTTGTTCTGCTTGTATGTAGATGCTATCTGACTTGTACTAGATATTCAAAATATGTGATGTTCAGTGGATCATCTGGTGTGAAAAAATATATTATGTTCCCTTTCTTTGATTCTAATCACCTCTTTTATTTATTATCCAAACTAATCTTTTTGCCCCTATATGATACTTAGTGTTTTACTTCCTGTTTTAATCTAAATAACTTGGACAGTTCAGTATCACCTTTGGAGAAAATCTTAACCTTATTTCCATAGATTGAGTCCTTAGCTTCTTCATAGGCTAAGAGTCCTTGGAAGCTTCTGTAATATTCATTGAACACAGTTATTAAAATTACCTGTACATATGTCTATGGCCCCCAGTGTACTGCGAATTCCTCCAGACAGTTAGTTTCAGTGAGGTGTTTATATCCCATTGTCTAGAAATAGCAGGTGCCTCATCAAGGAATATTGCACTGATCATCATTTGAGTAGTATAGTTTGATCTGAAATATTTAAGAAATCTGTAATTTGAGAGTATGCTGCCATCAGATGGTGGTATGGTGGAAGGAGATGCGTGTGAACTAGAGAACATCCTGTTCTTTTTATTATTAGTAAAAGTGTTGCTTCATTTCCAGTTACTGATGCTTTATTCAAACATAATTAATTTTAAATATCTGTTTGGAAGTATATAAATAAAATTGCTTTCATGAAATCTGCAGGGAATGTGCAATCACCTGGGACGGTGCCTCTCTTCTTCCTGCCTTGTCAAGTTTTGGTCTTTCTCTGAAATCCCTGTGGTTTTAGCTGTTGTAGGAAGATTTGTGATTCTTTCTGATCATATCAGGGATTTCTTGGTTAGGAGCTTTTCAAGTATTCAAATCATGTTTGACTGTATGACAATAATATTGGGGATAATGTTTAAATGATTTCGGGGGTAAAGCAGAAGAGAGCTTACACCACTAACTGTATGAGCCCTGCATATGGAGAGACAGAGAAGGAAAGATCATTGATATCAGTAAAAATTATGTTTTTAATGATGAAAAAATTGTTGTTTCAATCTGATTATATAGTTAGAACCACAGGAGGCATGGTGTAAAGGTCAAATGAGAATAAATACTCTAACACTGAAACATGTAATTGGGACTCTCAATAGGAGTCCCACACAAATATTAAATGAGATCATCCTTCCTTGTTTTCCACCTTTGTAAATCTCTCACATCCTCCTTTCAGCAAATAGTTATCGTTTGCCAACAACATGCACGGCAGACAGTTGTATGGAAATGCAAGTGAAAAATGAGGTTAAGGGTCTTGCATTTAATGGGACTTAAATTTCCATGGCACTAGAAATAAATAAATAAGATAAATTCAGATGGTGATCAATGCTATAAAGGTGTAATGAGTGATATGTTTGAGAGTTTGGGTAGTTAAGAAGTCAGGTTACATTAGATATAGTGATCAGAGAAGAAATCTCTGAAAAGGTAAGATTTGAGCTGATACATGAAAAATCAGAAGGACCAATGGAAGAGTGGAGAGTATAAGAGTCCCAAAAAGAGCAGAGTACAGAGCTTTCATTATTGAAAGTATCAAAATGAGACTCCAGTGAAGAAATCAGCAGGGCAGAGGAGGATGAGGACTGAGAAAAGCCTAGAGAAGCATGCACTTTATAGTAAGCAGCAAGGCTAGTCAATAGGAATGCACTTATTTTAATGCAACAGGAAGTCTATTAATGCTTTTTCTTTTTTTTAAAGATTTATTTATTTATGCATACAAGATCTGGGGTACAAGCCAGAGGTGTGGGGGGTGAGAGGATTCACCAGAGAGAGAAAGAGGGGAACAGAACAGGCAGACGACTGAAATACACTGCTGAGGGGAGCAGTGGGCGCTACAGGAGAGGTCTGCTGTACCAAGTGGGTAGCTCCCTGGCAGGCCAGGGGATTGAACTCATGCTGCAGAGGCTGCGGATAGCTTCACAGTGCTGTGCTTAAACCCTTGCGCCACCAGCGAGGCCCCATTAATTCTTTCTCTTAAATACGGGGTTGACATGGTCTAATTAGGTTTTAAAAATTTAAAAGGTGCTGAGTTTGAAAATAAAGGAATTGTCAATAAGTAAGTTGCATACAAGGCAACTTATAATAGAAATTAGGAGTACAGTTTTAATATCAAATAAGTTTGACTCAAGGCAAAAAACAATAACTGAAGCCAAATAATCTGTATTAGTTTACTAGGACTGCTGTAATAAAGTACCACAAAATAAATGGCTTAAATAACAGAAATATATTGTGTCACAGTTCTGGAGGCTAGAAGTTTAAGAGCAAGGATTCATTCTTTTTACTTTTGCCAATTTCTTTACCTCCATGCCAATACTTGTTATTTTCTGTTTTCTTTCATTTTTTTTAATTGAAGTAGCATTGTTTTATAAACATTATATAATTTTCAGATGTACCATGTTATATTTTGAAATCCATGTATATTAAATTATGGTCATCAACGAAATTCTAATCTCTGTTCACCACCATATGATTGACTCTTTTTACTAATTTTACCCACCCCACCATCACACTTCCCCTTTAGAAACCACCATTATCTTCTCATTATCTGTTTTTGCTTTGTTTTCTTGGTTCATGTGTTTGATTATCTACAGTGTGGAAGGTCCTGAGTGAAATTGTACAATAGTTATCTTTCTCCACCTGATTTATTTCAGTCTGCCAAATACCCTCTACATCCATCCATGTTGTCATGAATGACAGAATTTCATCTTTTTTGTAGCTGAGTTGTATTCCATTGTGTATATATGCCACATCTTCTTTATTCATTTATGGACATTTAGATTGTTACCATATCTTGGCTATTGAAAATAATACTGCAATGACAGGGGTGCATACAGTTCTTCAAATTAGCTTCTTTTTTGTATTCTTCAGATAAATCCTGGAAAAGGTATAGCTGAATCATATGGTATTTCTAATTTTAATTTGTTGAGGAATTGCCATACTGTTTTCCACAGTGGCTACACCAGTTTACAACAGTGCACTCCATGTCCCATCTTTACCAACTCTTGCTGTTTCTTGTCTTTTTGATAATAGTCATTATGACAAATGTGAGCTAGTAACTCATTGTGATTTTGATTTGCACTTCCCTAATGATAAGTGATAGTAAGCATCTTTTCTTGTGTCCGTTGACCATATATGTGTGTCCTGGGTAGTAGTGTCTATTAAGATCCTCTGCTTTTTTTTTTTTTAAAGATTATTTATGTATTTATACAAGAACCAGGGGACAGGCCAGATGCGCGGGAGGGTGAGAGGATTCACCAGATACAGAACACCGAACAGAACAGACAGACTGACAAAATACACTGCTGAGGGGAGCAGCGGGCGACACAAGAGAGGTCTGCCGCGCCATGTGGGACCCTCCCCTACAGGCTGGGATGGAACCGGCGCTGCGGACAGCTTCACAGCCCTGCGCTCAACCGCCTGCACCACCAGGGAAGGCCCACTTCTGCTTTTTTTTTTTTTTAATTGGGTTGTTTGGGCCTGAACTGTAGCAGCAGAGGTGAAAGGGAGAGTTGCTATCATGCATGTTTTTGCTGCTGCTCCCCTCACCAGTGTCCCGGCTTGGGTGGTATGCATTGCCTCCACCACCACAGGATTCTCTTGGGGTGAAGGTATAGGCATCAACACCATCTGTGTTGTCCCCTCATTGGGATTATAGACTGGGCTGCTGGCCCCGCCCTCACTGCGCCCCTAGGTCTGATACCTTCTTCAGTCCCTATCTGCCCACTGTCAGACACACTGTCTATCACTCTGTGTCCTGATGTGGCAAAAAGAGAACCTTTGATAAATTATAGCTGTCTGATTAGTTGTAGATTAAAGGAAAGAAACAAAGGAAGGATTCCATGCTACCATAATGCTGGTTCCATTCTCAAGATTTGGTTCCTTCTGGGCTTGTGAAACAGCCATACCCCTCTGCTAGCTTGTGGGGGTTTGTTGGCAGTTTTTGACATTCCTTGACTTATAAGTGTACCAGATATTTGTCTTCATTTTCACATGTAATTCACGGAGTGTTGCCTCTGTTTTTCTCTACAAAAAGCTTCCCCTTTTTATAAGGACACTGATAATATTGAATTATACTCAGTCTGCATGACCTGAATTTGATTATAGCTGCAAAGATTCTATATCCAAACATACTCATTTTCTGAGGTACTATGGGCAAGGATGTTGACATAACTTGTGGATATGACATGTTCAACACATAACTTTTGTGGTATCAGTGAAAGACATTTCAATCAAGATATAGCATGATGAGTATCACTGCACCAAAAATATAACTTCAAGATTATTAATTCATGTGATATTATAATAAAAGCAAAACATTACAAACACATTGGTAACAGGAGCTTTTACTTCACCTATTTCATATCAAGTCATACTAAATATATAGGATACTATATAGAAAAGCATGAAGCATAAAAATAAGCATAAAGAAGACCAAAATAGTTTAATTAATAAGAAAGAGTTGATGGAAGTGGAAACTCCATATGCTAAAAACAGAAATCAAGCTTACAAATGTCTACAGATAGTTTGTAAAAATTCAATATATATTAGGTCACCAAAAACAATCCCAATTATAAAACTTACAAAGTACAGACAGATGATGCTAACTGCAGCAAATAAAATGCATTAAATGTAGGAAAATAATGGATAAAACCAGGAAAAAGAACCAGAAACAAAACCCTAACAAACTAACAAACAAAAATTTTTAAATCTCTGTTAAATTACTTTTATTTTTTTTTTATAGAAAGATATTTATTTATTTATTTATTATTATTTTTTTAATATTCATTTTATTTTATTTTTTTTTAATTAATAAATTTTATTTTTATATTCCCCATACAATTGCAATCCCCCCATTCTGACCCCAATCCCTCCCCTCCCGCCCCCCACCCCCAAAAAGTGTCTCTGGTTCATAGTTTTTGTTGATTTTGATTTTCACTTTCTTATAGTTATTCATTTTCCTGGTCCCTTATTTAAGTTTTCTAGATCCCTGCTATGAGTGAGACCATCCGGTATTTTTCTATCAGAGAAATCAACAAGATTTAAGAATATTTAGAGCATAACAATAACGAAAACACATCCTATCCCTCACAACAAGAGTTGTTCTAAATTTATTGCACAACAATAAAATCTTAAAGTGATAGATATTAAATAATTAAATAAATGAAGTATAAGTCCAAAAGGCAAAAAAATTTTAAATCTAAGCACAATACATATAAAAAGATAGTAAGAAATAAAGGAGTTATAAAACAGCTGATTATTTCAAATAATTCAACAGAGAAAATAACAGTAAGCCTAAACAAGAAAAAAAAGGGAAAAAGCAAAAATGTATCCAAAAGAATATAGTCTCTCATTCTTAAAAGCCTATGTGTTTGGACAATAAATAATATAACTGCCTTGTTGTCTTTCCTAGAGACAACAGAAGCAAACATTGTTTAAAAATGAACAATGGGGCCTCCCCTGGTGGCTCAGGTGGTTGAGGACAGTGCTGTGAAGCTGTCGGCAGCTTCTGCAGCGCCGGTTCCATCCCAGCCAGCCCGCGAGGGTCCCACATGGCGTGGCAGACCTCTCCTATCTTGCCCGCTGCTCTCCTCAGCAGTGTATTTCAGTCAGTCTGCCTGTTCTGTTCCCCACTCTGTCTCTGGTGAATCCTCTCACCCTCCCTTGCATCTGGCCTGTATCCCAGTTCTTGTGTAAATGAATAAATAAATCTTTAAAAAAAATGAACAATGATGTAAAATATAAATAAATAAATAAAAAATAATACAACTGCCTTAGTTTTAAATGAAAAGTTTTGTTTTTGAAGTTCAGAGAACATTTTCCAAGGAAACTGAACTGTTTGAGAGAACATGACTTTGAAGCTGTTTTTGTTTACTCCATAGACTAAATTCCACTGTTGTTAGAATCTTTTTTCTCATTCTACTCCTAGTTCACATCCATCTCTTCCTCTCATCATAGGTCATGTACCCCCCTCCCTTTCTGGTCCCATTTAATGTTGCAGAGATTTAAATATTTCATTCGTCTCATGCTATATGTATATACTTATATTTACCCATATATGTACAAATACTATGAGTACTTCTTTTATCCTTCTTAACTTTAGCATTCTTGCTGACTTTTTTCCCCCTTATACTCAGTTTTAATGAGTGATGATACTGTATCACATACAACCCCACCATTTCAGGGGGAGAATGTTCTAATAAAAATTTTTAGATACTAAATCTGCTTTTATGTGTATCATCCCAAGTTTTACTCCTTGAGTTTCTTGGGAGAAATCCACAAATCAACAAATTAACTTGTTTCTCCTTTGCTAGAAAATGGGACAGAGAAAAGGGGTTCTAGCACCCCCTTCAAAAAAAAAAAAAAAAGGAAAGAAGAAATAAATATGCTTCTCCATCTTGTAAAGTTTGCTCTACAAAAGGGGCATTCTTGACCCACCATCTGTTTTTCTATCATGGCAGTGGCTCACACTGTGTCTTGAGGCAGAGGACCCTTTACCTCCCTCCTCCACCAAAAGTAGCCAGCCAGATGCCATTGTTCTTAGCCAATTTATGCACATCATACTTCCTCCTGAGTCCCCTGAGTTCCTCAATCTGAGAATCCCTGTGTTCAGGACCAGAGTGGCTCCTCCCCCCACCCCACAGCCTGGAAGCCACAGGCCAGCAGGGCACCCACAGAGCACCAGGTCCCACAAGGTTCTTGCAGCCTTTACCACTAGCCGGACATCTGGGCTGTGCTAAACCTTCCAACTTCTTGAGCTGAATTTGGTTTATAATTTGTTTTTCCCTTCAGAATACTTCTTTGACCATATCTCATAGATTTTGGCAAGTAATGTTCTTATTTTTATTGATGCATAATTCAAATTTAAGTTGTTTTAAATTTTAATTTGATATCCCATTTGATTCATGATCTCTTTAGAGCAATGTTGTAATCTTTTATTTTCTAGAGGATATAGTGGCTATCTTTTCTACTTTGGTGAAATTTATGGTCCAACAATATCATTGCCTTTATGACTTCTAGTTTATGCAATTTATGGGGAAATTTTTTGTTGCCTAGTGCATGATCAATTTTTACTACTATTTAATGGATTTTTGAAAGCATATGTATTATGTTTGATATGTAAGCACTATTAATTATGTTATATGTATTTTCCATACCCTTAATTATTTGCTATCTGATTGAAAGGGGCATGCCAAAAATTCTCATTTATGATTTTATAGCTTTGTCAAATATCTTACATTGCCAACAGATTTTAAATTACATATTTTATATAACATCAATTAGTGCATAACATTACCTATTATATCTTCTTGGTTGGTTGTGTCTTTTAACAATATGAAATATTTGTTTTGTCATATTTAGTGATTTTTTTCATAGTTTTTTTTTTTTCTGACTGGAGTACTGTAGAATATAATGTTAGAATGTAACATTGCTTTCATGTTATTCATACTTGATTGGAATGTTTTTGCCCAGCACTCTTTCAACCTCTGTCCTATTGCCTTTTAGGTATGTATCTTGTAAATATCATATAGCTGGATTTTTGTTATTTTATGAGTTAAGAATGTATTTAATTATTAATTTACCAGTAGAATTATTCTCCATAAAGGTGATATTTTATTGACCATTAGGGTGGTAAGAGATTGAATTTGCTACATAATAGTTATCTAGATGTCTGTGACTTCTAACAAATGGGAGGTCTGTTAATAAAGAAGGGAAAGTCATGTTGGACACACATTAGGAACTCCCTCATACCTTAGTCTCTTACTAGAGAAGCAGAATTATGTGATGATTGTGAATATAACATTAGCTTCTCTACTTCCACAGTGTAATTTTGAGAAAGTTTCTCTAAATTGGATGCTATTCATGTAACAATAATAATATTAACAGTAATAAAGTAATACAGGGAGAACTATATAAAGCCTGTAAACCATACAGAGCATAGTTAGTACTGCCCATTGGCTAATTGTTAATTGATTCCATTATTGATTGATTGATTGTTACTTTTTTGCATATTTTGATTTGAGTAGTTCCATTTTTAATAGAAAATCAGAGGCATAATCTCAATCCATTCATCTTGTTGGGCTCTTGTTTCTATAATTTGTTTCTATAACTTGAAAAGTCCTAAATAGTCCATTAAAATAACTATTAGAAGCAAAAAAAGAAAATCAGTATAGTGAATTTGGCAGGCCACAAAATCCATATACAAAAATTGGGTTCATTCCTACATGCAAACAATAAACCAAAAGCAAAATAAATAATAAAAATAACATTTACGATCTCATCAAAAGAATTAAAAATATAGAGATAAAATTAATAAAGGAGATGAACAAATAGCACAATGAAAACTGTAAGACATTATTAAAAGAAATAGAAGAGGACCAAAGAAATGGAAAGCTACTCCCTGCTCATGGAGTTCGAGAATTAACATTGTTAAAATAACCATCTAAAATGACCACAGCAGGCCTCCCTGGTGGCTCAGGCAGTTGAGTGCTGTGCTGCAAAGCTGTCTACAGCCTCTTTAGCACAGGTTCAATCCTGGCCGGCCGAGGAGATGACCACATGGCACAGCAGACCTCTCCTGTCTTGCCTGCTACTCCCCTCAGCAGTGTATTTCAGTCAGCCTGCCTGTTCTGTTCCCCACTCTCTCTGGTGAATCCTCTCACCCTCCCACACATCTGGCCTGTACCCCAGTTCTTGTATGCATGAATAAATAAATCTTTTTAAAAAATGACCAAAGCATTAGACAACTTAAGTGTACTATTAAAGTTTCAGTATGTTGCCTATTCATTGCCAAACTAACAACAAGCCCTAGAAAGCTAATAGGACTGAGACTACCACAGGGGAGAGGGAGGGCCAAAAACCAAGTGGGGAGGGAGGACAATGAACTGTGAAGGTGGGTTATAGATGATTTGACGGTGGGTGTGACAAGGTAACACAACCTGAGGGGAGAGCTCTTATGCTTCTAAACACAAACATGTAAACCAATGTTAGCTCAATAAAAAGAAAAAATGGGTAGGTACATTTACTTATTGAATATTCGTTAAAGGTCCAATTAGTTTTTTTTTGAATGAATGCTACCATAAATGAATGTGTAGAAAAATCTCTTTCCACATAGATAGTTAGAAGATAAAAATTAAAAAATAATTTTTGGTTTGTTTATTCATCTATATTCATGTAAATAAAATGGATTTTTTTCTGGGCCTCCCCGGTGGCACAGCGGTTTAGTGCTCGGCTGCAAAGCTGCCTGCAGCCTCTGCAGCACCAGTTCGATCCCTGGACTACGGCAAGGGTCCCACATAGCGCGCAGACCTCTCCTGCCACGCCTGCTGCTCCCCTCAGCAGTGTATTTTGTCAGTCTGCTGCTCTGCTCCCCGCTCTGGCTCTGGTGAATTCTCTCACCCTCCCGCGCTTCTGACTGTGCCCAGTGATTGTATAAATAAATAAATCAATCTTTAAAAAGAATGGATTTGTTTCTCTTTTTGTTGTTGTTTTTTAGATGACCCTTGTCTTTGTACTAAGCATCGGATCTCTCGTGATCTATTTCATCAACTCTAGCGAGTAAGTAAACTCCCTGGTCACCATTGTCTGCTGTATCAGTAGATTGCCAGCTAATTTGGGATTTTCTCTCAGGAGCAAAGCTTAATATACTTACACACACACACACACACACACACACACACACACACTCGGATAAATGTTTAACTCTCCCCAGGAAACACTAAACACAATTCCACAAAAATCAAAACCTGCCTGAGCTTCACTGACATTCTTCCACGTTGCCAGGAACTGGGTGCTTTGCACACTGTAGTGTCTGTGGGACTCTAAGTCTCCATTTCCTCCAGTGTTCTCTCCTGAGCCACTTAGGAGGTTATTTTAGGCCTTTGGAGTCCTTAGGTGTTGAGGCACACATTCTGTAGTGATTTCAACATTTTTCAAAGGGTTCAAACAACTTTGGATGGTTTTTGAGGGAAAAAATGCTAGACCTCACCTCACCTGGGAATAAAGGAGCAAGTTACTGTTTCTCAACTCTGAAAGCATCCTCTACTCCTATCCCAAACTTAGGAGACACAACCTACCAAATCCAAACTCTGTGCTGATACTCCAGAAATATTGGAAATAAAATTGAGGTTGCAAGACCACAAAATTCAGACAACTTAAAATATCCTAGGGAAACCAGTAGTCTTTGCTTTGTGAATTCCTTACAGATCTTTTAGGAAATTCTCCATTGAATTTGGTTCAGATCAGTTCATTTGAACTGGAGTAACTCTGTATCAGAAGGGCATGAAGGACAAAATGTCCTGACTAGACAAATGATCACACCAACTAAGAGTCCTCTGAATACTCATTTCCACTGATAAAATGGAATAGAACCAATAAACCCTGAAAGAAAGAACATGTAATTTTCCTGTTATTTTTAGCTCCATGCACACACAACTTAGCTGTGATGTTCATACATATTTCCACTCCCAGAAAAAAAGTAATTTCCCTTCATATCTGAACTGAAGCATCTGGGTGGACCATTCATGCTGAATAAATAGAAAATTGTTTACCTTTCCCTTTAATGTCCTATAGAGACGCAGTTTTTAAAATGTTCATTTTTGTAAACTGTCTTTTTTCTTTTCCAGCCCTGTTGGAAGCTGTTCTTCATACCAAGACAAAACCATTCCTGTTGATTTGATGTTCAATGCTTTCTTTAGTTTCTATTTTGGGTTGAGGGTAAGTACCTATTAAAAGTGGGAGTAAACAGACAAACACAACAGGCACAACATAAAGAGATTTGTGTGTGCTTTAGTTATACAATCTGCCTGTATTTTCAGTCTCTAAAACTAGCGAGGGTCCTTGCCCTAAATGTTAAATGTATGAGAAGTCAAATTCTCTCTCGCACTTGAAACTGTGTATCAGGCCAAAAATTCCAATGCAAATGAAGACGATTCCTGTTTTAAATATCATCACCCTGTCACAGGGTCCTCATTATTGGCTTCCCACCTCCCACTGAGTAAGCTTAACTGATTGTCACAAGCTGGCAGAACCTGAGTAAGCTTCTGGAAATGTCACTGACTCCCCTGATGGCATATGTGCCATACAGCTACATAAAATATCTTTGTATCTTTTTATACTCATTTATTAAAGTGTTCTCTCATTCCATATGCATTTATTGAGGATCTGTCCTATATCTAGATTTCAATGTAATTATCCATTCCATGCACATGGGTAGATAATGTATATATTATATATGAATATATATATAGAGAGAGAGAAAGAAAGAGAGAGAGAAGATGTGTTTCACATGTTTATAGGTAGTTTCTCCACAAATATTTTTGCCACCAAACTAATTGATCATAAGACAATTTTGCCACAAAGGAGAAAAGAAAGAAAAAAGAAAAATGGCATCAAAAGGACATAATAAATCATGAAGAATTAGCAACAAAATTAAAAAGACATTTTTGCATGTGTGGGTAGATTCATGGCAATATTACACAAAGAACTGCTTTTCTTTTGCAGTAAAACAAAACAAAGAAAAAGAGGGACATTGAAAGTACATCACGAACATGAGAAAATAATAACAAAGTTAAAAAGACAAAATATGTTCAAATATGTTTACAAATACTCTATGTGTAGATTCATGCCAAGCTATACTGAACAAAACTGCTTTCCTTTTCTGGATTGCACCTAAGCACTAGTTTTCCAAGTCTTTCATTTGTTCACAGTATTGTATATTTTTTTTGTATTTTTCAGTGATCAAACTTAACTAAAAGTGTGAAATCAGAGAATATAAAGTCAGAGAAATGAAGCCAAACTGTCATCCTGTCAGCTATTTCTTTCCTCTTTTATGGCAAAATTGCCTCACACCCAATTCCCAATTAGTTATGTGGTGAAAATGTTTGCAGAAATGATGCTTGCAGTGCAACTAGTGGACCTGGTTTTACACACAGACACACACACACATACATCCCTGACCTTTGAACAACACGGGTTTGAGTGACTGAGTTCAGTTATTCATGGATATCTTTCTCTTCAGTTTCCACATTCAGAGATTCAACCAGCCCTGATGTCTGTTGGTTGAGTCCCCGAATTTGGAACCCTCCCATAAGGAGGGCCAATGATAAGTTATAAGACAGGGGGCAATATCTCTATGTCCTAAACCCCATGTTGTTTAAGGGTCAATGGTGTATCTGTGTGTGTGTGTATTTATACATGATATGTATTTCTATGATCTTCCTTCAAAACTTACTCTGACCACACTGACCTTTAAAATCTTTTTACAACAAACTACTCTCTCTTCTGAAAATTCTTGCTTTCTTAATCTAAATAGAAAAGTTCATTAACAAAAACTTTGATCAACTATGACTATACTTTTTCCATTGAAGATTATCTTAAATCATATATCTTCATTGTTCACAGTAGGAATTTCTCTATATAATTACACATAACATAAAACTCTGGAAATAGAAGGAAGGTCAAGGTGTTTAGTGTGAGGTATGTGAGTCTATCGGAGATCTACTTAAGTAAAATAGGTTCATGTTACCTATTGAACATCCACTAAACATACCATCTAGCTATATATATATTTATCTATATAGCTATATAAATATACATGTATAATAGAATGACATCAAATTTTCAGCTGATGAATAAAATGAAACCACACTGTCCACTTTAAAATTATTTTTTAAAAAAGATTTTATTTATTTTTTGCATAGAACCTGGGTACAGACCAAAGTTGTGGGGGTGAGGGGTGAGAGGATTCACCAGTAACAGAGTAGGAAAATGAACAGTCAGATTTACTGAAATACACTGCTGGGGAGCAGTGGGCAAGACTCAGGCCGTTGTGGTGATAGAGCTGAGACTTAACCCCTAGGCCATCAGGGAAGACCCCACTTTAAAATTCTTGAGGGTAGTGAAAGCCAATGGGAGTCTTTTGTTTCCATTTCACAGTTTCTGGCAGCTGCTGACAAGATCAAGTTCTGGATGGAGATGAATTCCATTGTGGACATTTTTACCATCCCACCAACCTTTATTTCTTATTATTTGAAGAGTAATTGGCTAGGTAAGTGTGTTGGAGGAATCAGGAACAATCTCTAAAAATATCCTCAACACTCATCCATAAGTATCCTCCATTTTCCTCGAAAGCATAGTTTAAAAAAATCTCCCCGCTCTGATTGCACAGTATTGTAATATATTTTCAGAACTCATTATTTTTGTACTCAGTAGCTATGGATGTACCTGATGCACAGTCAGTATTTATTGTTTATTAACTGATTCATCCACAAACTGAGAGGCAAGACCCTAATATCCCCCATGACACCTGTGTGCTGGGATCCCTTATGGATTGGGAAAGATGAAAGTCCTAACCCCTATGTTAAGAGGAAATGTCTGCTTCAGTTTTTGAAAGCAACAAATCATCCTATCCGGACATGTTGTGATATATTAAAGATTTGTTTAATTAATTGCTTCACCTTTAAGCTGGATATATTGACAGTGCATGAGAGTTATGTGGTTTCATCATTTTTAATGTATTTTAGAATATTATTATCTATGAACTATTTCTCAAAATCATTATTATCATGCTTTATAAATTAAAACATCAGGCATGCACTGATATGCATATCGCAGAGATGTTATACTATGGAGTTTAAGTGGATTATGGATAATTTGTTCTCTTTTCTAAAGAAGAGTTAAATAGAGTAAAATATGAGTAGTGCTTATTACATGCAAGATGTGCTTCTACATGCTTTATAGAAACTCAGTCCTCCTGAGCTTAAAGGTATCTTATATGAAGAGGTAGGTCCTCTTTAACCCCCGTTTTACAGATGAGCAACTAGAGAAGTTAAGAGTATTGCTTTAGATTACAACAGCTTTAAATGTCAGGGTGAGGATGTGAACTCAAGTTCATGTGACATTATAGTATATATTTGAGCATTTCAGGGAAGGAATGAATGTAAGCAGCCCCAGCAGAGTCATAATTGAGACTACTACCTGCAATGACCCTTTTCTTTGGGCTACTTTCTCCTATGGTTGTATTATAGGTTTAAGATTCTTAAGAGCTCTGCGGCTGCTCGAACTACCTCAAATCTTGCAGATGCTACGAGCCGTCAAGACCAGGTAACTATGGAGAGCTGTGTGGAGATTTCTTGACCTACTACAGATAGAGCTTCCATATGATCCAGCAATTCCACTCCTAGGTATTTACCAAATGACACAGAAACATTAATTCCAGAGTACCTGCACCCCTAAGTTTATAGCAGCACCATTTACAATAGCTAAGGTATGGAAACAACCCAAATGCCCCAAAATAGATGACTGGATCAAGAAGATGTTACACATATACAGAATGGAATATTACTCAGCAATCAAAAAAGATAAACACATGGGCCTCCCCAGTGGCACAGTAGTTGAGCGCTGGGTTGTGAAGCTGCCTGCAGCCTCTGCAGTGCCGGTTCGATACCCGGCTGCTCCCCGGCCACCAGAGTAGGGTCCCACATGGTGCGCAGAACTCCCCTGCCACCCGCTGCTCCCCTCAGCAGTGTACTTCAGTCCTTCTGCCTGCTCTGCTCCCTGCTCTGGCTCTGGTGAATTCTCTCACCCTCCCGCGCTTCTGACTGTACCCAGTGCTTGTATAAATAAATAAATCTTTAAAAAAAAAGATAAACACATGCAATTTGCAGCAACATGGGTGGAGCTAGAAGGGATCATGCTCAGCAAAATAAGTCAGAAAGAAAAAGAAAAATACCGGATGGTCTCACTAATAGCAGGAACTTAGAAAACCTAAATAAGGGACCAGGAAAAAAGACTAATTAATACAAAGTAAAAATCAAAATCAACAAGCAACTATAAACCAGAGACACACTACAGGGTTGGGGGCCAAGAAGAGGAAGGATTAGGGTCAAAATAAGGGGGGGGGTGCAATTGTATGGGGACTATAACCAAACTGAAAATGCATACATTGTGCAAAAATGAAAAATGATGTAAGAATTATATAAAATAAAATATTTAAAAAAAAAAAGACCAGGTAACTGCCAGCCCTGCCTGTGTTACTACTTACTTACTGCCTTGGTTTGGAAAATTGCAATGTTAATCATGCCTTCTATTCAATTGGTTTCCCATCAGAATTTCAGAGCAAAAATCATGAAATCCTTGAGCCGCCAAGATATTCCTCACTTTCTCCCATTACATTAACATCATACACTAGCTAAAAAGTTTGTAAGCCTTTTTTTCTTCTCTGTTGTGTAGTTACAATCCTTAAGTTTATTTAGACTTTAATTCTGGACTGATCATGTGCAACCCCCACCCCTCCAATCAAAACAATACAGAGGCTATATTCTAACACTTTTGTTTCTAGGTCTCAGGACTCTCTCCTGCCTAGAAATATAGGTGTATTCCTCCGAGTGTGAGGGCTGCCCAGAAGAAGCAGTAAAACATTGCTTATAGAAATAGTGACCATGTGCCTCAGAAAAAATACCTCTGAGCAACAATATTTCTAAGGCGTGAAGCTGCTGGGTCTCATGTAACCTACTCAAAATCCATGTCTCTATATTTTCACTAGAAACTTCAAATTCAACAGACCAGGTGGATTTCACTGCTAAATGTTTATGTGCTAATGGGATCAGGCAGGGGTATTCTTGTGTGCTAGGTGGCCCTGTTTGAAAACCACAGAGATTTCAGATCAAAGATCCCGATATGAATTAGAAATAAGAGAATATATCTCTGTGATCTCTTGAAAATGTCATTTTGCAAGCCTACTCTCTGGATTCCTAGGATACTGCATTTTGTACTATTACTAGATAATGCAACAACCTATTAAGCTGATTTTATGACAAACCACATAATAGTATTTTTAAAAAGCACATAATAGTATGTTTTAAAAAGCAATGTAAAATGAGGCTAGTGGCTATCAGCCAAATCTGCACTTTATTGAACAAATATGTGATAGGGTGTGTTTTAGTGTGTGCATCTCAAACTCTATTAAGAATATGAATCAAGGGCCTCCCCGGTGGCGCAGCGGTTGAGCGCTGGGTTGCGAAGCTGCCCGCAGCCTCTGCAGCGCTGGTTCAATCCCCAGCTGCTCCCCGGCCACCGGAGGAGGATCCCACATGGCGTGCAGACCTCTCCTGCCGCCCGCTGCTCCCCTCCGCAGTGTACTTCGGCCCTTCTGCCTGCTCTGCTCCCCGCTCTGGCTCTGGTGAATTCTCTCACCCTCCCGCGCTTCTGACTGTACCCAGTGTTTGTATGAATAAATAAATAAATCTTAAAAAAAAAATAATATGAATCAAGTAGAGGATCTTGTAACAATGCAGATCTGTAGGTCAAGGGTGGCACCTGGGGTTCTGCATTTCAAACACCCTCCAAGGCAATATCATTACTTCCAGCCCATGAACCACACTTTGAGGACTAAGGTTTTAGAGGATGAGTGAGGTATTTGTGTTATTCTGGAACTCGTTAGGACCCAACAGTTCTTTGTCTTTCTTTTTCTAGCACTTCAATAAAGTTTTCCAAGCTGTTATCAATAGTTCTCAGTACCTGGTTCACTGCTGCAGGATTCATTCATCTGGTAAGTGTCTGATGAAACTTTCTATATGTTGCCTGGCAGCATGTATGCCCATCCTCTGAAAAAATGGGACGTAAACCTGAACTTCTACCTCAACTCTGTAACCAGCATGAGGTTAATCTTTCTAATCCCCCAGGTTCTTTCCATCCCCATGTTTCTCACAAATACGTATTTCCTACTCTCAAGATATGTGAATCTAATGAGCTCACCATTCAAAAGTACAGCAATAGGAAAAATTTATCACTATATTTTCATTAGTGTTCCAGAATTTTAAAAAAGAATAAAGAGTCAAATAAATGAAAAGCCTGGAGAATTGTGGGGGAAGGAATTGCTGAGTTGCAGAGAGGAACTTTGGGGCTTTTTTGGTTCTCCTAAAATCAATCTGCATATGTAGTTGCCTCCTTTGCCCATAAAAAAGCTAGATCTTATTCCACACAATCAACAATGTAACAAATGGATTTCAACCATAGAAAAGAAACTGCACTTTGTTGCCCAAAGGACAGTTGAGGAACAGTCATTAGCAAATGCAGAAATTAAAATGGGATATTAAAAGCCCACAGAGGTTTTTGAAAAAACACAACAAAAAATATTTAGCAGAAGTCTGTTTTTGCTCAAATCTTTCTCTAAAAATTAATTAAAACAATAACAAGAAAGAGGAAAACTGTGTAACACCATATCTAGTTCACCAAGAAAAATGTCAAATGCCAAATGCAAATTATGATAGGAACCTTGAAGAAATATGAAGATAGTCACATCCTTCCTCATTATAAAGCAGGAGAGAGATTTCTCTGAAAAGTAGTGTCAATGCCATAAAGGTGGATCTCTGGATCTGGGATTTGACTGAGGCAACTGGGCCCACCATGGGAGCATCGATCACTGTTGTCCCTGCAGAGGCCCTCCCATATCACAGAACTGTAGGCAAGAGAATGCTGAAGGAGAAACCATGATAACAGGACTCTCTTTTGACTTCAATAACCATCAAACATGGATGCTCAGGCTTAAGGTAGTCTACATACATATTTTATTTGATATACTTATTTTTAAATTTTCTGTGTTCTATTTATTTTTATTATTTGCTAACTTTTATGAAAAACTAAAATAAAAACCCAAGATTCCTTGGGAAGAGACAAAGTTCTGGTAACCTGCTCTGCCATGGCCATCAGCAGTTATAGCCAAAGACCTGCTGTTCCTTTTAGCTAGCAAGTGTTCTTGGATTGGGCACAATCCCCCTCCAGTCTCACTTTGAATCACTTAAGTCTCTTGCTCAGTCCCTCTAAGCGTGTGAACATACACCCATTCTGATCATCTAGTCTCCCATATTAGGAGGCATCTAGCAATGATGCAGGCAGAAAAAGAAAGAGAAACAGTCAGATGGCTTGTGGCTTAAGAGAATCCATGATCTGTCACACCAACATGTGGGATGGTCAAAACCCAAAACAACTGTAATACGGAGCAAAGAAAATAGCAGATTTTATTGAGAGGATATTTGAAATGATAAAAATTAACACTATTTTTGTCACAGCTCACCATCTTCCCATATCCACACTGTTCTTCAACCTAAAATTGATGCCATTCAAAGATAAGTATTATATAATAATCAATAAGAGCCCATGCTTAAATGTTGCCAAAATGAGCAGTGCGGATGGTGGAGGAGGGGAGACAGCAGGATAACAATGGTCACAGGATAGAACAGTTATAGGCACAGCAATCACAAAGAATAAGGCCTTCATAGTAGAGAAACGTACTTAGCAAAGCATCATAATTATGGAAAATTATAATTAAAATGAGGAAAATAAGGTTTTGAAAGATTATTAAACAGTAGTAGTTGAAAAACAGGTTGAAAGATAACAGAGAAAAAGAAAAAGTATACTGCAGAGCAGAAAACTACGTAAGAGAGCCCAAAATGCAAGAAATGTGGAAAAAATATGCTCTGATATATGGTCAACAGGACTGAAGCAAAAATACTGACATGGAAAAGAACAAAGAAGCTTAAATGATTGTAGAGAGGAAACATGAAAGATGGACATTATTGTTACTGAAGAAGAGCTAAAAGCAAATGCTATAACAGAAAAAAAAATTAAATAGTCTTTAATGTTAGATTAAAGGGTATATTGTAACCCAGGAAAAATAACCCTAAATTATTTATCCCAAGCATATTTTGGAATAGTTACTAATCTTTAAAGACAAGGAGTGTATGCAGACAAAACAAGTTCTAAGGAGAAAAAATGAAATGTCTCAGATTTCTTGGCAACATCAATCCATACAGGAAAATGATGGAGCAATGTCTGTGAAGTTTGTGTGAAATAAAGTGTAAACTATCCTGCCATGTTAAGTGCTCAGGAGAAAGTAGTACCTTGGAACTCCTTCAAAGAAAATATATCTCAATAAAATCCCAGGTGAATCCAAACTAAGAACTCAAGAGTGAGGAAACCATTATAAAAATTAATAGAAGGTGATTACTGAATGAATTTAAGATAAAAAGAAGGCAGAACCAAGAGAATTTGCATTACAGACTAGAACACACATGTGTAATGTAAAGATATAACTAATACAAATGATGGGGAAGTAAGAAGATCTGGGAGAGTGTGCTTTTATCATCTTCTCATAACATTTTATTTAAGTGGAAAGATACAGTTTAAAAATACAGTTTTGAAATATGGCATTAAAAATAAATAATAATTTGACATCTTAACAATAGTCCATATCCCATCTGGGATTATAGTGGCAAAGCTAACGTGGCCAAGAGGAAGGGCAGGGTGGACAGTACACAGGCAGGAAGCTGAAAGCATTTTGAGAAGTGAGGAGGGATTTGCAACTCTAAAATATTACTCCCAAAGAGAGTGAATTAAGCCTTAGAGTTTATTGAAATTATCAGAGAACTTTCCTGAGTCTTCTCTCTTTGGACAGGTGGAAAATTCTGGTGATCCCTGGCTCAAAGGTACAAATTCACAGAATATATCCTATTTTGAGTCCATTTACCTGGTGGTGGCAACAACATCAACTGTTGGCTTTGGAGATGTGGCAGCCAAGACATCCCTAGGACGGACCTTCATCATGTTCTTCATTCTAGGGAGTTTGGTGAAGAATTTTTTTTTAATTATCTATTGACTATAGTAGCTACAGGAACCAAAAATATCAATTAATAGAAGTGAAGAACTGTAGGTTTGCATTGTTCAGCGCAGGTGTCAGATGAGAAGGAAAAGACACAGATTCCCTATTATCCAAAATTCATGCCCTTGAGTATATATTGTAATTGCTTAGGTGCCATGGATAAAAGATGGTAGACTCAGGAGAGCATATGTTCTCTATTATCATCTAAAGTGACTTAAGCAACCCCACTTCATTATTTTGCCCACTGAATAGTCTTTCTTCTATAGAGCAAACTTTTAATTATTTTTAAAAAAATATTTATTTATGCATACAAGAACTGGAGTACAGGCCAGAGGTGTGTGTTGGGGGTGAGAGGATTCACCAGAGACAGAGTGGGGAGCATAACAGGTGGATTGATTGAAATACACTGCTGAGGGGAGCAGCAGGCGAGGCAGGAGAGGTCTGCTGTGCCCTGTGGGTCACCTCCCTGACCAGGGATTGAACTCTTGCTGCAGTGGCTGCAGATAGCTTTGTAGTGCTGAGATTTACCCCCTTGCACCACCAAGGAGGCCCACATTTAAGTAAGTTTTGTTCATTCCTACCCAAATAAGTAAGCTGTCTCACACAAGCATTTTATTTCAGATAAGCAATCATCCATGTTTAGTCAAGTAGCTGATAAGGACAAAGGAAGCCTTTTCATTTAATGATTTTAATTTAAATTCCTTGAAATCATAACAAGAAATTCTCTACTCCACCTTTCTGATACTGCCAGACTACATTATCACAACTGCACATTTTCAATCATTTTCCCTTAATCACACTCTGTACCACATAATTTTATTTTTTACAGGGTCCCCAATAAGAATCAAGTCAGAGTCAAAAGGGCAAAGTGATGAGGGGGAAAATCGGCAGGGAGGGTGCTTTGCTGTAAATCTGCTCAAATCATTTTCAATGTTTAAAATCATTTTGTTAAATTTTAGCCAAAGGCAAAGGCTAAAAGTAAGAAAGAAAAATAGTCTCTCTTTTATCATATAGCTCTTAATAATGCCCCTCTTAATAAAGTGCTTTGTATTTTATTTATCTTTCATAATCTCATAATATTGGAATATCCTTGAAAAATAATAAATTCTAACATTTAATTTGCTATCATTTTAGGTATTATTTGCAAACTATGTCCCTGAAATGGTGGAATTTTTTGCTAATAAGAGAAAATATACCAGTTCCTATGAAGTGGTCAAAGGAAAGAAGTAAGTTCTTTACTTAGCTTTCAAATTATAATTTCTATAATTTGAGATATTTTTTAGTCATAAATTTCTAATTATCTGTTGTCTGGCCTATGTGGATATATTGAAAAAATCCTCCATTAGTTTTTTATTATTATTATTATTTAATATATTTTATTTTATATAATTCTTACATCATTTTTCATTTTTGCAAAGTGTATGCATTTTTCATTTTGGTTATATCCCCCATACAATTCTACCCCCCTTATTTTGACTCTAATTCCTCCTCTCCTCCCCCCACCTCCCCGTAGTGTGTCTCTGGTTTATAGTTGCTTGTTGATTTTGATTTTTTTCTTTATTTAGGTCTCTTTTTTAGGTTTTCTAAATTTCTGCTATGAGTGAGACCATCCGGTATTTTTCTTTTTCTTTCTGGCTTATTTCGCTGAGCATGATCCCTTCTAGCGCCATCCATGTTGCTGCAAATTGCATGAGTTTATCTTTTTTGATTGCTGAGTAATATTCCATTGGGTATATATACCACATCTTCTTGATCCAGTCATCTATTTTTGGTCACTTGGGTTGTTTCCATAGCTTAGCTATTGTAAATAGTGCTGCTATAAACGTAGGGGTGCAGGTGCCCTTTGAAATTAATGTTTCTGTGTCCTTTGGGTAAATATCTAGGAGTAGAGTTGCTAGATTATATGGAAGCTCTATCTTTAGTAGGTTGAGGAATCTCCATACAGATTTCAATAGTGGTTGGACCATTTTTCACTCCCACCAGTAGTGTAGGAGAGTTCCTTTTTCTCCACATCCTTGCCAATGTTTGTTGTTGCCAGATTTTTTTTAATATGTGCCATTCTCACTGGTGTAAGATGGTATCTCATGGTAGTTTTGATTTGCATTTCCCTGATTACAAGTGATGTTGAACATTTTTTCATATGCCTGCTGGCCATTTGCATTTCCTCTTTGGAGAAGTTTCTTTTTAGCTTTTCTGCCCATTTTTTGACTGGATTATTTTCTTTGTTTTTCTGAGTTTCATCAGCTCTTTGTAGATTTTTGTGATCAGTCCTTTATCATTAGTGTTGTGTGCAAATTTTTTCTCCCAGTCGGTGGGGTTTCTCTTTGTTTTGATTATTGTCTCTTTTGCTGTGCAGAAGCTCTTTAATTTGATGTAGTCCCAATGTTTATCTTTGCCTTCACTATCACTGCTTTGGATGATATGTCTGTAAAGATATTTTTGAGGTGCATGTCATGTAGTATTTCACCCATATTTCCTTCTGTATATTTTATGGTTTCGGGTCTTATGTCTAGTTCTTTAATCCATTTTGAGTTGGTTTTTGTGCATGGTGTGAGGTAGTAGTCAAGCTTCATTCTTTTGTATGTAGCAACCCAGTTTTCCCCACACCATTTATTGAACAAACTTTCTTTGCTCCATTGCATATTCTTTGCTCCTTTGTCAAAGATTAGTTGACTGTAAATCTATGGGTTTATTTCTGTATTTTCTATTTGGTTCCATTGGTCTGTGTGTCTGTTCTTGTTCCAATATCATGCAGTTTTGATTATTATGGCCTTGTAGTGATGTGTGAAATCTGGGAGTGTGATGCCTCCATTCCCTTATTTATTTATTTTTTTTTTTCAGGAGAGCTTTGGCTATTCGGGGTTTTTGGTGTCTCCATATGAATTTCATCAATATTTGTTCTATTTCTTTGAAGAATGTCATTGAAATTTTTATTGGAATAGCACTGAATCTGTAAATTGCTTTTGGTAGGAAGGCCATTTTGATAATGTTAATTCTTCCAATCCATGGGCAGGGGATGTCTTTCCATTTCTTTGTGTCTTCTTCTATTTATTTTAACAGTGCTTTATAGTTTTCTTTTGTATAGGTACTTTACCTCTTTTGTTGGGTTTATTCCCAAGGATTTGATTTTATTTTGTTTCAATAAGAGAAAGGTATGTTTTTCTTGATTTCTTTTCGTTCAGATTGATTTATATAGAAAGGCTACTGATTTTTGTGTGTTGATTTTGTATCCTGCCACTTTATTAAACTGATTGATTAGTTTAATTAGTTTTCCTGTGAAGTTTTTGGGGTTCTTTATTTATATTATCATATCATTTGTGAATAGTGATAATTTGACTTCTTCCTTGCCTATTTGTATTCCTTGTATGTCTTTCTCTTGTCTTATTGCTCTGGCTAGGACTTCCAATATTATAAGAAAAGCAGTTGTGAGAGTGGAAAAGTCCTCCATTAGTTAAAAGGGGTTTTTGTTAGAACAAACACCATAGGAATATAATATTTACTACTTGATGCAAACTACTATGTAGGTATCCGCATGAGCAGAAATCAACTAAAACAAAAGATAATGTTGTCATTCACTGTCATTTATTGATTTAAGCAATATTTCTATGTTCTTTATCATTAACTATTATCTATTACTTATTATCATAATCATTTTAATCATAACTTTACATGATGGATCAATTTCCCCTCACCATCATCCCTTGTCTCTCCTTGTCCCTTACCCCTAATAATCCTCAGAGCCTTCATGGTATTATTGATGGTATTTATTGAAATCTACCACATTTTGAGTGTATTTTACATTATCAAGTTATCTTCTATGTAAATGTCCAGTATTTGTTATTACTATTTTGACTTGCTTTACCACACATATTTCTCTCAAACTCTGTCCATTTTGTTGAAAATGGTTTCAATTTATTCTTTCTTATGACTGTATAGTATTCCATGGTATGGATTCACTGCATCTTCTTAATCCAATCATCAGTTGTCTGTTTCTTTGCCCCAGTTATTGTAAATAATGTTGCTATGAACATCAGGGAACACATGTTTTTTTTTTTTTTATTGAGTGTTTCATATTCTTTGGATATATACCCAATAGTGGGATTGCTGAGTCATGTATTTATAAAACAATTTGAGCAAGATGGACATTCTTTTTGCTTTAAAGATTTGATAAAATTGATTTGTAAAATCAAGAAGTAGAATAGAGATTATACTGCTCTGAGACTGGTCTCAACACAGTTGGATGAAAACTATGGTTGATCAAAGAGTATGGGGAGGAAATTAAAAATAATGAAATGAATGGGAAAAATTAAGTAAGCTAGATAAGCCAAAATTTGACCCAGTTCATCCCAAAGAAGGGATATAGAACATGTGCAAAATCACCCGATAATATCTGGAAAATTTAAGGTTACCTGGCTAAAATTAAAATTGTAGTTGATTTAAGTGATGATTGGCGGGAAGGTAGCTTCTTTAAATACATTAAGTCTAAAGAAATTAGCAGTTACTGTTCACCATCAAAGTTACATGTATCAATTTTTGCCCCCATCCTAGAGGTCTCTCTTTTAGACTGTTTTTTTTTTTTTTTGGGATTACTAGATAGTTTACATGTGGAAATACCTTAGAATCCAGTGCTACCTGAGTCACACAATAGTGGGAAATTAATGAACCATCAGAGCCTCAGTTATTCCTCAATGAAAACATGACTGTGCCAGCCAATCTGATTTCAATGAAAAATTATGTGAAATAACATGCATGGGCCAGACCATGATCAGTTAGAGATAACTATAAAAAGAGTCTAGAATTTTAATAGCTGTTGTTGTATTCATTAAAAACTATGTCATTCAATGTGTGGCACCATACCCTGCATGAGATGAACTGGACAATAATCTGACACTTCTTTTCATATTGGAGATGCAATACTTTATGTTACTATTTTTAAAAGGTGGATGATTTAAATCATCAATTTAATCAATTAAATCAATTTAAATCAATTTAATCAATTTAAAGTAAACTTTAAGTAAGTTGTCCATCTCTTAAGTGTTAGCAGGAAGATAGTCTTGTTCCTCCAATGAGCTGCCTCATATTTTGTTTTTTTTTAAATTTTTATTTATTTCTCACAGAAGAACTAGATATAAACCAGAGGTGCAGGGGTGAAAGGATTCACCAGAGACAGAGTGGGGAGCAGAATAGTTGGATTTACTGAAATACACTGCTAAGGGGAGCAGCAGGTGAAACAGGAGAGGTCTGCTGCACCATGTGTGGGTTAGTTCCGTGGCAGGGGATCGAACCCAGGCCATAGTGGTGATAGCAGTGATACTCAACCACTAGGCCACCAGGGAGGTCCATTCCTCACATGTTCTTGTTCCCTAGGTTTATTGTAGTCTGTGGAAACATCACTGTGGACAGTGTGACTGCTTTCCTGAGGAACTTCCTCCGTCATAAGTCAGGGGAGATCTACACTGAGATTGTTTTTCTGGGAGAGTAAGTGTATTTGTGTGGTCCATGGGTTCTAATTTAATGCTGTAATTTGTGTGAATATATTCAGTAGAAGAAACTTACCCTGTAATACTTATAGAAACTATAAGAAATAATAAGCAAAAGGAAAGGCAGCCTCAGGATCTGAGTTAACTTTTGAAAATATTCTGAAGTATATCTTGCAATATGTTTTCCTGTGTATGTCCTAATATTATTTTAGTGGTTCTGTATAATTTAGGCTTTACACTTACTATTATAAAGGATGTAGTTTTGTGCACATATCTGGTACATTTTATAGTTATTAATTCTCAGAACTGGAAATGTGAAATTCAAATATAGAAGCAGTAAGAATTGTTTTTGCTGATGATTTTTGTTCTATGCAGTTTACCATTCCACAAGCTGAGTACAAATCAAATAGTTTATAAAACACTGGGAAATGTATATTTTGTACAAAAAAGATATTTAAGTAGGTAAAATAGTTTCTTATTGTTTTATTTTACAATTTTGTTTCCAATAGCTGTGTTTTGAAAATTTTGCTTTCCTTTTGAAATACCTCATATCTTTTATCTTCTTTCTATTAGGATGGCCATATGTTGCTGTGTTGATTTTTAAATATATTTTGATGTTAGCTCTTTTACGTCATATGCTGTAGATATTTTGTCTCCTTCTTTACTTTTCAGTTTTTGGTGTGATTTTATTTTATTACAGAAACATTTGACCTAACATGTACCACACACCATGCTTCTTGCTTTGCTGACATTCTTAGACCTCTCTGTCCTAGATATATTGCTCTAGAATTTTTTTTTTTAAGATTTATTTATTTACGCATACAAGAACTGGGATGTAGACCAGAGATGCGGGGAATGAGAAGATTCACCAGAGACAGAGTGGGGAGCAGAACAGGTAGATCTAGTGAAATACAGTGCTGAAGGGAGCAGCGGGCGAGACAGGAGAGGACTGCTGTGCCATGTGGGTTGCTCCGTGGTTCTCTGGGGATTGACCTCTGCTGCAGTGGCTGGCAATAACTTGATAGTGCTGTCTTTAACCCCTGTGCCACCAGGGAGGCCCGCTCTAGCATTTTTATATTGTCATATAGTAACTCTAAATATGTAAGCAATCTGTAACTGGTTCTATGTAATCTGTGTACACATCATGCAAGCTGTGTACTCATTCATTTTTATTTTTCCAAATGGTTAATGTCTAAACATTAATCACTAAATAAGTCAGCCAGATCTGAAACATTGATTTTATATAGGATTTTGAAATTTTGATTTTATATAGGATTATATATTAAATCACCTCAACCTTTATACACTTTATAGTTTAACACTCTATTTTTTACACTATACCATAATCTGTCCACCATAACTTTGGGACCTCATATGTGAGTCAAACATGTACACATTTTTAAATCTTTTGTTATTTACTATTGATAGGTAGTCAATACTTCTGCTTCATCTCATTGTCATGCCTTTTTTTTTATTTTTAGTAAGTTGTGCATTATTTGAATATTTAGTTAAAAGTAGTAGAAAAATACCCAAACAACTAATGATAAGAGGCTGATATTAACCTTTATTGTGATCAGAGATCATACTGTGTACAGATACTGTTTTTTGCAATGTAATGATAATTTATTGACATAGTAAATTGTCATTTTAATGAATATTTGTGTACTCTTGAAAAAGATTATTCACAATATCCAAAGTATAGAAACAACCCAGCTGTCCATGAATGGATTAATGGATAAAAATGCATTACACAAACACACACACACATGAAATTTGTGACAACATGTGTGACAACATTTGTGACAACATGTATAAACCTGGAGGACACAACGTTAAGTGAAATAAGTCAGACAGAGAAAGACAAACACCATATAATATCACTGATATCTGGAAAGTAAAAAAAAAAAGTCAAATTCTTAGAAATAGTAAATTAAAAGCTTATCAGAGGCTGGGGGCTGGGGAAACAGGAAGTTTGGTAAAAGTGTAAAAGTATATATATTTTCAGATTTAACATGGATATGATCTGAGAATCTAATGTGTAACATAGTATTGCAATACTGTATTATTTATTTCAAATTTGCTGAGAGTAGAATTTAAATATGTCACCCTCCAAAAAATGTAAACACGTGATTTAATTGATGTATCAGTTAATGGGGGGATCCCGCATTACAATGTAATTGTATATCAGATCTTCGTGCTGTACATTGTAGATATCATAGCCTTATTTGTCAATTATACCTTAATTAGGTGAAAAAAAAGAGAAAAAGATTACATATCCAAGATGTTATTTGTAGAATTTATAAATATGAAACTTGATTGTTTTTTCTGCTTGTGGCATAAATAATTAAGAAATATATTAAAACCTCTATTTAGGTTGGCAGACTTACCAATTTCTCTGTCTAGTTTTGTCAATTTCTTCTGCAATATTTAGAAGTTATTGAATTCATTGTGTTTTTAAAAAGCTGTCTTTTGAATAATTAAATTATTTTCATTTTATACTGAACTTCCTCACACTTAGTTAAATTTCCCCTTTTTAAATAAGCATTAACCTGATGTTTTTTTCTTATCACTATGATTGATTAAACCTAAGAATTAGGTCCATCCTTGTAATTAGGCTAGAGGTGTCAGCATAACCTAGCCATATAAATGAATAATCAAAGATGCTTATTTCCACGAGGAGATTAGGGTTTCTATTAAATGCTCTAAGTAAATGTAACAATCACTAAATCACAGTCACTTATCTTTTTTTTTTAATTATTATTCACTTTTGGCACTACATTGTTTGTCTAGAGTTCCTCCGTCTTTGGAATTGGAGACCATACTTAAATGCTACTTGGCCTACACAACGTTTATTTCTGGATCTGCACTGAAGTGGCAGGATCTAAGGAGAGTTGCGGTAAGATTCACTTCTTCTTGTATTTTCCTAAGCTGCAACAATTAAGATGAGAGGACTTATTGCTCTTTCAAAAAATATTGCTTGAAACCCTTAAATTAGGGAAAATATGATGTCCTCAATTTTAAAAACTGATCATAGCACTAATATAGCAAATGACCACCAAAATCTCCTTGACAACCATCAAGCCAACCTCACTGTTTACCTAGATATATATTTAAATTATTTCACCAAATTCTCTATCTAAATACTTGTGTTTTGGGTCTCCCTGGTAGTGCAGCGGGTTGAGCACCACGCTGTGAAGCTGTCTGCAGCCTCTGCTGTGCAGGTTCGATTCCCAACCGGCCAGGGAGAAACCCAAATGGCGCGGCAGACCTCTCCTGTCTCGCCCACTGCTCCCCTCAGCAGTGTCTTTGGTCTGTCTGCCTGTTCTCTTCCCCGCTCTGTCTCTGGTGAATTCCATCACCCTCCCACGCCTCTGACTGTATCCCAGTTCTTGTATAAATAAATAAATTTTTTAAAAAAGATTTAAAAAATAGTTGTGTTTTATCAGTCTAGGAGACATGAAAAGTAGATAGCAAAAGTGTATTTCATCATGCCATCTAAATAAGATTTTTACCAGATAACAGATTTCTAAGAGTCCATCAGCTTTTACCAACTTTTCCTAAGCACACCAATGTGGCTTCTGATAGAAGAAACATGAAGGAAAACTGCAGAGATCACATTAAAGTTGAGACTAAAACTAATGAGCATCAGATAACCCTCCAGAAAGCTTTCAT
This sequence comes from Talpa occidentalis, assembly GCF_014898055.3. Lineage (NCBI taxonomy): Eukaryota > Metazoa > Chordata > Mammalia > Eulipotyphla > Talpidae > Talpa > Talpa occidentalis. Next base: position 113,517,751 of record NW_023604295.1, read on the forward strand.
TTAAGATCAGTCAGTCTTCTCATGTTTTAGGTTTCACAGCATTATATAAACCAAAAGCCTTCTGCTTTTTTAATGCAGAGCTCTAAAGAGTTGATATAAAGAATTGAAGCAGAAAATGTGCTGTAACTTGGAATTATAAGCACCAATTCCAATAATTTTCTAGAACCTTAAGATTCATAATCCACTAATAATGAATGGCTGTTTACTTTGGGTCAAGCAGACTTCCCACTCCTCAATTCTTTGCTGCCTGAAAGAGAACTAAATATACAGGCAATTGCTTAAAAAGATCCCATTATTTATTGCTAGGCATAAATCACCAGTAAAACATAAGTATATCCTTTACCTATTTTAAAGCAATCTTATATCTATCTTGGAGACCCTATGCCCTGGCCCATCTGCTTGTAGCCCTCATGGTCCTTGCAGTGTCTGCAGAACTATGATCCTGATGTAAAGACATTCTTGTCACAACTCGTTTGCAGTTGTATCCTCTTTCTTATTGAAAAATGTATGGTGAAATCATAAGAAAGCTCAAAAGGGGAACCCTAGCACATTACCCATGTGTTTAACAAGATGGCTGTTGTTTAATATTGAAGAATAGGTGGAATCTGCCGAAGCATGCCTGATTATAGCCAACCCTTTGTGCAGTGACTTACATGCTGAAGACACTTCAAACATCATGAGGTAAGAAGGTGGCACTGTGTATTACATGGCCCAATATTGACTTTATTTGTACTTCTTTAAAATAAAGACTAGTACATAGCAAAAAATAAATTTAAAAAAAACTAAATAAAGAGATATAACATGTTAAAAAAAAGACTAGTACATAGCATTTATCAGAAAATGTCATCTGTCATAATATTCAGTTTATGATGTTCCCAATTCTAACTAATTGTTTGTCCCCAGGTGCTGCAAAATAGTGTTTAAAAGGAGAAAGGAAGTTAAAATAGGGTATCCTGAGTATCTGTGTTTTTCTCCATATACTTTCCTGAAGTTTCATATGGATACTAGCTATCTAAGTCTAAAAAGCAAACATGCAAATAGCTGATAACTGCTCAGATAATAACACAATTAATATCTATAATGTTATTTAGGAAACACCATAAAACAAATACATATGTCACTTAGAATTTGTGAGCCAAATTATATTTTATTTCTTGGGGTTTTTTTCTCCAGTAGTTTTGGTGAAAGATTCTATATGGTTCAGGATGATGTCCTTGTGATTATTGGAAAGTATTTTCAAGATGGTGAAAGCTAGTATTACATCTGCAACTGTGAAGTATCTTGAGCAGACATTTGACTTGTGGTAAAGGAGTTACACTATTGTTGTTATATTGTTGTTATAGTTCAAACATACATAAACTGTTAGTCCCCTGAGCAAAATAAATATACATAGCTGCAGGTGACTTTATAAATAGCAAAAGATAGCTGACCATAATATAGCAAAATGCAGTAAATGTGGCCTAGATCTTAGTTTCTTAATTTGTAAAATGAAAATATGTGACAGTATATGAATTACTTTAACATATAGACAGCTATTCAAACTCTATATGTTTTCCTATAATTATTGTGTTAGCATTTGAAAGCTAAAAAAAATATAAAATGTTAACTTCCTTCTTAAGAATTAGGAGTCTCAGGCCTCCCAGGTGGTGCAGCGGTTGAGCACTGGGCTGCAAAGCTGCCCGCAGCCTCTGCAGGCTGGTTCGATCCCCGGCCACCGGTGAGGGTCCCACATGGCGCGGCAGACCTCTCCTGCCGCTCCTGCTACTCCCCTCACCAGTGTATTTCAGTCTGCCTTTTCTGTTCCCCACTCTGGCTCTGGTGAATTATCTCACCCTCTCGCGCTTCTGACTATACCTAGTGCTTGTATAAATAAATAAATAAATCTTTTAAAAAAAGAGAAAGAATTAGGAGTCTCCTAATACAAAGAGCTGACCTTTCCATAGGTTTAGTTTATTGAGTCACTAAAACAATAGCACTCTTCTGTGTGTACATCATTAAACAAAATATTTTGAGAGAACAGCATAGTGATGAACTTTATAATCTGCTATTTTATATGCTTACCTATAGATCAATTTAACTCTAAATTGAATTATATTACAAAGTCATTGAATATGACCCTCCACTGATGAGCATATTTGTTGTTTATGTAGGGTGCTCTCTATCAAGAGCTATTGCCCTCGGACCCGAATCATCATACAGATACTTCAGTCCCATAACAAGGTATTATAACATCCTAGTTATGCAATCTACTCTTTTATTCTGTGTAGCTAGATAAACTTAATTCATTTAAGTAATATATGAACTTATTACTTTCTAATAGGTCTACACATAAAAAGTTTTTCCCAATCATGGATGGCATTTGGAATCTCATTAAAATTGTTAATCACTTAAGAATGTAAATTCAGTAAGAGGTATATTTGCATACTTTAAAAGCACCACTGCCTAGGGGCTGATATCTAATCAGCGTGAATCTAGGTATAGACTGAGATATTCCCATAGGGAGCTGACAGGTCTTGGCACACCCCCACTAGAATGAAAATTAACTCATTGGATCATCACAGTGACTTAAGAGACAACCAAGATCTAGGGCAAGGTTGATTGATTAAGTATATCATTGTCTTAGGCCACTCTTTCAAGACTGGGAGTGGTTGACTATTTTATAAATGCATAGCAACCAACAGAGAGTCAAGATAAATGAAGAAACAGAGTAATATGTTCCAAACAATAAAGCAAGAAAACTTCAGGAGAAGACTTTAATGAAATGAAGATAAATAATGTACCTAATAGAGAATTCAAAGTAACAGTCATAAAGATGTTCACCAAGGTTGAGAGAAGAATGGATGAACAAAGCAAGAATTTCAACAAAGACAGAAAAGATATCAAAAAATGTTAAAGAAATGAAGAGTAGAGTAACTGAAGTGAAATATACAGTAGCAATTTCAACAGCAAACTTTGTGAAGAAGAACAAAAGATCAGTAAATCAAATATAAGATAATGGAAGTAACCTAATTAGAGGAGCAGAAAGAAAAAAGAATGAAAAAGAGTGAAGATAACTTAATGGAAGTTCAGAACAACATCAAGTGGACCAACATTCACATGTAATTAAAGGTCAAAAGTTAAATGGAAGGGGGCTTCCTGGTGGCACAGCGGGTTGAGTGCAGCACTGTGAAGCTGCCCGCAGCCACTACAGCACGGGTCTGATCCTGGCTGGCTGCGGAGATACCCACATGGTACAGCAGACCTCTCCTGTCTCTCCCACTGCTCCCCTCAGCAGTGTATTTCAGTCCATCTGCCTATTCTGTTCCCCACTGTGTCCCTGGTGAATCCGCTCACCCTCCTGCGCCTCTGGCCTGTAACCCCAGTTCTTGTATAAAAATAAATAATAAATTTTTATAAAAAAAGTTAAATGCAAGGATAGAATCTTAAAAACAACAAGAGAAAAATAAAATGCATATAAGGGAACATCTATATAGATATACTTCTATTACCTTATATTAGGAGATATTTTATTGGATACTTTGCAGGCCAGAAAGGACTGGATGATATACTCTAAGAATGAAACAGTAAAACAATGTCTACAAGAATACTCTACCCAACAAAATTGTCATTCAGAATTGTGAGCCTCCTGGGAGTAACAAAGAAATACCAATAGTAGATACACAAAAGATTAAGAAAAAGGAATCTAAGCACACCACTAATTTTTACAATCACAAAGGAAACAGCAAGAGAAGAAGAAATAAAGAGAGGAATTAAAAACAATTAATGAATGATGATAGATACATACATATCTATCAATAATTACTTTAAGGGTAAACGAACTAAAAGAAGATACAGAGGATTAAACAAAAAAAATAAGACTCACCTAGATGCTGCCTATAAGATGCCCAAATGTAAGGACTGAATGTGGAAGGATGGGAAAAGATATCCCATGCAAATTGCAGCCAAAAGATTCCCAAGATAAATAAACTTATACCAAACAAAATACACTTTAAGAAAAAGACTGTAATATAAGACAAGGAAGTTTATTCTATAATAATAAGGGGGTTAAGTTAAAAATGCTGGGATAGCTATACTTATACCAAACCAAAAGAATCTAATGAGACAATATCTCTCTAAAATGATATAAAGTGGTCAATCAAATTTGTAAGTATTTATTCAGCCAGCATAGGAATGCTTAAATATATAAAGCTAGTATTAACAGACTTAAATGGAGACAGTGAGAGCACACATGATAATATGAGGCTTTAACACCCATTTACATCCATGTATAGATCATCTAGACAGAAAATCAATAAGAAAACAACATCCTTATATAACATTATAGACCAGATGGATTTAATGGATTTATTTTATATATGTGTGTGTGTGTATGCAGCATTCCATTGAAAAGCAGCAGAATATATATTCTTCTTAGGCACAAACCAATTTTTTTGGACACAAAGCAAGTCTCAATAAATTCATGAAGATTAAAATGATAGCAAGCTCTTCTCCAAACACAATGGTATAAAACTAGAAAAAAATATAAAAGGAAAACTCAGAATTTACCAAATATGTGGAGATTAAACAATGTTACAGAAAAACTAGTTGATCAAGTAAGAATGTAGAAATTTTAAAAAGTACCTTGAGACAAATGAAAATGGGCTACAACATATAGAAAATTTTAGATGTAGTGAAAGCAGTTATGAGGGATTTCCTACAGAAAAAGGCCTACATGGTGAAACAAGAAAAATCTCAAATGAACAACCTAACTTCATGTCTCAATGAACTAGAATATGAAGAAGTAAAGTGTAAAGTTAGCATAAAGAAGAAAATAACAAAGACCAGAGTGGAAACAAATAGGATAGCGACTATAACAATAATAGAAGAATTCAATTTAATTGAAGTTGCATCTTGGAAAAGATAAAATTAAACTTTAAAGATTTATTTATGCATACAAGAACTGGCGTACAGGCCAGATGTGTGTGTGGGGGTGAGAGGATTCACCAGAGACAGAGTGGGGAACAGAACAGGCAGATCGACTGAAATGCACTGCTGAGGGGAGCAACGGGTGAGTCAGGAGAGGTCTGCTGCACCATGTGGGTATCTCCCTGGCTGGGGATTGAACTCATGCTGCAGTGGCTGTGGATAGCTTCATAGGTTGCATCTTAATGCCTTGCGCCACCAGGGAGGCCCTAAAATTAAACTTTAGATAGACTCAGGAAGAATAAAAGAGAACTCAAACATGATCAGAAATGAGTGTGGACATCACAACTGATACCACAGAAATACAACGGATCATAAGACATTGCATGAGCAATTATATGTTAACAAGTTAGATATATATTCTAAAAATAAATGGATAAATTCCTAGAAACATACAATCTATCATCGTATAGAAAATATTAATTATTAATAAGTAACTTAGAAGTAATTTCTATTATTAGTAAGGACAATCAGTCATCAAAAATTTCAAAACATGAAAAATCCCATGTCCAAATGAACTTATACCATATACAGAAATTAACATTAGGTATTAATTTTAATGAATTAAAGTCTTGAATATTAGTCCTGAAACCATAAAACTCCTAGAAGAAAATAGAGTTGTAAGCATCCTGCTAGGGTCCTGCAGTTATTTTTTTTAAATTTAGCACCAAAATCAACAAAAGCAAAAATAAGCAAACGGGAATTCATCAAACTATAAGCTTTTACATAGAAAAGGAAGCCATCAAAGTAAAAAGGCAACCTATGAAATGGGGAAAACCTATTTGCAAATCATACATCTGATAATGTATTAAAATCTAAAAATATATAAAGAACTCATACAGCTCAAGGCTAAATAAAATTTGATTAAGAAATAGATGTATGGTCTGAATTGACATTATTTCAAAGAAGACATACAGATTGGCAACAGATATATGAAAAGGAGCTCAACATCACGAGTCATGAGGGAAATACAATTATTTTTTTAAAGATATATTTATTTATGCATAAAAGAACTGGGGTGTGGGCCAGAGTTGCAGGGGATGAAAAGCATTCACCAGAGACAGAGTGGAGAACAGAACAAGCAAATTGACTGAAATACACTGCTGAGGGGAGCATTGGGTGAGACAGGAGAGGTCAGCTGTGCTATATGTGGATTAGCTTCCTGGCTGGGAATGGAACTTGCGTTGGAGAAGCAGCCCATAGCTTCATAGTGCTGAGACTTAACCCTTTACACCACCAACAAGGTCCCGGGAAATGCACTTACAAACACAATGAGATTACCTTATACCTGTTAGAATGACTATTATCAAAAAATTAGGAAATAATAATGTTACAAGGATGTGGATAAAAGGGAACCCTATGCATTGCTCGTGGGAATGTAAATTAGTGCAAACAAAGTGGAAATTTTTATGACACATCCTCAAAATTATTTTAAAATTAGAACTACTCTATGCTTCATCAGTTTTACTCCTGGACATTTATTAGGGGAAAAAAAATGAAAACACTAACTTGAAAATAAGTCTGCACTGCCATGTTCATTGAAGCGTTATTTATAATAGCCAAGGCATGGGAATAGTCCTCAAATTTCATCAATGGATGAATGGATAAAGAAAATGTACACACACACACACACACATATACACACACACACCCCCCTGGAATATTACTCAGATATTCAGATATAAAAAGAATAACATCTTGCCATTTATAACAGCGTGGATGGACATTGACAAATTATGTTGAGTGAAATAAATCAGAAAAAGACAAATATCATATGGGCTTACTTATGTGTGAAATTAAACAGAACAAAACAAAACCTAACTCATAGATAACAGAACAGACTGATGGATTTCACAGGTAGAGGCTGAGGGTGGGGTGTGATTGATGAAGGCATAGGGGAAAATGGGTAAAGATGCAAAAGGTACAAACTTTTAGTTACAAAACAAATCATGGAGACCTAATGTATGGCATGGTCATTATTTTTTTATTTTTTTTTTTTTTTAATAGAGGCATGTTTCTTTCTTTCTTTCTTTTTTTTTTTTTTTTTTTTTGTTTATACATGCACTGGGTACAGTCAGAAGCGCGGGAGGGTGAGAGAATTCACCAGAGCCAGAGCAGAGAGCAGAGCAGGCAGAAGGACCGAAGTACACTGCTGAGGGGAGCAGCGGGCGGCAGGAGAGGTCTGCGCGCCATGTGGGACCCTCCTCCGGTGGCCGGGGAGCAGCCGGGGATCGAACCGGCGCCACAGAGGCTGTGGGCAGCTTCGCAACCCAGCGCTCAACCGCTGCGCCACCGGGGAGGCCCTGGCATGGTCATTATAGTTAACAGTACTCTATTGTATACTTGGAAGTTGCTAAGAGAATAGATCTCAAAAGTCCTCATCATAAGAAAAAAACTTAGAGCTACTGTGGTGATACTCATTAATTGCATTTATTATGGTGTTTTACAACATATGCAAATATTGAATCATAATATTGTATACTGACACTAATGTTATATTCAGCTTTGTCTTACTAAAAGCAAATACCAAAATAATAAAATTGTAAATTTGAGGTCAAATTAGACATATTGCAACTCAAGCAATTTTTTTTAAATGAAAGCAGCTGACCACTATCCACTTTTAAATGCTCATTTTTTTTGTTGTTATCACTTCAGTTGTCCTGGGTACAATAATGCTTTCAAGTAATGAGAGAAAGATATCCATCCAGAAAGAACTTTCTCAGAGTGTGTTTATTCCTAATGCATGACCTACTTTCTACCTGAAACAGATGTTTCTGCCAAAGATTCCCAGCTGGAACTGGACTGCTGGAGACAACATCATCTGCTTTGCTGAATTAAAGCTTGGATTTATTGCCCAAGGCTGTTTGGTGCCAGGATTGTGCACCTTTCTAACATCTTTATTTATTGAGCAAAGTGTAAAGGTAACCTTGTAAATTGATGTTGAATTTTGGCTTTATCCCTATGTCTTCATACATTAGGATCAGAAATAGGAAAATAAAAATAAAAAAAGCTAGAAGGCCCCAAGAAATAAGCTTTAACTTTTACTTAAGCTATGGAAGGGTTGAAAGAGCTAGTTTGAAGTCCCAGGCACTACATTGACCTTGGAGTTTTTCTCATTCTTGCCTAAGATATTTATCTGCAAAATAGAATTCTTAACTTCTTTCTACCTGCAGTCTATGATGTCATGAATTCGAATGTATTTATAAATATAGAGACACTTTCAGATATTGAAAGTAGATGTTTAAGTAAGGATTATAATATTTTGGAGAAATCATATACATATAAATTAATTACAAAATAATCAGCATAATAGTAAATAATTATACTCACCAAATAGAAACAACAGAGCTCTTTATAATTAAAATCTAATTTTCTAGGTTATTTTTGGGGAAATTTCATGCAATTTTAAATAGACCACATATTGAGTGCCTACAAAGTGTGCTGTATTTTTAATACATTATGCTTTTCCCCTCAATGGTATTTCAAGACTTGGTGATGGGTTAGTGGAGGTAACTAACATGATTGCATAGTAAGTTAGTAAGTAGCACAGCTAGGCTTACAGTTTGGTATCTACTCACAATCTCCCGTATCAGTTCCTTGATAGCTTTGTCGGAGACAAAATAAGTGACTGAAAGAAACTTGCACAAAGGTTTCCAAATGCATCTGGATGAAATGTCCAAGAAAAGGTGTTCTAACCCTCGTGGGACCAATTATCCCCTTGTCCAAAGCCTCTCCAGAAAGTGCTTTTATTTCCATTTAATGACAAGTCCACATCTCCCTTTCCTTTTTCTCTGTTTCCCTCTTGGCTTCTCTTTTGCACTTGATTTCCTCTGTTCAATAAATTAAAAATATGTGTACATCTTTTCCTGTTGCTTCACTGACACTATTAAGGAAAAGCAAAAGAGATGTTAACAGTAACAATTCTTTTATATTTATTTATATTTTACATCATTGTTCATTTTTGTACAATGTGTGCTGTCACCTTCCAGGTGTAGTTCCCATAAAATTCCCACCATCAATTCACCCATGCACCATCACCCTAGTCTTGTGCTCTCTCCTACCATCTTGATCCCTCTCCCTACTCTTCCCCTGCTGAATGTCTCTTATTTTAATTTTAATTTTATGTATTTATTAATTAATTTTATTTATGTATTAATTAATTATTATTTTCCCTGATCCCTTATTTGATTCCCCTATATTCCTCTTATAAATGAAACCATCCAATATTTTTCTTTTTCCTTCTGGCTTATTTCACTTCCAGCTCCTTCCATGTTGCTGAAAATGGCATGAGTTTACCATTTTGATTGCTGAGTAATATTCCATTGTATATATATACCACATCTTCTTGATCCAGCCATCTGTTTTGGGGCATTTGAGATTTCTTCTATGAATGTGGGGAGGTATCACATTCAGCTGAATAGGGACTGAGCCCTGATACCATCACAAGGAAAATGCTTTGATCTTCACTTAGTGGTGTGAAGATCACTCTGTATGGTCCTGGGAATGACTTGTAGGGAAATTGTCTTTGCCTCTGCTGTATGCTAGAAATATCTGTTGTGATGGCTGAGATTGTAATCTCCATTACTGGAGAAAATAAATGGAATGAGAATTCAATGTGAAGACTTCATCTTGTCTTTGAAATGTAGAAGTTACACATGTAAATCAGCCCTATTATGTTTCTCTCTCTCTCTTTTTTAATCTAAAGTTGTGAATCACTGAATATGGTCACCTGTCAGCAGTTATCACAAGATGCTTTTGAAATATAGTAACTGAGAATTGTGGCCACAATAAAACAATCTGGGAGACGGGCAGGGAATAAAAGACTGAAATTCACTTTCAGAAATCCTAAACTGGGAGGAGTCAGAGAAAGATGTTTTAAGCTTGTACTTTGCCCTGGTGCTTTAGGTTCTGTAACCGTATTGACTTAAGTTTAATGGCCAGAACGCCAGTGTCTTATGTCCCATTTTTCTTAGAATAGACACTTATTCTCTCAGTTTTCATGTCTATATAATGAGTTATTAATCTCATAAACTGATTTTTTCAAGTATCAAGTTAATATTTGTAAAATTTCTGAGTGTGCAGATTAAAATGCCTTGAATCAATGCCATGTGTTTTGAGTATATTGATTATAAGGTGAGAAATTATAATCCAAAAAAGCATTTCTAGTCGGTTTCAGGCACAGAGCACTGGCATAACTTAAACATAGATTATGTTTTGTCTTCCTGTTTCCTTTTCTCATCTTTTAAAAACTGACTCAGGAAGTCTTCTCCATCTCTATGGTTGTGATTTTTTTTTACCTTCTTTCAAAAACTGAAACATAAAATTTAGAACCCTAAAGTAATATGGCCTAAGGAGTGCAATAAACTGTCCACTGAGGTGAGCCCTCCTCAACAGAGATGGAGAAGAGCCAAGAGATTGAGCTGACTCAGGGTATGAGTGGAGGTACCTTGATTGTTTGAAATCTGTGGTCCTTTTTAGCAGGGAAGAAGATTTTTTGTTTGCTTGTTTTCCTTTTGTACTGTTTTTCTGAAACTACAATATGGTGTGCTGAGGAGTATTTCTAAAATAGTCTTTACTCTCCACAGCCACCATGTTTCAGGATCTATAAAAATTTCAGACTTTCATCTGAGATTCTGGGCTTTAAGGGCCTGTCCTACAATGTCAGAGCAGTATGGTGGTGATTCTTATGGCTGGGGGCAAGGTGTGGGCTGAGGAGAGAGTACAACATGCAGAACATAACATTCCAGGGGAATTTATGCAAATGACAGAAGTGAGTTACCCCGACTTGCTCAGGCTGCCTTTCGCCTCTTTGAGAGATACCCTCCTGCCTTCACACCTCCCATTTCTCTTAAAACCTGTTTTTCATTTTACATTTTCACTTCCATTGGTCAGAATGATTCTGATTTCATTTGATCTAATACTGAGCAGAAACCGTGAATATATTTTTTCTCCTTTGTGGCATATGGTTTGTAGGTAGAAAACTAATATGCTTAAAAACCAATCTTGAGTACCCAAATTTTGAGAGAAGCATTCTGACTGACTCAAAAACCAGTCTACTTTGCTGCCATTATTAGAAGAATTCTAATTTTCTTTCAGTCTTGAATGCCACCTGGGAAGACATTAAGTCATGATGCTTCCACTTCATTCTCAACTTTAGTGAAAATAGCTGAGATGTAGGTTAGAGTTTTAGTTCTTCTTTTGTCAGTTCTATAGTTAAATCCCGGGACAAATCCCTTCTTATGATGTAAGTGTGATGGGTACTGATTTGCTGCTTGTCAGAATATCCAGCTTGCATAGTATCATCCTCTATTTGATGCCAGTGAGCTCCACGGTTGTGTGTTTCAGGTCTCTCCTAGAGAACCATGGCAAAGTTATTTCATTGATAGCCTGAGGAACAAAATCCTGACTCAACGTCTCTCTGATGATTTTGTTGGAATGACTTTTGCTGAAGTTGCCCGGTAAGTTAAGAGAAATGATTCTCCTCATTTTTCATACAATGACATCTGTTTCAGCAGTGTTCATTGAGCGTCCACTACCATGTAGGCTCATGACACACACTGAAGGTGTAAGAATGAATAATTCTGAGTCACTACAATGTAGAAGTTTACAGTTTGGTGGGACAGTTTCTTTTCTGTCCCAGGTGAGTCACTTGGGTCTGAGTGGCTTCAAGGTGGAGTCACTTACAAGTGAAAATGGAACATAGGGGAAACCTCTCCTTTGCTGAGGTGCTGGTGTTTTAGAGGCACCAGGTACACAATGTTATCATGTGAACTAGCTCCTATCTTGCTCCCAGTCCTCACAACTGCTACTTGTCTTTCTTCCCAGGCTCTGCTTTGTGAAGATGCACCTAATGCTGATAGCCATCGAACACAAGTCCATGTTTCCCAACTACTGGTACCAATGAGGCTTTAAATCTCTTTCTTTTTTGTGAAAAGTATCTTTTTCATTAAGACTTTTCCCAAAACACAGCTATTACTAAGATTTTTGCTACTTATTGAGAGTCTTCCCAGTGGGCACACAGGCTGTTGTGGCATATTTAGAATCATCTCTAATGATTTGAGTTGGAATCTGATGATTGGGGTCAGAATGGTTTCCCTAGTGAGTAGACAGGAGCTTTGCCTTTCTCCTCATAGTGCTCATGATCAGGGGAGAGAAGAAATGGTCGCTTTTTTAAATGTTTTCTCTTAATATAGCATAGATCTTGCAAGCCTTACCCATGAAACAATACTATGAGTTAGAATTATTTGTGATAAAAATGTTCCCGTAAACTCCAGCCTTAGATGTAAAATCTGTGAAATGGGTACTTGGCCTACTGTGCAAAGTCGGCTATTGATAGGGTAAATAAAAGAAAGTGCTAACATTATCAGGCCATCACCATTTCCTAAGAGCCCATATTAGAGAATATGAGGAGTAAGAGAAGTTGTCATGTAATAAAAATAATTTTAAAAAATCCAGATGAAAGAAAGAGAACCACCTACAATGACAGAAATAAAAGATGCTGAGAAATAAGAAAAAATGAATTTTAAATGGGACAGGGAACACAAAAGGCTATTATGTCAACATACGTGTTCTTTAGTGGAAAACTAACTTGAATTAAATTATAATCAACAGACTGAACTCTGATCCTGATTATGATTTGCTAGCCCTATGGCCTTGGAGAAGTGTTCATCATCTTTAAAATAAGGATGTTGTGTAAATTAATTCCTAAGACCCCTGCCAACCCTAAAATATGACATTATCAGGAATCCTAGAATTAATAGGCAATTTTTAATGATATCAGATAGACTACAAATAAATGATGTTATATGAAAAATTGTACAGAGAGAAGATCTGTCTAAGTAGAGAGGATATAGAAGGTGTCTGGGCAAAGAAAACACTGGGGTTCTATTTTTTTTAAAGATTTATTTATTTATGCATACAACAACTGGGGTATAAGCCAGAGGTGCTGGGGGTGAGAGGATTCAACCAGAGACAGTGAATTCACCAGTAGAGCAGCTCTACTGAAATACACTGCTGAAGGGAGTAGCAGGTGAGATAGGAGAGGTCAGCTGTACCATGTGGGTTGCTCCGTGGCCAGCTGGGGATGGAACTCTTGCTGCAGTGGCTGGTGATAACTTGATAGCACTGTCTTTAACCCCTGCACCACCAGGGCGGTCCAAGAGGTTCTAATCAAAGCAAGTCATCAAGTAGAGAGAATAACAAATAGTGTTGTCTGATGAACTAAATTCTTCTCAACAGTCCTTCCATGCTCAAGAATATCTCAAAGTCTGGACATATGCACAGATGGCCTTTCTGCTGAAAACAAGGCAGGATAAAAAGGATGAAAGTTTGAGTTTCAGTCTGGTTCAAAAATTGATCAAGTTTTAATCCAGAAAAGAACTTGTCCACAGCTCAACCGAGTATGCAGCTCAGCAATTGTGTTATAATCGGACTCCCCTCAGTATATTTGCACAATCAAATAATTAAATGTAGTCAAATTCACATTTTCTGCTGTGTTGGGCAGTGATGGGAGATGATAATTCCTACTAACTCTGCAACAGAGAGAATCCATTCTGGATGTAATAACAGAATTTAGTACCAAATATTGCCACCAAAATCAGCAGGAAAAATGACTGTGTTTTTATTTTCTGTCCCCAGTCGCCTGATACTAAATCCGTCTACACAAATTAGAGTGGGTAAGAACACATTAGGGTTCTTTATTGCTGAATCTTCAAAAGATGTCAAAAGGTAATTTTTTTTTCCTGTGGCTACGTTGGAGTTGGGGAGGAGGAGAGGGAATCCCTAAAGCCAAAGCAACTTCACAGCAGGCAGACTGAGTGCTGTGCTCCCTAGTTAGGTCTCACGTCAGTTATCCTTGATTTGCTTTCACTGTCCAGAGCCTTCTTTTACTGTGCCACCTGTCACAATGATGTGCACACCCCTGAGCTAATTGGAAGATGTAGCTGCAAAAGCAAGACCCCCCGCTCACATGCCCAAGGTAAGTACACTTTATATCTGGCTGTCCTCAGCCTCACTTCCAGGAAAGTGGGAGAGGAAAGGGGAGAGTCTTTCCATCTCTTAAAAGACAGTACCCAATACCATGAACTGGCAGAGAAGTGAGAGACATTTCCCCACTGGGCATGCAAGACCTCAAAATCAGTCTTTTAGAGCTTGGAAAAAAAAAAACTTACTGTTGGGTATAGCATACAAGGCTCCTTTCAAGAGCAGAACCCTTGATTGCCCTGGGGCAATAGGTATATATCATGAGGTATGACCGAAAAGGCTGGGCCCTTAACTGATGTACTTTGTGTCCCAAGGACTGATCAGTGAAATGCCTGGTTAATAAGATTGGAGTCATGAGTGGGGGTCAGGAGTATATCAGCAGACTTGCCCTCCCTAAAGCCCTAAATCTGGTTTTCAGTTTGACCCACCCATTTCTCTGTCAATAAAAAGGCCAGGGTCAGGCGCTTCAGGAACATCCTGCATCCTACAGCCTGCTCGACGACTCCTGTTTCTTTTCTCCATCAGGCGGTGTTGCTGACGCAAAGCTTATGACTTACCTAGTTCAACTCCATCACAGGTCAGGGCAAATAAGTTCCAAAACATATTCAGTAATGTTGTCCAAAGTCACAGGGGCCAGTTAGAGGCACCAACTCAATCCCAGGCATGCTGCCTTTCAGCCCGTTATTTTTCATGAAATGATACACTAGGTGTATATGGAAGGGAGGTGGGAGCTGAGCCTCCTTTAGGAGTCCAGGTGCTCTCATTGTTTTAATAACAGCTTTATTTAATAATTCAAATTCCATGATATAAAAGCCATATCCATATACAGTATACACAATTCAGGGGTGTAGGGGCAGGAACGACACTGAGTAGGTTTTCTTATCCAGCAGACCGGGTCAAGGAGGAGTCAGAGTCCTCAGTGGCTTTTGCAGGTCTTTTATTTAGATTTACCAGGCATATGGCAGGCAGGGGTGCTGGGGGGCCAGGAGGCTGGCAGGCCTCCCAGCCCTCAGCAAATCCTCACTCTATCTGGGCTCTCTCTGGCTTTCTCTCTGCTTCTCTTCTTCTTCTCTCGGCTTCTGCTGGCGTCCCTGTGACGCCGCCCTTATAAACTAAGTCTCTCAGCCCAGGTGTACCCACTTCAAGTGCCCGCCATCAGGCATGCATTCAGGACCACAGGGTTCCCTCATCTATCCTAATGGGGGGAGGGCAGAAAAGCCTGACACTTTTTACCTTACCTTACAAGGGGGTTTTAGTGTGTAAATAGATTTTGCACAACCACTGCAATAATCAATTTTAAAACATGTCCTGTACTTAAAAAAAGAAAAAACAAACTTGATATCTAATAGCAATCATTTCCCATTCTCTTCTATCCACACCTTGTCAACCAGTCATCTTCTCCAGGTCTGTAGATTTACCTGTTCTGGATTTCATAGAGAGTCATACAATACGTGGCTGTGTTGTATCTTGTATTGATACTTCATTTCTTTTTTATGGCTGAGTAATATTGTATAGATAAATATCATTTTGTTTATCCATTCATCTGTTTATGGACATGTAGACCATAGGATGCACTGGATATTTTTGCTAATGAGTATTGCTACACAGATATCTGGGTTCCTACTTTATTTGTAAATTTGTACCCAGAATTAGAAGTGCTAAATCAAATATTAAATCAATGTTTAATTTTTTAAGGAACCACCAAATTGCTTTCCATAGCAATTATACCACTTTGCCTTCCCACCAACAATACCCAAGTGTTCCAAATTATTTACATCCTATCAACACTCCTTTTCCTCTTTTTCTCTTTTTATAGCAATAGCCATCCTTATGGGTGAAAATTTGTGTCTCATTGTGTTTTTATTTTAATTTTCCTGGTGTCTAATAAGGTTAAATACTTTTTCATAAAGATCATATTCCTCATTTGTATCTTCTTTGAAGAAATGCCCATTCAGGTCATTTGTGTATTTTAAAATTAGGTTTCTTTCCATTATTGATTGTATAAGGTCTTTTACAGTAAAGGTATCATGTCATAGCACATGGCATTATAGTATTAATAAAATAGCATGGATTAATGCAATAGCCATGTATACCTGTAAACATAGTATGCTGTAGAGGCAGGAATGACCACAGTGCAGGTTTTCTAATCCAGCAGACCGGGTAAAGGAAGAGTCAGAGTCCTCAGTAGCTTTTACAGGTCTTTTATTTACATTTACCAGGCATATGGCAGGCAGGGGTGCTGGGGGGCCAGGAGGCTGGCAGGCCTCCCAATCCCCAGCAAGTCTTCACTCTATCTGGGCTCTCCGACCTTCTCTGCTTCTTTGCTTCTCTCTTGGCTTCTCTTTCGGCTCTGTTCCTTCTTGGCTTCTGCTGACGTCCCTGTGACGCCGCCCTTAAAAGCCCAGTCTCAGCCCAGGTGAATCCCATCTACCTATGCCCACACCCTACTCCAGGTGCCCACCATCAGGCATGCATTCAGGACCTCAAGGATCCATCATCTATCCTGATGGCGGGAGGGCAGAAAAGCCTGACATTTTCTTTACCCTACATATGCAAAAAGTGAATTACACATACATTCATGCTCTGATGTTGATTGTCTTGCAAAACAAAAGGGTTTTATAAGAATGAAGAATCATTCCCTTATTTAGCTGACTAGTGTAGTTTTACCACAAATGAGTTAAGACAGGAACTTGTTCTAGTGTAAGTCTGAGAAAGTTTTTGTATGAGAAAGGCCTACTTTCATATTTGCAGATAAGCCATATTTTACCCACTTCTTTGATAAGTATTTGGTAATATCTAAGGAATAAATCAGTACGACTTTTCAATTTACAATCTAATGTTTTAGTTTCAATGTATTTACCACATTCCTCAGACTTTCATTCTTCCCATAATAGAGTCATTTCTTCTTTCTGCCCCTACTGATCCTCAATCACCGTTGATTAAAGCTGAAGTCTGTCTCTCATTATCTAGGAGAACCTTACTTATCTAGTACTGAGATTCTTTAAAAGGCCAGTAGCTGTTCTTGACCACAATTTGCCAGATGGTGGCAGCAGAGTACCATGAAATACTCAAGGGTCTGGTACTAGGGAGTCGATGTATGTGAATTTGAAACTGGAGAATTAGTTCTAGCCAAAATGTGTCTAAGGGGACATCACCGGATAATGGGACTTCTTGGTCTTATAAGTGTAGAAGTCATAATAATATTTGGAATTGCTTCCAGAGAATTAGCTTTCAAAAAGACCTTGAGATTACCAATCAGTGACATAATAGAAAACACACTGACTTTCAATTAGTACAAACCTCAGGTTGACTATTCACATTTCCAAAGCCAGATGAAGGGTATTTCCAGTCAAATAATTATCCCCTTCTAATAATTATCTCTTTGTTGGGATTATTAAATTTAATTGTTCCCACCAGTTTCTTTCTTTGGTGTGCTTAATGAGAGTTCAGAAAAATGAATTTTTTTGACCACAACTATGGTACCAATTCTCTAGGGTTTAGGGAAGGCACATTAACTCTTAGGGTCTCAGTGTCATCGTTTCCAAAGCAGGCAGTCCTCATCACCTCTGAGGCCGTTTTCATTTTAATATCGTGTGATTTGTAAACTGTCTACCTTTAATTACTTCCGTTTTTCTGAATTAGAACCACAACAAGAGGTTCCTTACATTCATAAAATAATATAATATAGAGACGTAGTATAGTCTTTGCCTTGCTACTGCTTACTGAAAAATTCTGTCTCCTACATATGCAGTTCACTCCCTGTTATTTCACCGCTGGAATCTCTTACTGCCACGGTTTTAGAACAGAGACCCATATGCAGGGCAGGGAGAAGCACTAGAGAATCTTTGTATTAATGGGATGGAGGAAGTGAACAATATGAAATTAGACTGTTAGGAAAATTGTGTCCAAATTCCCCTCTTCTGTAATCCCTGACAACATCCCTAATCCCACATTAAAGTATTACTTTTTTTAATAAATTATTTTATTTGATGTAATTATTACATCATTTTTCATTTTTGCATAATGTATGCATTATTTTGGTTATATTCCCCATACAATTCCACCCCCTTTTTCTGACACTAATCCCTCTTCTCCTCCCCCCGCCCCCCGCTATAGTGTGTCTCTGGTCTATAGTTGCTTGTTGATTTTGGTTTTTACTTTATTGCAATTAGTCTTTTTCCTGGTCCCTTATTTAGGTTTTCTAAATTCCTGCTATGAGTGAGACAATCTGGTATTTTTCTTTTTCTTTCTGGCTTATTTCGCTGAGCATGATCCCTTCTAGCTCCATCCCTGTTGCTGCAAATTGCATGAGTTTATCTTTTTTGATTGCTGAGTAATATTCCGTTGTGCATATATACCACATCTTCTTGATCCAGTCATCTATTTTTGGGCATTTGGGTTGTTACTTTTTGTGGTGCAGTCACATCTAAAGGAGAGGGGACTTGCAAAAAGGAAATTGAAAAGGTGTGAAAGGCATTAGGGACGGGGAGAAAAGATAAGAAAGAAATGGTTTAAAAAGGTAAACCAAACCTGAATTTATCCTACTTCAGAGTTTGCTTTAGGTTTGATGCTCAGTCTTTTTTCTAAGCCTCTAAAACTAATTGACCTCTTTAATAAAGGAGTCACCCCAATCAATGTTCCTTAGGGAGAACAAACCCAGAGGTTGAATATAAGCTACCCTAATGGATCTACTAGCTTGACTGCCTAACTTGGATTGGCTGTGAAGGCCTCAGCACTCACCAAGGGTCTTTGTAGGAGAGACAGTAGAAAATGTTACCACATGACTTGGGGTGGGGTCAGGATCTGCAGGCCCAGAGAATCAGAATAAAAAGATAAGCAACTTGGTGTTAAGTCCATAAAAACCAATCACAAATATCTTGTATTCCTGTCATTGTAACAGCTGATATCATTCTTCTCATCCTACATTTGACTGGGGCTCCATTTTCTTCAGTCCTTAGCATCCATCACCAGCTCTTACCCTCTTTATTTCCAATCCTGTTGACTGCAATAGCTTCCTACCTTGTTGCTCTTGATCTAGCCTCTTCATGCTAACCCATGCCATCTTTCATTGCTATAGAGATTTTCTTGAAAAAAAGTTCTGATATATAAATAAAGCTCTGAATATTTACAGAAATTTACAAACAGGGATACAGGTAAGCCCTACTTTTGTAAGAGCAAGTCATTGGCTTCATCTGTTGTCCTGCTGTATCTTCATCTTCTAAGAGCAGTGGTTCTTTCCTGGAACACTTAATATCACTTTTCAGGAGTGTCACAATGGTTAGTAAGTACTAAATTTTGTAAGTAATTGCAGCAAATTAGCTATTTAGTAAGTTGGAATAGATTCAGAGTTATACAAATAATACAGGAATAGTTTTCACTCATTTGAACTATGATTAAAATTTCTTAAGGAAGTTAGAGGGAATAGAACTATTGTTATCCATATGGAAATTCCATGTATTAGGAATATATATATATATATATATATTTAAAAGATCTGGGTTTTTTTTAAAGATTTATTTATTTATTTATACAAGAACTGGGGTACAGGCCAGATGCGTGGGAGGGTGAGAGGATTCACCAGAGACAGAGCAGAGAACAGGACAGGCAGACCGATGAAATACTCTGCTGAGGGGAGCAGCGGACGCAAAAGGAGAGGTCTGCCGAGCCATATGGGACCTTCACCTGCCTGCGGATCGAAACCAGCACTGCAGAGGCTGCAGACAGCTTCACAGCGCTGCGCTCAACCACCTATGCCACCAGGGGAGGCCCTATGAGGAATATCTTAACATGTGGTTCTCTCATGTATGCAAGGAAAGGAAAATGTTTGCCCATAGCTTCAAGAAAATGACTTATTAAAAAAGAAATATAATTAAAATGTTGGCCATGGATAGAAGGCCTTTAATTTTTTTTTCAGTCATTCACATGTTTTATATGCCATATCTTCTTTTGATGTATAGTGCTTTACTTGGAAACATCTATATCCATAGAGAAATCATAGTAAGCCATGGCAAGACATTAACATAAGCATACACAGTTTGTTTAGGGTGTTATATAACAATCCATTCTATTTTTCTAAAATATAAAAAACTAGTGCTTGTAGACTGTCAGCTGTAAATAGAATAAATAAACAAAGTAATCAAACTGTTTCATAATAAAATCAGAGACACTCTATTTGCTAATCTACAACTTGGAGAGATAGGACTTTATCTTCCTATTTTTATTATATTCTTTGCTTTTTCTCCAAATGTTGGAAGCAGCACAGTAACTAGGGTAAGTGCACCAAGGGTTTGCTGCATGTTCACTACTCCCCGATCTACACCCTGGAATAGAAAACACATCTACATTTTGAGGGGAGATCAGTCATTAGGAATACAGAATTTAGAGTTGGAAGGGACCAAAAGGGATCTTAGTTCATCTCTGAGCTTCAAGCAGCCAACACACAGCCAGAGAGACCTCACCAGTCCTTACAGGATGCTCTTCCCCTGACCACACCCTACAATCATGTACACACTTCATAAGAAAGCTTATGAAATTATACAATTCATTAATTTGCTTTCATAAGAGTTTTTCTTAAGAGTGACACAAAGGAAGACTCACAGTTTCTTCAAGAGGCTCATACACCACACGCATCTTTCCCACTTAACTCCTTCCCCCTCCCACCCCCCACCCCCCTTTTTTTTTCTCAATGCCTGGCAAATGTTGTTGGCTAAAAAGTTAGGTTTTGAGATGGCAGAGACTTCCCAAAATGCCCATTGTTCCAGGCCAGTTTGGGCATGTTGTCTTTTCCATTCTATTAATGGCTTCTATTACCTGTAAGAAACCAGCTAGACTTTAAAGATTGACAGTTGGTAACACACTAGTTCTCACTCAGGCTTTTCTTTAGAAGTTCTCTTCTAAAGCCATTTCCCCCAGGGCAAAATGTAATCACGGAAATAAGGAAACATCCCTCAACCTGAAAAGCCCCCATCAAACAGTTTGCAAGTGAAGGCTTTGCAGATTACATGAAGGGGGCAGTCTTATTCCAAACCTGCCTCTTACACACCTGTGTGATGTAGTTACTGCTGATTTAAGCCAACAAATCACATATCCAAAGAATGCTCCCCTTCTTCCAGTTGATATTTTCTATGGATTAGAAGTGGTTTGAAAGAATTACATCAAGGGGCCTCCCTGGTGGTGAAAGGGGTTAAGCACAGCACTGTGAAGCTGTCCTCAGCCTCTGCAGCAGGAGTTTGATCCCCACCATCCAGGGAGCTACCCACACAGCACAGCAGACCTCTCATGTCTCATCCGCTGCTCCCCTCAGCAGTGTATTTCAGTCTGCCTGCCTGTTCTGTTCCCCACTCTGCCTCTGGTGACTCCTTTCACCTCCCACACCTCTGGCCTGTACCCCAGTTCTGGTATGCATAAATAAACCTTTAAAAAATACCGGATGGTCTCACTCATAGCAGGAATCTAGAAAACCTAAATAACGGACCAGGAAAAAGAATAACTATCATAAAGAAAAAATCAAAATCAACAAACAACTATGAACCAGAGGCACACTATGAGGTGGGGGGCTGGGAAAGGAAGGAATGGGGTCAAAATAAGGGGGGTGCAATTGTATGGGAAATATAAAAATAAAATAATAAATAAATAAATAAATTAAAAAAAATTCAAAATGTATTAAAGATTTGGAATAAGACCTGTAGCCATAAAATATCAATTGAATTAAAAAATAAACAACTATCACTTAAAAAAATGAGTTACATCAAAGAAAGAGGGATATCAATATTTTTGTGGCTGCGTCTGTCTGCCATTGTCCAAAACATGATATATGTGGGTTTAAAAGCTTGTCCCACATGAACTCCCTATTCTGAGTTGTCAGTGCATCTTCAATTGACACAGGAAGAAAAGGTCATGTCTCTTCTTTCTACGTGGGTGGGCTGGGCAGGAGGAGTAGCTGTGATGGTGACTCTGACTCTCTCCATCTCCTTGATGACGTCTCAGACAATCTCCCATTTTTTTAATCACCCAGCAATCAAGTTCATGCAAACAGGTAATGCAGGGTCCTTGAAGAGTACAAAGGAAGCATTGGACTTCCAAAACACTTTTCAGAATTTTTTTTTATCATAATAACAAGTGCCAATTCTTATTGACCAACAACGACTTTCTTGTCCAGTGTGTTGAAAGGATTCCTAGGTTGACCCTGGGTTCTGGACTAAAACAGCATGACTGAGTACCAACCTATAGGCACAGGAGGAAGTAATAACTGGTGTCAGTTTTTTCCATCTCAAAGAGACTTCACCTTGCTCTTTCAATCTATTAAATTTAATAATTCTTGCATTTGTTTTCATAGTCACCCATTGAAGCCCCAGTATTATCCAGTCCCAGAGTTATTCCCATTTTGCTGATAAGTACATTTATTTTTTATTTCCAGGTTGGAAATTAACAAATATTTTGAGACATAATTCATGTAAGATCAAGATTCTTCTAAAGTTAGGATTTGTAATGAATCCTTGAAGGAAAATTAAAGAGACAGTGACTAAAGAGCATGCATAGCACCTGCAGAAGAGAGAAGGGAACTTGTATAGTGATCCTTTTCTTAGAGTCCCATAGTGATTCTAGATCCTGCCTGCAGAACAAAGGCTCCCCAAAATACCACACTCTTGAGTGAGAGAGGAGAAATGATGAGTTGGAAAGGTGCAAAGTGAATTCAATACTTTATTTTAAGTATGGCATATGGTATCAATATCCTCACAATCATTTTTCACCCACTTTCTAACTCTGTAAAGGAAATGAAAGCATTTTCCAAAATGCAGCCTCTTACATCTGGTCTGTAGCGGAACATCTCTGGTCTCTCCCTAGTCAAGAATCTGAAAACGTCTCAGCTAATAAGAATGATCCAAAAAAAAAAAAAAATCCCCCATCAAGAGATATTTTGCCAGATCAGTAAGATTGTTTTGCTTTTGCAGGGACAGTGGTGGTAAGGAAAAATTTGAAGGATTTCTTCAGTGATACACTAAAACACCAATTTTTTCAAAGGAGAATTACAACCATGTTTAGCAACATGAGCCTTGTCGCCAGGTAAGTCCCCTATCATTTTCTGAGAACCTCTGGGCAAAAAAAAAAAAAAAAAAAAAATATATATATATATATATATATATATATATACACACACACATACACATACACATACACATATATATGTGTGTGTATATATGTATATTTTGTATATGTGTATATATATATATATATATATATATACATAAACCAAAATATTTCCTTTTTCAGTTTCTATCCTAATAAACGGAATTGTTCTTTACCACTATGGATCCATTTCTACTTCTACCAATATCATTACATTACACAAATATACCTCCCCTCCAATATCATACTGATGATAATCAAAGATTATATACCCAATTTTCTTTCAGATCACCTTTTGGTATTATACATGTGTGTAGTTATATGTGTATGTTGTGTTGATGTTAGTTCCATGTGTTACAAAAACATCATTGAAATTTGAAAATTGTTTTGAGAGTATAAACACAATATGTGTGATAACACATAAACTGCTCCAAGCACGTTTATGGTTTCATTTATTCTTTCCCATGTCTTCTCTGCCATAATGGAAGATTGGCAAGTCATGGATAATCAAAAGTCACAGGAAAATCCTTAAATATAATTTACCCATTCAGTTTCACTGAATTTAACCACTATTTTTTAGAACAGCTATAAAAACAAAATAATTTGGTTTATTGGGATGTTCCCCATTCAGCAGGCATCTAGAAGGTGAATTGATCCTAATGGTCTGGTCCACTCTGAGACCGGGACTATCAGCCTTATATCTGGCTGAAGGGCCCCTAAGGATGCTTTAAAAGTCCCCACTGATGGTCAAAGACAGTGATAGTTACCCATTCAGATCATCTCTGCAGATGATGCTTAATTCATTTGTACCTCTTAATGCAAAAGAAAAGTATGTTCAGATGAACGTCAGAACTTAAAATCTAATGTCATACTGCTGACTAGACAGCGGTATGTGCTTCGATAGAGAAGTGTTATCTGGGGTGAATTTCTGTGGTGTTTCATCAATGGTGTTGGTCAGCTCAGTTGATTTAGTATAGTGTTAATAGGATCAATGAAAAATCTTGCTGCCATTTAATACTAGAGAATAGGGTGTGTTTGTGTTTTTGTTTTGTTTATTTATTTATTATAGGAGAAAGATAGCTCTGGTTAGTGAATTGGCAAACATTTGTCTTGGAAAGCAAGGAGTGGTAAAATAAACTAGATGACTTAATAGAGACAAGCAGACATTATCGGGGAAAAATATAGAATTTGTGGTATGTGCTATTTGTGATTCTTTTTTGGTATATTAATAGTATTATACTCATGTACCAAAAACAGTATAAGATTTTTACATTGTTTTGCTGACAATGGGCTTGATGCTTTTAAAGATGTAATCTTCAGACCACCAGCGGGTTTTCTGGTAACTTGAATCCTCAGTACTTGAAAGTACAGACAACCCTAACTTCCACAGAAGTTATAGTCCAATATTTCATTTAAACCCTGGTGTCTTTCTTTGCTTATAGATTAAACAATGTTATAAAAAGCAGTTAGGTTCTCAGACTAGAACATAAAAATCTATTTAATAGATAGTAGTTAAATATGTATTTTGTTGAATAAATAAACAAACATTAGTTCTATTTGCCTGAGTTCTGTTTCCTTAAGTCAAAGGATCTGTAATATGAAGGAAAGAAGACAGTCCTTTTTCCTTTTTCCTAAAGTTAGATCTATGCAAAATTTAAGATAGATAAATAAAAAGAAAATAAAGAAGTAAAAAATAAAAGTGCATCTCAACCATCCTGGAGGCCCTTTGCCCCAACTTCCAATTTCTTTAATGTGGCCACCCTATTTTGGGTGAGCTTAGTCCTTACCCAAATTACAGAACCTTAGTTCTATAATTATCTACTATTCTCTACCTCTTCTCTATAAAAACTCACTTCTTCAAGAAACCAATCTTAAGTTTAGATACAACCAATTCATACTATCTTGTAACTGATCAATAACACAACAGCCAGACTAAATCATTCAGTATTTTAAAAAGCAAGTGTTTTTAAACTTAATGAGATATTGATAGACATCAAACCAATGAAACAAGGAGAGACATGCATTTCCAATCAGCATATGATAGATCTGGGTCAGGAGAGAAAAAAAACATTTGTAATAAAAAAGATTTGCCTTCTTTGGGCATTGCTCAAAATCCTCCCTCTGTGTCTATTCAATTCTCCTCATATAGACTATATTGAAATCTAAATACTTTCCAACATAACTTCCTTTCCCACATTATCTTTGTTAATACCTATATTTTTAAGATCATATTTATCACATCAGCTTTATCTTCATACTCTCCCTCCTTTTAGTGACATGAGAGATCATGAATAGCATTTCTTCTCTTTCTAAATGCACATGCAGGCTGTAGTTCTCAAAGATCAAGTTGCACACAAATGCCAGTCCTGAGCATTGCCCCATAGCAGTCATGGGACCCAGATCACCATCCTCTTTAGTCTTTAAACTTCAGTTTTCAAGGCCTTCCTGGTGGCACAGACAGTTGAGCACCACGCTGTGAAGCTGTCCGCAGCCTCTGCAGCGAAGGTTTGATCTCAGCGAGAATCCCACATGGTGAAGCAGACCTTTCCTGTCTTGCCCACGGTCCCCTCAGCAGTGTCTTTGGTCCGTCTGCCTGTTCTGCTCCCCACTCTGTCTCTGGTGAATCCTCTCACCCTCCCGCACATCTGGCCTCTACCCCGGTTCTTGTATAAATAAATAAATCTTTAAAAAATAATAAAATAAAAATTAAAAAAAAATAAACTTCAGTTTTCACATCTACAAATTGCAATAGTGTTAGAACCTAAGTAATAGGAACGCTGTGAGGACTGAATGAGATAAAATGGATTAAGTTGTTGTGTAGGGCCTAACACATGGTAAAAACTGTACAAGGGAAAAGTGATTGATGTTGCTCTGTCCCCCCATCCCACTCTGCCATCTTTCCCCTGGTTTTTAGATTTCTATGCTTTTGCTATCAGTTTCTTTCATCTTCAGGAGAAGATACACAGTTCAAGACCTCCCAAAATTTCAATCACTCTCTGCTGCCCACTAGCCATAGACCATCAACAGTAGGGTTTTCAGTTAAGATCTATAGCACTAGAAGCTCCCACTTGTATGGTCACTTTATACATCCAATTCTGCATAGAGCTTATCAATCTTCCTCTACACTACTTTGTTCCCTGGCGGTTCCAGCTCCTTTCTTTCCCCAGCACTTCCAGCACAGTCAATCCCAGGGATGTCTTCAGTTTCTGAGCAAACTACATTTCATCCAAAAGGTCTGCCAGGGCATCCTCTGCCAAGCCAGAAGTTTGTTGGTATAAATGGTACAATGACCATAAGTGGTAGTAAAATCTTTCCAAGTGGGAAAAGTGTTTCTCTCCTGGCACACCCACTCCCAGCACCATTGGATTTATGCCCAGTCATGGCTCCTAACACCTCTGTTCCTGTGGCCTCTCACTGTCAGATTCCAGCCTGAAAGTTGCCCACCATACTCACCACCCACTGTTCTCATAGGAAAGGAAACTGGAGCCTTCCTTTTTAGCTCAGTTTTGCACATCTTACTGAATTCTGTACCCCAGATGCTCCAGCAAGAGCAGGCTGCCTTTCAGCCTCAGCGAGGTCTGTATTCCTACTGGGGCCAACTTCCAGGGTCTTCCAGGGTCAGAACATTGAATATAAAACACTGTAGGTGGTTCTTCTCACTCCACAGTCCATCTGAGATTTCTGCAGAAAATGATCATATGAGATTATCTGAGCAGGCACTTTTTGCTTTTTTTCCTAGTAAGCTTTTCAAACAACTTTCTCTCTAGACAAACACAGGATTTTCTAACTGAGTCCAGTATATTCCATACCTATTAAATAAAAAATGTGTTTTTGTTATGGCAGAATTCCATCAGGGAAGCAGGCATCACTCAGAGAAGAGGGGGGAGGCTCTTCATTTACACCGGCAGGTTTTATACTGGCAGGCCCAGAGGGATCTTTCTCCAAAGTCTGAGCCCCAAGCAACTAGATTACAAAGTATTTATTGACTAAAGCAAGGGATACAGTCATGTATCCCTTGCATGAATCAGGGTGTGTGTGGCCTTGAGGGTCCTTATCAGTTGTTCCCTCAAACTTTGAGTCTACAGGCTATGTCCCAACTTTAGCTAATCAACAGGTCAGCCTGCCATTGTCCACTTCACTTTGATTCTTGCAATCCTGTATACTTATGGAGTATGTTCATACCGTGGCATTTCAAATCATGTTCTAAAAATCCACATCTAATTAACTGATACCACATTGCCAGCATATTATCTTCCAGAATTACCTTTCTTCAAGAATCCAAGTGACACTTTTGTTCCCAGTCCTATGATTTCTTGCCTGAGATTCCACTAAAGACACCTTTAATTGGTGAAGGCATCCTCACTTCAGATGGTGTTATTTGGATACATAGGAATCACTAGCAAGGGTGCATGTCCGCTATGGAACTTAATAAGCATCTTCATCAAGTCGCATACAAAGACTAAAGAGAACAGTTAAGACTTACTTATGTATCTAAAAATAGTCGTAGGTACAGGGGTAGGAATAGAAACAATATTTTTAAGTACAGTGAATCTGCATCCCAAAGACAGTAGAAGAATGACATAAAAATTTGAAAAGAATAAGTAAATACTTCCCTTTCAACCCTGCAAATACTGCTTTTCTAGTTCTCGGCTTGCACTTATAGGCAGAAACCAGATTTCTGAGAAGCAATGTGCCACAACTGGAACAAAGTACCATATCTAGGGGATAATTCATCAAGCATGTATTGAATAAATTAGCTCATTAGATTAACAAACAACGTTTTACTCTTACTACTTAAATAGAGATGGCAAAATAGCTTCAGACTTCATAAAAGCAGTCCAGAAAGGCCATAGGTGAAAAATCCCACAGATCTGTTCCTTTGCTCTTGCCTTCCGCATCCTGCCTGCTTGACTCACTGAAAAGATGGTAATGAAGGAATGAAGGTGGGACAAAGGCTCTTTTAGAACTCTTTGTGAATCTATGGGCAGGTCTTAAGAAAAAATGAAGTAAGGTTCTCCTAGGATTTGTAGCTATGGAAATTTCCATTGCTTTAGTGGGGTGGTAAGATGAAGAGGCACTCCCCGTAACACGGAAATAAAATATACAAGGTGACAGCAGATCATTTTCTGAGTGTACATGTACATTTGCATTAAGTAATTAGTATTTTACTAATTTACATGTTTTCATTCCCATTCATAATCTTCTCAAAGGCAGGGATGAGACCTTGTCTGTTTAGGTCATATATAAAAGACCGACCAGACAAGACAAGGTGAGCATTATGGGAAGCTTAGTCACTGTTTCTAAGTAAAGTTCTATTCCGGGACTAAGGATGTGACTTATATAGCTTCTAGAAAATAAAATACCAAGTAGGCATTTGTCACAGTTTTCATCCTGTATTCTTACCCTCTGTTTGATACCCCAACATCATCTTTCACAAGCGCCCCCAACCTCATCTATTACTCTCTCCATTAACAACTACTATTTGAACCATTATTTGCAAAAAAGCAGAAGTTTAAGATATTAATCCTTTCAGGACTTGCTTTTCTTTCATCAGGGATCAAGGACTTCAACTGTGAAACAAAGCCTTCCTGGGGAACTTCAGGCATCAACCAGAAAAGGGGGCATGATTGTAGGCAGCATCATTAAGGGATTATAGGTGCAACTAAAACTACACCCCAAACCCTATTGTGTGCTAGGGCATGTTAGTTTTTAGATTGCCCCAAGAGTGACAAAGGAGCAGACCATCCAGTCCTATAATGCCTACGACTTAAGTGCAGGGGTTAGGGGAGATGAGGGCCTGTTAGAGGGAGATGCTGCTGAGGTGGACTGTCGAGGATCAGATCTCAGTTCTATGACATCCATACTGGGTGATCATGAGCAAGTCACCTACTCTCCTGTGGGTCAGGTCCCTCCTCTGTAAAGCTATTGGCACTAACCTCTTAGGACTGAAAAGATTCTTGGCAAAGTTCCTAGCAGAGAGTAAGCACTCAATAAATGTTAGCAATTGCCAAAACAGAAAACTGGATCGTCCCACAAATTAATTGAATGCATGATCTGGACACTCATCTCAGAGCAGCTTTCTGATAAAATCTTATTCACATACTAATATATGTTAGCACCAAAGTATGAGTAATAAACACAGAGTCTTAGGGATTAACGCCATTTTAACTTCATTGGAGTGAGGGCAAAGCTGCAGCAGAATTCACCTCTAGTGATGACATTAAAGGAGAGCCCCATTCCAGTCTCCCCAAGAAGTAATATGGTCTCTGCCTGATAAGGATGATTATTAGTTTTAGCACTTTCTCTGGACTTGAGAATATGACTTTCTACCCTTTGTGAGACCCCACAGCTTTGAGAGTGAAAGTCAAAGACAGGGCCAAAATCATCCTCAACTCAGCATGAAATTCAAGGATATTTACCCAGCTTTCATACAATTATTTATAACTTCTCATCCAAACTTGCTAAGAACAAGTACATGTTTGAGTCTGTAACAGAAAGAGAAACTCTTTGTCTTGTCAAGAGAGAGTTAAGGAGATGCGTCTTGACAAATGCTTCTCCTCCTCACTCTGGATACCACTTTGCTTCCCTCTGAATTCAGCTCTGTTCTACAGCTGGTTGGTGAAGGTAAACACGAGGCAGGCAAAACTTGAGGGTTGCTGGGTAGCTTTGAACCTCAGTAGCTGTCTTCAGCACATGTGCAGCGAGCAGGACAATAAAATATTGTTCATTGCTTCTACCCCACAACCAATTAGGTCAGCTGTAAATATTAGAATTGCTTGGTAAACATGCTGGAAGATTGTGCTGACTTGTTAATATAAGTGAAAATGTAATTAGATTTATAACACGTTTTTTTTTTTCCAAACCATAATTTACAACAACAGAAGAAAAAAATCTCTTGCAACCTGCTGAAATATCATTATTAAAATGCACATGAAAAGTCAATTATGCCAGAGGGAGGTATTTAAGAGAAGTGAGTTTCTATACCCTGGGATTACACCATGGGGATTACATATTTCTTATTTATTTTTTTTCCCTGAGATCTTTGCTGCTGCCAAATGAAAAGGAACAGATATTTTACTTATTTCACTCTGAAATATTGCTGCAGATAGTGCTAAAAAGTAAAGTAAATAACCTGGCTCCCTGGAAACCTACTTTGTTCTCCTCAGAGCCCCAGGAAAAGCCGGGTTGTCACCATTCTTTTTTATTTACAAGCCCGTCTCTCTTTAAGCAATAGTCATATTCTTTAAAATGTGGAAAATCAAGTGTATATTTTTTCTAAATGAGTAGATCATTATATAATTCTATACAGAATCCTTATGTCAAGATAAGAAGTAAACCCTTGTTTTTGTTTTAAAACCTGCAGTTTCCTCTACTCCCAGATCATATTATGAGCATGTACCAAGGAGCCGTGCCTTCACACATGATGGTATAGGCACCACGATGCCACCACACATGATGGTATAGGCACCATGATGCCACCACACAAGATGGTACAGGCACCACCACTTTTCCAGGTTGGGCCAGGAAACACAGGCTCCTGTGCTCTGGGCTGGGCTTTCTTTATGCTGGATTTACTGAGTGTCAGGCGAGGAAGCTCCACGCCTCTTTTAGAGGCTGCAATTTCTAATCTCAGATACCAGTTTTAACCCAGAAGATTTCTGCTTCTCTGCTTTCTGGAAAGTGTGGGTATTATTATACTTCATCTGCATTTAAGGTACCAGTGGGGAAAAGCTACTTTAAAAAAAATCATGAAGCAATTTATAAGTTGAGAGAAGCTGTCTTTTTTCACTCTCAAGCTTCTCCTAAAATGTTCAGATTAGATAATGGAAGAAATTTTTAATACATATTTCTTGGATTTCTAGTACATATATCATGGATAAATTACTCTGTGGGGAAAGATTCTAGTATTGCTATATAAGGATCAATCAAAATAAATCACATAGCTGTTCATATATATATATATATATGATTTACTTTATATATTTATACTTTATGCACACTTACACATACATACATTACAGATATACAGATATGCAAGAAGATCTAGAAGAGCCAGAAATTAGAAGTGGCAAAATTTGCAGACTTTGATTCAAAGTAACATCTTAACCCATTGCTATGGCTTAGTTATTGAGAACAGCGCAAATGGTCTCCCAACATTAAAGTGTCCAGTTATGTAATCATCATGATCAATACCTTTACATTTGTATTTTATTATAAGAGCCCTTAATATTTCCAGTTCTTAAAATAACATTTTGTGTAAAGCCTTTTTGCTCAAGTAAACTAGATTTACTTCAATTGAAATATTTTGTTTGATTTTACAGCCTGGTGCCTGGCTTTTATACTGTTTGGGGGTAAATCTGAATATTCTCTGGACTTTCTAAGTAGCTCTGGTTTTAGCTTTGGCCCACAGCATAGATATTTAACTGCCATAATGATGAGTAACACAGTTCCTTTTTTCTCACTTGAGTTCTTTTTTGCTCCTTTGAGAAATGCTTTTTTGAACCAGCATTGAAAACCAGTTTGAAGAGACTTAGAGATAGTATAGAGGTTTAAAAAAAAAAAAGCAACTAGAAAGGATTTGTAGGGCCACTTCAGGCATCTGCTTGACCTATGAATCTTCAGTCTTCCAGGAACAGTTCTCAGCACCCAATGAAATTGATTCCATCTGCATCCCTTAAGCTAACCCAGGACCAAGCTCTTAGGTAGGAAAAAAAAAAAAAGAATCACTGAACCCAGTGGCTTAAGACTTTTGTTGTTGTCTTTGTTTCTATAGCTAATTTGTAGTGGAGAAAGGTGAACATATTTAAAAATAAAGCAAGCAGAAACCATCCTGGATGAGTTTACATTCATGTCAAAGACCTGTGTCAGAGACTTAATCATAAGGGTTGTTTGTGACTGGGAAAAACACAGGAGAAACATGTTTTATAACCTGCAATAGCAAGTGATCTCTATCAACCTGATTATATTCCTACTTCAGAGGGTCTTTCAAGGTCTACCTTTCCATGTGGAACCTTTTTCTTTTTTGTGTGTGGAGGGAGCAAGTAAAGGAAAATCACTCTTCTTCCATGCCTCTTTCACCAGATATTCTCGTCAGCCCCTTCAGATTGCTGGGACAGCCTCAGGTACTCCTTCTCCTTCCCCTTCATCCTGCTTTACTGTGTTCCATTTTATTATTTAGCTGCTAAACATTGTCAGTATTTTTTTCAGTTTTATTTTCCAAGCCAAGAAATAACAGTCGAGAAGGAATGAAACAATAATTCCCAAGTGGTATGATGTGTATAGGTGAGCATGAATACAGGAATTTCAAGTGACAGGAAATTGTATCCCAACCCAGGACCTAATACTGCCCCTCTCCGGCCTTGTTTTCACACAGAGAATTGTGGTGTGCAAGGCTAGTTGTCAATATGAGTGTACTGGGGGTAAAAGGAAGTGAGCAAATGGAAAAACAGGAGGAGTACCTGGGCATGGAACAATTTCACTATGCCAAATTAGGCATAAAATCTAAAAACTAAAACCTTCCCCAAGTACCTACTTTGTAACCTGCCTCTATTGACTGCATTCCGTAGGCACACAATCTTTAAGATAGGCCAAAAAAAAAAAAAAAAAAAAAAGTGAAACTAAACAAAAGGAACAATAAAGCAAATAATGCACCTAACTGGGTCTCTTAGCAGCTAAGATCTGGCCTAGCAGTCTGGGGGGGGGATTAAAAGAATCAAGTGAGGAAGCAGTGGATTGGTTTCTCTCTTAAATTAAATCAGTTCTTGTGTTTGATTTGTTTTGCCCTAATCCTACCCTTTCCATCTTCTCTTCCTAGGCCACTGTTGAAATGGCCTTAACCATATCACTTAGAATAGATCTCCCCACATCTACTTTTGCCCCTTCTTACCTATTTATATATGAAACTTAGAATGATTATTAAAAATGAAAATTTGACAGTGTTGCTTCCCCTTCATTGGTTTTCCAGTGCCATGAGGGATGAGATCAAAATCCTTACGAATGTCTTTTGGCATGTAGAGCCTGCCTCTCACCTAGTCCTTGGAACTCAAATAATATTCTCTCATTTTTCCACTCTTCCAAATATGCACTATACTTCTTTTCATGGCCTGGGCCTGTACATAAATCTAAAATGTGTTCCCTTCTCATCCTTTTTCTAGTAAATTCTTACTATGTTCCAAGCATACTCTGAAACTCAATTCAAAATACCCTGAATTACCAAGATACAAAGGACCTTATATTTGATTAGCATTTAAAAAAAAAAAATCCAGCTTCTCCTTATAAGGAAAGAACTCCTTTCAAAGAAAATCTCTCTCCTCTAGTCTTTTATGAAGCTAATTTACTAAAAAGATATATTTTCATTGATGGCCAATCAATTGCAAGTAATGGAAACTTTTAAACTAAAGAAAGACCAGA
Source organism: Talpa occidentalis (assembly GCF_014898055.3). Taxonomy (NCBI): domain Eukaryota; kingdom Metazoa; phylum Chordata; class Mammalia; order Eulipotyphla; family Talpidae; genus Talpa; species Talpa occidentalis. The sequence goes on from NW_023604295.1 coordinate 113,551,231, forward strand.
AAATATCTAATGAGGAATCATGAACAAAAAAATCTATAAGGGAGGTAGTGGCATCTGTCTTCTAGTGAGACTGGGGCCAGGGATTGGAAATCTACATGCCCGAGGCTCCTGCTGTGATCCCCCCTCTCTCTCTCTCTCTCTCCTCTCCCCCCACACCCGTGTGTGTGTGTGTGTGTGTGTGTGTGTGTGTGTGTGTGTGTGTGTGTGTGTGCAGTGAATCCGGCCATCGGTGCTGTCATACAGACTTCCTCCTCTGAATGCAGGGTTTCTGAAATTGTGCTGCAGAATTGGCTGCTCCTTTCTAAAGCCTCATTGCAGCTCCAGTGCTACACACTGTTGAGCAGATTCCCAGTGTCCCAGTAGGGATGATACAGGACAAGAGGGCCTCTTGCTCAGCTCATCTCAGGTTCCCTGACTTGTTCGACCATATCCAGGAAATGAGTTGTCAGGAACGAACTTGGCCACTGGATGGAAGACACAAGCCAGCTCTCAAAGAAGGAAAGAAGTGCAGATGGCAGGGATGTTGCAGACACCCCAGGGAGGATCTGTTCCAAATAAACACCAGAGCCATCATCATAATAAAGAAATACATTTAAACAATATCATGTCAATTAGGGGATAAGTATGTGTGTACAGATGTATATGTATGTATTTTACACACACATATATGTGTCTAATATATATATATATATATATATACATACACATACATACTGGATACACAGTGATATAGTGAATACTTACCTTGCCCTTTAAGCTATAAATCTATCCCCAAGAACCATGACTATGCAAGAAATGTCTGACTGATACGCAAGAAAAAAGGTATCAATTAATTATAGGATGGACAAAAATCAATCCATGTATAGCATATTTCCATCTATATCTGGTGAGTGCCTTTAGTGTGCATTGTGTTTTCATGGTTTCATTAATTAAAAGTTGTGTCATGAGATGGGTCAGGTTTTGTGCCAGAGATTAGAAAATTAGTGAAATGAATAAGGAAGACTTCCTGCAGGAGGCAAATTCTGAGCTGTCTTTGAAACCCACACATTTTCACAGCTGGCATACTGTGACCTGCATGAATAACAGATAATTAATAGCAAAGCAGACCTGACTGAAGGAAAATGTGGGTTGGCTTTCCCTCAGATAAAAGTTACCTAGTAAAACATTAGGACTTTGCTCCAGTCCCCTTTCTTGGGTCCTCTGGGATGCCTGTCTAAAGTGGGAACAGTAAAGATTGGTTTATGGCTCAGATATTTGTTACATTTTAATAAGACTTGGAAACTTAGATGTTATTCACTGCAGCTGCCAATCAAGTACCTGCGTAAAAGCAAGACAAACATAACAATAAATGTTAAGCACTCCAGCGTTCAGTCACTCTGGCAGGCTGCACTGCGAGCTTTATGAATGTGTGAAAGTGAATACACAGAAGCTTGGGAAAAGGTCATTGGTATTTTTGGAGCAATAAATCAAGTATGGAAAGATTTGCATTTTGGCTGTATAACATAACAGGACTGGATTAGAGGGAGAGAATACTTTGAAGTAATATTTCTCCACTGACTTGTTTTATTAGCTTCCTTTAAACATGTTACATTATTGCTTATAGAATTTCATTTACTCGGATTGGCAGCTTGATAAATACGTCTATTGGCGATGATTTGGATTGCTCTGGGCATTAATATTATTAAAACCTGTCACAAGGAAATGTCTGAAAGATGACTTACTGTAAAGATTACAGCATGAAATAAATCATCCAGTGGTATTTGTTACCATTTATGGCCTCTTGGAGCTGAGTCAATCCCTTTTTATGTTGCATTATTTTTCAAGTTTTTATAGCCCTACATTATATATTGCTGTCAGAAATGAACAGATGGGGTGTCGAACATGAGCTTTCTGAATAATTCCCACCCTCCAGTTATTTGTATGAAGGACAAGTGCAAAACTGTGTGTTCTCGAGCAAAAAGGAGAGAGAAAGAGGTGGAGAAGCTGCTGTTGAGGAAAGGGATCCCTTTTGTCAAATTGTTTAGGCCAATTCCACCAGCTGGTTGGAATCCCTGACTGGCAATCACCCTGTTTGGATTTCAAGCAAGAGATGAGGTGGCTGTATTTGGCTTCAGTGAGCCAACAAATGTGATTTTCAAGTGCATTTTCTCAGAGTGCCTCTTGCTGACACGTTTCCACATTTGGAGGTGAATGTGTCATACTCTCTTCCTAAAGAGCTGAGACACTTGGGAAAAAGCACAATGGAGCAATAAGTAAAACAAATGGAAAATATTATTAAATATTCTATAAGTGGCAAATATGCAATCATCCTAAGGAGGTGTACAAAGAATTCTGTGTGATCCTGAGTTGTTCAGCAGGGCCCTGGAATCAGCATAAAAGGAGCCCCATGGAGGTTTTCATCCCCTCATGGAGGAGGCAGGAACAGAAGCCTCCAAGGCCTTGTATAATAGAAGTAAGACACCCCTTGCATAATCTCCTGTGTCGTCCTCTGACTGAACCCAAGCACCTTCCTCATTGCCACATAAGACTTTCCACAGAGTCCCTTACAGTTGGAGAAGAGAAAACTCTATGCCACTAAAAATCCAAGCATCTTTTTTTAAAACAATGGGGGGAATATGTGTGAATTTTCCTCACCACCCTCTGCACTACATCTATTCTGAGCAGCTCTATAAAGTACCAGCACCTTGGAGAAGAACAAAGAACTGACAACAGAATCTGAGTGACTGGAATCCAGAGTCAGTGCTCACTCTTTGAAACTTGGGTAACTTACATTAGATAAGAATATTTTTCCTTCATTCCTCATGCTGTTGCTGCAAAAAAGTCAAATCATAAAACACAACACACATACACACACTTTAAAGTCTGCTGACTTTGACATTTGTCAAAAGTGAGAATTTTAGTCACCTTGTTGCAACCTGACTCTTGCCTTCTCTCCCTAAAGCTCCGTGTTTTCTCCAGCTGGTCATTCTCTCTTATCCAAATCCTCACACCCATGTGCTTTTCTGTGAACTTCTCCTTCCATCGTCTCTTAAGATAGGCACTTTACTAGGGATGATCCGTAGGCAAATAATCTGAGTTTCAGCAGCCCCCTCCCCAAGACCAGCCCCATCCTCTCTCACTCTACCTCCACTGGGTTCCCATCTCTACTTCGTTTTTTTTTTTTTAAGTTTTATTTATTCAGGCATACAAGAACCAAGGTACAGGCCAGATGTGCGGGAGAGTGAGAGGATTCACCAGAGACAGAGCAGGGAACAGAACAGCAGACTGATGAAATACACTGCTGAGGGGAGCAGCGGGTGAGACGGGAGAGGTCTGCTGCACCATGTGGGATTCTCACCGGCCGACTGGGATCAAACCTGCTCTGCAGAGGTTGCGGACAGCTTCACAGTGTGGGGCTCAGCCCCCTGCGCCACCAGGGGAGGCCCCCCATCTCTACTACTTCTGTGTTATCTTCCCAAGTCCCCTCCATATGAGTTTGGTTTATTTGTCACATTTGTGTGAGGCTATCATCTGGATATGCCCATGCAAATGTTGACATTCACTGTCACAACTCAAACAGGCAGAGCTAAGGAGGACTGCTTCATTCCAGCAAAGCTTCACTGCCTTTTGTCTGAGATACCACTGGCAGCAGAGAAGGTTTTCTGGTTTTAACTAAGGGAGAGAGGGCAAAAGGGGGAATTTTGATGGTAAATAAGTTGATAAAGGTAGTTAGTCATGCAGAGTTGAAATTCTGTAGCCCTATAAGAAATATACCTTTTCATCTACCTCTCCATTTCTCTCCCTCCCTCCCTCTTTCTCCCTCTGTTTGCCCATTAACCCTTACAAAGGGACATTTTCTTGAGCCACATTCCCAACCCAACCAAACTGACAATGCTAAGCCCCCTTGTCTAGCTGATACATCGACTTATAACTCTTAAATCTTGCATCTATAAGAATGCTTTTTTATTTTCTGCCCTCTCTCCTTCCTTATTTTTGAAGTTTTATTTACTTTTGCTTGCCCAGAGATATTGCTGATTGAATCATCAAAGTACTAGTGTCCTTTGAATAAGCAGCACGATATGTGTTCTGATAGAGCAGTTCTCTTGTCCCAAATAAGACCATGATTCACCAATCAGTAAACTATCTGTTTTGAACTCTAGAAACTTAGTATGGGTCACCATTCGTTTTCTCTCATCTAACCCCATGCTGGGAAAATTCTGACACTGATTTCCCCATCAGTTTACCGCCAGTTAAGAAGAGGGGTCTGGCACTGAGCTTAGGGCCTCTTATTTACCAGTAGTCACATACTTCCTCTAGGCTAAATCCCCTATCTGCAGAACTAGAGAGGAGATGAGACATGATCATCTAAAGCTCCTTCATGCTGTGACTTACCACTTGCTCCTGTGCCAGCTGCCACATCTTGGAATATCCTGATAGCAAGTGATTTTTTGTGGTGTTTTGCTTTTTGTGGATCAAAAAGATCCCCCCTAATGATAATTACCAAATCTTCTTCTGTGATCAGTTTCAAGATACCTCATGCAGAGTTTATAAATCCTTCTAGTTTCAGCTCTCATTACAAGTTATCATCAATCCACTAAAGCCATAAAGGCATTCACTAAGCTATTTTAAAGGTGTGGGTGAGTGTGCATATGTGTGAGTGTTTCTGTAGGCATAGAGTGTGGGATGTGAGGTCAGGAAGAGATACAATGCAACCCAGAACGACCTGACATAATAAAGTTTCATAATATTGTCTAATTATTGCTACCCACCTCTTTGTTATTAATTCTACAATTCCAGTGCATAAAATAACTTAATCATTTTCAGAATTTGCATGACTAATGGAGTGAGTTCTGATAGAATAAGGATAAGTTTCATAATTAGGTTTTGCCAGGAACTTGTGCAAACCAGTCTATTTATAATTTGGTCAGCTCCTGATATTTAATGAGGGCACTGAGAGTGACTGAAGCCTCTGGCAGCATTCACTTCATATTTTAATTACCCACAGTAATTCTGACAATTATACACATGTGATAAATCACACCATAATGACCCATAAAGAAAGTATATTTAATTACTGAAGGGGGACTTCCCAGATGAAACAGGTAGATGGGATGTACAGAGATGTGAACCATATTTGAAACCTGAGCTGCCTGATTCTGTGCCATGGAAGAACCAGTCTCTGAACTTACATTGTAGACAGTAAGAAAAGTCATGGCCACATTTCCGGTTTCAGCTTCAACATGTAAAAAGCTTTGAGGTCATCAGTCTTGTCCTTAGAAGAAAATAAAAAAAGCAAGCTGAAAATTAAAGATTTCCCTTTGCCCATCAGAGAACAAAGGTTTCAGGGCAAACCACCACCTGCTGTGTGGAGTGTGGCAGTTAGACCTGCTCTCCCATGAAGGAAAGCTTGGAGTTGGAGACTGGTAGGAACACTTAGAAGACAATATTAATGAATTGCTGGAGGTTGAGTGCAGACTACGTGAAGAATGAAAAATTCCTCAAGGCTGCAGACTTAGAGGAATGATCTCCACATAAGGGTGTTTTTGTTTTGTCTTTTTTAACCTTTAGAAACTACCAAATTCACAGCAAAGATTTTAAAAAAATTCTCTCAGTAACTCTGGCAGAGAGAGAGGAAGAGTAGCTATAATGCAATATACCCAGAGGGCTCTCCATAAGAAGGATACTCTTTCCTGGAATTGATTTTATCAGTTCCTTCTCTCAGCTGAGGGAATGGAGCTTCTTCCACACGAGACCCTCTGGCTAACCTTCCTGTCTCACCTGATGAGAGCAAGGCAGAGGTAAGAGGCACTTGTGAAGATCAGAGACCAAGAACATAAACTCATCCCAAAACTAAGATTTAATCACAAAATTACATCCTCTTTCCCTCTCCTACACATCCCCACTACACCAACAGAGCTCCAGTATAGTTGAAAGAGTTATAAGATGCAGACTATACAAAAAAGAGTTCTTAAAGAAACTCAAAAACAATGAAAGAAAATAAAGCAGAAATACTAAAAGCTTCAGAAACCACAGACAGAGAAAATATTAAACAGTGGAACTCCAGCCAGATTAACATCAAATGTCATACTACAGATCTATTTACCTTAGTTCCTATTATCCAATATTTCATATCCCATTGTAAAAAAAAAATTGCAAAAACCTGCAAAAAAGTAAGAAAAAAATAGTATCTGAAAAGACAAAGCAAGTATTAGAACAAGACTCAGATATGCAGATATGCAATAATAGGACAGAGAATTTAAAATAAGTATGGTTGTTATGGTAGAGTGCTAGTGAAAAAGGCAGACACCATGGACATATAAATGGATAACGCAAGCAGAGAGATGATCCCTTGAAGAAAAAAATCAAAAGGCAATGCCACAAATCAAAAATACTGCAACAAATTTTAATTGCCTTGATAGGCTCACCAGCACCCTGGAGAGAGTAGAAGAGAATACAGAGATTTTGAAGATATGTCATCAGAAATTTCCCAAACTGATATGAAAGTGAAAAATAACAAAAAATACTAAAGAAATGTGGAACAATTTCAACATGTGATACAGGAACATAACTGATATATAAAGAGAGGAGATATCAGAGTAGAAGTATTTGAATTAGTACTGGTTAAAAACTTTGCAATATTAATAATACCAAATCATAAATCCAGAAGGCTCAGAGAACACCAACTTATCTATAATTCTGCATGTCATATTCAAACTCAAAAAAACAAAGAGAATTGTGAAGGAAGACAAATGAGGGGGGAAACACTTTACCTACAAAGAAACAAGAATAAGAATTACAGTGGTATTTTTGTCAATTTACAATAGAGAGTAATGTGGAATATTTAAAGTATTGAAAAATAAAAATCAACCTGAAATTCTATATGCAGTGACATTTATTTTTCAAAAGCGAAGGCTTTTCGCTTTTCACAAACAAAAAATTAGGGAATTCATCACAAGCAGACCTGCCCCACAAAAAAATGTTGTCAATAAAAGGTAAGAAGATGTTCAGGATGAAGGAAAATGATACAAGCAGAGACATTCAGATTTATATAAAGAAGAGTATTTAAAAAGGAAAAAATGAGGGTAGAAGAAAATCTTTGATTTTGCATATTTTTAATTGCTCTACAACATATGTTAAGGTTATAATAAGTAAAATTGAATAGGCTATCAATACATGAACTGAATAACAGCAATGCCATAAGAGCTGGGAGGAAGACACCAGGGATACTTTGTTATAAGTGACCAGTGCTGCACATGCAGTAGAGTGTTACTTGAAGATGGACTTAATTCAGTTAAAAATACATATTGTAAATTTGAAGGCAACTCCTAATTTTTTTTAAAGAAGTATAATTGATGTGCTAAGACGGGAGATAAAATGGAATCATATAAAATGCTCAATTAAAACCATAGATGACAGAAATAATGGGGGTGGGGAAAGAACACATATAACAAGTCATGACAAACATTCCATGGACATGAATTCAATTATCTCAGTAACCCCCTTTTAATAAGAATAGTATAAAGGAAACTAAAGACAGATATTGTCAGAGTGGGTGAAGAAATATTCTCTCTATATAAGAAACTTAATTTAAATATAAATATTTGGACAGGTTCAAAATGAAAAGATGGAGAAAGATATGCCATACTAACACTGATGGAAAGGAAAGCTTGAGTAGCTATGTTAATTTTAGTCAAAGAAGATTCAGAACAAGAAAAAATGTCACAAATAAAGAGGGATATTACATAATAATAAAGAGGTTAATTCTTCCAGAAAGTATAACAACCCAGAACATGCATAAGCCTTAAAATAGAACATCAACATAATGAAGCAAAAATTGTTAGATGTGGTCATGTACATGTGAAAATGTGTGAACCTGTACCCCTAAATCATATACAGGGATGTGACCAATGTTAGATTAATACAAAAAAGATTCAATTTAAAATAAAATTTTAAATTGTGCTCCAGGCAAAAATCTGATATTTGTAATCTCTGTCAAAAAAAGAAATGCTAGAACTGAAAGGAGAAATAGACAAATCCTCTGTGAAAGTCACCCTTTTTTGAATAATTAATCCAGTGAGCATAAAATCAGTAAAGATATAGTTGATCAGAACAGCAGTATCAATCAACTAGATCTAATTGACATTTCTGGAGTGTTCCAACAAAAGCAAAATGCACATTCTTAAATGCACAAAATAGACTATATTCTGTGCTGTAAAACAAAAATTAACACTTTTAAAAGAGTTGAAATCACGCCAAGTATATTCTCAGAACACAATGGAATTGAACTGAAAATCGATAACAAAAAGAGAGCTGGAAACTCCCCCAAATATGTGACTAGATACAACTTCAAAGTAACATACAGGTCAAAGAAATCTAAAGAGCAATTTGAAAGCATTTTGCACTACACAGAAATGAAAATACAAGTTACCAAAATTAGTAAGATGAAGTAAAAATACTGCTTAAGAGAAATTTATGACACTAAATGCATATATTAGAAAAGAAATACAATAAAATCTAGCTTCCACCTTAAGAACTCCTAGAGGAAGAAAAGTCAAAAAAAGAAAAAAAGCAAGTAGGTGAAAAGCAATAAAAATAACAGAAGCTAAGTCAATTAAAATGAAATCAGGGAAATAAAACTATCAAAATCAAAAGTTAGTTGTTTGAAAATAATAAAATTATGAGCTTCTAACTAGATTAAATGAATAAGGAGACATAAAAACTGATTCCTATGGATATTAAAAAGATAATACAGTAATTCTATGAACTTGATGCAAAGATCTTGATAATTTAGTCAAAATGGAAAAATTTCTTAGAAGACAGTAGTCACAAAAAATAATTTGAATAGGCCTGTATTTATTAATAAATTGATCCAATATTTAATATATTTTAAAAGCATCAATTCACTGGTGGGTTCAAGCAAACATGGGAAATGATATCAATTCTCTATAACCTTCCTGATTCAAGATCAGCATAACCTTAGTTACTAAAACCAGATAAAGATACCACAAGAAAGCAAAATTATGGGCTAATATCTCACAGGTACACAATGCAAAAACCCTTACAAAATATAGGCAATTCTAGTGTGACCATGCATAAAAAGAATTATATATCTTAAATAAATAGGATTTATTCTAGCTATGATGCAAGACTGAATCAATTTTGAAAATCAATAATATAACCACCTATACCAACAAACCAAAGGGGCAAAAAATCATATGTTCATTTCAATTGATGCACAAAAATACATTTAACCAAATACAACTATCACTCATGATTAAAAATAGCAAACTAAGAAAACAGGAACTTCCTCAACTAAATAGACTATCTAAAAACAATATTGACAGATAATATCATACTTAATGGTGAGAAACTGGATGTTTTTCACTAAAGAACAGGAACATAGCAAATATACACTCTCATCACCATTTAACAACATACTGGATGTGCTAGCAAGTGCAGTAATGCAAGGAAAGGAAAACAGAAATTTTACGTTGGAAAGGAAGAAATGAAATTATCTTTCTTCATGAATGACATGATTGTCTCAGTGAAAATCCCAAGGATTCTACAAAAACACACCTGCAACTAATTAGTGATTATAGCAAGTTTGCAAGCTAAATGGCTAGTATACAAAAGTCAAATATGCTTTCATATATGCCAGCCAAAAACAACTGGGATTAGAAATTTGAAAATAACATTTATCATAGAACCAAAAGCAAAATTTTGGCTGTTTCAAAAATGCATTCAGGAAAAAAAAGATTCTAATAAAAGAAATTTGAAAAGATCTAAGTAAATGTAGAAATAATCCATCTTCATAAAATAGAAAGCTTAGTAATGTGAAGATGTCAATTCTTCCCAACTTGTTCTATATAGATGCAATACTGCCCTAACCAAAATTCCAGTGAGCTGATTTGTAGACACTGATCAAGTGATCCTAAAGCACATTTGAGAAGGTAAAATTATTTTTTAAAAAGATTTGTTTTATTTATGCATACAAGAACTGGGGTGTAGGCCAGAGGTGCAGGGATGAAAGGACTCACCAAAGACAGAGTAGGGAGCAGAATAGGTGGATTTACTGAAAGACACTGCTGAGGGGAGGAGCGGGAGAGACAGGGGAGGTCTGCTGTGCTATGTGGGTCAACTCCCTGGATCAAGCTCGTGCTTTGCTGCAATGGCTGTGGAAAGCTTCATAGTGCTGCAACTTACCCCATGTGTCACTAGGGAGGCCCTGAAAGGTAAAATAACTTAGAAAAGTTGATGCAACACTGTTGTGAGACTTACCGTAACGTTTCATTAATCAAGACATTAATCAAGACATACTGGTAAAAGAATAGACACATCAATAAATGGAACATTTGACAAAAAACTAAGAACTAGAACTACATGAATAAAGTCAACTGATGTTTGACAAAGGAACAAAGATGATTTAATAGAAAGGGTATAATCTTTATGACAACTGATAATGTTGTAAGCAAAAAGGAAAACAAACAAACAAACAAAAAAAAAAACCCTAGAAGTAGACATTCCACCTTTAATGAATACTGATTCAAAATGGATTATTTCTCTAAATGTAAAATGCCAAACTATAAGACTTCTAGAATGCTTCTTTGGATAGGTGTCTATTCAGGTCTTTTGCCCATTTTTCTATTTGGTTGACTTTTTGCTTTTGTTGTTATTGAGTTTTAGTAGTTCTTTATATATTTTGAAAAGTAATCGCTTGTCAGATATGTGGTGTGTAATTATCTTCCAGTTCATAGGTTGCCTTTTTGTTTTTGTGGTAGTTTCTCTTGAAGTGCAAAAGCATTTTAGTTTTATTTATTTATTTTTTTAATTTTCATTACTCTTGTCATTGAAATTGCATCCCTAAATACATCTTTGCAAAAAAATATCTTCATCCCTATGTTCATAGCAGCATTATTTACAATAGCCACATCATGGAACCAACCTTAATACCCACTGATACTTTACTGGATTAAAAAAAAAAAATTGTGTAATCTCTACTCAGTGGAATACTACTCAACTACTAACAAAGATGAATGTGCCTTTCAGGACAAAATGAATGGATCTTGATATGCTTATGCTAAGTAGAATAAATCAGAAAGTGAAAGTCAGTTACCGGGTGGTCTCGCTAATTTGTGGAATGTAAACAAATGAACTGGCAAACAACAAGGATAATTCTTAGATTCTATATGAAACATGTTGATTACCAGAGGGAAGGGGATAGGATTATGATCGGAGATTTGGTGGAGGGTAAGGGAGGCAAATACACACATAGAGGTGAAAATTCATACTCCCAAAATTATAGTTATGTAAACTAGTAGAAAAATCAATAAAACTTATTTTAAAAGTCTAGAAGAAAACATAAAAGAAAATCTAGGTGAACTAGGATGTGGATGAGATTTAAGATAAAACACCAAATATATAATCCAAAACAGAAACTACTCTTGCCTAGGTAAGTTAGAATTGACTAAAATCAAAAGCTTATGCTATTTTTTTAAAGACATGATTTTTTAATAAAAGAAAAGATAGATAAAACATAGATTGGGAGCAAATATTTGCCAAAAAAAAAATCTTATAAATAGTTTGTATCCAAAATAAATGAAAGGCCCTAAAATCTCAATAAGAAAGCAAATGGTCTAATTAAGAAATGGGCAAAATAACTGCAAAATCACCACCAAGGAGATGCATGAAAAACAATAAACATATGAAAAGCTGCTCAACTCATTTGTCATTAAAGAATCTCAAATTTTAAAACAATAAAATACTGCTGCCTGCCTATTCATTTGGCTAAAATTCAACAAAACTGACAATGTCAATTGATAGAAACAGCAATTCGCAGGCATTGATGGTGGGAATTCAAAACAGCACACTGTGGAAGACAGTTTGGCAGTTTCATCCCAAACTAAACAGTCTCACGCAGTTCAATAATTGTGGTCCCACATATTAACAATAGTCTTTGAAAACTGATGACTGCTCCCAAACCTACATGTGAATGTAAAGAGCATTATTCATAATCACCAAAACCTGCAAGCAATCAAGATATCTTTCAGCAGATGAATGGACAACAAACTGTGCTATATATACAGAATGGACTTTTATTCAACCATTTTTATTTTTAAGATGATCTATTAAGCCATGAGGAGACATGGATGAGTCTTAAACGATCATCACTCAGAGAAAGAAGTCCTTTTAAAAAGGCTATCTATTGTGTGATGCAAATTATGTGACATTATAAAAAAGCAAAAAAAAAAAAACACTGTGATAATAAAAGCAAAAACAATCACCTTCCCACAAAAACTGAGGCTGAATTATTGCCTATAAAAAAGATAAACTTTTTGTATGTTTTGAAATATAGTATGTTCTCCAATGAACTCATTATAAGGAATGAGTTCTACAGAAATGCCTTTTGTTGAACAATTTCCAATGCTGATATCAATATTTAAAAGAAAGAAGCAGGCAATATTTGTGTGGTTTCAGACGTGTGGGAGGCTGGTGTTCATAATGCTTATTTGCTACATATTTCAGGCTGACTTCCAGCTTGATCAGCTTTGATTTGACCTTTCCAGAGAGGACTCTTATGTTACTTTACAAGCAGAACACATGTGAAACTATACTGTTCAGGTGGGCATGGCCAGCTCATCCTTCCTTATTCACAGAATAGTGATAGGATCTTGACCCAACTATCTAACTTCCCCAAATCCTTCTTCTGAAAATGTGGTCACTGCAGGGCTGCTGTGAGGATCAACTGAAAGATACAGTGCCTTCCAACAGTACTTACCCAATATGTGGGGCCTATTGTGAAGCAGATTATAATATGAAATTTGAAGAACATAATATGCAAGCAAAATGAGTTAGTTGAGTGATTTCTTATGCCAAAAACACCCTGTTGCACCTGTATCTCAGAAATAGAGATATCTCTCCAACTTGATGCCACATGCATTTGAGCCCAAGAAGAGATTAGGCAGGGGATTATCTTAAATGTCTTGAACCAAGAAGTCTTTCTGCCTTTGTCATGGGAGCCTGTGTGCATATTGGGGAATGACTTTGACATTCTAGTGGTTTAGATCTCTGCCTTAGCCTTCACTTCCTGCTTTTGCAGAATCTCAAGGTCAGGTTAAAAGATACTCACGGTTCTTTCCTAGGAATCATCTGCACAACATCAAGCGTGTGTGTGTGTGTGTGTGTGTATGTGTGTGTGTTTACATTCCTAGAATGACTACATCAAAGCTTTGTAAACCTCCCTATTGACTTCTGAGTCTCCAGCTTTTTCAATTAAAGATTTTGGTCAGTTTCTCATTTGTGGCACTATTATCTGTGCCCCAGATATCTATAGTTTTAAACAACGGTTGCTTGTCATTTATAAATCTCCCCAGGAGAACCAACTATTTCCACTGAGGAATCTCTGAGTCAGGTCAACTAAGGACAACCTTGAAGACTCGGTATCTTCAAGGAGCTGCCATGAAGCTGAAATAATTGCATTTTCTGTAAATAGAGTTTATTTGAGGGTCAAATACCTTCTTCCCTCCCATGGCTACTAAACTGCTGGTTTTCATGGCCACTGTAATTGTGAGGCTGTTGAATTTCAAAGCTAGTGTAGAATCGAGGTGAGGGAGATGGGAATAAGCAAGTTAAAAAAAATGCCACACAATTCACTGTTCTTATCAAATACTACCATTTTTCATGAGCAAATACTTCTCAGATTGCTTTTGGTCTCTGTTAATTTCCATAGTTATGAAAAAGTTTGGTTTTAAAATCCTTGTTTGCATTCTCATTACTTTTATGAACAAGGGAAGTTCTGAATGCATCCTGGAAGTGCGTTTTTCCATGACTAAATATAATAATTTTTTTCTGCCTTCCTTTTAAGTAATTTTAATGATCTCTATAGGTGATGTAAAACTCTCTTTGCCACAACTCCTCTCTTCCACTATAATTTTTCATTTTTATTTTACAAATCAAAAAACCAAACCTGATAGAAATTATACATAGTACATGTAAACATTTACCACGAACATGCCACAAGTACGTTGTGATATTTATGGTCTGTGAAAATCTTACTTTGAGTTGCATTCTAGATTAGGGACGAGAAAGGTTAAATCCACACATCACCTGTTTTTGTGTGGCTTGCAGTGGAAAAGCAGTATGTTTAATTCACAGTGGTGGTATAGCTATGCTAGAAGAATGTAATATATGTTATCAGGTTAGAAACATATCACAATATTTCTAATTCACAGTAAAGTACCAGTTAGAAAAATTAGAAACTTTAAAAAAAAAAAAACTGTTTCATCACAGTGGAATTTGCAACCATAGTTTCTTTATGAGTGACTCAGATGGTAGTCAAGCAAAGGAAGTCATTTACTGATGGTGAGTCAATTAAAAAACTTTATGCAGCAACTAACGAGAATGTCCAGACAGTATATAATTATTTAACACTATTAACGTTTTAGCAAAAACAGTTGCTTGAACAATTAACATTGAAAACAATATCAATAGTCAATTTAAAAAATAAGGAGAATCATCTTATGTATGGTGTCCCTTGACTCTTTAAGAGTCAAAAATATTACTGATAATATTTAGCTGTTGTTTATTAAAGGAACCAATGTTGAGTTTGAAGTACTGAAATATTAATTTCTGTGAACAGTCCTTTTTGGCCCAACTACCAGTAAAATATTTATTCAAAAAAGTTGCAAAAACACTAACTCAGTGGAATTTCCAGAGATGTATTACAACTGATAGTGGTAAAAATACAAGTGAAGCATAAAATATTCTTAGAAAAATCTAAAAAGCTTGTGAAATGTAAGGTGTGTGAAGACTGTATTTATTCATTGTATATTCATCAGCAAGTGTTTTGTTGAAAACATTTAAATGTACCATGACTTATTCATCCAAAAGTATCCAGCCAACTTATTCACTCTCATGGATTTCACCATTATGAGTTCTGTGGGCTTTTGTCAGAAATCAAAGCTGAGTATTCTGACTTGCCTTACCACAAAGTAGGTAAAGAATTTAACAGTGGTAAAGACCTACTGGGCTATTTTGATCTCTGGGTCAAGGCTGACATTGTTCTCTGTGTGAACTTCCCTCAATCACTACTATTGAATTCTAAGTGACTATTTTTATTTTTATTTTTTTAAAAGATTCATTTTTTTTTTTTATATATAAGAACCAGGGTACAGGCCAGATGCGCAGGGAGGGTGAGAGGATTCACCAGAGACAGAGTGGGGAACAGAACAGGCCGACTGAAGAAATACACTGCTGAGGGGAGCAGTGGGCGAGACAGGAGAGGTCTGCTTCGCCATGTGTGATTCTCACCGGCCGGCCAGGATGGAACCCAGACAGCTTCACAGTGTAGTGCTCAACTGCCTGCGCCACCAGGGAGGCCCAAATTCTAAGCGACTTTAAATCTTAGCATTCTCTGTAGGTTTGATAATTTTTCTTAATAATACCAACATAAACTTAAAAGAAAAACTAGGGCCACCCAGGTGGCGTAGGGTTTAAAAACAGTGCTATCAAGCTATTGCCAGCCACTGTAGCAGAGTTCGATCCTCAGAGGGCCAGGGAACAACCCACGTGGTGCAGCAGACCTCTCCTGTCTGGGCCGCTGCTCCCCTCAGCAGTGTATTTCAATAGATCTGCCAGTTCTGTTTCCCACTCTCTCTGGTGAAGCCTCTCAGCCCCCCCACCCCCATACACATCTCTGGCTTATACCCCAGTTCTTCTATGCATAAATAAATAAATCTTTAAAAAAAGAAAAAGCTAGAGCTTACATGTGAAACTTATTCTACAATGAAATCATTATAATAATTATCTTTCTTTGGTTCACAAGTAATCTCATGTTTCTTTATGTACTTCCCATGTTGTCAAAAGTTAAAACAAGTAATGAGATCACTATTTCCACATAAATTTGCAGTGGATGCATTTTCTGATCTCATTTCCAGTAGTTTTTTTTTTTTTTTTTTTCTTTTCTCTTTTTGGACCTTGATGCAAGTACAAAGGAAATTTCTAATATTTCTAAGTTAATTTAACTGTGCAATTAAGAAGTATCCACCTAACCTTCCATTGCAAGTGATTAATCTGCAACATAATGGCATGCTAAAAGGGAAATATCGAGAGAAGAGTCTAATAGAATTCTATAAATGCCTTCTATTTGATGAATATGCTCAATTAAAATCATATGCTCATGGAACACTATCAGTATTTGGCAGTACCTATCTGTGTGAAAAGACATTTTCAAAGATGATATATGTTAAATCTCATTAGGGTCATCATTAACATATGAACATTTACAATTGATTTTAATGATAAAGAACACTAACTTTGAATATCAATTAAGAAAAATCCCTTTAAAAATCTCTTTCTTTTCATGAATAGACCTGCAACACAAATACTTTGTTATTTTTATTATATTTTAGGACTCATCAATGAGAAATTATGAAAAAAAATTTCTCTTTTATTATACACCTTCCTGCATGATGTCAAATTTTCTTCTTGACCTGCAAAACTTAACATATTTACTGTCTGGCCTTTACCAAAAAAAAATTGTCAATCCTGTTCTCAATAATTTAAGTTGACCTGTATTCCATCAGATGTCTGGAAATGCTAGGTAAAAGTTGATTGTGGGATAATTTAGCAAAGGCATTAATTCTAATCCTGAACTGTCACTGAAAGATTTTAGTTTAGATTAAAAGGTGTTGAAGAACTTTGAAAAGTCAGGGTAACTAAACAGTATTAACATGAAGACACTTAACTCTTCAATTACATAATCTCAATTTTCCACCAAAACCAGTATGTGTGTGAGTGTGTGGGTGTATATATAGAGAGAATACAATGAAATCAAGCAAAATGGTGAATAAGACACCTGAAAACCTGAAATTTGACATTAATGTTAGACCTTTGCCAGAAAATCCTGAGGGAGACAGAATCTGTTCCTTTCAAAGGGTCAAATGGAAAAGATTAGGAGATTTCATAGAACATGTACTTTCCTTACACTTTCACTGAGTGATTAAAACTCAGATATAACTTGGAGTCTATTTCCATGGAAATTTTCATATGAAAGAGAAAGAAATGATAGGAAAGCATTTTACTTGCAAAATAGTCAGAAAACTGCTCACCAGGAAAGAAAATATTATTTATATTGGTATTAAGTATCTGTAGTGTTTTATAAAGGTGCAAATGTATTCTAATCTATGAGCCAAAGCTGAAAAACTTGATACTATTTTGGTAATTCCAGTTGAACTGCAAGGTTAATAAAGAAGGCCATGCATGCATCGGCGTAGATGACTAGTGGTAGAAGATAGGGTGATCTTATCCCTGATCTAAGACATAGAATAATCCAAGTCACAACACTTATTAGCATGCACGATGATTTTCTGGCATACAGCGTGTTTGGGTGACACTTAAGAAGAATTTTATTGCCAAAATGTGTGTGTATGTGTGTGTATGGTGATTTTTAAATGATAGGAAAATTCCCAGAAAATTTATAAGTCATTTTGTCTCCTTCCCTTTTCCTCCCTCCCACCCCCTTCTCAATATGGTTGCAACTACATAAAAAAAAATTAGAAAGGCAAAAAGTAGCTTCCATAACTTCATTCTGATGTCTAAGCAGTAAGGTAAAAGGTGGGGTGTCCGATGATTTCTCCAAGCACCAGGACATAACTTCAAGAAATTCAGATGTGAATGTCATCTATGCAGTCACACATAAGAAAAATCAGGGACTTGAAGTGTTGCCAAATATTAATTTTAAATTAGAACAGAACAGGATGAACATTCTCCTTCTTCCCCTGCCTCTTTAGTTTTTATTCATCTTTAGTTTAAAGAACTAAAATATAGGAAAGGTCTAAGTAAGAATGATCCTGACCTCCTGCCTTATTAAAACTGTCTCATCCTGTGGCCCCTATATGGCACTAGAAAACCCCAGTTCTCACCTCTCATCCCTAATAACAGCCCAACTTTAATCACTTCTGGGTGAAGAATACTAACCACAACCTTTTACCTCCCACCAGAGACCCACCCCCTCCAATCCTAAATTCACCTTTAATCAAGGCACGCCACTTTTGAAAAACAGCCGTCCTATAACACATAGAGCAGAAGGAGGGCTCCATGTCATGGATGCTCCCAAGTGGCCTCTGTCTCCATTATCTCCATTGCTTCTTGACAGGTCACTAGTGCTAAGTAAAATGTTGTAACACTCAGGATACATTTATTCAACAGGATTCCCATGTGATAGCTTCCAGATGTTAGGAAAATTTAAGTCTATGGCCCTCAACACATCATTAGGTCTTTCCAGGGTTTCCAAAAACCTGTAATCACCAGCACACTAATCATTTGTCTCCCTTTCGACATTCAGCAACAGGGATTTCAGAGAAACTAAGGAATGTGGATAAGAAGACCTCAAGTAACGCCTATCTCCAGGGGAAAAAATGTCCAATCATATTCACTGTACCCTGAAATTATTTTTGCTTCCTCAGCACAGTTTGTACCTTTCAATTTGATACCCCCACCCTCGTTCCTTGCTGTCACACTCACACACAAGCACATGTGCACACTCATACCAGGAACATTTTAATGGATGCTCTTTTTATGGTCCTGATTGCTTGCAGGGTGGGGGCAGGGGGAAGGGAGTTATTATTGTTAGTAATTGCCCAGGCTAGTCCGTTCACCCCTCTCACCCCACTACATAAGGAAAACATTTTTGTCACCCTAATCTCTGACCCAGACTCAATCCCATGAAACTGTGTGAAAATCTATCAGTACAATGAAAAATAAGCTGGTTTCAGATATTTCGAATTCCTACTTCCCACTTCCATACCCCACCATGAAAATGAAAGGAAAGTCTTTTTCCTGTGATTTGCAATTGTTTCAGTGATGTGCTTTAGTATCAAAACCATCAGAGTAACTGACTTAATGGCTCAGTCCCAGTCTACTGAACAGAGATGACTATCCCAAACTTTCTGGCAAGAAATAGTTTTTCATTTAGGTCCTCTTGTATATCATTTGCTATTTTAAAAATGTTGGGTGGGGCTTGAAACAACACCTAAAATACAACTTTGTGCTGAAAGGATTGGCTAAGGTGAGGCTTAGCCATGACAGGTGAAGCTTGCCCTAAGCCCCAGGATACAAATGCCAGGCTGTATTAAAGGTATCTGCTACTCTGGGTAGTGGCTCATTGGCCTGCATGTTGTAGGAAATCCCAAATGCTATATATAATAAAAAGGGAGTTTAATGATGATCCATCTTGGGGAAGGGTGAGGAAGAGGGAGATTGTCTTTTTTTAATCATTCTCCTTGATCTTCTCTCTAGTAACAATTTCAGTTTGGGGATACCTGCACACTTGTTTTTATAAGAACTCTTTGTAGAAAAGCCCTAAGTTTATATTCATTTGGAATAAAGTAAAATTTAGCAAAGAGACACTCAAATATGCGCTCAGAGGTGGGTGAGACACCATAGAATAGAAGACACCAAGAATAGAAACACCATCCTATTCTTGCCTTTGCCTGCCCTGGAGACACTCTGACCTCAGGTTTAACTTCTAAGCAAGAGGATGGGAAAAACATTTTTGTGCAGATTTTAAATCTAAAGCATTGAAAACAGAATCCATTGGTAAAGCAGCATTTAAAGGCAAAGGGAACACTAATCACAGCTGATTTGGTTTATCTTAAAGTCCAGTTTACGTTCTCCTATGTAGCCTGAAATAAGATTACACTGAATACAATGCTATCCTGAATTTTAATACATCTCCTTTTTAAACTACAATTTACAGATGTATTTTTTAAACCAAACTTATAATCTTTACTGTTTATTACAGTTTACAATCCCTCGATGACTTTATGAAATCTTTGCATATTCAAACAATCTGGGGACAGGAACTGGAGGGAAGTTGCAAGAGAAAATTCACTGCAACTTGATTATCTTTTTTTTTTTATTTTAAGATTTATTTATTTATGCATACAAGAACTGGGGCACAGCCCAGATGTGTGGGAGGGTAAGAGGATTCACCAGAGTCAGAGAGGGGAACAGAACAAGCAGATGGACTGAAACATACTGCTGAGGGTAACAGCGGGCGGAACAGGAGAGGTCTGCCGTGCCATGTGGATATCTCGCCAGCTGGCAGGGATCGAGCCCACACTGCAGAGGCTGCAGACAGCCTCACAGTGCTGCGCTCAACCACCTGCGCCACCAGGGAGGCCCTGCAACTTGGTTGTCTTAAAACTTCTAGGGCTCTGGCTACGCAACTGTCCTCTCTTCCATTGAACCTCAACCAAGCTCATCTATAGACACAGAGGTGTGCAAAGTTTTCTGTGCATAGTGTTTTCTTCTTCTTCTTCTTCTTCTTCTTTTTTTTTAAAGCACTATGCCATTTTTTTTTTCTTTTTAAGATTTGTTCATTTATTTATACAAGCACTGGGTACAGTCAGAAGCACGGGAGGGTGAGAGAATTCACCAGAGCCAGAGCAGGGAGCAGAACAGGCAGAAGGACAGAAGTACACTGCTGAGGGGAGCAGCGGGCGGCAAAGAGGTCTGCGCGCCATGTGGGACCCTCCTCCGGTGGCTGGGAATCGAACCGGCGCTGCAGAGGCTGCGGGCAGCTTCGCAGCCCAGCGCTCAACCTCTGCACCACTGGGGAGGCCCCGTGTTTTATTCTTTCTTCCCCCCTTTTCCTCCCTCCCTAGCTTCTCCCCCTTCGGCAGTAGAGTGATAGTTTTAGTGATGAAAGTCTCCAGTTCCAGGAAACTCCAGTCCTGGGCAAACCAAATTAGTTTGTTAACCTAGCTGCTGCAGTGGTTGTCTTACTCCCTTCCCTTCCTAAGGTTTTCTCCCAAGGCAACCATGAGGGCGTGCTGCTTGGGAGATAACCAACCTGCTGTCGATGTCTGTCACCTCGTGCATGGTATTTCATGGCAGCTTTTATCTCATTTCACCCAGTAAAGTAGCCTCAGTCAGGGGGTTTGGTCAAACTGGAGGGAAGGCACAGAGGTTGGTACTTGCTTTCCCCTTCTCATGGGATGGAAAGGGGCTAAGTGAGACCTTGCTAACATGGGTGCTGGATTGTACCCTCTGCCCTCTTGGGGGTTCCTCCATGGTGGGTTGGTTCTGAAAGTTTCTTCAAGCTCATACACAGAACTTGTACACATGATCCTAGGGGAATGGACTGTAAATATGTATCCATGTTTTCAAATCTCATGATTCCCTTCAAAATGAAAATAATGCCTTGTGATGAATGAATGACCACCAGCTAAACTCAGAAAAATGATATCACAATGTGGCCATGGAAGTTCACCTTTTCAGATTTGACTACAGCCTGTGTTGTGTGGCTATGTCAGGAGCGTGTGTATTGTACAAGTCAGGAGCAGGCAGAAGGTGGTCTGGCTTAGCACAGAACTGGAAGCACTAAATCTACAATTTGCCCTCACATCCCCAAATTTTAGGTGTTTTTACTCTTTCCTAGAACGTAAAAAGTGGTTGTCAGAATTTAAAATAAATATTTCCAGGTTTGAATAACCTTGTTATATGAGTTGAACAGCCTTATTGTTTATGTAAATTCATTGGAGAAAGGGAAGCTCTAGCTATAAACATACAAAATGCTCAGTAGCACCCAGTGGATCCTGGGCCTTAGGTCTTTCCCTCCATCTTTGCTGATCACTACTTTCAAGAGGAAGTTGCAATGCACTTCTCCAAAGATTGAGCCAAGAAATTCCTAGATGCAGGGACACATTCCTCTTCTCCCCAGCACTCAGCAAGAGGCTGATCCTCTCCCTGCGCTAAAACTATGAAACTTGCTATTTTTATTTAACCCAAGCCTTGAACCAAAATATATATCATTCTGCAACCAGGCAAGACAATTCTCTCCTAAGTTTTTATAAGCTACCTGTGAAGTTTTAGAAAGGTTTCAAAAAGTTTTAGAAAAGGTTTTAGAAAGTTTTAGAAAGGTTTCAAAAAGTTCGCTATGAACATGGGTAAATGAAAGTTCTCTTTAGAATGGTTCCAGGAAGCAGAGAGGAAAGACCCCTCCCCCTTCCTTGTTTGGGACATGTTAAAGCATGTGATCACAGCCCACTGGCTTTATGCATATCAGATCAGTCCAAAGAGAGTCGGTCCTCAGTAAAAAACACTGGAGACTTCATTCACATGATGCTCTGCAAGTCCGCAGGTGGACTGGCTGTAAAACTCTTCTTACGCAGCACAAAGGATCCATCAGCTCACAGACGTGGTCAGAGACCTGACTCTGAGGACATTTCAATATGCAATGCCTCCTGGATATTCGGAGACAGAAGTACCACACTTTGTGTGGACAGTATGAAGCTTGCCTTATGGCCAGTGAGCTAGACCCACACACAGTCCAGGAATGCCCTGCTGATGACCCTTTCTGCTGGCTTCCAGCACATTTCTTGCCAACCTCTCTTAACATAAAACCCTCTCATTCAAGAAACTTCTAACTGTGGTCAGGATGTGAGTTGCATTTATTTTCCCCCTGAGTGAGCTGGAATGGCGCATTGTTGCTGCCTTTCCTCCCATCACCTCAGTTTTTATGTTTTGATCCTTGTTCCTGTGTTCTAAGATTGGCAATGCTACACATTTTCATAGATGACTTATTAGTCTCTTTAAGAAGGTATATTTCTACAAGAATCATGTCATTTGCAAGGCATATGGCAGAAGGGAGCTTTCATTAAGGGATGGTGAACTAAATTGCATCAGGTTTTACTTTGGCAAGAATGCCAGATGGATGCCTTTATGATGAAGTGGGTCTCCTCCAGCTTTTTCTTTCACACAGGTCTCCAACAGGTGTTTCCTCTAAGGCGTATCTGTTTTCCATAACATCAGAATGAGGAAAGATGTTGTCTGTGACAGCTTGTGTACATAGATCATGCTTTTATTATCATAGAGAAGTGTACAGTGATTGATTTGCTATTTTGAGTCAAGTTAAAATGTGTTTGGGAGAAGATCACCTTCCATTTGCCAGAAGGGCATTTAATTATCAGACCAAGGACTCCTCAATCACTTGGGGGGCAGTGGAGAAGAGAATGAGAGGGGTGGGGGGTAGGAAAAAACAGAGGAAGTGGGAAGAAAATAAAGTGACCAGAAAGAAAAGCAGCAGTAGTTGTAGACTTGCGTGCTCAGGACAGCAAGTCAGAAGCTACTTTCCTGAAGTGACCTTGAACACATTGCTTCAACATCTGAAGGACAGTAGCTAGGAAATAATGACTGGAGAAAAAAAGAAGAGTCCACGAATGAGTAGCATAAGCAGTACTACAAATCCTGATAACAATCAAGACCAGTTTCAGCTCTTAGCTGTTTCCCATGGGGAACCTGTTAACAAGCATGGCATAAAGTCATCACCACAGTTCTGACTAGTGCCATTAAGAGAGTGTGCCTCTTATGAGTGTGAACTGGGGTATGTGACTTATATTTAGACCACCAAAAGGCATGTTAATTTGAATGAAAAAAGTATCCCATTTCAGTTCAACTTACCTTGAGACTCACATTACAATATCTTCTGGCTGGGTACATGACTCAGATCCACTAAGTTTATAAGTAGGTCTTTAATGGAGAGGAAAATAATTGTGTTGTGGCCTTGGATGATCTCATTGGCAATTAACTACTTTTGAAGCCTTTGCTCATTTCTCCACCCTTCCACCCCAGCTTCTCTTGCCCTGCCATGACTTTAACTCTGACACTTCAATCTAAGCTAAAGTAAGTAAGTCCCTTTGAAAATTATGCCTAAGACAGCAATTTATAAACTATCCTTCTTAGAGCAGATTGCTTGTCATTATGTTGGAGTCTGAGTCTAGCATTGAATAACAAGCTGTATTCATTCACAAGGAAGACCTCTAGACACTCAGCACACACAGTGGTGAGCTGCATTCTTTCCAGATGTGTAGTGTAATTTCACCTGAGAGTGTTGCTGCTACCAGCTACTGATCACCAGAGCTATAGTGTCACATAGTATGTCTCAAAAGGTGTTTGAAGGGGTAGTAACAAATGATTTTAAATAAGGAAATAAGTAAAATAAGAATATAAATAGTAAAAGTTTTTGTGGTCAAATAAGTGTGTGAAACATTGGATTATAGATGAATTTCTTTTTTTGCAAGACTTTGCAGAAGTTTTCATCTGCTAAAGTGCAGTATGAATCACCATGAACACCTTAAAGAAGGAACTTTTTTTCCTCAGGCTTTATTTGACTAAAGGAAACATTTCCTCAGCACTTCTCCAGTTACTGATATTCCATGGAACATGTTTTCTTTTTTTAAAAACATTTTTATTTTTGTCTGGATAGAATGGACTTATGCTGGGTATAAGACCCCAGTGACTTAACACAACACAGGTGTGTTTCTTCTTTGTGTTATATGTTCATCCAAGGTCAAAGAGGTCAGGCCAATCTCATCCCATAACCATTCTTGTACCCAGAGTGGTCATATCTATAGCAGATGAGCAGAGAACCTCAAGAATCAAATGGAAGCTTTTCACAACATGAGCCATCACTTCTCACATTTCATTGGTCAGAACTTGTCTTGTGGCCCCACTGATCTGGCCACATGCTTAGGAAAGGACAATAGGATATTGTGAGCACCAGTAATCTCAACTTCAGCTTGACATTCAAATATACCCTTTACAACATGTTAGCTTTTTAACTTTTATCATAAACTCTAAGGAAAGCCTTTAAAGTCTCTAGCAGAAACATAAATGCTCCCCAAATATTTCATTTGCTTCCCACTTTCCTCAACTTTTCCTCACTGGCCAAGCAATCAGTCCTGGCCAGTGACATGTGAGTGGTAGTGAGGTGGGTCATTTGGGGCCAAGGGAATTAGAAACCTGGCGTAGGGTCTCCAGTCTCTTCCCCATGTGTGGATAATGTGTGTTCTGGTGGGGCATAAGGTGTTAGAATCTCTGTCATCCTAACCTCTGAGTGGCTGTGTGGCACACAGGCAACTGCCAAATTGAATAAACCATACAGTGTGGGTGAAAAATAACCTGTGTTGCATTAAGCCCCTGGGATTTGGAGGTTCTTTGTACAACCTACACTTAGATTTTCTTAACTGAAATAGGTCCTTTCTAACCCTAACTTCTCTAGGACTCTAAAGGAGTTTCCTCTCTTGTCTAGCAAGCAAATATGCATGTGTTAGGATGTGAATAAGATTTTTCAAAATATTCATCTAACCCCTTTTTTCATAATTAAATATATTGCCTGGCAAGCATTGTGCCTAGCTGTGGTGCAGGGTGATTGCTTGGAGGCTTTGCCAGGGCTTAGATCAAGGTTAGGGGAAGTCTAGTCAAATGCAAGCCTGTGCTGGAATTAAGGAATGCAAAAATGCATTTCATAAGTGAAGATATTTCAATAGGGATCCATAAGGAGAATAGAGGGAAGGAAAACAGACTAAGGAGAGAGCTGTCACCATGATTCAACCTCACAAACTTTTTAAATTCTGTATTCGGAGACATAGTGTAGCTTGGCTTCAGCTACAATACAACCTGGACCTTCAACTTTTGGTGATCCTCAGATACGCATCTTTATTCTGGAGTCTTGCAGACCCCAGTCTTTCTCCTTGTGTTTTGTGTTGTTTTTTTTTTTTTCCCCCACTCTGGGCTCAAGATTCTAATGAGCTTGACTTTTTGACTTTCTTATATCAGAACCCCAACTGTTCTCAGGCTCTCTGTTCTTCCTATCTAGACATCAACCATATGAAACATACCAGGACGTCGACCAGCTTGATAGCAGTGGCATGTTCCATTGGTGCAAAGCAGTCCCCTTGGAGCAGATGATTCTGGTAGGTAACCTTGCACCAAATTTCAAACAAACCAGATCTTCTCTATGGTAGATAATATTCTTCTCCTAGTCATAAGCACCTGCCTTTTCTCTTTGTAAACTGAATTTTGAAAGGAAAACATACCTCACCCCGCCATGTGAATGCCATGTACAGAAACAGAGGAGGCACTTGACACAGACTATGAGTGATATGCTGGGATTTAAAATGATGAGCTGGAATTCTACTTCTGCCTCCTTTCACAGTTTAACCAAGTCAGTCATTCAGAATGATGTTCCCTTGAAACCTTGCTCTTTTGCTGGTGAATCTAAATTAATCCAAATGTGCCAGAGAAACCTAATTTACAAGAATGCTGCAGGTTTTAAGAAAAAAAAAATAAAAGTAAATATTTCCCTAATTTATAGGTTTTAAAGTTTGGATTTTCTATGACAGTTTTTTTTTTCTTAAAATCGGCTATATTTTTGCTTAATAAAGTGGCCAAGAATGTATCTTCTAGATCACCCTATCATATATCATGAGTGCATCTTTGTACGTATTAGAATCCTGTCCCTGATTCTGTCCTCTCAAGGAGATTAAATCAGTTCACGGAAATGCTATCAACTAAGATGTGAAAATCCTAATCCAGGCTGACACTTGGTTTTGGGATCCACGTCTGTTCTCCTTTTCCAGAGTTGGAAACTCCAGTAGAGTCTTAGTGGTTTACTTTGCAAGCTGTAGTTGGTAAATTTAAGTAATAAAAATGGTTGTTTTCACATTGTGTAAACCCTATTTATGTTTTCAACTGTGACTAATTGATAATTACATATTTTTTCATGCTTTCCAAAAATAGTTTAGTTCACTTTTTTCTGTTAAATATGCACACACTCTTACACACAAACTTTGTGACTAAATGCCAGGGTCCTGACAGAATATATTCCAATTTTTGTAAAAGCATGATCAATCATTCGATCAGAAGCACAAAATTTCACAGCTGTCATATTAACTGGAAGACTATTAGGGTTGCTGAAACTCACCATTTTAGCAATTATGTCTTATTCTAAATTAAATGAAATAAACATCCGTTGAGCAGGAAGCCAAACATGTTTCCAGTGGGAGGGAAATCTTTGGAAAGGTTGGGAAGTTGGTTGCAGATAGAGGCATCCAAGAGACCAAGAAATGGAAGTAGTGGACATTTTATTATACCATATGCACTAAGCATGCTGACAGGTTGCTATGATAGCTCTCTTCCTTACTGATGCTTGATATAGGATACAGTTGAGAACAGAGTCCTTTTTCAAAGTTTAGAAGATCTTACAGTTTTAGAAATTCTAAGTGTTTTGTGACCCTGAAGGAGAAATGTCCACGTTGCAACATTTAGAGAAGCTTGGAATTTGGTTTAGTTTGCCAAAAGGCCAAGTGGAAGTCATTGATTTAAGTTACTTTGAATAAACAGAACATCCATCCCTTCCCCAAAAGTCACCATCTTTCTCAATTGGGAAGCAGTTTGTGCCACAGTTTCTTGGAGAAATTGCCTCTCTAGCTGTGCCCATTAATGCATTCTGCCATGTATCCTCTTTCTAATTGTTTAGTTCTACCCAGAAGAGCAATTGCTGGACTTTAGGCATGTTGCATTAAATACCGTTAGAGGCTTCATTATTCAAGTTAAAACTAATCGGATTAGCTGGAGACAATTATTTAATAGATTTGGTTAAGATTCATATCACTCTCTAGGAAAGCTCTCCCGACAGGTAGCTTTATTTCCCTCACAGGGCGATTCCCCTTGGAAAAAAGAGTGTTTCCTAGTATATGCTAATTTGACAAACTCTAATTGTTGCCATGACAGATGTTACTTATCCTGTAAGATTTTGTCAACTGCTTTCTCATAGAAACTTGTCATTTAACCCTGCAAACGACTGGCATGAGGGAGAACCAGCCATCCATTTGAAACATTTTGAGTTTCCTTGAGCTTAGGAATGTGAACACACTCATACATGAAGTGCTTTTAAATACATTTAACTTGTTCTCCACCAGCTTCTACATGTCTTTCTCTGAAAATCTAGGAACACAATAGGATTCAGATTGGATGAATAGTTATTGAATAACCATTAATGAGTCAACACTGTACTTCAATCTATGTATTAATTGATTTCCACACTGCAATTAACTTTTATTTTTAAACTGTTTTAAACTTAAAGAAAGTGAGAGTCAGAGAGGTTAACTAGTTTGTTTGTAGTCATACAACTAATAGGAAAAACCAAAACAAAAAATCAGGCCTTCTGATTCCAGTCTAGTGTGTTTTACTCCATCCCAACAGCATGGGAGAAGACATTGACTCATTCTGAGATAAATCAGATAACAACTTAAAATAAGTTTCCTAGGAGTATAGTTTAGTTACATTTTATTGGTTTTATGAGTCTGTGAATGGATGAAGCCTAATCTAAATATTAGTAATGTATATTACTTTGTTTTCAGTTTAGAAATACAAGAGAGATGTTAACAATTGGTAATGCTGATAATAATATAAGACATATTCAAATGTTTGGACTGAATGGAATTTTTTTTAAATATTTATTTATACAAGAACCAGGGTACAGGCCAGATGTGTGGGAGGGTGAGAGGAGTCAGAGACAGAGCGGGGAACAGAACACACAGACTCACTGAAATACACTGCTGAGGGGAGCAGTGGGAGAGACAGGAGAGGTCTGCCTCGCCATTGTGGAATTCTTGCCGGCTGGCCAGGATCGAACCCACACTGCAGAGGCTGCGGACTGTTTCACAGTGTGGTGCTCAACCGCCTGCGCCACCAGAGAGGCCCCTGAATGGAATTTTTATAGCCTTCCAATTTCTTTTGTGTACTTTGAATGATGACTTTCCTCAACTCTCGATAAAGTATATTGAATCAGTTCAGTGTATTAGTTTGTAACACATGAAATGGCCAAAATTTAGCCATTTTTGATCCTGTCAAAAGGCAGTTTCATATGGTTTGAGCTAATGTGTGTTTTCACATGTATGAAAATCCAATGAAAACGGTAACATGTTCTACAACTTGATTAACTTCCAGGGCTCACCAGAAGACATAAGTTTAGCAATACAATGTGGAACATCTTGGTTTTTCAATGACTCTTACTATGGCCCACACAGGGCTGAAAAACATAATGAAAATAAGGGCTTTTTTCCTCATTTGGTTCCATGGTTTCATAATCTGAGGAATGAGGCTGCTCTAAGTTTTAATTGCGGCACTCTAGGCTAATAGAAAACTAAAATATGAATAAGGAACTATACCAAAAGACGAGAAGTATAATTCCCCATTCTTCTGAGAAATATGAACAATTTTGTTACCATGTGAAAGGACTGCTGTGCTGTGCCTGGTAGAGTGGGGGAGAGGGAAGGAATTCTCTCAGAAGGGTCCTCATCTTGTTTCTAAGAATGACTAAACTCTGGCACGCTTATGCTTAGAAACGAACTGAGAAGCCAAAACACGAATTTCGGAATCATGTTGTAGCCTGTATCTTTGGAGATGCCCACTCAACATTGATGGGGCTTCGAAACTTTGTGATGCCCTTGCGAGCCAGCAACTATACCCGGCAGGAGCTGAAAGACATAGTGTTCATTGGGTCTCTGGATTACCTGCAGAGAGAGTGGCGGTTTCTCCGGAATTTCCCCAAAATATACATTCTGCCTGTAAGTATCACAGAAGGGAGAGTGAATATTTACAGCGATCATGACACTGATAGCACTGTCACTACCACTAATAAGTTGTTAATAAGCAATACTAATAAGTTAATAATTTAAATATTAACTATAATAATACATTGATAGCTTGTAGTTATATAGTGCTTAGTGGGTACCCGAAACTGCTCTAAGTACTTTGCCTGTTAAACTCATTTAACCCTCAAGGTAATCCTATGGGTTAGATTTCAAAGATGTTGAACTTTAAGCATGGAGAGAGTAAGTAACCTGCCCAAGTTTACCCAGCCTATAATTAGCAGAAGTAGGATTTAAATCCACACAGGATCTTACCGTGCTCAGGGGCCACCATGTTTCGCTTCATGTTTCTGATCATGTTTAATTGACCTTGTATAAATAAGAGTTTCTCTGCATTTCTGATCAGATTCTGACTTAATGGCCTAAACTTAAGCTGATACTGGCCAGGCTTTGTGCTCTTTCTCATCTTTTCTGGAGACACATCTTTTATGGGACACAATGCCACATGATCCTTGATAGGCATATGAAAAGGAAGAGTTGCACTTACATGTCTAAGAAATGGACCCACTAGGCACACATGGCACTATGGTTGTAGTTACATTTGCTCTGAGCCTTCACGGGTCAATATGCTATTCTATGCCACCATTTCCCTGGTCAGAAAAATAACATTATGTACAGTGTAAAACTCATCAGAGCATGGCATTTGATATGTCCTGAGATAATGCTGGAAATATATAAGAAAAATGGTTCTCTCAAGCAGTAAATTTTATTTCCTTTGTAGAAAAGACAACATAAAGTTGCCTACTCTGCACTATTGCTTTGTCCATAGAATGGAAAAAAAAATAATTAGAAATCTCCAGAGTCAGTTAATGTTAGGAATTACCCATATTCAAGTCTAAGCTACCTGAAGGCAGGACTAAATCTATCCCTATTTCTCCACCACCAAAAAAAAAAAAAAAAAAAAGCAACGGTCATTTCACTAGGTCATCTGAAGAATACAAGCAAGGTCAGTTGTTAGCAAAATTGTGAGGATGCAGCATTCGCTTATAGATTCATAACATATTTCTTGAAATTTTTTCCACATCACTGTTACCCTTACTCCTCTGCTCTTCTCCCACTTGAACTATCTAATGGATCTGGGCTCCTAACTCTCCCTGCTCCATTATATCATCCCCACTTGATCCCAGGAAAGGCTCTTTCTAAGTCACAGTGTGATATTAGTGATTGATAAGGCTAAACATGTCAGATGTCAGGAAACTAAGTCATAAACCAAATCAGTGGAAAGTGGAAAAGCTGTGGCTCAAAAATTGCATCACCCACAAAGAGCCACCCATAGCAATGATATAAAATCCTTCCCTCTCAGAAGTTCCTTCTCAAGCTGGATTTCTCTCATTAGGGATCTGCCCTCTATTCTGGAGACCTACATGCAGTCAACGTAGAGGAATGTTCTATGTGTGCTGTCTTATCGTCTCCATCCAAGTCATCAAGCAGTCCGACTTTGGTAGACACAGAGAACATCATGGCCACCCTCAACATCAGATCACTGAAAGTTAGCGCTTCTGCTCATACACCTTCAGAAATAGGTAAGGACAATACCCTGAAAGGAATAGACTAGGAACAATGGACTAAGAAAAGGGCACTAACTCCTTTCTGAGGTATTTTAATTATGGGAAAGAATGTCTTAATCCAAATGTCTTCTAAGATCCCTTCCAACTCTGAGAATTCTTTAATCCAAGTAGTAGATAGTTCACTGCTTTGGAATCCTACATCAAATGCAAATAATATCCATCTTTTTTTTTTTTTTAAAGATTTATTTATTTATTTATACAAACACTGGGTACAGTCAGAAGCGCGGGAGGGTGAGAGAATTCACCAGAGCCAGAGCAGGGAGCAGAACAGGCAGACTGATGAAATACGCTGCTGAGGGGAGCAGCGGGCATGGCAGGAGAGGTCTGTGCACCATGTGGGACCCTCACCAGCCAGCTGGGGATCAAACCAATGCTGCAGAGGCTGCGGGCAACTTCGCAGCCCAGGGCTCAACCGCTGCACCATCGGGGAGGCCCAATATCCGTCTTCTCAATGGAATGCACATAACATTGTTTTCTCAGGTTACAGAATATCATGGAATTACAAATGTTATTATTACTAATCAAATACCAGTGAATTAACAATTGGCATATTGCTACAATTGATGACTTGTGTTATTAATCAATTCTCATTGGATCTTATAGATGTTCAAGCCACTGTTCTTAGTTTTATGGTTGACAGAATAAAGTATAATTTTAGAAGATTAGATCTAAAGTTACCTTCCAATTTCTATAGGCTAAAAATGTCATATTCCAGTTTCTGATTGGAAAGTGATGGTGATCAGTGGGGTTCTCTTTAACGCCTGTAATTGCCAAGTGCAATAATGGACACTTAGTTGCTTACCAAATACCAATGAATTGGCACATATAAGCCAGTGGACTGGACCCTTAGGAGTTTCCAAACATTTCATTGTACCCAAAGTGTGCTCACGGTGAATTCCCACAATGAAATTATGGTTCCCTTCTTCCACAAGGTGGGGAAAGGCTTAATATTAGGCTACTTCTGAAAATTGATTACTAGCCATTCACTTAATATGAATTATTACTGAAGAGTTATCTATATCAAAAAATTTTCAACTCAAGGAAAAAAAAAAAAAAAACATGATTGCAATTACCTGGACCCAACCCTTAGGTTCTCAGTTCTCTGGAAACATAGCTCGTGATTATAGCTATTCTACGTGACACAGAAGTTGGGGAGTTCAAATTCAAAGGCAGTACAAAGCCACTTGTGTGATGGGGAAACACAAGTCCAGATGGACGCTACTGAGCCCTTAAGGAAGCTCTTAAATTCAGCTTATCTGGTGCAAATGGCATCAGTAAAGGCCCACCCAGAGCACATTTTCAGGAAATCAGAGTAACAAAGGGCATTACTTGGAAACTTGACCGATTACTCTGGAATCACAGGCTGTACCTGGAGGGAGTCTATATATCAGAAATTCCCTATCTTCAGATGAACCCATTTGGTTCTATCATTCTCTTAACCATTCTTTCCATTTCATATGAATACTCCTCTTGCACCATCTTAAGTGGTGGAAATGGGAAGAGCCACCGCCAAGAACTGATAGAATAAAAATTGTGAAATTTTACCAATAGGTAGGACACATCTTCCATGCTGAGCACCACAATAAGACCAGTTGATAAGATAGCATTCCTGTTCCTCCTTTAAGACAGTGATTCTCAACTGGGGAAAGTTTGCCCCCCCCAGAGATCATCTGACAATGTCTGAAGAAGGTTTAGGTTGTCACAACTTGGGAGAGGGATGCTATTGGCATAGGGTGGCAGTGGTCAGAGATGCCCCTGAAAATCCTACAATGCATAGGATAGCCCCAAATGACAAAAATATTTCTTTGGAACTCAAAATGTGAATTGGGCCAGTACTGAGAAATCTTACCCTAGCAAATCTGGTGAGCCTTTGTGGGATCTGGGAACTTTCTCACACCTTCACAGGTGTGACTTTCTCACACCTTATTTTTTACTGAAAGTACAGATGAAGTTCACCTACAACCATCAAGGCTAATGCAGACAGTGAGTCATTAAGGCACATTGGGGGTGAGGGGAAAGCAAGAACTTTCCAGGGGATCAGTAAGATCCTGGACATCTCCATGGTAAGCCTCAGATTTTTCAGTGATGCTCTAATTATTGCCCTGTCACGTCACACAGAGAACAGGTTGGCAAACCTAGGTACTGAACTAAATAATCTGTGGCATAATCTAAACATATAATGGTAATTAAGTCTGACAACTTAATATGCTACTGAAATTTAAATGTACAGTAGTAATCTGCAATTAAGCAATCTTTTGTAATGGCACCCTGCCAGCCTGGAAGATTTCAGGTATAATACTGTGTACTATTAGGTAGCAAAAATATTGACATTAGTATAATGTACCCAGGCTATGATCTGACACATATTCAAATTAACCATTGCTCCACAAGAAGAGATGGAGTTAAGGCAGAAATTCAGCCGCTGTTCTTGAGCTGGTGTCAGAAGCAGATAAGCAAGCACTATCTGCAGTCAATGTGGATGTGTCTGTCACCAGTGAGCACAATTGACTCTCAAGTTAGGATATTCCAAGTGCTTTTTGAGAGAGACTGGAATCAGGCTGTGGGGTTCAAATGAGGATTTCCCCTTTAAGGGAAATGGATGTCACTAGTTTAGTGAAAATGCCAGCCAAACCTTGTGTTTGTTAATAGGCTGCAATGGAGGTACACTGTAAAGTGTGTAGTCATTGAACTTGGTGCTTATCCTTCATTTGCAAGCCACTTAATCTTGGGCAAGGTATAGACACTCTGTGTCACTTTTCTCATCTTCAAAGGTGATGAAGCTACATTTAATTCACAGATTTGATGTGACGGTTGTATAATTCATATCACCATATAGTTTCTACTACACACAGCAGCCACAGAGAACTTTTAGAAATAATTCTCCAATAATGTCATCT
The DNA here is from genome assembly GCF_014898055.3 of Talpa occidentalis. Taxonomy (NCBI): domain Eukaryota; kingdom Metazoa; phylum Chordata; class Mammalia; order Eulipotyphla; family Talpidae; genus Talpa; species Talpa occidentalis. The sequence goes on from NW_023604295.1 coordinate 113,585,170, forward strand.
CCCTTCTTTAAGCCCTATAATGGTGATATAGATGACAAATATAGGAAAACCCTGTAGGTTTTTTTCAGACAGATAGAAAGTTTGAATTTTCTCCTACTCTCTATTGACTCTCCTCTGCTTTACATTCCCATTCCTATTCCCTCTGCTTGGCCAGCTTGTTCTTACCCCACTCTCCAGATCCTGTCTAGAGTTATCTCCCTACCTCAATAAACCCAAAGTTTGGATTTTTGGGTTTTTTCAACAGTACCCATTACTATATGAAAATATATTGAAATTGCAACATATGATATATAACTGGGGCAAGAAGTGTTCAGGGCATTAGTATGGAGCAGATACTCTATAGATATTTCTAGAAGGAATGAAGGAAGGAAAAGTACAGAAAGCAGATAAAGCATTTGCTCCGTTCTGGGAAGTAGAATCTTAGTTCCCCCAAGTCCTCCTGTATTCTGGAAACCCTAAGATGTTTTTATTAATTTTTTTAAGAAAAATAGTTTAAGGTATTCATGGGCCATCATGAATAAGTTTTGCCAATCAGCTAGGATATCTGATCTCTAGCTATGGCTATAAGCCTTCCTCTTAAGTAGCTGTGGAAAAAAATTACTCTCTTGACTTCCATTTCCTCATGTGAAGCTAAAGGGTTTTACCAAATTCCTGAGATCACTGCCAGTTCTAACTACAAACTAAATAGGTTGGACTCTTCGTGGGAAGCTTGAAATTTTATCCTGTATTCATCTTGAAGCTGGACTCAGAATTTTAGTGATTTTCAGAAATATATTCAGTTCAACTTTGCATTAACAAGAAGTAGTTCTTTTACTGAGTATTTCTTGGAGAGATGGAGCTGTTAAATATTGCAGTACATAACATTCCCTCTGAACAAAAATCTCCCTTTGGATTTGGATTTTCCCCCTAACCCTATTCAGGGGCAGGTTCACCATAGCCCTCCCTGTCTCTTTCTCAGCCTGTCTTCCTCACCCCTCTCATCTCCATTTACTCCAAATCTCACCCTCCCCTCCCCTACTACTTGTCTAGCTCAGTACAAAGCAGTGGGCCATTTTAATTACCAGTAGAATTTTAACTTTCACATTATTTCCCACCATCACATAACATTCTCAGAAAAGTTCCAGAAAGGTAATCAACAGTTGTAAAAGCATAACTCCCAATGAGATCACTCTGTGTGTGTGTGTGTGTGTGTGTGTGTGTATGTGTAAACAGGACCATAGCTTCCCATTACTCTCTTCTTTTTTTGCATTCTTCAGTTTAACTTGGAGATTAAAAATCTGGCGCTATGCTTGTTGTCAACACACTTCATAGTTTACCACGTGATAAAACTGTGTTTCAAACTAGTGCTATGAGTTGAGACTCACAAAGGTAAATGAAATGTCTCATCTCCTAAGGCAGGAAGGAAATCTGTCTCAACATAACACTAAGGTCACAGGCCCCTTTTAACCTTCTCCCCTTGGTCTTTAAGGACTCCTGAGGCATTCTGGGTTGAGGCAGGCCACCCAGAGACCAGAGGCAGTCAGTTCTGCTGAAGAAAAAAGATGACACGAGCAGAGGCTCAACCCAGGAGGATCTCAGAAATGCAGACATCCCCAGGAGCCAGAGCACAACTTCACTGTCTCCAGAAGGGCTCCTGGAACTGCACCCAATATTGGTTTAATTTCCCAAAAGTTCTGCTGGTAAATGGATGTGCTTTAAGACACTACCTGCCTGGGCCTCCCTGGTGGTGCAGCAGTTGAGTGCTGGGTTGCAAAGCTGCCCGCAGCCTCTGCAGTGCCGGTTCGATCCCTGGCTGCCGGGTGAGAGTCCCACATGGCGCGCAGACCTCTCCTGCCGCCCGCTGCTCCCCTCAGACTGTACTTCGTCAGTCTGCCTGTTCTGTTCTCCTCTCTGGTGCTGATGAATTCTCTCCCCCTCTTGCGCTTCTGACTATACCCAGTGCTTGTATAAATAAATAAATAAATCTTAAAAAAAAAAAAAAGACACTACCTGCCTGAGCCACTATCCAGCACCGCCACTCCATGGAGGGTAATCATTTATTTAGGATGTTGATAAGCAACACAACATTTGGAATTGGAATTTTTGAAGCACTATTTACAGACATACACACACACACACACGCACACACACACCTCGTCTCAAAAGGAGATGCTAAGGAGGCCAAAATTAATTTTTTTCTGGACATAAATACAGACTTGGAATTTGGGTATGAGTGTATAACTTTGCTAAGATAAGGAGCCAAGTAACAAGATGTGCTTCTACATCCTTGTCAAGTTTTGCAAGCTAAGTGGTTTATATTTGTCAATCTCTTTTCTTTGTTTTTTGTATCCACAGAGGGGTTTTCACACTCCTTCAATGCAGCAAATGAGAAATTAAAATACCGGAGAATCCCCATCATCACTGAACTGAGTAAGATGTTTTAAGGACAAGTTATGGGAGAAACCTTTATGGTCTATAACTGATGCCCCAAAGTTCATTTTAGAATCCACAGTCAGAGAAGCAAGGAGCCAAGATGGGGCCTGGAGAGCATTAAGTTCTTGACAGGATGTTATACCAAGCTTTTCCCAACTGGTGACATCATTCGGCAAAGCCTGATACATCTATGCATGGGGTGTAGAAATACCATCTGCCTTCGTGCTTCTGGTTACCTGAAGGGAGACCTGCAGCTGCTCAGTCTTGTTCAAACTGGCTCTCCCCTAGGTGGGGTCATAGGCTTAGAGTACTAGAAAGGATCTCAACTCTTCTGCCCATCTTTATGTCAGGCACTTTCCTCTCCTGGAGAGATGGCAGACAGAAGCAAGTGAGGCACCTAGAATGCAAACTCTAAAGAAGTGCTCACTCTTGGGGTCCTTGCATTTTGTGTCCCAGGTTGGCCCCTTCATCCTGGCTCTGTGGTGCCCTTCTAAGTGGATATTCTCCATCCATAAAGAACAGAATGAGCTGTTCTCTCTCACCAGCACCTCAAGAAAAAATGCACATGTATGAACAATTCCTAAGCATGAGGAACTCTGGAAGCAGAAAGAAGGGTAGGGAATGCAGGCCAGATGCCTCTGTGTATTTGAAGGTGTGCTTGTGAGGTGTTGGGGGACACACTGGGATTTAATACCAGTAATACCTGATGAGGAAAGGGGGAAGCACCCAAGAGTGAGACAATGTTGCTAACACAGATTGGACCAACTCAAATATGACTGCCAATGCTAGTCCCCTGTGGGTGAGTTGACTTAATTCCTTAGGAGCAAAATTCTTGGTGGGCTTTGATTTAGAGTATCGAAGCTGAGTGAGACTTACAACAAACTAGATGAACTGGCCTCTTCATCCTAAAAGCAAGAAGGCACAGAGCGGAATCAGCAGGGGACACCAGTGGTGATTTGGGAGTGACAGCAGAGGAGGAGGAAATGATTCTGATCACCCTGGATCCTAGGGTAGAAACTCTTCAAATTCAGCTTTGAAAACCTCAGAGTCCTTGATCCTGACTGCTTCCTGCCAGCTTATCTATAACCACCTTGAATTACCTCTCAGGCTTCCTTCTGGGGGATGTCATAGTCGTGGGCCTATGTAGATATGGCAGTGGGTGATTTGGCCACTGTCATACTTGTCTCAGTCAGATGATTCTCTAAGTCTCTGCTGCTCCATGTGTAGTCCATAAATCAGCAGCATCTGGGGACTTTTTGGACATTTAGAATCTCAGGTCTCATCGACCCAGGGAACTAGAATCTGCAGTGGAACAATATCCCTGGAGGAACCACAGGTTCATTAAATTTTGAGAGTTTTTAATTTATATAAAATTTATATTTTATTTTCATTTTTTTACCCTTTGAACCTTTCTAACTGAAGAGGTATCTATACACTGTGTTCATTAATGATGGTAATGTAAATTGAGTGGTTGGAGGGGTCATGCAGCTTTTCGGTGGTGGGAGTGCATCTGGTCACTCCCCAGGGACTTCCAGCCTTGTTCCACTAAATACTTTCTGGTCCCAGGTGGCCCTTATCAAATTAGCCTAACAAATAACCTGCCAGCTCACTCAGCTTTTTATTCTTTGGCAGATTGGAAAGGGTCACAAAGACACAAAAGCTGCAGGTCTGACTGTCAGCACTTTAGAGCAGAATGCACAGTGGCCTATGGGCAAATGGCTAGGAAAGCTAAGGCCACCGGCTTAGGATGGCACAGTGAGATTTAGATGAGCACTTCTAGGATGTGTGTGTGTGTATTGAGGGCTGGCCGTGCAAGAGAATGAATGTATGTGTACATGAGAAATGAGGGCTCATATTAGCTATGCCTTGCTCATCTTTTATAAAAATGTGTCATTCTTGGAAGTACATGATTCACTAAAACCACCAATATGCCACTTTCCCCAGACTTACAATGGAATAATCAAAAGAATTATGGACTAATCCAGAAATATATTCTGAGCCGTATGTCCAGGAGATTTGATGTGCTCTGTTATATGACTGTCAAACTGTGAGGGGTCTAAGACCTTACACCACTTGCAAACAAAAATATTGTCTATACAAACATTCTTGAAGCCATAATTTTGGAACAAGGACAGTCAGTGCCTTTGTCCTCACCCCCAACCATGATGAACTGCATTACCTCAGATGTTGCCTAGCAAGGTGCTGGGGTGCAGGGGCTTCAGAATAAGCAGTGTAACAAGACCCTCCGATGACTTATATGCACACTGAATTTTGGGAGGTGCTGCTTTAATTCATTGAGGGCCCGCATAAGAGGAACCCAAGTAAATACCAACTCATCTATGGCATAGCATTATGAAAAGAGACTATAAGTGGGGTAGTACTACATTCCTACTTTTGCCTGGTCTCCTGTAAAATTATCGAGAATGCCCCTTTTACTTCTAAAAGTGTCCTGGTTTGAAAAATAGATTATATAAGGGTGAAATCAGGACATATCCCTGAAAACCTTAAATCTGAGTTATAAGTTTTTTGTTTTTTTTTTTTTAAAGATTTTATTTATTTATACAAGCACTGGGGTACAGGTCAGAGGCACAGGAGAGTGAGAGAATTCACCACAGACAGAGCAGGGAGCAGAATAGGCAGAAGGACCGAAGTACACTGCTGAGGGGAGCAACAGATGAGGCAGGAGAGGTCTGCCACTCTATGTGGTACTCTCCCTGGCCAGCCCAGAATCGAACCGGCACTGCAGAGGCTGCAGACAGCTTCACAGCGCTGCGCTCAACCTGCTGCACCACCGGGGAGGCCCAAACCTTAAATCTGAGATCCAAAGATACCCCCTTGATGATGACAGTGCCTCCATGTGTACAAGGCTTTAGGGGAAGAAGATATTTGGAAATTAAAAAAAAAATGTAGAAAAGCAGGGAGCAGATCCCTCACTGACCCCAAAGAAGGCATGGAATCCTTTGAACAACAGGCCACTCTTGGCCTGCCTCATATAGCTGTTCCTCTATCCTTCAGCTTGTCTGCCTGCCTTTTCTTTTTATCTCTTTTGCCTTGCAGAGAATCCTTCCAACATCCACTTTATTGAACAACTTGGTGGAATAGAAGGAACCTTCACCGGGACCAGCCTGCATCTCAGCACTTCCTTTTCCCAAGGCTCTGTCTTCTCTGGCAACTTCTTGGATTCCCTTCTGGCAACGGTAAGTACAGATAAGCAGGGGAAGCCCCCAAGACTAAGCCCTTTGCAGAGGGGAGACCAGATGGGTTAAGGCTTGGGTCAATGATGATAACATTTCACAATTGTAACTTTTCTTTGATGAACCCAAAATGCTTGTTCACATACAGTATTTTACCTTTTCTCACCACTACCTGGCAAAGGATGCAAAATTTTCACACTTTCAAGATTAAAAAGCTGAGGCCCTTAGATCTGGATCATTTGACAATAGGAGGAATGAAAATATAAGTGTCAGAGGGTCCACCTCTGTTTTGAGTGCACCTGGATAGACCAGATCCTTTGGTGTTCAAGCTTAGGAGGTACTGCTTTTTCTTCTCTCCAAGATTCCCCCAACATCTTATGTAAAATCAGCCATTAAAGGAGGGTGCTGAGGGACAAAGCACTACCTTTGGTAGTGCAAATTTTGTTCCAAGCCAAATCCAGTCTTCCTCCTTCTTATCCTCCCCTCTTGGAGTGCCTATTTGACTACATGGTTGTTCTTTGCTTACCAGCATCTCTACAGCTGCTGAACAGATCCTTTCTATCTATTACAGGATTTCCATAGGTGGAATTAATTCATTGTATGAGCACCTATTGGCCATCTGCTGTGTGTAGGGTTTTTATTCTAGGTGCTGAGAACAAGCAGGGATGAAATAGTTAAAAGCCTCTGTTCTTGGAGGAGCCTGAAGGAGACTGATACAGACACGACACATAGGCAGTTCCACAAATATAAGGGCCAAGATGATATGAGACAGAAATGAAGGGGTTTGAGGATGGGTCGCAAGTTTTGATAACTTGGCCAGGGAAGGCAGCACCAAAAAGGTGGCATAAGAGACAAGTTCATGAATTGCTGAGAAGACAGGCAGGAAGGGGAGACCAGGACGCGTCTACCCCCTTCCCTCAGTGAGAATGACTCTGTGTTCTCCCATGAGATTTCATATAAAGGAAGATTCCCGTCATTACGATGACTTTGGAAACCACTCCATAGAAGTTAGAATATACGGCCAACAGAGAGGCCTCAAATAAAAGAATCAGAATCCTGTTCTCTATTCCAAACCAGGTTTCCAGATTCCCAACAGGAGTCTGGCAGGGGAGACAGGAGTCAGCCATTCCGCCCCAACTTGTGTGTCCCATGTGGCCCATCATTGCCTCCCCAAGAACGTCTTCCAGGCTTGGTTTTTCCACTCTGCTGCCCAGATTAATGCACCGAGAGCTGTTTCCTGTGGCTGCACAGTCAGAGGTTATAATTTGAATCAAAATATTTCTTTCCCCCATCCATGCCCACACTCCACAGAAGGGGAAGACTAGAAACAGATGCATTCAGAACAGACTCGCTTTGTGGGGGCGGGGGGCTGACAACTCAGCAGTTTCTGAAACAGGATGAGATCACCAATCTTGACTTCCACGTTTGGGAACCCATGTTTCTGACCTCACCCATATTTAAAGGTACCTTTCTGTCTCACGGGCACTCAGAAGATGTGGTTCTTCTCTACTGTTTGCTCCAAGTCTCTCACAAGAAACCCAGAGTACAATGAGCGTGCAGGTCCCCGGGATAAAACTAAGCCGAGATAATGTACACTCAACTTGTCACTGCTTGGAACTACTAAAGTTTTGTTTTTGATTCTCATGCAATTTTTTGCATGATCTTCCCTGATATACCTGTGATTTTTTTTTCAAAATTAAATAATAGGTTTTGCCTCCCTATCTCCTGACACAGTTGACAGCAGCTTCAAGTATCCTCTGCTAGTCTCCTGTCAACTGCTGCCTCAGTTGGAGACACATGTCTATAAAGTATAAATCAGATTCAATTTTAATTCCCTGGTCAGTTCATTGCCTTAAAAATTAAAATATGGAGAGGCCCTCACCCACATATGGGATTCCCATGTGGCTTTACAACAATAGAACTTCAGAAACTGGACGTGAGCTCAGGGAGCATGTGCCTTTACTTATAAGGAACATGAGGCCCAGAGGAGTGATGTGACTTTCTCGAGGTCCTTCAGCTGACTACGTGCCGCTCACCGGTCACACATCATCATTCTCAATTAGAAGTATTTGTAAAGGATATTCCATCTTAAGACCTTTTGAGATTCTCAGAATAAAATGCAGCAAGTGGTTAGGATGTTAATATCTTTCTTATTAAGTAATATTTCAGGTTGTGAGGGAGACACCAGAATTGCCCTTTAACTTCTCAAACCCATAATTCTGATCCAGTAGATTTAACTTCTCCTGCCCATAATTCTGATCCAGTAGATCTGGGATCCCAGGAATCTGTTCCCATGACAATCACTCCAGGTGATTCATACCCTTGAGACCCAGTGTTGGAGAGAACAGCATTTCATAATGTGTGCTGTGTATCTCACTTAATCTTGCCAACAATGCTCAAAGGTGGGTCATAGTATGTCAGTTTTAAAGATTGTAAGACTGCCAAAAAGAACACTTGTACTGTCCAGAGGTATTAAGTTAGGAGCTAACAGTTCAAAATTCACTCAGGTGGGTTCAAACAATCAACATAAAATACAGAAAAATGAAATAAGAGTAAAAGCCAGTGGCCATGGATCACAAAGAAAGGGACACTCATTCTGATGAGAAGGCCAACATGGAGTCCGTCAAGTTGAGGACAGACCAACCAGATATGCAAAGGCATAGAGGACAAGTAAAATTGGACAGCTGCAGATGAGTGTGCCCCCGTTCTCGGAGGGAATGAACTTGGAAAGGGAGTTGTGCAAGTCAGGAGTGCTTTGCATGCCAGGAGCTAGATTTCAACATAGAGGAATGGCACTAATGGTACCAGCAGGTGGATGGCAGGACCCAATTTGTGTTTCTAAAGCATCAATCTGGGAGCATGTTGAGCAATGAATTGCAAATGAGAACTACAATGGGACAGGAAGCCCAGTGAAGGGCTCTTTATCATCATCCAGGTTCAGAAGATGAGTCCTGAATGTAGGACTAGAGAAAGTAAATGGCAAAATTTCTAAAACAGTTACAATTGAAGTCACTGCTATTATTTACAATAAAAACAAACTCACTGATTTCATAGCAGTGATGCATAAACATATAAATTCTCATTTCTACCTAAGAAAATTCTAATTTCATACTTACATTACACTTTTATTCCATGGAGACTAAATTAGTAAGAAGAAAGGTAATATATTTAGAACATTGTATATTCAATAGATTTGCGAAAACCTAATATTGATACATTACAATGCTAGTTACAAGCAAGTTAATGCCTAGTCTACACTGGATGGATGTGCTAGGAATGTTTGGGAAAGAGTTGAAAAAAATGGCTGGATATACTCAGACTCAAGTCAATTTCAGACGAAGAAGTTGGCTCACATGGCGTCCTCTGACTTTGTTTTTATGCCAATGATTCTAAAATTCTACCAATTTATTCAGTCCCTACAATACAGGATAAAAGTTATGGGAGGCCTAAACAATAATGAGACCTAAGTCAGAAACTGCCCTGACGGAGGTCACAGTCACAGAGAGCATGCGTAGATACACAGAAGATGGAGGGTACAAGTATGGATGGTAACCACAGTCACTCTCCGACATCCTCCAAGGAAAAAGTTGTTTAAATGCATGTCTTTAAATACATGTTAATGATGATTAGGGTATCTGTGCTCTGACATGCTCTTGTCATTTGGGACAAGGGGACTGTCCTGGTGTCAGTATTGTTACCTGTTTTCTTCTGTTGCTACATTGTAAGCCCCCAAGGAGTAGGGATCTGGGAGGTGTTGCTTTCTCTGCACTTCGCATAACTCAGAACCCTGCCCAAATTGCCAGACTGTAAATGATTTTAAAAATGATGTCACAAGACACTGCTCTGTACCATCAAACCCATTTCAAGCGTCAATGTCCATGGAGGATCTCAGTCTCCACTGCGTACATACTGGCTCTTCTGACATTGCACATTACTTATCCTTGCTTTTCAGGCCTTCTACAATTACCATGTCCTGGAATTTCTTCAGATGCTGGTGACAGGAGGGATAAGCTCTCATCTAGAACAACACTTGGATAAGAACAGCAGCAGCACCACACTGCTGTCTGGGAGAATGCGGTGCAAGCTGGGGCTCCTGCCCTTACACCAGACCATCTTGTCCGACGTTCAAGTGAGTGTCCTTGTATCATATCAGAGGGTCCCCCTTCCTGATCTCTCTGAATTTCTGAAAAAAGTCCAGGCTATTTGGGTTGTTAGAAAGCTGAAAGCACAGAAATAATAACAAAAAAATTAATACAACCTTATACACACAAGAGTATTTCACAATTTACAGTATATTTTCCTCATTTATTTTCATAACAACTTTGAGAAGTAGAGTTGTTATTATCTCCATATTCCAGATAATAAAATGCAAGTTTATAGAAGCATCAGAGAGGACCAAAAACTTTGTACCTTGAAATAGTTATTAGTAATAATTGGAACAGCTAATATTTGCTGAGCATTTTCCCTGCACATCTCTACTTTGATTTTTCCAATTAATCTGCCCAAGGATTTATGTCATTATTAATGACATTGAACAGACCATGAAGCTGAGGCCCAGGGAAACAAGTCCTTCTCTGAGACCACACCATCTGCCAATAGCAAAGAAGGGTCCTTCTAAGACAGTCTCTGCCCACCCTTCCTGTGCCTGAACTGCTAACGAAATATGATCAGATCACCTAAAGTCAGGCAGAAAGTTACTGTGTTTGGGCCTGAGATTCTGATTGGACCTAGCCAATGGAAAATGCTTGTTTTTTCTTAGCCTATGGCACCAATTATCAGCAGATTATAGCAAGGGAAAAGATAGCCATTCTTGTAATTCCAGTGGGACATCTGGGCATTCGGGACCAAAGCAGAGTCAAGCCTGAAAAGGAATAATCTATTTATGAGTGCTGTGCCACATGCTTACTATACCTGCCTTTTCCCAGTCCTGTAGCCCTAGATTCCTCACCTGTGTGACTCGTGATGGATTATAAGCCGAAGAAATCTGCCACTGGCAATATCCTGTTGGCATCAGAGATAACTGTAGACAAGTCAGCACTCCTTCCTTTCTCCAGTTTTGTCTTGTTCTTGTTTTGTTCCTAATCCTGAAGAATCAGAGAACAGAATAAATTGTTCTCTGTTGACTTTACTGACTCCATTTTTGTTGCTTTTGACCCTGTTGTCTACTTGTAGAGCCCAGGTTGGTTCTAGTCCAAGAGAAAGGTCAAGAGAATTGCTTGGGACTGCAGTCTGTTGTGGAATGGGATAAAAAGTGATTACTCTCTGGAGGTCAATTAACATATAACTTTTTATATGCCTTGAAAACTGAGTTTGTTAGCCTGTTGCTTACTGTTGATTCCTAATGGTTACTGAAATAACAATAGTAATAAAAACAAGTATAACAACATGCCCTACCACACCCACAAGAGGCTTTTGAAAGACCAGTGACAAAAACAATCACCAGTTTAACAAAACATTAAATCTTGAAATCAAAATCAAAAACATTGGGATTAGATGAACAAAACAAAACACAAACCTACTATCCAAACCACTTGATGCTACCACCATAAAGATAATAGGAAATGGCCTTCAGGTCTTCCAAACTTCTATTACACAGAAAGACAAATGATATTCCAATAAGTACTTGTGTATTTGCTTGGTTAAAATACCATCACTTAATGTTTTTCTCTTCTCTCCCCAGCCAAGAGTAACCTTTGGGCAATTGTTCTGCGGCTCATTGGATGATTTTGGAATCTTGTGCATTGGCCTATACCGCATGATGGATAAAGAGGAGGCAAATCCAGAACACAAAAGGGAAGTATGCTGCCCTGGAAGGTGCTGACCCCTACACAAGCATAAGAGCCAAAACTACTTACTTCAATGTGAAATAAAAGTCCAGAGCTCAAAATTCATGGTTTCAAAGAAGGGTATGGAAGTAGATCATGATGCAGGAATAGGAAGAATGGGTTTAACAACATGAATGAATACTGATGATTAGAATCCAATTAATATCAGCCATGGAAGGAGAATGGCAACTTTCTCCCCAGAAAATTGAAATATGGACCCCTCCTCTATATATGTGTATCTTTGTAGAGCTAAAAATGTCACTGTCCATGTGGAAAAACGTAATTGTTTTCTGCTGAACTCATTTGCAAAACATTTATTGAGTGCCTTGTTCCTAGCTTCTGTGTTTTGTACCTATGAGTGATATGAGTGAAAGAAATTTATCTGGATGTTGGAACTATAATCACAGGGTAACTGTAAACAGGTAAGATGATGGTGGCACTATAGTTTGAAAGAGAAAGTGTCTCAAGTGACATGGGCCTCAGTGAATGTGGAAGCCTGGAGATGAGGTGGATGAATCAAGAGGAGGGTTGATATGGCTGGAGAGCATTATCTCAGATGGTGCAGGAGAAGTCATGTTCTGAAGCAGCATTGAGAAGCATGATTTTCTCTCATCTCCTCTCTCTCTCTCTCTCTTTCTCTCTCTGAACATCATCACTTTCCACCAATAACAATGAAAAACCTGAAGCATATGGCAATTGGGAGAATGTACAGCCCATACTTGAGAGAACCTCAGGGGAGGAAATGAGCTTTCTCTTTTAGAGGGAGTATGTGATTATAGTAGATCTTGCTTAGAAAATTGTAGAGCATACAGGAGACTCAGTGGAAAGATAAAAGCGGGTCTTCTTCTCAGGGAAAGAAGACCAATGGTGTATTAAGGTAGGTGTTTAGGAAAGAAGAGGTGATAATTTGGGGCAACAATGAAGAAATACAAGATAAAAATCATGAAAGATTATCCTGCCTCAGTATTATCACATGATCACTGGTGTAGTAATTAATTAAACTCACATTTATTGGGGATTTGCTCTGTGCCTGATACTGTGCTAAGACGTCCTTCTCCCCACAGTCTTTCCATACAGGTCCAAGCTCTGGCTGATCCTTAAGATCCTTAAGACTTACATTCACTATTTACTTACCAGCCAATGTTTCCAATAGAATTCTAATTTCTTTTTCTTTATTAGCCACACTACTTTTTGTGTGAAATTTGGTGGCATAAGCATTAGGGCATCCTAAGCCAAGATGGAAATAATGGGAATGCAAGTAATCTGGTTTAATACAGTTGACTAAGTGCTTAGCGTGGTACCAACCAAACTCACTAGTGCAGTGGTTATTAAAAATCAGAGACACCTGAGATCAAAAAGACCATTAGAGGGCCTCCCCTGATGGTGTAGGCGGTTGAGCACAGTGCTGTGAAGCTGTCCTCACAGTGTCTGCAGTGCCAGTTCTATCCCAGCCAGCCAGCAAGCATCCCACATGGGGCGACAGACCTCTCCTGTCGCGCCCGCTGCTCCCCTCAGCAGTGTATTTCATCAGTCTGCCTGTTCTGTTCCCTGTTCTGTCTCTGGTGAATCCTCTCACCCCCCTGAGCATCTGGCCTGTACCCCAGTTCTTGTATAAATAAATAAATAAATCTTTAAAAAAATTAAGGCCATTAGAGACCATTCATTATAAACCATATCCTACCCTCCCATTAAAATGAGAAAAGCAAGTTTAGAGAAGATGCTGTGGCGGAGGCCAAAGATGGTAGGTTTCAGAGACAGGATGAAAATCAGTCCCTAGTTCCTTGCCTAGGACCTCTCCTATTGACAATCAGAAACCAATGAATTAAGAAAAACAAACAAAAACATCTCTTTTGCCCCTTAATTTGGTCATTGCCTGTGGCCCCTCTGTCACACTTGCAGAAACTCAGAACTCATCTCTGGATTTTCTTACAGGTTTGTGATTACTCGACCGGACAATGAATTTAAGCTGCTGTCCTCAGATCTGGTGTTTTGTGCTATACCTTTCAACACTTCTTGTTACAAAAAGGAGTCTACCCCATCTCAAAATACATATGAATCAGTAATTATAGTTCCACAGACAGACACACTTGACATAAATCCTCTAGCAACTGATCCAACTGAGACGACAATACAATCATTGAAATTAGAGTCTTCTTCAGAGCCTGGAACTTCCCAGGGTGCCACCAAGCAAGACCAATTGGTTCAGAACGTTAAACTATCTCAGACAGAAATATATGAAAATAGTAAAGAAAGGGAAAAGAAAAACATGAAGGAAACCACAGAGACAGCCCCCACATATTCAAACTAGACCTGTTGGGAGTCTCACACGCTATCTTGCTCCTTGTAAGGCATTTCCAGAGATGGTGACTTCAAATTAGAAAACTAAAAATTGAAGCCTGGCATTTCCATTCCCATTGCTTAGTGGTTGATCAGCAAACCACACTGTTTGGGACGAGACAAAAGTCTGATCTAGCCCCACTGGATTTGATGTGTTGAATAAAGAAATATATGGTAAGTACCCTTTGTCAGGCAAGTTCATTTCTCGGTGTCCCTTGAACACAAAACACCTTTGTTCGAGCTGCATTAAAGAAGTCCTTCCCTACTTGCTCTAGTTCCTCTAGTCAGAGAGTGAAGATAATCAAGATAAAAGTGGAAAGGACGTGGACACAGGAAATTGGAAACAAGTTCAGATATCTAGAACCTCACATTATTTATCCTCAAACAGGCAAATGGTAAACTTATTTCTTCTTTTCTTTGATCATATTTTTTCTTTCTTCATTTCTTTCTACAGAAGATAAGAAAGAGTAGGTGGGGAGATGCTGGGTTTGAACAGGAACCCAATTTCTGTAAAACTAAGGTTGATGCCTGGTAAATACCTGGCACAGGAAGGATTATTAGAGTATGCTGGGATGGGGAGCCTGGGTGATGACTCTGACATTGAAATATATAACCTTCTAGATTCTCTAATTCAACCACATCATCACATAAAAATATAAAGCATTTCCCCAAATTTCCAAAGGTACTAGCCTATTGCTTTATAAAACTTATCTCCAATTAAGTCATTTCACCTTGGCATTAGTTTAACACAATAAAAGTTCAGCACACAGGAAGTATTTACTCACAGTCAATGTTCTTATAATGATGAACTTTGTGAGCAAATCCTTCTTGTGTTAAAGATAGAACATAAGTAGAAGGAAAGAGGAAAGAAAATAAACTTTCTCATAAACGATTTCACACAATATGACATTTTTACCATCTGTTTTTATATTATTACTACCAATTTACAAGGGAAAAACTTTGTCACCTATAAGGTTCAAAGATACAAGAAAGGATGCCCAGTTAATTTGAATTTCCGACTAAGGACAGGTACATTTTTAGTATGACTGCATCCAAATTACTGCACTTAGCTAGTAAGTGATCAACATTTAAAACTGGTTTGTTTGATTCCAACACTTAGAGACATTATGCCTCCAGGCACACAAAGGAAATAAAACAAAAAGAGAAAATATTTTCATAAATATTATGTCTTTATCAATAAAATGTTTAAGCTTTGATTGTAAAGAAATCAATTCTGTGGGAAAAAAGCAACAAAGGAAAGTTGTCAGAGATCAAAGAAATATTTTTTTTAACTTACCTAAATTCTCTTCACCTGCCTTATCCTTTTTCTCCAACACTTTCCCATACATGGAAAAATATATTTTCCCTGCAATCTAAATATGTAGGTGGCATGATAGGTACACCAAAGCTTTAAATGGCTTACTCTGAATCGCAAATCCCAATTTTGAATGTAAAGTATGCGGTGGCCCCAGCATTAACCACTCCATTCCAGCTATCAATGACAACAGAGCAAGTGCCTCTGAGTGGGGTACTGCTGCAGGGGAGGAGGCAGGTGAATGGCCTGGGAATAATCACCAGAAAATGCCCCCTGAAATACAGTATCATTCCTTGTCGCTCCTCCCCACTCCCCAGACCATTTGATATACATAGCCAGCTTACTAGAAACCAAATATTCCTGAGAAGCTAAGTATAGTTTAGCCATGTGGATATTAAAAATCCACAGATGTATTGCTGAAAAAGCTGTTTAGCACCTCAATATTAGTTTCTGGAATAAAAGCTTATTCCAAAAATGACCTCATTTCCATCATAATATTTTAGGGAAACAGGACAACAGATATATGGCTAAAGAAAATTTTGAGGTATATGCAACTCTAGTCAAGTTATGAGCATTCATATTGCCAATCTTTTTTTTTTAAATAATAGATTTTATTTTTATATTCCCCATACAATTGCAACCCCCCCGTTTTGATCCCAATCCCTCCCCTCCCACCCCCCACCCCCCAAAAAGTGTCTCTGGTTCATAGTTTTTGTTGATTTTGATTTTCACTTTCTTATAGTTATTCATTTTCCTGGTCCCTTATTTAAGTTTTCTAGATTCCTGCTATGAGTGAGACCATCCGGTATTTTTCTTTTTCTTTCTGGCTTATTTCGCTGAGCATGATCCCTTCCAGCGCCATCCATGTTGCTGCACATTGCATGTGTTTATCTTTTTTGAATGCTGAGTAATATTCCATGGTATATATGTACCACACCTTCTTGATCCAGTCATCTATTTTTGGGCATTTGGGCTGTTTCCAAAGCTTAGCTATTGTAAACAGTGCTGCTATAAACACAGGGGTGCAGGTGTTCTTTGGAATTGATGTTTCTGTGTCCCTTGGGTAAATACCTAGGAGTGGAATTGCTGGATCATATGGAAGCTCTATGTTTAGTAGGTCCAGAAATTTCCACACAGCTCTCCATAGTGGTTGGACGAGTTTGCACTCCCACCAGCAGTGCAAGAGAGTTCCTTTTTCTCCACACCCTCGCCAACATTTGTTGTTGCTAGTTTTTTTAATATGTGCCATTCTCACTGGTGTGAGATGGTATCTCATGGTAGTTTTGATTTGCATTTCCCTGATGACAAGTGATGTTGAACATTTTTTCATATGCCTGTTGGCCATTTGCATTTCCTCTTCAGAGAAGTTTCTTTTTAGCTCTTCTGCCCATTTTTTGACTGGATTATTTTCTTTGTTTTTGTTGAGTCTCATCAGCTCTTTGTAGATTTTTGTGATCAGTCCTTTATCATTAGTGTTGTGTGCAAAAATGTTCTCCCAGTTAGTGGGGTTTCTCTTTGTTTTTGTTATTGTCTCTTTTGCTGTAGAATGAAGCTTGACCACTACCTCACACCATACACAAAAATCAACTCAAAATGGATTAAAGAACTAGACATAAGACCTGGAACCATAAAATACATAGAAGGAAATATAGGTGAAACACTACGTAATATTCACATCAAAGACATCTTTATAGGCACATCACCCAAAGCAGTGATAGTGAAGGCAAAGATAAACAGCTGGGACTACATCAAATTAAAGAGCTTCTGCATATTGCCAATCTTGACAGATAAAATGGACGGAGTACCCCTACTCTCATAGGCCAAGAATTCCATAATTCCATAACTCCAAAGAATCCTTTACTTACAGATGTCAACATTTTAATACATGTAACCAAACTACATCCTTTGGCAGTATGGTGGGTATTTAATTCATAGCAATCATTCTGTCATTTATTATAGGAAAATGGATATGAAGTCAAGAGAAAACATGCAAGAAACGATATTTTATTAAAAAGATGTGTGCAAGTAGATTAGGATTTTTCCTTAGTTTTTGAGTCTTTTGAAAACTGAGTGAAAGCTATAGCCTTCCTCACCTGAAAAATAAATATATATGTATTTCTCAAAAAATTCATCATAAACGTGGGAGGGAGGTCATTGATCACCATATACTCTATCCATCAGTCTTCCAAATCCCTGAAATAACCCTTTATAACTAGTGGAGTGGTCATCAGAAAGAATATAGGGCAAGGAAGTCAGGAGACCTGAATACTTGTTTTTAATATCTCATTACATATTTGTGGGCTTGAGCAAGTTCTTAAAATCTTTCTCAGCTAATCCCCCACCTACTTTGTAAAAGCAGTTAAACTAGAAGATTTTGAATATGACTTCCACCTTCACCGAGCATGTATTTATTCACTACCTACTTTGTATCAGGCACTGTGCTAGATGCTGAGGTATGAGCAATTAACAAGACAAAATTGCTTTCCATACAGTGTATACACTCTATTTGGAGGAGGTAGGGAAAAAATAGAACACATAAATGAAAAAGATAATTACAGACTGTGTCAAATTCTGTGAAGGAAATAAACATGTTGACATAATAAAGAATGTGCTGGTCAGGGGCCGTTGAAGAGCAGAAAGGATCCAATGGGGAAAGATTTAGGAAGGGAACTTGGCATGTTCAAGAGAAAAATAAGCCTGTGTGGACAGCGTGGAGCCAGCAAGTTAGAGGAAGAGTTTCGTGAAATGACACTAGAGTAATAGAAAGAACCTGATTAAGAAATATTCTATAAAACATGAGAAATAAATTTGATTTTATTCTAAGTGCAATGAGAAACTCTTACAATTTTAAATAATAGAATGATGTGTTGTAATTTACATTTTAAAAGACTACTCTGGTACTTATGGTTTCAGCAGTATAACTAATTATATTCAAATGGATTTTATTCCTGCTACAAACATTCAGAAATTCTAGGTAAATTATAATTTTAAATATATATGTACGTATATATATATATATATATACATACATATATATGTATGGAGAGAGAGAGGGAGAGTGAGAGACAGAGTGCAGTTTTTTAAATAAATTGGAACTTCTAATGAAAAGCAAAATGGAGGTCATTGTCCAGAGGAGGAGGGAGGGGGGACACTCATGTAGAACTGTTTAGTCAGTGGCTGGAATTATAACACCTTGTGGAACCAGGGGATGTCGATGAGAACTGAGACCCAATTTAACCATCACCTGGGAAGGGCCAGCCCATCTGTGTCAGAAGCAATAAACAGACTCCTCTTATAGCCCAAGAAGGAACAAGAAAATTTATCTTTGCTTAGGGATCTGGATGTAAAAAACACCAATCATGAGAATTTAAAGCCCCAAGCTCATATCATGTGCAGATGGAATATCCAAATTTATACCCTATGTGTCAGGAATTTAAAACTGAGAATGTAATGGGGAAAAAGTCTGATTCCATACCAGTAACACCCTTGAGGTAACTGGTAGAAATTAATAATACTTTACAGCAACAAATTTCACAACTTGGGGCAAACACCCACTGGGGGAGGGTGAAAGGATAGGGGAAAAAATTCATAACTTTTAAAAAGCTGACCATAAGCCTTAGTAGAAATTTATAAATGAAATGCGGACATTATTTTCATAAGGTAGAGTCATCAGACAAATCAAATAAGATGGTTATCATGACCCTAGTCTTTGAATACTAGAACAATCTGAAAAAAGACAAAAAAAAATTTAGCTATTTTTAAAATGATGGAAAATGTTAAAGAAAAACTGATTGGAAGTTATAATAAGATAAGAGAATATAAGATACTGTGAAAAGATGAGTAGGCAGTTGAAAAATCAAAATTTCCAGAAACAGTTGAGTAAATTAAAAAACAACACATGCATTAAGCAATAAATTAGCTAATGCTAATTCTGAAGAATTTACTTAAAATATAAAAAGTGGAGAGCGAAACAATTAGAAAAATATGAAAGATTAAGAGATCTGGAAGAATGAACAGTTCAATCTACAAATAACTCGATGTCCAGATGAGGAGAAATAAAGATGCAGAAATAAATGTTAAAATGTTTAGAACTGATAAAATATGAGAGGTGAGTGAGTCATGAACAGGAAACTTCAATAAATCTTAAAGTAAATCCACATGCAACCATATTCATACATAGAAAAGTAGATTTCCTACAAAGAGATTATCAACTGAGGAATGGAGAAAAAAAATGAAACATCAAAATGCTGAAAAGAACACCACAGAAGATGCAAACTTTCTACTGTACTATTTGTACTGTACAAACTTGTACTGTGATATTTAAACTACCATTCAAAAGGGAAAGGCAAAAATAGAAATAGTTTTAGATGAGAAAGACTGAGATCATTATGCTTAGAGAACTTTATTGAAGAAACTAGTAAAGGATATACTTCTTCTGTAAGAAGATAATGAACCCCAAACAATGAAGAAATGCATATGAAGGAATGATTAGAAAACAATTGGAAATTACTAAAGTAAATATAAACAGATATCAGTTGTAATAACTGTAATAATTGTAATAACTATAGTAATAATATTAGGTGGGTTAAGAATAATTTGGAAGTAACATATTAGAAATAATAAGGGACAAGAAAGAGATATGATTAAAATTATTGTAAGAGTATAGTATTGTTCAGGAGGAGCACAGAGATGATTATTAACTTTAGTATTTGTTAAATCTATTAGCATGTGGAATTTGGGGGAGAATAAACCCAAAAGAAAATATGAAAAATACATTGAGAGAAAACAATATTAGACAAATGGAATTAAAAAATGTTGACTCAATTTTTGGGAAGGCAATATTTTTTATAAAAGCAAACTTACAGAATATAAGAATATATTCTATTTATAGTATATATGTTTCTATGTAGAGAAAAAAATATATATGAAGGGTAGAAATAAATGTAAATACATAAGATATTTAACAATTATAAATGGATCAATCATGTAAAAGAGGTAAAAGGTAAAAAAGGTAAAAAGGTAAAAAAGGTAAAAAGGTAAAAAAAATCAGGTAAAAGAGATATTTTCAGATTAGCTTTTATATGTTATATGTTGTTTATACCACAAAATATATGTTGTTTATACCACAAAATAAAATGATTCAGAGAATATGAAACTGACAGAAAATAAAGAGGAATACTAGAAAAATATGGACCAAAAGATGCGGTACTACTAGTATCAGACAAGTACATCTTAAAGCAAAAAGTCATTTTCATTCCATAATACTAACCTTCAACTAGCAAACAATTTAACAATTTTAAACTTTATGCACATAACTGGGCCTTAAAGGTATAAA
Organism: Talpa occidentalis; assembly: GCF_014898055.3. NCBI lineage: Eukaryota > Metazoa > Chordata > Mammalia > Eulipotyphla > Talpidae > Talpa > Talpa occidentalis. The sequence continues at coordinate 113,605,588 of NW_023604295.1, forward strand.
ACTAAAACTGACAAAATTACAAAAAGTATTGAGAAATCCACAAAGAGATAAATTTTAACACAGCTTTTTTAGAAAATAACAAAATAAACAAGAATAAATAGTATTGACATCAAATAATATGCATTACATAGTGGCTTGATTTGATCTAAGGGAGAGTATATGTAGAATATCTAGTAGTAGTGACTCTACTTATAATATTTAGATATATATATATATATATGTATACTCTCACTCTAATAAGTAGCTAATGGACATGCTTTTCACACATGCTTTATTTTTTAATTTCTCATGAAATCACCAACAAAGCCACTCTCTATGAATCAAAGATATGCTATAAAACTGGAGAGCTGTGTGGAGATTTCTTAAAGTACTAAACATAGAGCTTCCACATGATCCAACAATTCCACTCCTAGGTATTTTTTTTTTTAATAATAAATTTTATTTTTATATTCCCCATACAATTGTAGACCCCCCATTCTGACCCCAATCCCTCCCCTCCCGCCCCCGCCCCCCTAAAAGTGTCTCTGGTTCGTAGTTTTTGTTGATTTTGATTTTCACTTTCTTATAGTTATTCATTTTCCTGGTCCCTTATTTAAGTTTTCTAGATTCCTGCTATGAGTGAGACCATCTGGTATTTTTCTTTTTCTTTTTGGCTTATTTCGCTGAGCATGATCCCTTCCAGCGCCATCCATGTTGCTGCAAATTGCATGTGTTTATCTTTTTTGAATGCTGAGTAATATTCCATGGTATATATGTACCACATCTTCTTGATCCAGTCATCTATTTTTGGGCATTTGGGTTGTTTCCAAAGCTTAGCTATTGTAAACAGTGCTGCTATAAACATAGGGGTGCAGGTGTTCTTTGGAATTGATGTTTCTGTGTCCTTTGGGTAAATACCTAGTAGTGGAATTGCTGGATCATATGGAAGCTCTATGTTTAGTAGGTCCAGAAATCTCCACACAGCTCTCCACAGTGGTTGGACCAGTTTGCACTCCCACCAACAGTGCAGAAGAGTTCCTTTTTCTCCACACCCTCGCCAACATTTGTTGTTGCTAGTTTTTTTAATATGTGCCATTCTCACTGGTGTAAGATGGTATCTCATGGTAGTTTTGATTTGCATTTCCCTGATGAAAAGTGATGTTGAACATTTTTTCATATGCCTGTTGGCCATTTGCATTTCCTCTTCAGAGAAGTTTCTTTTTAGCTCTGCTGCCCATTTTTTGACTGGATTATTTTCTTTGTTGTTGTTGAGTCTCATCAGCTCTTTGCAGATTTTTGTGATCAGTCCTTTATCATTAGTGTTGTGTGCAAAAATGTTCTCCCAGTTGGTGGGGTTTCTCTTTGTTTTTGTTATTGTCTCTTTTGCTGTGCAGAAGCTCTTTAATTTGATGTAGTCCCAGCTGTTTATCTTTGCCTTCACTATCACTGCTTTGGGTGATGTGTCTGTAAAGATGTCTTTGATGTGCAAATCACGTAGTGTTTCGCCTATATTTCCTTCTATATATTTTATGGTTTCAGGTCTTATGTCTAGTTCTTTAATCCATTTTGAGTTGATTTTTGTGTATGGTGTGAGGTAGTGGTCAAGCTTCATTCTTTTGCATGTAGCGACCCAGTTTTCCCAGCACCATTTATTGAACAAACTTTCTTTGCTCTAATGCATAGTCTTTGCTCCTTTGTCAAAGATTAGTTTCCACTCCTAGGTATTTACCCAAATGACACAGAAACAGTAATTCCAAAGGGCACCTGCATGCCTATGTTTATAGCAGCACTGTTTACAATAGCTAAGCTATGGAAACAACCCAAATGCCCAAAAATAGATGTCTGGATCAAGAAGATGTGGTATATATGCACAATGGAATATTACTCAGCAATCAAAAAAGATAAACACATGCAGTTTGCAGCAACATGTATGGAGCTAGAAGGGATCATGCACAGCAAAATAAGTCAGAAAGAAAAAGAAAAATACCGGATGGTCTCACTCATAGCAGGAATTTAGAAAACCTGAATAAGGGACCAGGAAAAAGACTAATTGTGATAAAGTAAATCAAAATCAACAAGCAATTATAAACCAGAGACACACTGGGGAGGGGAGTGGGGGGTGGGAAAGGAAGGACTAGAGTCAAAATAAGGGGGAGATGCAATTGTATGGGGAATATAACCAAAATGAAAATGAATACATTGTGCAAAGATAAAAAAGATGTAAGAATTATATAAAATTAAATATTTAAATAAAAACAAAAAAAAGCAAAACAAAAAAATCTCCCACAAGAAAAAAAAAAAAAGGAAACTCTTCATTGGATTTGGCAATGATTTGCTGGATATGGCACCCAAATTACAAAAAGAAAAGGAAAAAAACAGGGCAAAGGAATCAAACAGCCAAGTAAAAAGGCAGTCAATGAAATGGAATGGGAGTAAATATTTGCAAACCAGATAAGGGACTAATACCGACAGTATTTAAAGAACTTCTACAATTCAACAACAAAAACATCCAAACAACCAAATTAAAAAATGATCAAAGAACTTGAATAGACATCCCTCGTGTGTTTGTGTGTGTGTGTGTGTGTGGTGTAGACACACACATATACTAAAGATGGCCAGTGAGCATAAGAAAAGATGTTCAGTATCACTAATTATCGGGGAAATGCAAATCAAACACACAATGCACTGCACACCCATCAGGATGACAACTACCAAAAAAGATGTGTTGGTGGGGATGTGGAGGAACTGGGATCCTTATGCACTGTTTGTGAGACTGTTAAATGGTGTAGCTAATATGGAGAAAAATAAGGAGTTTCCTTAAAAAAATTAAAAATCACCATATAATGCAGTCTTCCTACTTCTGGGTATATATGCAAAAGAACTGAAAACAGGATCACCAACAGCTCTTTGTACACCAAAGTTCATTGTGGCATAATTCATAAGAGGCAAGGAGTAGAAGCAACCTAAAATCTATCAGTGGGTGAATTGGTAAAGAAAACAGTCATTTACAAATAATGAAGTATTAATTTAACCTTAACAAAGAAGGAAATCCATCATATGCTATGACACAGGCAAACCTTGAGGACGTTATACTAAGGGAAGTCAGTCAGTCACGAAAAAGACAAACACTGGAGATTTGACTTAAGTAAGGTATCTACCATGGAACTCTTAGAAACTAAAAGTGGAACGATGATACTTAGGAATGGGGAGGAGAGGAAAAGGGAGTGTTCAAGTGATATAGTTTAGTTTTCCAAGATAAAGTTCTAGAAAGCTTTATACAAAATGTGCATATAGTTTTCACTACTATAGAGAATACTTAATTTTTTTAAGATTTATTTTATTTATGCAAGAGCTGGGGTACAGGCCAGAAGCGCGGGAGGGTGAGAGGATTGACCAGAGACAGAGCGGGGAGCAGAACAGGCACAAGGACCAAAAGCACTGCTGAGGTGAGCAGCAGGCAAGACAGGAGAGGTCTGCCATGCCATGTGGGTATCTCCCTGGCCGGCCAGGGATTCAACCCATGCTGCAGAGGCTGCAGACAGCTTCACAGCATTGCACTCAACCCGCTGTGCCACCGGGGAGGCCCTGTACAGAATACTTTAAAAAGGTTAAGATAATACATTTCATGTTTTTGACCACCATAAAAATATGCAGTATATACATGTAATCAGTAGGAATAAGTGAATTTATAACCTTATATGTATATGTGAAAATAGATGAAAATTAAAAATTGATGAGGCAATTGCTTAACTTAGTAAATTAAAGACATAACATAAAGAAATAACATAAATCTAAAGAGATTTCACATCATCCTTCATTTTTCCCTATGTTCTATCTGGAAGAAGAAACCAGAACACAAATTCAGAGGCTATTTTACTCAATAGCTAATTATTTGTTTCAAGAAATAGCAAAAATTCTTTCTACCAAATGGATTTTCATGTAGCCCAAAGAAATGTTGGAGTAACATTTGAACAGAATTGAAAAGTAGGGCAGCTTGGTTAAAATAAAGAAGTTGGACTCCCACCAACAGTGTAGGAGAGTTCCTTTTTCTCCACAACTTCGCCAACATTGGTTTTTGCTAGTTTTTTTAATATGTGCCATTCTCACTGGTGTAAGATGGTATCTCATGGTACTTTTGATTTGCATTTCCCTGATTACAAGTGATGTTGAACATTTTTTCATTTGCCTGTTGGCCATTTGCATTTCCTCTTCAGAGAAGTTTCTTTTTAGCTCTTCTGCCCATTTTTTCACTGGATTATTTTCTTTTTTTTTTGTTGAGTCTCATCAGCTCTTTGTAGATTTTTGTGATCAGTCCTTTATCATTAGTGTTGTGTGCAATTTTTTTCTCCCAGTTGGTGGGGTTTCTCTTTGTTTTTGTTATTGTCTCTTTTGGTGGGAGTGCATACTGTTCCAACCACTATGGAGAGCTATGTGGAGATTTCTTGACCTACTAAACACAGAGCTTCCATATGATCCAGCAATTCCACTACTAGGTATTTACCCAAAGGACACAGAAACATCAATTCCAAAGAGCACCTGCACCCCTATGTTTATAGCAGCACTGTTTACAATAGCTAAGCTTTGGAAACAACCCAAATGCCCCAAAATGGACCACTGGATCAAGAAGATGTGGTACATATACACCATGGAATATTACTCAGCATTCAAAAAAAGATAAACACATGCAATTTGCAGCAACATGGATGGAGCTGGAAGGGATCATGCTCATGGAAATCAGCCAGAAAGAAAAAGAAAAATACCGGATGGTCTCACTCATAGCAGGAATCTAGAAAACTTAAATAAGGGGCCAGGAAAAAGAATAACTATAAGAAAGTAAAAATCAAAATCGACAAACAACTATGAACCAGAGACACTCTATGGGGGGTGGGGGTGGGGAGGGGAGGATTGGGGTCAAAATAAGGGGGTCACAATTATATGGGGAATATAAAAATAAAATTTATAATAAAAAAAAAATAAAGAAGTTGGAGAGGAGAAGTTGAAGAAATCTCTTAAGATCTATTCTTCAAATTATGGTCCACAAACCAGCAACATCTACCTTACCTAAAACTGAGCTTCATCCCACACAATCAGTCTGCATTATAATAAGATCCATAAGTGATCCACACATTAGAGTTTGAGAAGCTGGGTTTTCAAGAAAAAAATACATTTATCATATTTATACATATGTATGCAATTGTATTATGTACCTGTAATATATATTACATGTCCACATATACACATGCATATATGTATACACATATATACATAGCTATGCAAACACACATGTGTACATATACACACACACTCACAGTGCTTTCTGGAAAAAGTAAAAGATGTAAAGATTTGATTTTATTGACACTACCTCCTTTAATATTTAGTCATGTAGCATGTTAACTTCTATTTAAGACTTACAGTATATTTCAAACATCTCTAACTATAAATTAACTATAAAATCCTTAAGCTGAGTGCCTTCATACTCTAAGTTAAGGGAGGGTGGAGTTCAGTGAAGTTGGTGCATATTTGCCCGGAGCAATTATAACCTACAGTGCTTTCAGACCAAAGGTAAAAGAGCCCAACCTTTGAGATGCTTCTTCAGTTTCTGGATTTGCATGCTTACTGAGTCTGGAGAGTAAGAAAGAGGGGAGGCAGAGAAAGGAATGAGGGCTGTGGGGATGAAGGCAGAGAGGGAAGATGGGCCCTAACACTAATTAGGTTTGAAGGGATGCAGGAGGAGTCCAGCCTCTGCTGCTGAGAAGAAAGGAACCTGGCAGACTAAACTAACTGTGAGTCCCCTGGGGATGGCACAAGGTAAACCCGATCATCTCTGTCATTTACAATCATCGTCAGGCAGGCTGCTCTGTAATTTTACTGGGGAGCCAATTAACAGATCCCTGAAGCTAGGAGGGAACTGTCCCAGCTTTCCTCCTGTTTTTGAAAAAGAAAAATAAGACATTTTAAAAAAAAGATTTATTTATTGATGCATACAAGAGCTGGGGTACAGGCCAGAGATGCAGGGGAGTGAGAGGATTCACCAGAGACAGAGTGGGGAACAGAACAGGCAGACTGACTAGAATTCACTCCTGAGGAGAGCAGCGGGCAAGTCAGGATAGGTCTGCCTCGCCATGTGGGTTGCTCCCTCTCTGGCCTGGGATGGAACTCATGCTGCAGAAGCTGTGGATTGCTTCATAGTGCGGTGCTTAACCCCTTGCACCAGCAGGGAGGCCCCAAAATATGGCAGTTTTCGTGCTGCTGTCTTCTGACTGCTCCATCTTGTAGGCAGGGAAAGGAGAGAAACTCCGCCCAAGGCTGCACAGGTCAGATAGCTTAATTAAAGTCAGCCTTTTTCCCCAGCAACCTAAATGAACCTCCACATTGCCTCATCTGTCTTCTTTTTTTTTTTCTGGAGCTATGGAATGCTGACCATCTTTCACTCTTTCTTGCCATCAAGAACATATCTTTGTAGAATTTCATATTGCAAGAAAGAGGGGAAAGCCAGCTAATGCATGAGAAGAAGGCAGTCAATAAGGGCCTCTATTTTCTTAAATGTACTTCTGAGCTCCCTATCTTACCCCCATTACTGTGCCCTACTGCCTTCCTGTCCCAGTCAGACTGTTTAACTACTTGTCTACATTCACTGCTTTATGTCCACATTTCTAACTCACCACTTCAGCTGCCCCAGTCTGTCTATAACCTTCATTATCATACTAATTCTTTCTGTGATCACTAATTACATTAAGTCACTCAATATACCAGAGTGTTAGCACCAGCCTGACTTAAAGCCTGAACAGGATTCAGCACAGAGGGTCTTCTCCCTCATCCTAAAATATTGCATTCCTTTTGATTTTCTGACCATGATTCTCTGTCACCTTCAGCTCTCCTGTAATACACCACAGGTTACTCCAAGCGTGATTATGGGCCTTCTCCTTTTCTGACTCTCAGGGATCACTGAGTAAGCCACATAAATATGGAAAACTGGAGAGCGTAACCCTGAAATGAAAAGGACAGCAGCTACTTACCACTAGTCATTATTTCCATGCAAGAATGTGAGCCCAGTTCTGCCATGTTTTATTTTTAAGAGAAACAGAGAAGTCTGAATTTTATATAAAAATGTGCTTTTTAATATTTATTTATAGCTATAGTAGAATAGCTACAACAGACCAAGTCCCACTCCAAGGAAAAAAATTAAAACTGGATAAAAAGTGCTCTAAGTATCTGTTTGAAACAAACATGGAGTAACAGAGTCAGTAAAAACTTGAAAGACTGAGATCCAAGAAAAAAGAAAAATATTATAATTTATGCACTGCTAAGTTCATAGCAGCATTACCCACATAGCCAAGTCATGGAACCGACCTGAGTGCCCAAGGATGTGTGACTAGACAGAGAGCTGGTGGAATACATACTCAATGAAATACTACTCCACTATTTAAAAGATGAAATAGTGCCTTTTGGGATGAAATGGATAGATCTCGAGGTGATTATGATAAGCAAAATCAGTCAGAAATTGAAAGATGGATAATGGATGGTTTCATTTATCTGTGGAATATAAATAACAGAAACGTATACTGGCAAAAAAAAAAAAAAAACAATTCTTAGCCTCATGGAAAATTTTCTGGTTACCAGAGGGCACAGCAAGTTGGTGGGAGGAGGTGATAGGGGAAGAAAAGGGATAGGACATTGGCAATGAAGGTTTGGTGGAGGGTGAATGAAGCATGTGCACATATGGAGGTGCAAAAATGTAACCCAAAGTCATATAGATATGTAAATGATTGACAAATTTTTAAAAATTAATTTTAAAAAATGAAAAGTGAGAGTGAAAGTTAAAAAAAAGGAAAAAATTGAGGTGAACTCAACTTTCTCTACTGTTTTTCCCTCAAGGCATCTGCCAATTAAGTGGTACTAACCACGAGATCAAGTCCAATCGTAAGGCTAAGAACTTTCACCAGTCTCATAGGACTGGAAGAAATATTGTAAAAAGTCAGTTAACCCCAATCAAAATTAAGACAAAATAAAAAAAGAAAATTCTTTGTTTTCATTCCTACAAAAATTATATTAAGAAAAATAATCAGTATTAGGATTTGAAAAAAGAAAAGTCTTTGTAGATCTTACATATTAAAGAGATATGAGCAATGCTATACAATAAATTCAGCAATTTAGATGCATTGTTATGTATTAGTGCAGGATCCTCAGACCAACTGTTTTCCTGCCCCTTCCCGAAGGGTGGAGGGATTTATTTTCTCTTTCCTCAGGGCAAGTGTCCTTTTGTCTGTCAACAGTGGTGAGTGTATTGCCTGTCCTATTGCCACTTTTACTCACTTCCCTGCCCAAGGCTTATGATTAAAGGTATTTCCTGCATCTTCGTTAGGAGACTACAGGTGGAGAGTCTACTCTGTCTTAGTATCAGGACCCTGGACAAGAAGACATCCTAATCCTTTACCCAGAGTCAGACTGCATTTGTTTCTCTTTCTACCCCAAAGACAAGGGGTCTTTGTGAGTAGTCCTTTTCGGCAAGAGGTTTCCTGTACTTATCCCAGTAACTTAAGTTTTGATTTTGTATGAGAAAAAGGGCCTGGGGAAAAAGGAGGGTTTATGCCTGTGCAACCTTGAATAGCTCTCTCTCAGGTCTCCTGCACTGTCCATAATCTTCTGCACAGACCTGGTGAAGGGACACAGAAGAGAATTTGCCAGTGTGGGACATTTCTGTGGATGGAGTCTGCAGGAATTCTAGTCTATCACAGTGTAATGACTAAACTCTGTCTTCATCTGATGATTATTCCCCTGGCAAGAGGAAATAGAGCCCACAGATACTTGAGAGATGGAATACTGGCTGTGGAGACTTAAAGTCACCACAAATAAAACAGCTTCTATCTTAATGGTCTGAATTTCCGTTATCCTGGATCATAGAAAAGCCTTGAAATAAGTATTATTTTGGTACTAAAGCTAGAAAACACACATTCAATAAGCTCTCAGCTCTTGCTGAAGGAACCAGAGGCTTCATCAGAACCAAAAGAAATTTTGACCTTTATGCAAATTTTGTAGTTAGGGATTTGATTTAAAAGTATCCTTTAATATATATTCACACATAAGCCCTCCCTAAAATGCACCTGTTTCTCTACAACACTATCAATATTGAGTTGACTGCTACTTGCATTTAAAATTGTGGACTTAAGAGAAATGCTAGCTAAAACATTTAGATTGCAGACATCAACAAATCAGGCTGTATACTATCCGTCTAGAGAGAGCAAAGCCTTTGATCAGCCACCCTTCCCTGACATTGTGTGTCTTCCAATACTAGTTGATATACCATTGAAATGCTTTCATGCTAATTAGTAAACTGTCATTACTTTAAATAGCACTAGTTCTCTTTCTATGATCAATGATCCAGCCTTCAAGAACTATTCAGGATTCAATAACGAGAGAACATACTAGACACATGCACACTCTTGTCCTAAGAAATCTAAAGTGTCTGCCATTTATTTGCAACAAAACTTGCCATTCTATTAGAGATCAGACCAATCTTCTTCTATAAATCCCTATTATTTTCAGATATGACATGTGATATTAGTTTAATTCTGTGGTTGAGATTATTTTGAAAGTCCTTGTAATATTATTTTTTCAATCAAAATGATTGATACTTGCAGACTTCTTTACCCCTTCTTAAGCTCACTCCAACTTAGTTCTTCTATCATATAATTCTGTTGAAACACTTGTTGTCAAGGTCACCAGTAACCTGCATGTTATTCAATGGAATGACTGTCTATTCTCATTTCACTTGACCTCTGGGCAGCATTTTACATCACGTATCATTGTTTTCTGAAAACTCATTCTTCACTTTGATGATATCTCACTCTCTCCCCACTGGTCACTACTTCACAAGCATATTGAATAGCTCTTTTTACACTTTGGTACTGGAATGTTCAAAAGATCAGACCTAGGCTGCTTTATCTTCTCTGTTCATTATCTTCCTTATGATGTCATTCAAGTCCCTAGCTTTAAATATCTGATATAAAATTCATATCTTGAACTCTTAAATCTCCTCCAAGTTCCCTGTGTCTACTAACTTTAACAACAGGATATAGGATAGCATATGTAACAACATAACCAAGAAATACTGATTCCACCATTCCTTCATGCTCTCCCGAGTCCACCCAATGCTCCATGATACCACATCTTGGTTAACTCTATCAACCTGTCTCCAACTGCTCCTTAAGCTCATATTCAATTCATGAGCAAGTTCTCTAACTTATACCTCTGTAACATCTTGGTTCCATTTACTCATTGCCCGTCTCTTGCTGCCACCTGTTTCACCTTAGTTTCTCACTTCACAATTGTACCATTTTCCTGCTCTCATAAGTGAGCTTAACTTAAGTTTTAACTAAATTTGGTTTAAGTGGGATTTCTTTAAAAGGGCCATTGTCTCATTTACTGTTGTATTTTCAACACTTAGAATAGTGTTTTACATATACTGGGTGCTGAATAGAAATTAGATGAATAAATTAATAATAAACAGGAAACTTCATATCAAAGGAATACTTTTTGTAGCTTTACAAAATCTCACTTAATTCAAAAATAAATTTGTAATTCTTCGTTAGAACATGTGTCCTAAGTTTCATGCCACTAAAGACATGAATAAAAGCAGTTCAGAATAATGGCAGCTCATTATTTTATCGCTATCACAGATACTCTGTGTTTAGCCATCTTCATGCATGGGACTCTGTTCCAAGACCCTCAGGAAATCCTCTTAGCCTGCTGTCAAGTAATTAGTACTCTGAGATGACTGAAAATAATAGTTCTTTTGAAAACACTCTAAAAAGTGTGTCCTCTTAAAGTGTGTGCTATAAGAGTAGATTATTAAAAGTACCACATTTAATAGAGACTACTACTTTAAGTCATTCTATCATTTGCCAAATACCTCCTTCACTGCATCCTCATGTTTTTTTTTTCTTGGCTTTTAATAACCCCCAACCCAAATGACCTAATAAACCCTCTTTTGCTAAGCACTGTCTTCCCTTTGGGGAGGGGAAGTCTGAGAATCAGTCGAGTAAACAATATGGGATGAAGAAAAGAATTTGGCTATAAGGGTAGAGGGGCCCAGTCTCTACTCTGTTGGACATGAATTTGGAGAAGTAGCCTAACTTTTCCAAACACATTTTCCCAAGCCAAGAAAGGTTGCTGATCATGCCTCCCTGATACGTGCTTGTGTAGTGTGGGCACATCCTCTCTAGGCACTGCATACAAGTCAAGGCTAAGCACCATGCCTGGAGATAGGTTGTTGAAAGCTCCCTTCTTCTGGATCTTCCTTCCAAGGGCCCCATTTTGGTCACTGTCAGTCAACTATTACTGATTACTATTACTCATGCCCAGAGGCAGGGTCTCCAACTTCCTAGATCCCAGACAACAGAAGACCAGTGAGAAGTGTGGGAATCCTGAGACAGTTGTCATAAGTCTCACTCATTAAATTAAATGTAACTAGCAGAGCTGACTGCATTCACACTGGAGATAATCAATGAACAATTCAGATGAATGAACAGATGAAGATAGATGTTCTATTTCATCACTTACCTACCAGATAAATCTGGCCACATTTTTCATCAGTTTGCTGTACTTTACAAGTCAGAAGCTCTTGTATTTGCAAGTGCAGAGTGAATGACTAGAAGACAAGGAGGGATCGGAGTTTAGGGGATGGGGCTGGAAATTAGGGGGGAGCAGAGATTTGATTTCTGCAGAGAAAACCCTTTTTGAGTCAAGGGCACTTTTGCATAATTCTATTATCACCAGGAAGAGAAGAAATAATCATATTAGATGTGAGTTATACCACCCGAAGTGGCTTGTCTTAACTCACTTTTGAAGTCAGATGGGTTTAAATGCTTTGTTTGAGTGAGTTGCTCAGAGGCCCCCATCAATAAGGCAGGTGCTGCCAGAGCAAAGCAGGGAAGTTTTTGATGTTGACAATGACATGCATTCTTGTACAAAAAGGAGTAATCCATTTGGTCACAGTTAGAGAAAGTTATGTGTGTTGCTTTGGGGGAGCCAGGGGGAGCCATCAGGAGGATGGCTTCCAGGCAGGCCAGCTGCAGAGCATCAGTGAGGTGGTAGGTCAGCCCAGGAGGAAGGGCAGTCCTTCATTGAGCCTCCCTGTCCACTGCTCAATGACATGGGCTTCCATATGAGCAACAGCGCACAGTTGTCAGCATCAACTCCACCTCACCTTGTGTTTACAGAGACTGGGTGCCTCATCAATTTGCATTCAGTTTCTTCCCACCATTGCCTCTACTTGAAGCCCAGCACATGCTACAGCAAGGTCCACAAGGTTAGACTGAAAGCATATAAAACCAGAGACAATCTCAAGGAAAAGAAAGAAGATGGTTATCTAATGGCCTTGGCCTACAAAAGAATAATGGAGAAGAGAGGACAGATAGAATGGATGTCAGAGAGTTCATAGGACTTTTTGATTCATTGAGTGCCAGGATAAGAAAAAGAAAAGAGTAGATGATAACACTTAAGTTTCATAAAATATTGCTTTCCTTTTTCTTTTTTTTTATAATTTTATTTATTTATATACAAGAGCTGGGTACAGGCCAGAGGCACAGGAGGGTGAGAGGATTCACCAGAGACAGGGCGGGGAACAGAACAGGCAGACTGACTGAAATACACTGCTGAGGGGAGCAGTGGGCGAGACAGGAGAGGTCTGCTGTGCAATGTGTGAATCTCCCTGGCCTGCCAGGAATCGAACCCACACTGCAGAGGCTGCGGACAGCTTCACAGCACTGCACTCAACCCACTGCACCACTGGGGAGGCCCCATAAAATATTGCTTTTCAACCAGACAAAAGGAGTAGCAGTTTGGTGGTGAATTGTACACTTATATTTAGAGTATGTTGACATGCCTGGGAGGCAGGTAGATGGGGCTTAAGCTCAGAGGAGCACAGTTGACTAGAAAAAAATTTTCACGTTTTCTCATAGTGGTGAGTGATAGCAGATGATTAGCAGGGATCACTCAGGGATAGTACAAAACGAGAAGAGGTCCCAGGAAAGAAACATGCATGGAGAACAATATTTTAGGTACAGGAAGAGAAATAAGCATGGGGAGTGAGAGGATTCACCAGCGATAGAGTGGGGGGGAGCAGAACAGGCAGACTGACTGAAATATACTGCTGAGGGGAGCAGCATGCAAGTCAGGAGAGGTCTGCTGCGCTATGTGGGTAGCTCCCTGGCCAGGGATCGAACTTGTGCTACAGTGGCTACCGACAGCTTCCCAGGCTGCATCTTAACACCTTGTGCCATCAGGGCGCAATTTAAAATTGTCTAAACCTGTAGACGAAAATGCAAGGCTCTTCCTTCACCCAACAGTCTCTAATTATTGATTTTTTTTCTTGTTTCAGGGACCGTGTCCTTTGAACACACCACTGCCTAGTGTTCTTCATTTTGGGGTGGAACCTGTGGGCCTTGTGGCAGGATTACCAGTGTCCCTCCCCCAAACTGTTCTCTGGTTCTTGGACTGAAACCCCCATGGTCTAGAGACTGAGGCCCAGTGAAGGAAACCAACTCATGTCAGATGTTTCCCTGCATTGTGGGTTTTCCAGTTGTAAAACTGCTTGAAATTGCCAGCGCTCTGCTCTGACAGCGAGAGAGAAGCCCTTCAGGCAGGCAGTGAGCACGGCTCCCCTCTGCCCTGTTCTGAGATGTCCCATAGCAAATGATAGTGGCAGGGAAATGTCTTAATACAGCGTGTTGTTTAGCATAATTGATGTTCAGATGCAGCATTGGTAGAAACAAGCCCAGTTAATTGGTCTCTCAACCTACATTAGCTCTTGCATTGCAGCCAATTAGGCCGGGGCCAGAGGGCCCTTTGCTTGGCGGTCAGAGCTCTCCGCGCGGGCAGGGAGGTGCTGGCGGAGGGGCCGCGGAGCCAGTATGAATGACTGTGCTGGGCACGTGTGCAGCTGCGCCACTGCCGGAGCCATCTGTCCATTTAGGAACGTGAGACCTTAAACAACCAATCTTAAAGATGAAAAAAGGAAGAGAAATGTTCAGGAGAGGGTGCATGGGCTTTCCCCACGTGCTAGAGCACCCGAGGAATCTCTGAATATTATTAGAGATTTGAAGCATGTAGATCTAAATGGAGTCCTACTGCAACATGTCTACTGAAGTGAGCACTCCCTTCTGTTCTTGAGCCTCAGTGCTATTCGAAATGTCCTGGACACAGAAAAGAAGGATGCAGTTCAAGAAAACACTGTGGGGTTGCAGCTCTATGTGAGTCCATGGACCAGCGGCACCCCTTCCATCCGGTGGGGTTTAAGGATGCAGGTCTCTGACCAGCTGAAACAGAATCTGCATTTTAACAAGGTCCCAGGTGTTCCACAGGCCAATTAAAATCTGAACAGTGCTCTAGGCCAGGGGTCAGCAAACAGGTTTTTTTGGAAGCCTGCCATGCTCATTCATGTGTCTCTGGATTATGGTGCTTAAACACAACCACAGCACAACCAAGTGGACTGGATGCAGAAGACCTTATGACCCACTAGCCTGTAATATTCACTCTCTGGCTCTGCAGAAAGCGATTGCTGACCCCTGCTCTAGGCAGATGTCTCTTTTACTCAAGTGAATGACATTTCTATTAGTCCTCAGAGGCAGGCTGGTACCAGATATTTAACTTGTGGTTTAAATATCATCATGGACATTAAGAATGGTGGAGCAATAGATGTTAGGTGGTGATGATCTCAATTCTAGGGGCTTAGGAGTTTCCAAGTGTATACAGATACTTCAGCAAAAGTTGCCAAAGTCTTTGAACTTTCTGCTGCCATGACTGAGTCAAACAATTTAAAGGAGACTTCCCATCCTCATTCACACAAGGAATTTTAAAAAAGAAAAAAAAAAGATAAACTGGCATTCATAATAGAACAATGACCAAATTTCTACATTGCATCTTTGATTGTATATTTTTTGTGAATGGAGGTACAAGTTATCTTCCAAATACACCAAGAGTTTGCTGTGACTTTACACCACATAATTTGGGGTAACTTTATACACAATGAATTATCTCCCAAAGTTGTGTTCCCCCCTTCTGATTTTCACCAGGATGAAATGTTAAAGAGACATAGTCTCTCTTAAAATAGGTATGGCTGCTCTGCTTAATATATAAGAAAATAGTTGTTGAAAATATGCATTCCTTACTGCATGTCATAAAGACAGCTTATGCAAAGATTCCACAAAGGACTGAATGACTAATGGTGAGGAAGAGGCCTGCTAAACCAACATTTCTGAAATTGCTGAGATATTTTGATAGGAGCTTCTGGCTGGGAGCTTCTAGACTTGCACTTGCAAGAATATTAAAGAAGCACTTCATTGTTTTTGAAAATACTGGAGATTTTCCAACCTTGTGCTTTCCAAGTTCTAACCTCTTTTTCTCTCTCTCTCTTTCTCTCTCTCTCTCTCTCTCTCTCTCTCTCTCTCTCTCTCTCCTCTCCTCTCCTCTCTTCTCTCTCATACAGACACACACACACACACACACACACACATGCACACGCACACACCACCAACACTACCAACAACAAAGGCCAGGCTGCAGCCTCAGACTCCAGACGCATGCATCAATCATAATTGCAGCACTGCCAGCAGTCATGTAACTGCTTAAAGACCTCAACAGCCTTCTGGCACTTAAAGGGAAAAAAAAAATCATCTAATTAATCACAGGTGAAACAGCTTGGACTGTCTCCAAAAGCCCCTGAATTTACTGCCAAGCTTTGATGCTAATTTTCTTTCTAAGTAACCCCCTAAAGAAATTTACGATTAGGTAATTAAAATAATGAATAAAGAGATACTTAGGTGGAGGGAAATGAGGAGAGGGAAAAAGACTATATTTCCATCCTGCAATAAACGCATCATTCGTGAGCCCCAACTTAAAGATTCCCAAGTGACTTTCTCCT
Organism: Talpa occidentalis; assembly: GCF_014898055.3. NCBI lineage: Eukaryota > Metazoa > Chordata > Mammalia > Eulipotyphla > Talpidae > Talpa > Talpa occidentalis. The sequence goes on from NW_023604295.1 coordinate 113,621,486, forward strand.
GGAGAATATTTTAAAAATCAATATTTGAAAGACCAAAATGAGGAATATAAATAAAGTTGGAAACAGATCATTCTTCTAAAGCTTGTATGACAAGGAGGAAAACCTGCTTTCTGCCATATACTTACTCTTGACCTTTTTTTTTTTTTCTTTAATGTCCTGACTCGTGTATTATGTGTGGTTCCTTCTGTGAGCTGATTGGCTAGCATCACTGGATCTGATTTAGAGAGCTCACCTTCCTCATGTTTCTCATGTCCCTACTGGGAGAGATCCTAAAAATCTGGGTTTAATTGGTTGAAAAGAAATAGATCTAATCTTTTGTTCAGGAAGCATTTTGGATTTTCTCATCCCAGTCCTGATCCTTTTGTTTCTGACATTTACCATTAGAAGAGTCCAGAAATGGGAGATTTAGTTAACTGATCACATTAGGTTTCAAAATTAAACAGTAACACTCCTCATTTAAACAATGATTCAAACAAGTTTTTGCTAAACTCCAAAGTACCTAGAGCTTCAACACTTGCTGAAAAATCTTGCCAGTAACTATTTTTCTGTCTTAATAAAGATAGTATAATACGCATAATGCTTTTTTAAATAATTCAGAATCTTGAATTTTTGATCAAAAAGCTCTTGGCTCTGATTTATATTTACCTTCAAGATAGCTAACAAGATTTTTGCAAGCAAAAATAAGAGCAGGTACCCATTCCGTCTCATTATCAAATCTAGCAGAGTACGAGTGCTGATTATTTATGATTGTTTAGTTGTATCACAGATTTATAAGTACTAACTCAAACATAGTTTGGGAATTTAACTTTTGTTTCATACTATACTGCCTCTATGAAACTATGTGAAAATAATAGAATAAGAATTTTGATTTAAAAGGTTAGAGATGTTATAGTCTTTGGTTTCATTTTAAAATGGAGAGGACTGAGAGTCAGAGAGGTAGCATGATTTGGTAAAGATGCACAGCCATGTAATGGGAGTTAAGGTTATAGACTCTGAAGCAAGATGGATCCATATTATTTAACTGAGCTGCTACTTTACAGATATGGGCTGTGAGAAGCTCCTGGCCTTTTGAGCTTCATTTTCTGATCCACAAAATGAAAACAGCAACAGTACTGAGTTAGAATAAAGTATAATGAACTAGTATAGGTGAGATGCTTAGCTTTGTGCAAACACTAAAAAATACTTAGTTCTTACCAGTTTTATATTTTTATCATGTATTTAATTGCAATTTTATTTTTATTGAAAGGATTCTTTGTCATTATTCACATTTCCTTACTGTCTTACAGGAATGTGGGGTCACTATCAAAAGTGGTTCTTTGGTTGCTCAGGGTCAGACAGGTGTGGAGCTTGCTATGTGCAGCTCAGTTACTCTCTGCAAGAAGAAGCCATGCATTTAAGTGCCCTCTAACTCAGAGCACCCTCTTCTTCCCAGCCAACACAGGAGGAAATGAGTTTTGAACCTTATTGTGGAAGAAAAATCCTTTCCCCAGAGAAAGCAATTTCAGGGCACGCGCTAACCCCAAAAGAGAGGCAGTGGGTGAGGTGGGGCTCATTCAAGAATTTAGGTACCTTCTTAGTTCTCCCATCATTCAGGGTTGAAGGTCATGATCCTCTAAATTCCATCCCTCTGATCTACTCCCCAGCCCTAAAAGCCTCAGGGTCTCCTCCTCTGAGCCTTTATCTAGAAGGCCAAGGAAGCTGGAGCATCCTGCCAAATAGGAATTTAAAATGACAAAACAACTGATTAGATCTGAGGTGACAAGAATGAGAAATAAAAGCCATTAGAGCCCATTTGCAACATGCCCTCAGCAAGTGAAGTTTCAAGGTGTTCCTTCCAAGATTATTAATGGCATGACAGTGTTTTCCGTGCAGGAATCTGATACATGAAATAACACCAGTGTACACTCACTGCATTTTGATGGGAAGAGGGGCCTGCCCTCATTTATTTAGTTTCACAGATTTGAAGAGACACCCTAATTTGGCTGTCAGGGTGAGGGCTCGTGTAAGCACCCAGTGCTCGCAGGAACCCATTTCAACAGTAAATAGTTCTCTTCTGCAGCAGGGGCCGCCCACGATGGCCCATGGACTAAGCCTGCTCTGCTGCCTAGATTTTCAATGGCCAATGGGCCAAAAATGATTTTTTATTTCAAATGGTTTTAAAAAATCAAAAGAATATGTTATGACACATGGAAATTTTATGAAGTTCAACTGCCAGTGTCCATAAAGTTTTATTGGACTATAGTCAAGCTCATTTGTTTATGTATCATCTGTGGTTGCTTTTGTGCTACAGCAGCAGACTGTGTGGCCCACAAGCCTAAATTATTTAGTATCGAGACCTTTATAGAAAAACTTTGCCAAACTTTGTTTTATAGGACTTCACAGCCAAACTACTTTCCTTAGCAAAAAAAAAAAAAAAAAGTCACAACTTAGCAAAAACTACAGGGTGCTATTCTTACAAGAATGTGGCTTCATTTTAGAGTCACAGCATGGAAATCAATTTAGTCATTTCTCGCAGAGACAACCATCCAATCCTGAGAGCAGTGAGGAAAAGTTTTCCTGAAAGGTCATTGGAGTAGAGGTCCACCAGACTCCATGCGGAGCCACACACCTGGGAGGCACAGGGTAAACATCGTATTCTTTGAGGACTAGTTGGTTAGGAATCACAGGTAGTTGGTTAGGAATCCCCTATGGTAGGTGCTGGCATAGTTTACCTTCACCTTTAAGAGATCAGTGCGGGTCTAGAGAAGACTTAAATCCTCATTAGGTTCGTGTTTACCTCTGAGTCCTCCTATCTAATCCCTATGCCATGCAAGGTACTACACAATTTCCTACACCCCCCCACCCTCAAAATGGTTGTGTTTCTTAACTGGCACGACTCCAAGACACTCATTGTTGTAGAGTTTCAGATTGTTTACAAAGGCCTTTCCCAATCAGGAAAACAAATGCGGTGATCTGCAGATGCAGAACAATGTCACCTTTGGGGGAGAGGAAGGGTAAAGACAGCATGGAGAGCTGCAGTGGGACCTCATAACTGCCTCCTCAGAGGAGTAATTGTGAAGCCTTCACTCCAAACATGTTTAGAAGAGGTGCCAATAAGGGGCTGGTGAGAGGGACAGATGGACGCACACAATCACCAATCATACAGGGGAAAGGGAAGATGGATCAAAGAGGAGGGATGAACAAAACAAAGGGGCCTTAAATGAGGGCAAAACCCCTTGGGCAACTTCACCACGGGAGAGGTGGTATTGGAATTGGAAAAAAACAAGGTGTTGGATTATACTAGTCAGAAAGGGGAAATAATGGAATTTTTTTTGTGGTGTTTCTCACCCTGAAAAAGTGAGTTATTTAACATCATCTTGATAGCGCGTTGGTGGCAGCGCCTGTCCCTTGGTTTCCTAACGGGATGTGATTGCAAACAAGAGAGACAAAGACTCATCAGTCAGTGTCTCAACTGCTTGAAGTAGAAAGTTTTGTTGTAAAAACATGAAAATGTTTCTTGGGTAGCCTGATCTTTGGTGAGGAAGAGAGGAAAATGAGAGATTTTGAATCCTGCTCTTTTATCAGAAATGAAGAAATTTGGAAAAAGAGTCTCACTCCTTCACTAATGAAACCACAATGATCTCAGTTTTTAGGTCTCCTCTGCAGGATAAATGGTCATTAGACTGAAATGCCAGAACTAGGTCAAGTGTCACCCAAGAGAATCCTGAGCCCATAGCAGGGGTGGGATCATAGAAATAACTTTCCTTCCCCTTTGTCCTTTAGGAGATCTTTCTCATAGATTGTCACAGTATTTTTGTCACCTCTCCACAGTGCATAATCTCTTCCTTGTGGATGTTGAAATTTCTTTCTATCAAATTTGGAAGAAAAAAATACATTGGATGGTGTCTTCAGAAAGGTAGATGGGAGGAGAAGAGCAGGGCTGATTTAGATGACTTCAAGGGGTCCTTTCTGTTTTCTCTAAATTTCATTCTTTTAAAACTGCCTCCTTGTGTTATAAGCAGGTACTGTCACATCCAACCAAAGAGAAACTGTGAGACATTCAAGTTAATTGTCTTGCAAAAAAAGTAGGTCTTTTTGAAAGCTGGCAGAAATAGTGCCTGAAAGATGGAACCTTGGCATAATATCTGACTTCAGAATAATTTCAATCATCCAGAACCTTGCAAGGGAACAGAGGCCTCATGAGCAGGAGGCACCACTGGAGGCAAGCCCCCATGACTCCCTCTGTGGGCTGCCACCAGGTAAACTATTGGACATTGAAATTCAGGTGAATTGGTCCCTGCCTCCGGTGCTTGTACTGCTCTGCACATGCAGTCACATTCCTGTCCTCTGAGAAATGCAGAGGACTGTTCACGTCAGCACATTATGTCCAGTGCTTCAGGCTAAATTTCCTAATAATTGAGACCCCTGCCGGTCCTCCCACCTGGTCATCCAGTTAATAGAAGGGCAGCCTCACCAGAGGCTTAGTGGTAAGCATGTTTTCCTGCTTATTGCCTTCCAAACAGCCAAAATGAATCTTCCAAGAGACTCAAGACTACCTCAAGCCCAGAAATACCAACAGAGCAATGAAGGTAAGAACAATTGTTGTATTTAGGAGCAAAAGTATATATTTCTATATATAGACAGTTGGTGCTTCCATCTTATAGCCAGGAATGTGTATGAGTTGTACAGGGCAACTACCCTTCAGGAAAAAAAGAGACTACTAATTGGCAGTGTGCGGTGGTTGTAATCAAATGCCTCTTTAACTAGAACAAAGTTTATTGCTGTTGAAACTCAAAAGAGGAAAAGGTGACTGTAAGTTTCACCTAAGAAGTGTCAGCAGGTTTGAACTCGCCTTTCTGTTCTCCACTCTCTGACAGTCACAGGAAGCCTGAAACCCTTTGACACTCATTCAATGATGACAGATCCTCCCTGAAGACTCTGCAGCCGCAAACAAATGCATTGTTCTTCCTGTCAATCCACCACTGAAAGGTGAGCCACAGCCTCCTGCAATTGGCCTCATTTGTTAGTGTTAGCAAGTGCGAGGCCAAAGCTCATTACCCTGAGGAAGGCAGAAGGCTAGGAATCCTGAAGAAGACGGGCTGTGGAATCAGGGCCTGTCAGCAAGCTGGGCATCAGATAGCACCACCTCCACAGGTGACCCAGGTCTGCTTGTCCTGCCCTTGCTCTTGCCCATCCCTACCTTGAGCTGTCCATCTCCAGAAAATGCAATCTTGGAAGTAGTTTTGATTGGGAAATTAAATATTTGGTTTTCTTCGCCTCGCAACATGCTACCTCCCTATGAAACTAGGGTCGCCAGTGTTAGTACTTTTAAAGCCCTCTGGGCATATGGCTGTCTCAGACAGTGGTGGTGGCTCCATCATCTCAGTCCACACAGTGAGGCATTACCCAATTCCACATCACAGTTACATCTGCCCTTTGCAGCATGCACTAGTAATCTGCTCACATGGCAGTCATTCCTTATTACACTGTCATCTGTAAGACAGGGTCTTTGAGGACAGGTAGAGACCATTGAGGACATGGACTGTGGCCAGGATTCAAAAACTGGCTCCAACCAGCTTATCCACCTTTTCAAGACTCAGTTCTCCCACCTACACTATCGAGAAAATAAGGAATATTATAAGTTGCATTATTTCCCTCCCCAAATTCCTATGTTGATGCCCTAACTCTTGGTACTTCAAAACATGAATATATTTGGAGAGGGAATCTTCAAAAAAGTAACTAAGGCTAAATGAGATCACTTGGAGCAACCTGTTATGATGTGACTGGTGTCCTCATAAAAAGAGTTTAGGACACAGACACACACATACACAGAGAACATATGAAGATACAGGACAGAGACCTTGAGAGAAACCAGCCCTACCAACACCTAATCCTTAGTCCATTCAGGCTGCTGTAACAGAAATGACATAAACTGGATGGCTTATGAAACACTGAAATTTATTTCCCTCAGTTTTGGGGGCTGGAAATCTGCAATAGGGGTGCCAAATGGTCTGCTGAAGGCCCTCTCCTGGGTGCAGGGGAGCCTCTTTTATATGGACACTAACCCCATATAGGGTCATGAGGTTCTGTCCTCATGACTACATCACCTCCCAAAGGTCCCATCTCCTAATACCATCACCATGGGCATTAGGATTTCAACAAAATGCATTTTGTTTGGGGGTAAGGCAAGGAAGGTCACAAACATTGAGATCTAGCACATCTTGAACTTCTACCCTCCTGAATTGTAAGAAGAAGAAAAAAAACTTTTGTTTAAGCCACTTACACCGTGGTACTTTGTTTATGGAAGCCCAGACAAGTTTATTCAAGGATGCGGAAGCTAGAGTTCATTCAGCTCTAACAATCTAGATTGGTGGTTTATAATTTTAAGGATCACATACCCCTTTGAGAAAGGGATGGAAACTAGGAACTCTTTGGGAAAATGTGCAAACACACAGACCTTTTCAAACTACCCAGAGCCTCAGTGACCTTCCTTTGTGTTCTTAATGTCTTAGGGCATTCTGGAAGCTTGTTTGATAACTTCATTTTTCATGAGGCAGGAAGAGAAAAGGAATAAAATCTTCAGGTGGTAATAAAACGTATCTGAGTGAATAGGTTTTTTTTTTTTTTTTAAAGAGGCATGTATTTTTATTTATTTATGATTTTTATTTGTTTGTTTGTTTGTTTTGTTTATACAAGCACTGGGTACAGTTAGAAGCGCGGGAGGGTGAGAGAATTCACCAGAGCCAGAGCGGGGAGCAGAGCAGGCAGAAGGACCGAAGTACACTGCTGAGGGGAGCAGCGGGCGGCAGGAGAGGTCTGCGCGCCATGTGGGACCCTCCTCTGGTGGCCGGGGAGCAGCCGGGGGTCGAACCGGCGCTGCGGAGGCCGCGGGCAGCTTCACAACCCAGCGCTCAACTGCTGCGCCACCGGGGAGGCCAATGAATAGGTTTTTTTTTTTTTTTTTTTTTTCCAGTTCTTTCAAGTCCATTTTATTACCACCTTTTTTTTTTTTTTAAATATTAAATTTTATTTTTATATTCCCCCATACAATTGCAAACGTGTGTCTCTGGTTCATAGGGATTTTGCATTTTCCTGGTCCCGTTTTCTAGATTCCTGCTATGAGTGAGACCATCCGGTATTTTTCTTTTTCTTTTTGGCTTATTTCGCTGAGCATGATCCCTTCCAGTGCCATCCATGTTGCTGCAAATTGCATGTGTTTATCTTTTTTGAATGCTGAGTAATATTCCATGGTATATATGGATCCAGTCATCGCATTTGGGTTGTTCCAAAGCTTAGCTATTGTAAACAGTGCTGCACATAGGAGTGCAGGTGCTCTTTGGGATGTTCTGTGTCCTTGGGTAAATACCTAGGAGTGGAATTGCTGGATCATATGGAAGCTCTATGTTTAGTAGGTCCAGAATCTCCACACAGCTCTCCATAGTGGGACCCAATGAATAGGTTTTTAAGAAAGAATTAAAAACTGGGAAAAATCGAACCCACTCTTACTTTAACTCACATTCCCAAACATGACTTTAGTCCCTTGTTTTATTGGGGGAAAAAAATGATACTTAGGTTTTTAAAAAATATCTTTGTAAACATCAGAAAACCCCTCAGAACATTTCCCTTACTTCTCAGCTCTGCTTGAAAGTAATGAACGAGCTCAGGGAAATGTCCCTTGTCTACTTAGCTCTAAAGAATAAAAGCATTTGGCCATCTCACCTTATTTAAAGAACAGTGAGATGTGCTGGGCAGGGAAGGGAGTGACCTAAGTTCTAATTCTAAAATGTTTAGCCCCTTCAAAGTCATAGCACTTTCATTAATAACTATAGGCTCAGACTTTGGTGGGAAAAGCCTAAAATTTAGCTTGTTCTTCCTTTTCGTCCCATCCTAGTCATCCACTCCATGGTCTAGCACTTAGCATCACCAGCAGGCCTGGACATTCCTGGTTCTCAGCTCCCCTTCCTGGATTCCTCCTTCCATCCTTTCCCCTCCCCCTCCCCAATGTTTCCCCATCTTGTAAAATCAGCAGGTTGCAAAGATCTCTGTGGTCCTTTCCAACTGAAAAAATTCTATGATTTTATGATTCTCTGAATCCCAGGGCTGTGGTAGCTCTAATTCCAAGCTTGTCTTTAATTCTTTGTTTTGCTTCACAGAGCAGGAGAATAGCTTATGTTGCAAAATGCGTCCTAGAGAGTAGTGCCTCTGAGACCGGAGCATGGCAAGTGCAGGCGCTGCTAATGCGGGCACAGAAGCCTGACGGAGAGGAGGAGGGAGTGGGCCTTGCTTGTGGGCTGTAAAAAGCTTTGCTTGGCAATTTGGCCATGCTGATAATTATAGGCCAGGGGAAGCTGGGATTCATGGTGGAGGTTTTGGTGAAGCGAGCTGTTGCAGAGATTTCTCTGTAAGTTACCTCTGCTGGAGAATTAGGAGAGGGGCAGAGAGCGTAAGATCAATGGTGAAGGGAACAAGTCAGCTTCTTTACCTACCAAACTAAAGGAGGTGATGTGCTGTGCACTTCGGTGGTGGTGTTTAAGATACTGAGAGAAACTTTCCTTGACGTGAAATGGAAGGTCACTGACTCACCCTTACACTTAGGTGTGTGTCTCCTCAGACAGTCTGAGCAGACAGACCCCTAAGACAAGTAGAACATCACTAAAAGAGCATGTCTAAAAACTCAATGAGATGAAGTAGGCAAGTATGATTTGGAAGGTATCATAAGCTAAGGCAATGAGGCAGGGGAAGCAGCTGGGTTGATTCTTTGGCTCTACAGACTGCAGATCTACCTAAGAACTGGCTTTGTGCATGACACTTAGTGAGACATTGTTCTGAATCCTCTGTGGGTTGGGCTTCCCTAAATTTACAACAGTCTAGAAGTGATCATTGTAATAACAATTACAGGGTAAGTTGGGCTTGGTCATCAACCACATCACTGTTTGCTTTGAAAAAGAATTATTACATCCTCCAGAAATTTCAGCTTTATTCTTGACTCTGATGGGTTTGCTCCTAGAAGGTATCTCTCCTTAGTATTGGCTGGGCCAACAACGCAGCAATAGCTGCAAGTGACATTATCAAATTTCTGAACCAAACCTTATATCAGTCTTTAGTTAAAAAATATGGCAACAGGCCCAAAATGGAGTGGCTTACGCGAAGCCTCATGTCACTGAACGGAGAAATACAGTTTTAGCTCTTCTAGTCCATCGGAAATCACCTGATCAGCACTAGTCAGGAAATCCTCCTAACTGACCCGTATCATCCCCTGAAAGAACACAAACTTGCAATAACCAACCTGTTTGTTTGCCTAGTATAACTGCCTTGTTCCCATTCCCTTCTACATAAAAAGGTTTTCCATTTTGTACAGCTCCTTTCTATCTGCTGGATTGGATGCTGCCTAATTTGAATAATTTTTTTTTCTTAAATAAACTTGCACCATGTTTAATGTTCCTCAGTTTGTCTTTTAACACTTTAAAATCATCCAGTGAGGAATCACTCACTCTGGCCACCAAGCAATGACTTATCTTTTCAAAATTTCTGCAGAGGGTATTAGAAAGGTATTGAAGTAGGCAAGTATGGCTGGAAAGACTGCACAGTCTTTTATGGGACTGCCAGTATAATAATGTCAATTGCAGGTGTGACTTTTATTTTTGTGAGTATTATGGACATAAATACATGTCACAAAGGCAGAGAACCTCTGTGATGGAATAACCAGGGGTAGTTTTTTGCCTCTTTTTTATCTTATTCTTAATTTTTCTAAATATGTTTTTCATTCTAACCATGAAAAAAGATGAAAATTTTCCAGAATGGTTGGGTTGGTCCAGCCTTGCCCAAATACAGGGTCTTCTCTCAATATAGTTATATATCATTTTACTGATAGATTCTATGACCCCGCAATCCAAAGGAGCATCTTTCCTTGGGGCGTCTTAAAACTATTCAGGAGAAGCCAGTGGAAAACATCACTCACTTCTTCCTAGACCTATAATAACTGCATTTCACTTCACTTTATAACTCCTTAGCCAAGGAATATGTGGATTATATCATGTAAGAAAAACAAAATAATACAAAAACAGAATCTACAAAAGTGTTTAGAGTAGGTAGAGAGTAGAATTAACTCAGGGTTGGGGGTTTGCCAGATTAATATTATCAAGGGAGAGAAGGCAAGGGAATTGAGGGCATATAAAAAAGAGCAATTGTAGTCATGAAAGATGGCATCTAAATTGGGTAAAGAATAGGGTGCAGTTACTATGGGTGGTAAGAAGTAAAGGATCATGAAAAGTTGACTACTAGAGTTGATAAATCAGTGATCTTGTTAATCTAAAATTTTGTTGAAGTTACATTGCTTAGAAGAAATGAGCAGTATGTTAGGAAGTGGTGATTAAAGGGTAGGATGCTAGAAGTCAAGATTTGTGGTTAATGCTATTAATAATGATGAAGACTAAGCTAAAACTAAGGGAGTATGTGACTCAAGTGAAGTAGGAGATAACACTCTCATTGAGATGGAAGGTAATGTACTGAGAGGTCAGGGCGTTTGATGGATTTTCTCATCTCCGTGTTGAAGTCACCAAGAATGAAAACAAGAGTAGTTGTGAGGGGGACTCCAATCGGAGGGGGAAGAAACAGTTTTAAAATATTCAGTAAATGAAATTAGAACCCCCAGGAACATTTTGTAAACAATGATAGGGAGGTAAAAACAAAAGCCTGAATCTGCAAAGGCGGAAAGGTGGCCTGTGCTCCACATCTAGGCTCTGCTAAGAGAAAATATGGCCCCCTCTGGAGAGTACAACAGGGGACCACTGTCCTTTGGGCAGCCAGACCTCATCCAGAAGAGGGAAGTAAAGAAAACAGAAGCATTTGAATATGTACGGGCTTTCCCCACTGTCTGAGAGTAGAGTGTTCTATGAAATTACTCATAAGCCAAATGGTGTCAAGTGAAGAAGCAATTACCATTAATTTATATGGAAAAAATGTTTGAGCATTCCCAGACCCAAAAAATAGTCTATCAAATTCATTCTAAATAACACGTAAGACCTAACATAATACTAACATATATTAAGAACAGGAACGATGTGATACATGCCCCACCCCTATAAAGTAGTACCTGGGGAAGGAGCTTGGCAGCCCTCCTCATCACTAGGGGCACCACTACCTCCAGAACAGTTGCTCCAAAACAAATGCTGACACTCTTTTCTTTTATTTATTTATATTTGTTTGTTTATTTATTTTTGCCTTTTGTTGTAAAAGCAAAAATCGGTCCCCTGGATTATTTTTTTTAGGTTCATAAAAACATATACTAATGCAGGTGTCTTTTGAAAGTAAATCTTTCATAAAAGTGAATTGACATACTTTCAAAAAGCAGGAGACATCTATACAGGTTTGCTGAGGATAAGCAAAAGGATTTGAAGAGATTGAGATGGCTGAAAGTCTGCAGGGGATTAGGTCATGGACAGAGACCTGCGGAATGAAAATCTTAGTGTCAAGAAATGCTCAGGGAGGATTACGGGGAATATTGGAAGTAACTGATGGTCCCTAGGGTGAGCTAAATAAACCTAACTTGGGGTTGAGCTATCTGAAGACAAAAGCAAGGGGATGGGACTGTCTCAAGGGACAAAAAGAGTGAGTAGGGAAAAAACGTCTGTGACACTACCCTATACTGCCACGGACAGTTCCAAGGTCTGGGTGGAGGTCATGAGAAACCCAGTTATTCTTTGGAAGGGATCTGCAATTATACAAGGGCAAAGGGCAAAGCATTTTAAGACAACCCAAGAAGAAGCTCACCCACATACACACATGCACACAAACATATACCTAATTCTAGAAATTTAAATCATTTGCCTAATTTCCTAACTTTCTCATAGTAGGCAAAGGAATACTAAAAATTTCACCTCTCCAGTGGCTAAGGGCTTTATCTTTTATTCCAACTTGAATATTGATTTTATTTACTCTATGGATTAAGGAAAAAGCAAAATGGACTGAGTAAAATTCCCAAATAATGCCCAGTCTTGCTTCAAGGGGAAAGGGGGCGCCTAAATGTTAGCAGAAGAGGTGCATGTGTGTCCAGTTCCTCATGAGAGCCAGCCCTGGTTTCTATTGCCTTATGGCAGACACATGAAGGATTCATTGTTTTTAACCTCTCTTGGTTTGTAATAAAGTTTTCAGCAGATCTTTTTAGCTGCTGCAACCTCTTATCCTGTAAACACTCATACACCAACACACACACACACACACACACACGCACACACACCCCCCAACACACACACACATGCACATACACTGACTTCACTTTGTTCTTATTTCACATAATGTCAACTCATAAAGCTTTCATCAAGTCAACCAGGTGGGGGAAAAATCCCTTTGTTGAAAGAAATATTCATCCAGGGTGGAGGAGGGGGCCATTGGACAGGAGAGGGAGTGGTAGACAAGGTGGGGAGGAGAAGAAAGTGTGCTGATGGAAAAAGTTTTATGCATGAGGAAGTGAGTTAAGCTTCCCAGGGGCGTGCCCTCTTGATGAAAGGTTGCCTCTCCTTCGCATACCCCATCTGCCAACATCCACAGAAGCTGACAAATCTGTCATTACAGGACTAGGGGATGGAATTCATAATATACGTGTTCAAAGAAGTGAAGCTTTGGACCTAATACCCAAAGATGACAAAAACGCTTAAACAAATGCATGTATTCCTCCCTGTGCTAGAAACCAGCATCTGTGAGGTGGCAGCTTTCTCCTTCCTTCTTCCCATGACCTCACTCATCTCCTGTTTCCAAATCCAGTTCTGTTATATCCTGCAGTGGTCATGCTAACCGCCAGACACCATCCTGCCCCTTGGAGCCTTCTTAGCCCACTCAGTTAATATGGACCATAGCATACTGCAGAGCATATGGGAAGGAAAGGAGTGCTAGAAAACAACTTTATGTAAAGAAGGAAGGGCCCAGAGGGATCAGGAATACAAAGAAAGGGGCCTCCCCTGGTGGTTGAGCACTGTGCTGTGTAGCTGTCCACAGCAGGTGGTTGAGAACTGTGCTGTGTAGCTGTCCACAGCCTCTGCAGTGCGGGTTCAATCCTGGCCGGCCAGAGAGATTCCCACATGGCATGGTAGACTTCTCCTATCTCGCCCACTGCTCCCCTCAGCAGTGTATTTCAGTCAGTCTGCCTGTTCTGTTCCCCACTCTTTCTCTGGTGAATCCTCTCACTCTCCCATGCACCTGGCCTGTACCCCGGTTCCTGTATGCATGAATAAATCAATCTTTTTTTTAAAAAAAAAAAGAATACAAAGAAAGTTCAAGTAAGAAGATTAGAAGATTTGTGATGTCTTTTATTTCACAAGGACTAGTGTTACTACATAGGGATTTAATATTTGGGGAAAGAATTCAGTAGTGATGGAACCTGTATTTCTTGATTTTCCTTGCACATTAATTTGATGGACACTCTTAATTTCCTAAGATCATGATGAAAGTCCCATATAAATTGAGGATTTCCAATCATCCTGTGAACATCTAGACATTAACCTCACTCATCCAGAAGTTAGATGGAGAAGACTCCAGTCTCTGAATTCTGATTTTTTTTCCTTCCTTTTCCAGGACATTTGATGATAAAAAAGAATATCACCAGTTATGCAGAAAATCAAATTTGTCCCAGAGTCCTGCTCTAAAATTCAGGACAAGAAAAAGCAAAGTTGGGGCCTCCCTGGTGGCGCAAGAGGTTAAGCACCAAACTACGAAGCAATCTGAAGCCTCTGCAGCACGAGTTCAATCCCTGGACAGCCAGGGAGCAACACACATGGCAAGGCAGACCTCTCCTGTCTTGCCTGCTGCTCCACTCAGCAGTGTGTTTCAGTCAGTCTGCCTTTTCTGTTCCCCACTCTGTCTCTGGTGAATCCTCTCACCCCCCACCCCTGGAATTTCTGGTCTGTACCCAGCTCTTGTATGCATAAATAAATAAATCAAAAAAAAAAAAAAAGAAAAAAAAAGAGCAAAGTGGAAATATGCAAATACTAATAGAGATATTAAAGTATTTGGTGACTGTGTGATTGTCTCCTCAATCCAATAACATAATGGAATTAAAAAAAAAACTGATAGTCAAAAAATGTTATTACTTTTTTAACTGTTTTTTTCCCTCTGATTTTCAGCACTTTGAATATAATGTGTGGTTTTGTTTGCTTACTTTGTTTTGATTTTTATCCTGCTTGGGGTTCACTGAGCCTTGTGATCTGTGAAATTATCTCTCACCAAATTGGACAAATTTTTGACCATTATTTCTTATAAATATTTTTTCTTCTGCTCCACATCTCTCTTCTTTTTTCTGGCACTACACTTTTGTTAGTGCTTTTGAAATTGCTATTATTTCATTTATCACTAGGCTTCTGGTATTATCTAATTTGTCTTTTATTCTCTTCAGAATGGATATTTTCTATTGCTCAGTCTTCAAGTTCATTGACCCTCCTGTCATGTTCAATTTGTTGTTAAGTCTTTCCAGTATATTTTTAAAAATGAACTATCTTATTCTGAAATAATTTTAGATCTGCAGAAGAGTTGCAAACATAGAACACAGAGATTTCTCTGTACTATCACCTTCACCTAGCCTCCTCATAGTTAATATCTCTTTTTAAATTGAGGTAACATTAATTTAACGTTAATTTACTATATGATTTAGAGAAATAGCTTCACGCTTCCTCAAATATATATCATCAGACCATACCCACCACCAAAGCACCCACAATCCTGCAGCACAGTCAATCAGGCCTCCTCCCCACCCTGTTCCTACCCTCATCTTATAGTCCCTTGCAGCCTCAATTCTGTAGTCAGATTTCTAGAGTTTGTTTTGGTTTAGTTCTGTCAGTCCTTTATTTTGTTTTCTTATTCCACATATGAATAAAATCATCCAGTATTTGCCTTTCCTCTTCTGACTTAATTTCACTCAGCATAACCTCTTCCAGTTCCATCCATATTGTTGCAAGCGGCAAGAGTGCATCTTTTTTGTTGTTGTTGTTAAAGCTAATAGCAGTTCATCATGTGAACATACCATATCTTTCTTGATTGCTTTATCTCCACACCCTCACCAACATTTGTTGCTTCTGTTTTTTTGATAATGGCAGTTCTCACTGGAGCAAGGTGTTACCTCACTGTGGTTTTGATTTGCATTTCCCTTATGGTAAGTGATACTGAACTTTTTTTCATGTGCTTTTAGTCATTTGTATGTATTCTTTGGAGAAGTGTCTATTTAGTTCTGCTCATTTTTTTTTTATCATGTTGTTTGTTTTCTTTATGTTGAATTGTATAATTTCTCTTCAGATCTTGGCTATCAACCTCATAACTCCTTGGTTGAGTAGAATTTCCTAACACCAACGGTCTGTGAAAGAGGTGGGTATTCAAAAGAAAACTAGAACCACTCTGAAACTACCTAGACTGAAAATTTACCTTTTGGGGGCCCTTATTCTCTTAAGACTATACTTTTATTGTGTTTCTAGAAGGTAAGAGAAAGATTATCTCTTTCACAGAGAACAAGTTGGTAAAATAAGGAGATACTCAGAGTGCAAGCTTAATGAGATCACAGATGTGCATATCCATGTAGTTCAAAAGCCAAGGACTTTTACAATGTCTGGCAAATAGTACACACTGAATATCTTTGGACATATGTATAAAAATGAGTGAACTGTACCATAAAAGCTAATTGCATGTAGCTCCTTATGCATATTTTCCCATTCTTCTTCTTTACTATTCAAAAATATTTTAGTTTATGAATTCAGGCTTAAGCATTAATTAATAGTGAGCAGTGGTGTTAAGAGTTGAAATTAGTGATAAATCCTCAAGGAGAAGATAAATCTTCAGATTCACAAATTTTGTCAAATGTGAAGCTTCTGAGCTTTTTTTTCACATTCAGAAAGCTGAAAATTTTCCAAATTGATAAATAAAAATATATTTTTCATTTTACATTTATACTAGTCCTGTGAAGGTGATATTATTATTATTATTATTATTATTATTATTATTATTTTAAAGATGATAATGATGGGATCCAGAGAAAATAATCACCTCTCCCCAAAACACAAAACTTGGAGGTAACAAAGCCATCATTTAGAACCAGATAACTTTTGATTTGACCATCATTCAGAACTGAAGATCTGGGCTCACAACTTGTTGAGGTGATATTTCAATGATGGAGTCTTCAATTGAAGAGAAATTCACCCTAAGAAGGGATGGTAGGAGGAATAGGCTGTTAAAAAAATGAGATAAATAACATGAAAACACTTTCTCTTCTTGACACAATCCACAACAAAGTATAAATGAAAAGTGCACTTTCTAAATTTTCTTGAATTAGCTCCATTACTAGAGTTTACTGTGCGCAAACACTAAGACTATAAAAATATCTTCAAATGTTGTGATAAGAAAATTGTTATACCCTCTTTCTAGAATAATATTTCCCATTATTCCTTTCTCTTTCCCCCAGTACTGTGAATTTAATTTAAATTTGGGTTGAAACTGTCATATCTTTTGATATTGTAATGATCTTAGCTGATTGAGATGTTATAGGAATTGATATTGCAATAGCCCTAACTAATTGAGAGGAGGGGGCAGTGGAGCTAGAGAAACTTAGGTTATCAATTGAAAACCTATCATTTGTTTACAAAAACACTGATTAACAGACATGTGAAAGGCAAGGATAGAGAAAACCCTGACTGTGCCAAGCAGCTCCAACGAAATGAAAATTAACTTGTTATCCTGATAATATGACTCTGAAAAGTGGTGTAAATATAACCAACAAATTTAATCCACATTGAAATTCTTATGCCTCTACACAGCAGTCCTGAAGACTTCTCTATGTTTTAATAAAGTTGCTGGGGACATTTGCTCTGAGGAGTGACTTTCCCTCCATGCAGACAGATGACTGCCAGGAGCTCTCTGAGCCAGGCCCTGCTTGGTCTGCATCGCCAATGTCCTGAATCTTACCAAGAAGTTCATAAACTGCTCTCTTTTGATGCCAATTAAATTTTATGTTTATTTCATAGTAAAGTGCATTCCCCTCCACCCAAATAAATTCATGTTGTGATTATATACATTTGGCTTGAGTCATAAATGAAACCTTTCCACTCAGGTGGAAGTTAGAACTTTAAAGATTCAAACCTCAGTTCAGAAAATCACTGAAGACCCAGAACTTATCTCACTTGATTTACCTCACAAAACAAATCTTCTGAGGGAATAGGCAGTTGAATTTGGTTCTAGTTCTCTCTCACTTAATTAACTCATTCAACAAATTTATTGAAGACATACTATGCTCCAAACATTTTCATTAGCTTGCAGGACAGGAGATACATGCTTACCCTCAAAGAGCTCCTCGTACAATTATATGATCTAAAAAATGTAACTTCACTGTACTCATTCTCAATTTGTTTATTTGTAAAACAGAACAATCTTCATCCCTTTTTGGGAGGCTAATTAGTCCCATAAGTGTCAAGGCAGCCTAAACTGTATTACAGAATGAAAAGTAACCTGTGAAAAAATTATTTTTACCTTTTACACACTGCTTCATTTAACAGTCAATAAGCTAAGCCTAAACTATGTGGATGAATTAGGCAATTTTCTGCCAAATGCTCTAAATTCCTATGAGATGACTAACAGAGTAATATGAAATCACCTCCTCTTCTTAAAGGTTGGGGAAGTAAAAGTACTAGAAGGGGGTTGTTTTGCATAGATGGTAAGGAAAGCATTATTAAGGATTGGTAGCTAACAGGGACCCAGGATACTGTAATTCATAGAAGGTACACTTTCATTTTTCTTTTTCTTTTTTTTTTTTTTTAAAGATTTATTTATTTATTTATACAAGCACTGGGTACAGTCAGAAGCGCTGGAGGGTGAGAGAATTCACCAGAGCCAGAGCGGGGAGCAGAGCAGGCAGAAGGACCGAAGTACACTGCTGAGGGCAGCAGCGGGCGGCAGGAGAGGTCTGCGCGCCATGTGGGACCCTCCTCCAGTGGCCAGGGGCCAGGGAGCAGCCGGGGATCGGACTGGTGCTGTAGAGGCTGCGGGCAGCTACGCAACCCAGCGTTCAACCGCTGTGCCACGAGGGAGGCCCACTTTCATTTTTCTTTTCCATAAAAGGAGGTAGATAAGTATGAGACTCAGTTGCTAGTTCCAACATTGCCAAGATGGAATCAGTCTCCTTCCCATTTGTAGTTCAACCAAAACCCAGGATGTAGTTTATGTCCACTTGGTCCAAAAGAGTTACCATATTTACTTCCAAGTAGGCTAATGGACAAAGAAAAACATACCCTCTTTCACTTGACCAAGTCACTTGGCCACAACTAAGGTAATGTAACCATGTGTAGTTGTGATGGAAGTCAGGATATTTATTCTTTAGTTTGGACCAGTGTGCCTAGTAAAGTAAATTTTCCTTTGAGAAGGAAAATTGAAACGAATATTTGTAAGGTAAGTGATAGTCTCTACCACAGGGAGTATCAGAAAAAAACTATTAAAACATATTAACAACACTTCAGGCCTATTTTCTATCTTGAGAGCTCATCAGCTACTGCATAGTATAATTCCAATTTCTAGCCAAGGATTTTCAAACTTTAGTAATCCTCAGAGGTCCTTAGAGGACTTGTTAAAGTACAGATTGCTTAGACCCAACCCAAGAATTCCTTGTTCAGTGGGTTTACATTTGTGGCCAGATAATTTGGATTTTAGTAAGTTCCCAGATGATGCTGATAATGCTATTCCAAGAACTATACTTGAGAATTATTGATCTAAGAAAAGTGGGAACAAAAGTATAAAGGGGGTGAGTATTAATATGGAATTGTCTCCATATCTCGGCTATCATGAATAGTACTGCTATAAACATATGAGTGCAGATTTCCTCTTATTTAGTGTTTTTTGTATTTTTTGGGGTAGAAACCTAGGAATGGGATTGCTGTGTCACATGGCTGATCAATTTTTGTCTTTTGAGAAATCTCCACACTGCTTGAGGGGAAAGGAGAGGGGTAAGTACAGGGGACAAGGGAGGAACATAATGGACTACAGAAGAGGACTATGGGTGTTTTGGGGTGGGAGAGTCATGGTAACTTCACCCGAGGGGAGAAATCCTATACTGTCAAAATATTAAGAAAGATGTTAAATAAAAAAGATTAAAATAAAATGGAATGGGCAATAGGGAGTAAAAATGATAAGTAATTATGACATCAAACCATGAAGATCAGAGCACTATAGTCAGAACCTCTAATCTAGCTACTAAGCCTCAGAAGCACTCTCCCAGTGTTCCAGGATATTTTGGCAGATAACATAATATTGCTGTTGCTCAAGAGATTCTAGGTGACTGTGCCCTGACCTGATCAACTGCTCTTTAATTTTTTTTTAAGAAAGGAAAGCCTTTATTTCCTTGTGTCACAAATGGGGCTTGCTTAGTTGGTTGCTTTTGGTGCTAAGTCAATAAGACATAATTCCATATCCTTATCCGACCACTTTGACTCTTCCTTTACTTCAACCTTGGCCAGGGCTACAACTGCAACAGGAACAACAATGATTGCAGCAGCCACAAATGCAATGGATCAGTCAAGACAGCCTTGATTTTTTCAGCAAGTGAAAAAGTGTACTCAGTCTCCATAGACAAAGCCAGGACTCACTTTCACCCATTGATAATAGAATGGGGCGTTGATACAACCATCGGGTAATCCATCTGCAGACATACTCTTGCAACATTATGGATGCCCTCTAGAAATAGAGGAGGCAGAGTTTGTTCTGGATGTCAAGCACTGCAGGGATTTAGATGTTGCCATTGTCAAGCACTGGCTGGATAAACCCAAAGGAGAAGGAGGGGATGTTCACATGTTCAGCAGTGTTGTTTCATTTGCATTAGTCAGCTTCATATCACTCAGGATTTCAATGGTATCACTGTAAATTTTAGTTCTGATGCCTAAGTACTGGCACAATGACTTCATGTGGGGCAATGGCACCAGCACAGGTAGCAGCTATCACAGCTATCACCAGCACATGCCAGCAGTGTCCCTGATCTCTGTGAGGTCCACCTAGGTAGACACAATGTCTACCCCTCTCCTACTTGGTATGAGGCAACAGTTTCTCCAGACCTGGGTTGTTTTCCAGAAAGCCACTTTGGATATATGTCTTTCTGAAGTATAAGATTAAAAAAACTGTGTGTTGTTTTAAGTCATCAAGTTTGTTATTATTTGCTACAAGCAGCATTAGGAAACAAATATAGACATGAAAGCATCCCTCCTGCAGAGACATATTTAGGAATTTGTATTCTGCCCCTTCTTTCATTTACTAATAAATTGTGTATGGAAAATCCCTAGGCTTACTGTCAACCATTCAAGCTGTAGGGATTGCCTAGACACTGGGCACTGTGCAGGATGCATTATGTGCTCACTTTGGCAATAAGAGAAAGGATACATAAAACAAGAATTGACCCTGACCCATCAAATCAGCGGACATACAGTGAGAAGTTGTTTTACATTGTGTGTGTGTGTGTGTGTGTGTGTGTGTTGTAGGTAGAGTATAGAATTAGATTTGTCAGCTATATTCCCTCTCTGACTAAAGTTGCCATGAATCATCTCCTTCCAGTGCTGTCATATTGTAGACCCCTGGAATGATTCACTGGGAGATCTTTGAGGGAGGTGCAAAAATCAGGAAAATATTAATGCTCTTAGCAACTTGCTTCATTCTTTTTCTTTCCTGTTATTCTATTTGGCATTAAAAACCTAAAGTTCAGCCAGAAAGCAAAAACAAATCAGGTTTTAAAGTCACCTGTACCTCGTGTGCCAGGATGTCTATGGAAAATGAAATTGATCTGTTTTAGAGACTTGATTGGGTTTAGAAAGATAGTTCCCTGTGCTCTGTTCATCTGCCCTAATCAGTTGCATTTTTTTTTTCAGTCTCATTTAACTTTTCTTGCCACAGGGATAAAATGAGTGTGAACAATAAAAAGGGAGGGATAGAAGGAATTAAAGGGCTCCTGAGTGAATAGGTAATTTGATTCACTGTTTACATTGCTGGAGGAGATATTTAAGCAGTTGACCTAGTGATGACCCTTTAAATTGAGATTTCAGAGAAATTTTTAAAGTCAAATAAACTTTAGAGTAATGAAAACTATTTTGTAGACGCTAAGCTAATCCAGGTGGTCAAACTAGGAAAAGGTTGGGTAAGGGTCATTATTGGGAAGGGATCTGAAAGATAGTTTTTCTTGCTTAAAAGCTATTTGTTATAAACCATCAAAAATTTATAGCAATCTATTACATGCAACACATTATGTTGGGCCATTAAAATACAGCTGGGGAGAAAATAAAGTATTAAGCACAGAAAGATATTATATCTTTCTATGTTTCAGGTGCCAAATGTTACACACAATATAATGTAAAATGTTGGATCAAGAGACATTACCACAGGGTGTGATGTTCAAGAAAGAATTAACATAGATAAAAGTCTATTAGGGTCTTATATGATATATAAAACTCAGTCAGAAGGGCGGTCATTGTTAGTATGAGAAAGAAAGCATGAGGTTAGATAACAGAAGAGAGAAGGCACTAGATACAATTGTATTAATAGCTGCTTAGCAAATTAATGAGTAAAATCCCATAGAGAATTTTTGAGAAGGATGGTAAAATAAGTGAAAGTTTACAAAACTCCCTTCTAATAGACTATTGCCCAAAAGAACCAAAACGAAGCAAAACAGAGGAAAAAAGTTTCATTACTGCTGAACTGAGGGAACGATTCTTACATCATTAATTCCTAAGAAATCTGATCCAATTTCAAATGAGTCATCAAAGGTCAACAATCCACCCCCAATTCCCAAGAGCTCTATGCAATGTTGTGGGAAGATGAAGGAATTCTCTATAATGATTTTTAAAAGATTTTAATCTACAATTTATTAAAATGAGTTAGTACATGCACCACCCATAGACATAATAGTAAATATCCTACTCTGATTTTCCTTCCTGGCTATAGTCAAATGTATCCTGAACCAAACAGTTGGGATAAAAGATTGCATAGTCATGCCAAATCTTTTTCTCCCTAACATGACTTTTTTAATAGTGTCATAGACTCACTTTGAAACAAAGACAAACACTACCTAATATGGAGAAACATGGTTTAAAAGAGAAAGTGCCCTAGAAAAGCCATGTCCACTATTGTGGAGGGACTTAATGACACTCCAAGTTCTTTAGCAGTCCATGACTTCAGCTCCTTGTACATGAAGTACAAAACAACTGAATTAATGATTTCAATCCATTACTCTGCCTCTAGATAAAAGTTAATGGGGGAAATTAAAAATGGTATACAAGTAATCTGAAAATGGAAGCAAAATGAACTCACTTCAGTTGGACAAATAGCAAGCAATTCCAGAATGTTTCTCTCATTAAAAAATGATGAACAGGAAAATAAACAAAATAAGCAAACAAACACAAGACATGTGCAAACATCCTACAGTGATAAATTTATATCTCCCAAATGAAAATGAATATAAATTATAAATTATAGATGTGATTCATCTTAAGAATTAGATATAATAAGAAGATATAAGAAAAACTTAGACTATCACTTTTGCAAGGAAACTAAAGAAATATGCTATATGAAATTAATTGAAAGTGGAAGTAATTAGTAGGTAGAGCCTTTAAAATAGAGTTGCTAGAAATATTGAAAAAAAATTAATGGCATAGGATCCAGCAAAGATCAAAATTAATAATACAATAGGATCAAGAATATAGGGTATATACTTGCAAAAATATCTATCTAAACATAGGAAAAAATCACAAACAATAAAAAAGTCATATGTATGGAGAAAAAGCAGAAAACAAACATATAGGTGATAAGTGATCTTGAAGAAAACAGAACCAATGTGATAAGAAACAGTATTCAAAGATATAATTGAAGAAAATGTTAACAAAGTTGATGATGATTTCAAGGTGAAAATAAAAAGAATTTACCAATAAACTTAAATAAATTATCAATACACATCAAGACACATACTAAAAAATGTTCTGGGGCCTCCCTGGTGGCATACTATGAAGCAATCCACAGCCTCTGCATCACAAGTTCAATCCCAGGCCAGCCAGGGAGAAACCCACATGGTGAGGTAGCCCTCTCCTGTCTCGCCCAATGCTCCCCTCAGCAGTATATTTCAGTCAATCTGTCTGTTCTGTTCCCTGCTCTGTCTCTGGTGGATCCTCTTACCCCTCACATCTCTGGCCTGTGCCCCAGCTCTTGCATGTATAAATAAATAAATCTTAAAAAAAAAAAATAAAGAATGTTCTGACTTCCAAATACCGGATGGCCTCACTCATAGCAGGAATTTAGAAAACCTAAATAAGGGACCAGGAAAAAGACTAATTAATACAAAGTAAAAATCAAAATCAACAAGCAACTATGGACCAGAGACACACTGCGGGCGGCGGGAGGTGGTCCGAGGGGCAGGGTGGGGAGAGGAAGGATTAAGGTCAAAATAAGGGGGGGGGTGCAATTATACAGGTAATATAACCAAAATGAAAATGCATACATTGTGCAAAAATGAAAAATGATGTAAGAATTATATAAAATAAAATATTAAAAAAAATAAAGAAAAACATGCAACAGGCAGCTAGGCAAAAAAATTGCAAAAGAAATCAGTTAGACAAGCTTGGATCAAAACTTCAAAACAATATAATCCAGACAGAATTAGCACAATATTTACAGTTTTGAAGGAGTAATGTTACATGAACACAGAAATTTTCTTCTACTCAAATTTATATTCATGTGTGTTGACAAAAGAAAAACAAACTCAAAGACTGAAAAACAAAATCTCTTGAGAATCTTTCTTGAGGATAGAGTCCAACCAAGAAATTAATGAAAATAAAGAGGTCATGAATAAAGAATATTGGGGGAAAGCTAATGTAATTATATTGACCCAACTTCAATTAAATATAATGTATATAAAACAGAGTTAAGCCCAAGTAATTTTGTTAATTATGTTGTAGAAAAGTATTATAAATGTCTAATCCTTCTAGGATAAAGTATATATTATAGAAAAAAATAACTTAAGTATAAGTTAATAATTTAAAGGAGTGATGATTTTACTGAGGGCTATATGTGAATGTAACAAAAAAACTCTGGCAGGAAAGTCCAAATGACCTATTTCTTTATCTTTAATAAGAAAAAAATCAATATTGTTTACTTTCTCAAATATATTAAATGGTAATTGTAGGTCTTACCAAATTAGTTAAACACCTCAAATATTCACAACCAGAAGAAATAGTTCTCAAGAATTGATTCAACATGAATATTAACATATAAAAATGTTATACAAGCAAGTATATAACATAGGTTAATAGAAAAATATTTTCAAATAAAAATAAGTACATAATAAAATAAAATGAGAGAAAAGGCAGAAACATTGTAAAATAATATCATATATTATATAAACATAAATGCCAATTGATAACTCATGATTCAAAGAAAACACCTAGGCCAGGATTTTTGCAATAACATGACTTTGGTCTACAAAACAAACCTGTAAAAAAGATGTTCATTAACACTGAAATTAAAATGCTGTGCAATTAGAGATAGATTAAAGGAGCTAGGTTAAAGAGTAAAATAAAGTCATATATAACTAAAACAGAAGGAGCCAAGGTTTCAGTAGCAACATCTTACAAGGTTGAAATCAAAATTAAAGGATTTGATGCAATGAAGAGAGTCCTGTTATTGATGAGGACCTAACGCTCAGTGAATATATCTCTCCCCTCTACCTATTTGTGACAAATAAAATAAAACTAAATACATAAAATAAAACTTTGGTTAAAATACAATGAAAACTGCTACTGGAACAGTATCAGTTAATTTAAATGTTGTTCAGAATCAAGCATGAATATCCCTGTTCTGAATGATATAATCAATAAAGATATAATATATACTATACATTATAACTTCAAACACTCCATGTATCAAACACCATGTCTGATGAATAAAAACATACCTACTTTTTATGTGCAAATGATACACTTCTTAAAAAGTTGATGATAAAATATATGAAGAAAATTTGATTTAATTCCAAAGACAACTCAAAACCTTTTTAACCATAATGTAACAAGATAAGAAATAAATTACAGAAATACAAATAATTCACAGACTGAAATATTTTAAACTCAAATAAAAACTTCAGGCCAAAGGGAATTTCAAAATCTTACGTGTTAAATAATCATAAAGCAAACTTTCACATACAAACTTACTGAATGCAAACAAAATTGTACTCAAGAGGAAGGTTCAATTGTACTCAGAGGAACATCATTACTATACAGAAACTGGTATAAATGCCTACTATTTATTTTAAAAATAGTGGAAGAATAAGCAAACAAACACCAAGAAAAGATATGAAATAAATCCGTACAGATAAAAACAAAATTTAATGAACTGGGGTTTTGTAAATTTTAAACAAGCAAATCAATCAACTAACTTGCTTATCAAGACATCAAAAATGAAAACACAAATATGCAATTCCAGTCAAGATAAAGAGCGTATTCACAGATTTAATGAAAACTGGAAGATTTTTTAAAAATATCAAGTAATACTTCACTAGCAAAATTGAAAAATGGAGAAAATTGGGATTTTTATAGAAAATTATTAATGATATGTATTTGCTCAACAAAATTAAGCACATTTAAGTTTATTAATAACTACTAGGAGGGTGGAATCAAGAATATTACAAAAATAAATATAACATGATCCCCTTCAAAAAACAGAACTCAGATTGTTCCAAATGTAATTCATAGGCACTCAGTAGTTTTTGAATGAAATACCTAATTCTGAAAAAATGAGGACTCTTTCTAATGTTTTCCTGATGTTATAGTCTTGGGAATAGCCTAGACTCATGGCCAGCTAAATCAGAAATAAATTTTAAACCCTCTATTTTTCTAGGCAAAATCCAGAGCCAGCGGAAGGTGGACAGTTAAATAAAACATCAGTTCACACCTATTAAAAGCGGTAGAGGCTAGTTTCCATGCCAAATTGGCTTGAAGAAATAGTGTGGCAGGTATGCTTTTAATGAAGATCATTTCTCTGCCTTCCTGTTTTAATTTGATTTCCCTGGCAGAGTTGTGCTTCCTTGGCTTGAAGGAAATCTCCTTAACTACCATCATGTCAACCACGAGGTAGACAGGACTGGATTCCTTCCCTTCTTTGGCAGTTTGGCTTTTGACTTCCTAGGGGATAATGGCCTTGCTACCACCTAAGGCCTGCAGGGGGTCCATCAGGAAAGGAGCAGCTCGCCCATGGGCTGGGCAGGATACTTGATTGTCATGCAGAGGTTTTGCCCTCTATAAGAAAATTTAAATAGTAAACTATATCTCTTCCCAGATGTGTGGCTGTTAGAAAGACTCTCTTTGTAAATTGTTCCAAACCACTCAACAAAATGCCCCTAAGGTCTAAGGTTCTGTTTAACTTTAGAGCAGGCTGGGCTGCAGTTTTAGTTAGCCTCTGGCTCCATTTATAACCGCACTTTCCTTCTTGATTACATAAAAATTTCATGGCCATTTCATTGTTTTCCAAATAGGTTCAAAATTTTATCAGCCTGCAGAATGTCCCATTAGGCCTTAATCCAGGCAGACAAGTGTTTGCTAAGCATGTCTGTATTTGTTTCCTACTGCTGCTTGCAGCAAATTGCCACAAACTTGATGACTTAAAACAACACACATTTTTTTATCTTACACTTCAGGAGGTCAGAAGTCCAAAATGGGCCTTATGAGCTAAAATTAAGGTGTCAGGAGAGCTTACCCCTCTGCAGGTTCTAAAAAATCTGTGTGATTTCCAGCTTTGAGAAACCACCTGATTTCCTTCATTCTTGGCCTTTTCCTTCATCTTTAACCCATTACTCCAATATCGGCTTCCAGTTTCACATCTCTCCTGCTTTTACCCCCTTGTCTTAGAAAGACCCTTATGACTGCATTAGGCCCAGTCAAATAAGCCAGAATAATGTCACCATCTTAAATGGAATCACATCTGTAAAATCACTTTTGCCATGTAAACACCTGCCAGTAGGGGCCACTTTCTGTCTATTACAATGT
Organism: Talpa occidentalis; assembly: GCF_014898055.3. Taxonomy (NCBI): domain Eukaryota; kingdom Metazoa; phylum Chordata; class Mammalia; order Eulipotyphla; family Talpidae; genus Talpa; species Talpa occidentalis. The sequence goes on from NW_023604295.1 coordinate 113,648,479, forward strand.
CTCAATAGATAACCTATCTGACCAATAGAATTTAATGAGGCAAAAGATGACACCATGTTGTATATGATCAAGATCCTGTGAAAAGGCAAGTAGTGTAACAAATGCTAAGAAGCCGAGAGCAGAGCAGAGAGGGCACATCTGGTTTGGGAGAGGTCAGATTGTTATAGGACAGGGAGAGGGGCAGCCCAAGCCCCGCAAACCTGCCTATTCTAAATGGGTTCTGCCATCCGCCACATCAACACAAAACATAGGAGACTTTAATGGGAAGGAACTTTAATAAAACTAGGAAACAATACAGGTAAGGCAAAGAGTCTAGTTTCTAAATGAAGCACCTAAAGTTACCCATCCCCTCGTGGGTAAAAGTCCATCCATATGGGATTGGCCCAGAACAAGGCCCCAAAGCCTGCCACAAGTCTAAAGCATCTTCCAGTGGGGACCCACAGAAAAGGGTCACAAACAACTGGACAAGCCCGGAAGGAAAAGAGCAAAATCAACATCCAGATAAAAGCTGCCATGGTCACCTCCCCACGGGTCTCACCCACATCTGTGTCACCCAGTCCACGACCAAAAGACAAGCGCAGTTTCTTCACGTGTCTCTAGGCTCCATGTGTTATAGGACAGGGAGAGGGGCAGCCCAAACCCCGCAAACCTGCCTATTCTAGATGGGTTCTGCCATCCGCCGCATCAACACAAAACATATGACACTTTAATGGGAAGGATCTTTAATAAAAACTAGGAAACAATACAGGTAAGGCAAAGAGTCTAGTTTCTAAATGAAGCACCCAAAGTTACCCATCCCCTCGTGGGTAAAACTCCATCCATATGGGGTCGGCCCAGAGCAAGGCCCCAAAGCCTGCCACAAGTCTAAAACATCTTCCAGTGGGGACCCACAGAAAAGGGTCACAAACAACCGGACAAGCCCGGAAGGAAAAGAGCAAAATCAACATCCAGATAAAAGCTGCCATTGTCACCTCCCCACGGGTCTCACCCACATCTGTGTCACCCAGTCCACGACCAAAAGACAAGCGCAGTTTCTTCACGTGTCTCTAGGCTCCATGCGCCTCCTCCAAGTCTCCTTGCTCCATCCTGCTTCCTTCCTCCGTCTCTTCCTGCAGCTTCTTCTCTTCCTGCTCAGCTCCACCCTCCCTTGGGTGGGGCAGGGAACCTCCCCCTTTCCTGGGGACCACCCTGTTGCACATGCACCTCCTCCAGGTCTCCTGGCTCCATCCTGCTTCCTTCCTTCCTCAGTCTCTTCTGCAGCTTCTCCTCTTCCTGCTCAGCTCCACCCTTCCTTGGGTGGGGCAGGGAACCTCCCCCTTTCCTGGGGACCACCCTGTTACAAGATGAGCTATCACGGAAGGAGGGTCAGGTAACTGAACTGGATCTTGAAGGATGAGGGAGAAATTTAGGTTTCTGGCTGTAGAGGCAGGAATGGACCACAGTGCAGGTTTTCTGATCCCATGCAGACCGGGTAAAGGAGGAGTCAGAGCCCTCAGTGGTTTTTTGCACATCTTTTATTGGGGTTCACCAGACATATGGCAGGCAGGGGTGCTGGGGGGCCAGACATATGGCAGGCAGGCCTCCCAGCCCCCAGCAAGTCTTCACTCTATCTGGGCCCTCCGGCATTCTCTGCTTCTCTCTTGGCTTCTGCTACTTCTTTCTCAGCTTCTCTTTCGGCTTCTACTGGTGTCCCCGTGACGCTGCCCTTAAAAGCATAGTCTTGGCCCAGGTATACCCACTTCAGGTACCCACCATCAGGCATGCATTCAGGATCACAGGGTTCCCTCATCTATCTTGATGGCGGGAGGGCAGAAAAGCCTGATTTTTTACCTTACCCTACACTGGCTTCCAAGAGGGATTCTTGAAGGACAGTAGTTAGGTAAGAATATAAAATACCAGCACATTCCATCACAGTCTCCTTAGAGGCATCTCCAAACAACAAGTACCTGACTCGAGAGTGAAAGAAGTCAGCATATATTGGAAGTCACTGCTTTCACTCAGACCTACACCCTTCCTCAACCCCAGAATTGTCTACCTTTATTGCTCAGAATACACTGGGAGTACTTGAGCCTGGGTCATGCCTACATGGAGCCTCTCTGCTGTTCGAAGAGGACTCATCAATTCCTCCATTCAGCAGGAAGGGAGTGTGTCCTGATTTTCTCATTTGGAACTCAGAATTCCTTTTTTCCTGAGGTAATATTCCCAAGGAACTTCCAGGTATGGTTTTCACTGGCGCCAGAGAAAGGGATTCATTATATCCAGCACTGGGCAGGGCTAGAAAGGCAATGAATCCAGCTGAGACTAAAGTCTGTATTTGGAATCAGGTGTGTACTTTTTGTTTCCTCGTAAGTAGGGCTCTATTTCCAATCAAGGTATAGCTGCTCAGGTGTTATGAGGGTGCTTCCTTCAGCACAGCACAGAAGAGATTCAGGCAGCATGGGATCCTGCAGGTATTTGAGAACAGGGAGAAGAGTAGCTTCCAGTTGGATCAGTGGGTAGCATTTCTGTGATGTTGGATAAATACTCAAGTCTCCTCAGGAGATGAAGAACATTTCATGTGATTACTCTTTCTCCTCCTAATTTGAGGAAAATGTACCTACCCTTTCAAGGTTCTCGGTTATGCCTTAGAACTCTGTGATGAAGGAAATGTTCCCACACCTCTGCTCTTAGTTATGATAAACACTAGACACCTGTAGCTATGGAAGACTTGAAATGTGGCTAGTGTGACTGAGGAAATGAATGTTTAATGTTATTACATTTTAATTAATTTAAATGTAAATGCAAATAGTCACAGAGGGAGAGTGGCCACTTGCATTGCACAGCACAGTTCTGGATACTCAAGTTGTGGAAGGCTGGCAGCCATGATTGAGTCATCCTTCTGTTCCCAGCACTATCACAGTGCCTGGCACCTATTTTACACTAAATAGATGTGTCTTATTTGACCACATGAAAAGAGGAAAAGAATAATATATGATCCTACTGTGCTAACATGGAAAGAGGACCATTCATTCCTTGAATTCTATCTCTTCCTCTTACCAGTTCTATTTTTTAAAATTTTCCACCCAAGTTGAATGTATTTTCACAAGCTATAGTTTTAAAAATATAATAGTATTAATGACATAATATTAATTGACAATAATTAGTACCATGCATTAAACCCTTAATGTGTGTGATATTTTAGTTTATAAAAAGAAATATATATATATATGTATATATTTGGTTTTCATCCCAGTTTCTGGTACAGAGCTCCTAAAAAAACTTCTAGTTTCCTAAGCGAAGGAAAATGGTAACATTTGTTATGTTAATGACTTTCGGATTCCACCTAAGGATGGGGCCTGGTTTTCAAGAGAGTCAACCAAGAGATTGGGAATTTTCAGTCACAACCCTGATTTCCAGGAGGGGAGGTTGCTGAAGGTTGACTCAATAGACACTGACCAATGATTTAATTAATAGTGCCAATGTAGTGAAGTTTCCAGAAACAAACAAAAGTAATCTATTTTCTGGATTGGTGAACACATGGTGATGTGTGAAGCAATGGCATGCTCAGAGGGCATGGAATCCCTGAGCCCTTTTCCCATACCTCCCCCTGTCCATCTCTTCCATCTGGCTATTTATGAGTTATATCCTTTTATAATAAGCTGGTGATCTACTACGTAAAATGTTTCTTTGAACTCTACGAGCTGTTTTAGCAAGCTAACCCAACCCAAGGAGGTGGTGTTAGGAACTTCCAAATTATAGCCAGTTGGTCACAAGCAGTGGTGATAATCTGGATTTGTGATTGGTGTCTCAGGGAGAGGTAGGGAAATCTTATAGGACTGAATTCTTAAACTATGGGATTTTACGATCTCCAGGTAGTATCCACATTGAGTTGAACTGTAAGATACCCAGTAAATGTCTAAAAATTGCTTGGTGGTATGGGAAATTCACCCCCCCCCACATACACATACACACATACACATTGAAATTGATAACCAAAATCCATTGATGACTAATATTGTATAAAATCCTTTATAAGGATTAGTTTATTTGATCCTCACAAGTTTATTTTTCAGTGAAGAAACTGGGAATAATGAGAAGTCAGTGATTTCCAAGTAAAGGTTATGACTCATCACTAGATATAAAATCTATTAAGTTAATTCCAAATAATTTGTGAATATTCAGGATGTGTACACATAAAAACACATATGTAAATGTATGTGTGTATACATATTCAAAAGTGTTTGAAAGTACTAGATTAAGTAACTTTGTCAAGGCTATGTCCTTACATAACTTTAAGGCAAATGGGAAACAAAGTCCAGTTGAGCACCAACTATGAAAAGAAGAAATACACATATTGGTGAGCCCTAGAAATGGTTTGGTAAGCAGGGATTTGCATCCAGGTTATCTGACTTCAAGCCTTATAACTTACCTGGTATAGTCTACAGCTTTCTCTAGTTTTATCAGAAATGTGTTAAAATTTTAAACTAACATACACATAAATCATCCATCTATTTGGTATGGAAATGTGAACACACACACACACACACACACACACACACACACTTTCTTTGAGTAATACCTAATATCTTTTAGATTTTGTCCATTGTCTCTGGCTACATACCAAAGAAAATTGATCTGAATTTTAAAAGTTTCTTCATCAACCTAAAGGTTTCCATTTGGCATTCCATTTCAAGGGCTCACCAATATATATATTTCTTCTTTTCATAGTTGGTGCACAACTGGGCTATATTTTCCATTTGCCTTAAATTTAGGTACAGTCATATATATGAGTTTTGTTCCATGAAGTATAGGTAGAAACCCTGAGGTACTAAGCCATGCCTAAATCCAGAATGTGGAAGTAACAGAATATCCAATATGAAAACCCAAAAGACATCAAACTTATAATAATTGGTATAAAAAATAATTCCATATTGAATTGTTCTATGAAAAAAGGTAGAGTATGAGGATTATAATTCTAGATGACTTTGGAAACTGAAACAATAAATCAGTGAGTAGCAATAAATATCTCTCAAAAACATACCACTTTTGATCTCCCCTTCACAGTCAGGGGAGAACCCAGGAATTGGGGAGAAGTCAAGTTAATGGTAAAAGATTTTGAGATATAATCCATAGTTACATGTGTGTAAACAGATGTTGGTAGATAATTTTTTTTAGCATATTGTAGTATTTCAAAGATATAATGGGAAGAAAAGTGTTACTTTATACAGACTTTTTTGAGCAACAAATTCATCTTTGTACAATGAGATGTGAATGATTATTTAAATATTTGGGGAGAAAGTGAACTGTTGCTGAAAAAGAGAAAGACCTCTCTGTGTATCCACCCACCTACCTACCCCATTCTTATCTGCCAAGGTCACAGAAGTTCTTATTTCTCCTCTGGAACAACAAAATTGAGCAGAAAAGGAAAAACAATAAACTCACAGAAAGCACTAGACACAGGTAATTTGCACATCAAATATTGGTTGGAGTAGTATGTTGGGAAAAAATGAGGGTAGAAAGAAAGTATTTGTAGGGAAGGCAGGGTTTAAAAAAAACAGAGTGCAGGCTCCTGGGAGAAGAAGGTAGCATCTGTGTGGAACACCTTCTAGAAGCTAAGAGGGGAGCCTCATGGGATACATGATGATCTGGCCATGCGGTCCCACTGTTGCCTACACTGAAGGGAATAAGGCACATTCACTCTCAACCTCCAAGCCATATCCAGGCCAAGCTCTGTGCAATCTGAACCTACTGGGTGGATGTGCATGCATTCCCTTTGCAGATGCAAATGACCAAAGTAGGATCCAGAATACAGAGGGCATTAATCTTTCCACGGCCCATAGGGTAGAGTGGGAGAGGAGTATCCACAAATAATGGACGATCCAGGGAGCAAGACCATAGTTTGATCTTTCCAACTTCTCTGCCCAGAAACTAACGTAAAAAGGATAGTTATAGATTCCATAAAAACTAAAGTATTCATTTAACCTCATCACATTTTTTTCCCATGTCCTATGGGATGTTTAGTGGAAAGGAAACAAGCATTGTCATCAGACAAATGGAAACCCAGTTCTAATACTTAGCTGTGTGTCTTTAGGCAAATTACTTAGTATCTCTGAATCCCATCATCTAGTTTACACAATTTTAAAAGTAAAGAATGATGTGTGTGATTCAATTCAATAAACACTAAATCAGCATTAGATATATTTAAAAGCAGTATTGGCTTCAATCTACCATGGAACCCAACTGATATCTGAGATGGCCTTCTTTAAATGAGGAACTCACAATTGATCCTGCTCTTCATCAGCAGCAATTATTTCCTTCAAATCTCATGCCCCTGGTGCAAATCTAAACTGAGCCATTCATTCCTAAGCCAGTCATCATGGAACATATTTCTTACTGCCAAGAAAACTCAGATTTAAAACTGGACTTTCCTTCCCTTTTATTTGATGTCTTCATTAAATTTTATGTTTGCAGAGACCCTGCAAATCATTGACAATCATTTGCTTTTATTGCCAGGGTTGGCACAGGGCAATGGAAACCTCCTATTTAGAGTCTATCTACAAATCAGGGGCAGTAACTGGAAGACTCGCAGTCTAGAACTGGGTCTGTGGCTGCCACAAGCCCCTTCCTCCGAGCTTTCTTGCTCCAAGGGAGCCAGCAATGGCTTCAGACCTCAGCTTTCTTCCACAAAGAAAAGCAAAACAGAACACCAGGCTTTGTCTACTGTCCCTTTCCAACTCATTAGGTCAGTGAAAAGCAGAACCAGCAAAAAAACATTTTTTTCTTTTAATTTTAATGTTGTCAATTGTAATAAACTGAACTAAGTTTCACTAGCAAACTGCTTTCTGTTTGTTCAAGGGAATTAAGCTGTAGTCTTCAAATACAGCCTTAACTAGATATTTGGTTTTGGAATAAGACTGCAGCCTCACTGCACTAATGAATTCTGCTAGCTGCTAAAGATCTGAAGCTGAAGCTGAGCTTGTGGGACTGTTTGATTCATTCACCAGGAGTGACTTACTCAATGCAGTATGTAAACAAAAGGGGAAACACCTTCTGAAGCACTGGAAACACTTAATGGCAGCAGACAAGATAGTCATAGCCAGTTTGTTGACTCAAAGGGTGGCCCGATTATATTTGCATAAACATGAGTTGAGACAAGGGTTGTGCAAACAACTGAAAGGAATAAAACTTTCTAAGTTAGGGCTAAGTATTTGAGTGGCTGAACAGCAAAGTCAGATGAAAGTGCAGGCAGCCAAACCCCAAGGAAGCGACTTCTTGTCCCCAAGGGCTCCTTGGTTTCTTCCCAGGAATTCCAGATTCTAGGGTGTTCCTCCACCTGGTGGCCCTCTTGGACTGACAGCTATTGGTAAGTGTCCTGGTCACAACTTCGTCAAAATGACAGCAGAAACTCAGTCGTGGCTCTTAACGTGTCCTTTCCCAGTTGGGAACAACAGGGAAATGATAAGAAATCTGAACTCAAATTGTAACACCACAAACCTGAAATATTTTAAACTCGAAGACAGAGAGAAGGAATGTGTTGGTCAGTTGGACTTTACACAATTCTTGTCTGAAATGAATTTCTGACCATGCCTCTAGGTCAGTTTCAAAGGCGTTGTGTGAGCCAAAGGTGTTGACAAACTCCTTAAAACAACAGGCAGGTGGGGGAGTGGCTTCCTGCCTGTGTCACCACTTTTGAGCTCACTGCTTGGAGGTCTATTTCAAACCATACAGGTTTGAATCTGCATCTTCCCCATGCTCTTCTTTCTCCTCTCTAGTCTGACTTAAATGCTATTCTATTTGCAGATCTCCAGTTTTCCTCGTATTGGTCAGCATGCCTCTGATGCTAGTCGTTTCCCGAAAAGGGCATGCTTAGCCTCATCTTCTGCTCTAGGCTTGGTATCTCGCAAGGCGTATGGCACTTGCTTATTAAATATTTGTTGTCTGAGTGGATAATAAAGAAGCTGCATTATTTTAAGTAGATATGTGTTGGAAGCCAACAGTAAGGAGCAGGGAGGGAGAGAAAAATTCCAAATCAAACTGCTGATGGTTTTATTTCATCAGCACAGGCCATTTCCCCCCTTATCAGTAGGCATGTGAATGTTTGAGATATAAAAATCAGAGCCGTGTCTGGTTATTTTAACTGCCCTTTAAAAAAAAAAAAAGAGAGATTCAGGTCAGTATGCCTCCAACCCCTTTTAACTTCTAAAATAGCGAGGTGTCTCAGCACATCTGTCTGGGCCTAGGGTGGCCCTTGCAACACACCATGTGGACCTCCCTCTGTGCTTGGGCCATTTCCTTTGTCCAGTTAGCTTGATTCACTCATTAGGCTTGCTCCTGAGTCTTGGACCAGGGCTCTCGTTGCTGGCTCAGGCTGAACGTGCAAGATTTTCCCTTCATCAGGCTAATGAAGTAAGAGTCTTATGTCATCATTAGTGCTGGTGTTAATCCAAGCAGAACTAATATTGGTGTTGTTCCAAGTAGAATTAACCAAGCCCAGCCCCCAATAAGCCAGATGTTAGTCAGGCATTTCCTACTAAAGTTAATGAATAATTCCCTGGGGTTTCACAAACAGCTGAGCCCACCAAATGAACTTCAGGGACCCAGAAGTAAACTGCCGGCCTAATAGAGCTTTGTCCTAGGAGGATACTGAGGGCTTAGAACTTCTGAACTGAGAGCAAAAGAGTTCCCTTTTCTGGGTAGCAAATGACTCTACACTCCGAGTGGGTCCATGGAGCCAGGAGAAGGCCATGTAAGGCCAGATAACAGCCCTCAGAGGCTTGCTAGGGAATGTTTCTGTGCAAATCCCTCCCTCCTCCTGTACCTGTATCAATACCTGTGGTTATGTGTTGTCTGTTTACTTCCTCCGCTGGACTGTGAGGACAAGGACCTATCTCACCTCTTACGTTTCTGGCCCCAGTAGAGAGATCAGCTAGCTAGTATGTAAAAATAAATTTTGATAGAAAGTCTTCCTGAGATGGTTTGCTTCATCTTCTAATTCCACATGGCTTTTCTTTTATTCTTCATCAAACAAAATGTATGAGCTTTCCATTTGTACTTGATCATGGATCTCATAGGAATTAGATCTTATAAGAATAGAAGCCATTTATAGTAAGGAATAGACACTGTGCTAAGAAATTTACATGCATTTTTTCAACAACACACAAAAGCAGTATATCAGAATTTTTAGATAAATGACCAAGGCTTGGGGTCTGGGTAGGGCAGGAGTAGACTGGTTAAATGATTTGCTGATTTCCTTTGGGCCATAGGACTTGCTCAGAACAAATCCAGAATGTCCGGTGACACATCTGTCCACTCTACTAGCAGTCAGATCACCAGGTCAGTAGTAAGTTACCCACCCACCCCACCTGGGAAAATAATGGAGCAGATATCTAGTCTGTCTTTGCAAACAATACCATCCTCATAGTAGGGAGAATTTATGAGATGCTCAAAATATTATGAGAAATTAGAAGAGACAAGGGGGCTAAAAGGGTGATTTTAGATTCACTAAAATAATGAAGACAGTACACTACAGAGACTATCAAAAAACAATTTGCAGATGTTTAATTATTCCTATTGGCTATCCTACAGCTGATTTCCATTTACCCTACCTCCCCCATGCTAGGATGCTTCCAGCCTCTCAGGCTCAGTGATAGGCAATAGAAGTGTCTCTGTCTTTTAATTAATAACAAATAATACAGACATGGAGAAGATTTTTCCCTCTTTGGCTCCCCCTCCATCCAGATGTTCAGAGTCTTGCTATAATGACTCAACTATGACTTCACTCTCCACCCCTTGGATCACCAGACCTAGAGATGAAGAAGAGCTTGGACTCTTGTACTAGAAAAAAATGAGGCTTTCTGAATTGTGTTCCCTTCCCCCACCCCAGAGCCTTATTCCACTGTTGAAACTACACACATAGCACAGCAAAACACCCCACCTAACTTTGCTCATCTAGTCACTCAAGTCTCAGCTCCTACCTTGTACAAGGACAAGACTGTGCTGTAAAGGTCAGGTTTAGTTTGCCTCCATTTCCTTTTCTTCTCCTAAAGTGGGATTCCAGACATTTCTATGCCTATTCTTTCTGTTACCTGTTCCACAATATTCTTTCTGTTACCTGTTCCATATTGTGGAACAATATGGTTGAAACTGTTCAACCTACAGTTTCCTCTTTTTCTAATTACCCTTTATCAAGCATAACTAAAACTTTCAGTACATCCAGACTGAAATATTCAACTGGAGGAAAAATATACAGAAGTTAAATCTAATTATGGCAGGTTTTTCTTGAAGGACACTTGTGGCCGGGGACAAGTACTGCATGTAGATTCTTTCCCTGAGTCAATACCTAGTCCATTTGTGCAAACCTGCTTTCTGAGAGCCAGACTGTGAAAATAATAATAGACCTATTTCTTGCTCATCTAGCCTTGTGCTCCAAGCACTATGCTGGACTGCACACTCTCCATGAAATATCTGTAATTATATGACCCTCTAAAGAAATATGATCATTTCCAGGTTACCAATGAGGAAACTGAGGTCCATCAAGGTTAATAAATTTGCCTTAAAGTTGCACTGCTAGAGATTAATCTCCTTTGCTTCCTTTAATTTATGAAATAACTGTTTATACCAGAGAGCAGGAAGCACACTGGTGAGCCTAGAACAGCTAGCTCCAAACTCCTGCAGGAGAGTTGGGATGGCCTTGTTCCTGAGCTTAGACTTCAGGACCCTGGAGAAGCACACATGGACATGTTGGATGTGACCTAAAGTATAGCATGATCAAATATTTTCTGAAAGATAAAACTCCATATTTAGAAAAGCTCCATTTTTTATGATTTATATACTTACCACCAGGTCATTTTTTTCCTCAATCCTTTCAGCTCTTAATTTCCTAGTTTTAAATTGAGAAATAGTCCAAACACTACATGACACTTCATAATGATAAATGAAAGAGCAAGGCACTCATTCAAAGGAGTGGTTTTCTACTTAGACAAAAAGACATCAGTGAAAACTCTAAGAGGGAAGCATATTCCTTGTAGAATTGTAAATCTCTGTTCCTTGAGCATCTACTATGTGCCAGCATGTTTCTGACATTTACAGGTCATCACATTTAATCTTCACATCTCAAAGATGTCATTATAATTATCTTTTCTTTATTGATAAGGAGCTAAAGTTGAGAGCTGAATTGAAAGTGACAAAACTGACACAAGAACTCAAGACTGATTGAAAACAAAGCCAACAAGTGGGGTGGCTCGGGGATGCTTGTCACCAAAACATAACTCCTCCTCTGAAGAAAAATCTTTGGCTGTCATGGTTGTTCACTTAACTGAGTAACCGACATTAGTTTCTTGATTGGCCAACCACTGGTCTGAAGCCTGTTAATCTGGAAACAAAATTCTTGCTCATTGGAGCAATCCTATCCTACTGTGACACTGTCCTAAAGTGGAAAGCTGTTGTTATGACACCGTCACTTGTGTTAGGCCTTTATCCTGATCCAAGTGCTCCCTTTAAGACCAAATCTAATCCCAACTCAAACTAGTCTACCTTGCAGCATCGGTGACTTCTGCTTCTGTTTCATCTGCATATTCTCAGAGGATAGAAATGATCCTCTAGCTTCTTCCTGGTCCTCCAGGATGATACCTGGAACTGATAACATGTGGGAGATTCCAGCAAAAGCAGAGCTAACACCCTGATACAAATCCTCTCAGGAAAGGAGTTAGAAAGGCTGTTGGTTGGGCTAGGGGCTGAGGATGCTGGGTCCACCTGGGCTGAGGGCTTTGTCCCCTCCATGGTTCGTGTCCTGAGGCTGGGCTTTGCTGTTTGCTAGGCACTGTGTCAACGCGGCAGCTGCCTAAGGTGTGGAACCTTCAGGCAGAGGGGAAGTGGCGCCAAGAGGCAAAAGAGAACAAATCAATGACTGGAAGTTTTCTAAATTGTTCACTTAAAGCAAATGATATGTTTTGGCTGGTGGATTCAAAAGCAGATGTCTCTGTAAATAGCCAAGTGCAAGGCATTCAAATACACAGTTATCAATGAAGGTTAAAAATATGCCTTTCTGGGACTGTAGTTAACAATACTGTTTTATAATTGTAAGAGGTTAAGAGAGAGAATCTTTAATTTTCCATGCAGAAATGGTTATTATGTGACATGATGGATGTGTTAGCTAAGACTAAAGCAGTAATCATTTTCTAGTACATAAATGTATCAAATCAACAGGTTGTTTACCTTAGATTAACATAATGGTATTTGTCAGTTAAACCAGAAAAATAAATATATAACTTGCTGTCAATTTTCAGTTACATCCTTTATTCCATTCCCTCCTGTTTGCTACCTCATGTTACAGGGTTGACACAGAGAGGCTGAAACATTGGTGCTATAGAATTGCTTATCCTCTCCCCATCCCCTTTCGGTATTCCACCCTACACTCATACACTTACCCATACAAATGCACTATTTGTGTAGCTTCTGCACCCACTTGTACCCTCTATTGTGGTTTAATCAATGGAATTAGGTCCATTACTTGGACTTGTTACAGTCTTTAATGTGCACTGGATGACAGCAGCACCAGTTATATTTATGAAGTTGCAGTGGGCAACAAAGGTCTAGTTGTGCAAATAATTATTTAAAAGTTTATCCACATAAATGTATAAAGACACATTCCCAAGCATTCGAGTTTATTTTCCATTTGCATCTTTTCTTAGCAAAAGGCCAAACATTCATCTCAATAAAATGATTAACACATGTCGAATGCAATTTCAAAGCCCCAGAGACCCACAGCCCATCCAGACAGATGAGAGCTAGCTCAAGTACACCTCCCCGCGCCGCCCACTCTGCAGTGGCCACTGCCCTCTCAGTCCAGCGAGGGATCCCAGTCGAGGCCCTGGGCTCCCTCTCCTGTCTGTGCAGACTGTCAAGTCGCCAGAGTCTTCTGATCCCTGCCCTCCTTTTCCTCCAAATTAAATTTCAACTTTTTGTAAACCTCTGTGGAAATGACAAGCCAGTGCCAGAGCTGTCTTTTAATACACAAAAGCATAAATAATGCCATCCATCAGGTCTGTCACTCAGAAAGATAGATTGCTAGTTGTCCAGACCCCCACATGACACCAAAGCCAAAGTTAGAAAGTGTCTCTTTTCTTTCTGTAGTCACTCTCTCACTCACATGCTCGCTCACTCACTCCCTTTTTTATTTGCTGGACTGCTTGATTCTGATTAATGGTCCTGTCAGGGTGGGATTCCACTTGCTCGGATAATGAGTCAAGAATGTATTCCCTGTCACAGGCGCAGCAGATGTCAGGGGCAGAAGGGCTCAGGGATGCCAGAAACAATATACAGTTTCTTCCTAGTCCCCTGACAGGCCAATATGCTGCACAAGGTCTAATTTATGTAGACAAAATGCAGGCGGGGCTGCAGCAACCGGAAAACAGCCCCAGAAAGCGGGGGCTGCAAAGGAGCTAGCAAGCCGGCCGATTTGTTGGCGGGGCTGGTCGGCATCGGGCTGGCAGTGTTGACTCAGTAGTGTTGCCTCAGACTCGATAGTGTTGCCTCCCAAGGCCTGAACACACCGAGCGGCCCAGGACCCCTGTGACTTCATTAAACTGCACTTTATATCATTATGGGAAGAAATCAAACAGGGCAGAGGGCTTCTGTTCCCTTTAAGGGCTTGATTAGGTTATTCACCGAGAGGCTTGGCCATTACCATACCGGAGCTGCTGAAGGGGGCCGAGACGTGTCAGCCCACACGGTTGCTCCAGCCAGATGCCCTCTTTGCTTTGGCGGGACTAATTTGATCTCAGAAGTTTGTGCACCGACAGAGACCTTAGGGCTTCAGGGCGTGCTACCTGCCCAACGTTCCAGGGAACAGAGCTGCTTCTTGGCCAGCGCCTACGTGCCTGGCCTCAGCTCATAGGTGGACACGCTTGTTCACCATGGACCTGCCCACGTAGACCGGGTGCAGCTGCACAGATTCCTTTTTTGTGGCAAATCTCTTGGGCTGTTTCTTGAGTTACAACATAAAATCAATATATACTTCCCTTAGAAATTAAAATAAAACCACCTTCTTTTGACAAACAGCTCAAGCAGTTAAATGTTAAGGACACCCAGAATTATATAAATCAAATTCAGTCAGTGGAACTGTCAAGACTGAAAAGATTAAACTCGTATATTTTGTAATCTCCATTTTCATTTGAACCCTGTCACGAGCATCGTCCTTTAAAAACACTCCAAAGAGATGCTCCAAGCCTATGACATCCACGTGGTAAGTATTAATTCAGAGTTATGTGGCTTCTACCCTTCACTCTGTGGGTACCAGGGACTCTCCCAACTTCAGGTGGCCCTGGGTCCTTCCTGTTAAGCAACAACAGCAGCAAACATGGGCTCTGAAGCCCAGGCAGTGTGCTGTAAGCTCAGAAGACTGATCTTCATTCTTCTGTCTCCCCTTTCGCTCCTCTTCCTTCCTTCCTTCCTTCTTTCTTCTTTTCCTACTTTCTCTAAGTGATTCTTTCTTTCTAAAGATTTTCCCTATTTCCTTAACACATCTTTCTCCTTCACAGAGAATTTTTTTTTAATTCCAAAAATGTCATTGTAACAGGAGCCAATGGGATACGCAGAGTGTGGATTCCAGAGGTAGGTAAGCTGTTGTTTCAGCTGAATCTGCCCCAGATGAAGTTCAAGGCTACGGGCAGATCCCTGAAGCTCTCTGAACCTCACACATTTTGACTGTGAATTGTGGCAAGTGCCATCTACCTGGTGGCATTTGTCATCATGCATACATAGTGCAGAGTATGTGTTAAGTTTTATATAAGCCTTTAAAAAAAAAAACTTATTTGGCCTGTAAATGGTCACAATAATTGTCATATATTGGCCCCACTGCCTAACGTTGTGGCACACAAAAGCAACTACCATGCAGATGGATGCCTTTGCAGTATTTAGTGGGAGAGAGAGAAACTACAATGGTCTCCCTGCAGTCATTGCTGACTTCAGCAAAGTTCAGATCCACTGACTTGAATGTGCCGGTACCAGTCTCATCTTTATTTGGACCTCCAAAACCCATTCCAAATACATTCTCAACTTCTGCCTCTTGACCTAGATAGCCAACCCTGTTCCCTCCAGATGGTGGGTGCTCTTAGATTCTCTCCTATTCCAGCCACAAGTTTCACCTCTAGTGGCTGCTTGAGATTTTCACAAGGAGCAGCAGTGGGAAAAGATATCAGAAACAAAGTTCTGAAGTTTGCCTCTTCCAAGGCAAAAGGATACTGTACAATGGGGCAAAAAGCAAGATGCAGAAAATTTAATGAAATTCATTTTTTAAACAACATATATGTGCTTAATTAAATTTGCTTTTTTCAATTTCTGGAAGGGGACTTAATCGATTTGAAACAGTAGCCACCTCTGGTCAGTGGGTGGTCAATTTTTTAATCAGGACTATGTGTTATTTTTACCCTAAAAATTCATTGTAAAATAAAAAGTAGGAGGACCAGATTAAGCAAACTTATTTTCTGACCACCCCCACTTTAAAACACTCACCTCTCTCGAGTGTTCTAGAATTGACTAGAGGAACCATCAGTCCCAAGCAAATATAGTATCTATGAGTCGCCCTTTGTGAAACTACAGTGCGTACAAACCCAAACAGAAGGCAGTGCTCCAGCAAGAAGAAACAACAGTAAAGAACCTGCTATAGCAATATGGAAGGTCAGGTGGAAGATCGTGGAGTAGGCAATAGCGAAAGGCAGCTGCGTGCAAAAGGGCCACTTGCCGAGGACCTGGCCAGGAAATGTCAGAAAACAGAGGGGTATGTGGGATGCTTTATGATCTTCGGAGACATTTCCTGTTACAAATGATCCCTTCAATGTGAAGCTCCTGTAATATGTTTATACACTTATACATATATGTCACTAAGGGATCAGATCAGGGAAGGGAAATTAACATTTGCAAAGGCTAAGGGCTCTATTACCAAATGGTGAACAATCATTTGGGAGGTTGGCAGGTAGTGCCTGCCTCCTCCAAAAAAACAAGCCAAAAGAAGCAATTTGCAGGCAACATGTGGGAAGCAATTTATTGTGCAAAGTGAGCTACATTTGTACCAGCTGACCTTCAAACACGCTTTTGATGTATCTGAGTGGAGGTCATTCATCACAGATGAAAAATCCCAGAGCTGAGGCATCACTCAAGGTCATCAGAAAGAAGCCAGGGTGAGCACACTGGAACAAAAATTGAGAATAGTGAAATGGAAAATTAATCTTAAATCCCAGTTACTGAACTGTTTCCAAAGGCCCGTCTGTTTCAGGGTGTGGGGAAGTATGGTGTGGAAATTGGCCCTGGTTGATTTCGTGCCTAGGATCTTGCTAAAGTGTGCTGGCCCCAGAGGTCAGCCCCATCAGGCACTAGTGCAGATGAGCCTTGGAAACAATGATGTCACTGACTGCGAAGGGTTGAGTTGCAGAGATGAAGGGCATGTCTGTTATTAAGCCATTCTCCCCCCAACCCCGGCCCCCACCACCAGCCATTGCCTGAAATAGCCCTGCACAGACCTAACGAGAGGGAAGAGTTGGAATTGATAGCCAGTTCCTCTCTGGCCACACACACGGCCCTTTCTGCCTCCATGTCAACACTCAAGTTTTCCCCCTTACCTGATGTTTTCAATTTTCCCTTCCATCTTAGTGGATCTCCCATTCTGCCTTCAAGGCCAGCTCAGATCCAAGTCTTGTTGCCTTGGTGGAGATACCTCAAATCGCTTTTTGGAAGCAGACTTGCAGATGTGAAATAAAAAGCCATAGCAGGAGCCTTCTTTTGCTGTTCCTAGGGATACACTCTAGTGACACTCACAGGGGATAGTGGAAGGGACTGACCTCGTCCTTTTCCCAGAGAAGGAGGCACAGGTCATCTTTGGCAAGTACCAGAATTCCCATTCAGACTGACTCCCACTGGACTCATGGGAGTGAGGAATGTATCTAACCCAAACCTGGAAGTTACTATTACAACTATCTCTCTCTTGCACCCAAAACCCTGGACAATTTAAGCAGGTCTTCACTGAAGTTTAATCATTACCCAAGTCACACACTACCTCCTCAGGCAGCCTCTGGTTTGGGTACTGTGGTTTAGGCACAGTAAGTCCTCTCTTAAATTTGGTTCATAGTTTTTTGATAAGGGTAAGCTGGATTTCACACATCACAAAAACAAAGGTCCCACATATTTTTATTTGTGGCTTTTCCTTGAACTTCCCTAAAGCCTAAAAAGTAGACAAGAGAAGCAGATACTGGCCTGGAATCTGAGAGACACTGGGAAATAGCTGCTAAAGAAAGAATATCACTAGGATTCCCAGAAGCACATGGGTGCCTGAGCACTTGCGTGCATGTGCTTACACATGTAGGCTGCAGTAAGTAAGTTGAAGCAGGTAAAAATCAAGTGAGTTTACTAAAAAATCAAGATTGAGGACTTGAACCTGGCAACACCCCCAAATAGCTGTGGGAAAGCTATCTGAATTCTGAGTCTCCCAATGAGAATTTTATAGTCTATACAGATAGCATTTTACATTTTCAAGGATTTTTATTTCAAGTCTGGGCAGGTGTCTGATTAATGTAGCTACTTGATGCTGATGCATTAGAGGAAACAAGGAGGGCTATTAAAATTTGCTCTATCCATTGCCTTATCTTCTGGAAACTGGGAGTTTTGACCATGCCATAAACTTTGAAGTTTGTCTTTCTTTGAAGTTACTGATTTGTCCAGAGACAACTTTATTGTTGATGATGATGTTCCTTCTTTGCAAGTCCAATTGTAGCTTGGCTGCTTGCAATCAGGAAGAGGGGTACACTTTTAATTTTTAGTTTTGCTTAACATATATAACTTCACAAAGAAACCATCATGAGCCAGAGTAATCATATACCTGATTAGTGAAAATCAAATTGCAGGTACAAGCAGCACTGTACATCCTTAGTCTCATCCCAAACACTTATGAGAAGACTAGAACTACATATTGTAGATAAATTCCAAATGCTATGTCAGGGCTAGAGCTACATATTGCAGATAAGTTTACTTGAAGATATGTGAAAGTCTATGTTCAGTTTTACAAAAGATATAAAGGTCTTCCTCCCATCCTCAGTCCCAGTTTTAGAGGATACACTCTTATGGAAAAATAGTAGCTCGGCATGCCATGGCTTAATGAATTCTGATCTTCTCAAGAGAAAAGTAAAAGGATACTAAGTAGTGTGATGGGTTGAATTATGTCTCTAAAAATGTATGTTGAATTCCTCTCTCCTACTACCTTACAATATGACCTCATTTAGAAATAAAGTGATTGGCAATGTAATGAGTCAAGATGAGGCCACATTGGAATAAGGTGGGCCCTTAATTGACCTGTGTTTTTAAGAAAGGAGACCACCACATGAAGATCCAGAAGCACTTAGGGAGAAGAGGTCCATTTAACCACAGACACAAAAATTGGAGGTGTACATTTATAAGTAAGGATGACCAAGAATTTCCATGTGTAAAAAGAAGAAAGAAAGGTTCTCCCAGAAAATGACCAGAGAGAGAGCATGATCCTTCCAACAGCTTCCCTTCAGATTTCTAGCCTCCAGAAATATGAGACAACAAATTACAACTGTTTTAAGTTGCCCAGCTTTGTGATATTTTGTCACAGTCCTAGGAAACTAATACAGTGAGAAAACTAGGATTGCAGCACAGGAAGTAGATCGCATTAGATCTTCAGAAGCATGAGTGTCACCACTGTCCATGTTGTGATGCGTACACTAAACCTCTGGACTTAACATGCTGCCATGAGCAGAGAACCCTCTGGATAATTCTGCTCCATGTTTAGAATATAGCTCTCTGAATATTAATTAAGATTCCTACAGAACTGAAAAATGCAGCCTTCCATCACCTGGAGGGTTACAGATCTTTCAGGAAGATGTGTCACTGAAACATGATTAAGATTGGAAACCCATGTTTCTTTAACATCTTTTTTAAAAAGATTTTTTTTATTTATGCATGCAAGAGCTGGGGTACAGGCCAGAGGTGCAGGGGGTGAGAGGATTCACCAGAGACAGAGTGGGGAACAGAACAGGTGGACTGACTGAAATACACTGCTAAGGGGAGCAGTGAACGAGTCAGGAGAGGTCTGCTGTGCCATGTGGGTAGCTCCCTGGCCGGCAAGGGATCAAACTCATGCTGCAGAGGCTACGGATTGCCTCATAGTGCTGTGCCTAACCCCTTGCACCACCAGGGAGGCCCCTCTCTAAGAACTTCTATAGAACAATGGAAAAGAGGAGGAGAAGTAAAAGGAGGAGGGAAAAGAAAGGATTTGGAGGTGTTGGATGAAAAGAAAGGGGAGGAGAGAAAGAAGTAGAGAAGGAGAGGAGGATGAAATGGGGATAAAAAGTAAAGAAAGTGGAAATGAGGGGAGAGAAGGTAGAGGAGGAGAAAAAGACAAGGTGGATAAGGAAAAGCAGAAGAGGAGAGGGGAGAGTGGTGTGAGAGGAAAGCAGAGAAGAGGACAATGCAAGATTTCAAAGAGAACAAGTCTCCCAACTTGTTTTTTTTCTTCATCCTCCATATCCAATTTATCCCCGAACATGCATTTTTGAACCCACCTTCCTTCTACCACAGGTCTCATTCAGAACCTTATACCCATGCAGCTCGATCATTGTTACACCATTTACCATCCTCTTGGTGCCCCCTCTCCACAGTCACAGGAGTCAGTGTTCCTCTAGCTTTGTCTCACCCATGGGTGGAATCAAAACTGAACTCCTTAGCATAGTATTCTAGACCTCCAAGGCCACACTCCATCCACATAGCCTTCATTGTCTTGTGCACCCCACTAGATAGAATTCTCCACTCCAGCCCAATACAGTTATATGCTTTGGTGGATCACAGTTGTCTGCCTTTTCCTCTGCTTGAGTTGTCCTCCCTCCTGTCTTCCCTAAGAGCTTCTACTTATAAATCCATCCCCAATATCAGCTCTTTTGTAAAGAATCCAATGCCTCACCCCTACCCCAGTCATGGCAGAGTGACTTTTCTCCTCTCCTGTAGCCCCACGTGAATTCAAAAACTTCAGCCACTACACTGCCTTGTGCTTATCTGACCATCGGACAGTCTGTGTTTTCAATGAGCACCTTCTTCTACCACAGGACCCCAAACTGTGGTACCATATCCGAAATGTGGAAGATTCTCAAGAAATGCTGCAGAAATGAAGGGTGCATGAATGAGAATAACATACTCCAAGTGCTACAGCTCATGTCCATGAGCCTCACAAGCTGGCCAGATATCCTCCATCTGGTGTCATTTCCCAAACTCTTGCAAGAAATTCACCTGACTCTTGGATACCATGGCCATCTCCTTTTCTGCACCTCTGCACAGAACTCTCATCAGGCTCAGGGTTGGCTTCAGTCTAGGAAAATAAGTAGGCCTCCCCTTAGACACCCTAGAGCCAGCTAATTTATATGAAAAGGAGATTCCAGACCCCCTGCTTCCTGGACTGAGTAGAGAGTACATGATGAAGAGTTCCAACAAGAGTTACGGGGTTCAGCCTGGCCTCTTTCTACCATCAGGGACTTCTGCTCCTTTGACAAAAGTTTATGTTCTAAGTCATTAAGGTTTTCTGCCAAAACACAACATGTTTCTCTTTAAAGGCTCTTGTTCCCACTCAGAAGTTTCCTAATCAGAAACAGCGACTAACTGTTAAACTCCAAATAAAGGAAATAAAATTAAATGTTCCAATTGCTTTTTGCTGATTTGGGCTTGGTTTCATTTTATTATTTTCTTTACAAGCCTTAGGCTTATGGAGGAACTCCCCACTGCCCAACTCCAAGCTCTGTTGTGGAGGGAGAGAGGTGTAATGCCCAAGGTGACTCTTTGAGTTATAGTTTCTCTAAAACATACGCAAATGTTGATGAATAGAAAGGTGAAGTGCCAACATTTGAAACTAGCATGCCCAGCCTGTGGTTTGGAGACTGCTGTGGACCCCGACCTGCAGAGGTGCTGGGGCATTTCCAGAGCCAGAGACAATGGTTCAGGAGGTAAGAAGAGGATCTGCCAATTTATTACTCTTTGAATGGATTCCAGCTGCCTTTCCTATTTAAAAAATGCCATTGCATTTACCCTCTTTGATCCAACCATAGAAATGTCTGGAATAAACAAGCAGGTATAGTTTAAAATCCAGAGAAGAAAAATACAAAAAAGAAACTGGGTAGAGAGACTTAGAGTGATTAACTAGAACCAGAGAACATAATTTCATTGTCCATGTTGTAAAAATAAGGTGAGTGGTGCCCAGAATGCTCTTGACTCCCAAAAGGGGGTAAAAATGATTCCACACCATCTTAACTTGACTGGATGAAAGAAAAAGGAACAGGGCAGGCTAGCCTCTAAAACTTTACTCTTTCCTGCACAAAGTAAACCACAAATACTTGATAAAATGATGCTAATAGTTCACACGAGTGGTAAAATAACCCAACATTTGCATTATCCCTCAATAACTCACCACAAAGAAAAGTACAGATTTATTCAGTTTATTTTGAAATTTTGATTTTGACTCCAAATTTATAGTAGTTGCAAGAATACTGCAAAAGAGCTTTTATCCAGATTCATCACTTTTTAATGGTTGCCACATTTGTGTTCTCTATTTACCTAAATACATTTATATATAGTTATATTGAACCATTTGCTAGTAGATTTTCTCATGCTTGTTTCTCATTATTTCCATGTGTATTTTCTAAGAGCAAGGGCATTTCTTTACAGTTATTGATTCCAGGCAATTTAATATTCACACAATATTTTTATATAATCCATAGATTCATTTAAAAATTTTATCTTGTCTTAAACATGTCTCTTATGACATTTTTCCCACATAGGACCAGGTCCAGTGTCACATCTCACTTAAATGTCATGCATCTTTAGTCTACTTGAATCTGTTCAGTTTTTAGTCTTTCCTAAATTTTCACGAAATTGACAATTTTGAAGAGCATCCTATTCTTTTATAGAATGTTCTTTTATAGACTGTTCCTTATTCTGGATTTACCTGGCTTCCACACAATTAGATTCACATCCTTCCCTTTTGACTGGAGCTTTACATGAGTGATGTGTTCAGATATCACATCTGGAAGCACACAGTATCAGTCTGCTCCTCAAAGATGATGCAAACTTTGATCAACAGCTCCTCTGGGCACAGTTACTAGTTTCCCTATCAATTAATAAATCATTTGCAGGAAGTAGTTTGAGACGAAGTAAATATACTGTTCTCCACCAGTCCCCACAATGAATTTAGGAGCGAGTGAATTTCTTACCTTTGACTCAATGGGTTATAATCCACTGTTGACCTTATTTATTCTCCAGAAGTAGAAAGTAAGCTACAGAAGGTCTCATAGCCACTGGAAAAGGTTCTCAGGTCAACTTTTCAAATAGGTTCTTTCTTTACTCATTAATAACTCTTTATTAAGCCCCTACTGTGTGCCAAGTACTTTGTTATGTAGTAATGAACAAAACAGACATGCTCCTACCTACAAGGAGCTTGTTATTGTCTACTGAGAAAGATAACCAATAAATGAATGGTTATCCAAGTAATCGTAACTACAGATGGTACAGAAAAGTGTGCCATGAAAAAGTAATAATAATGGAGGCACCCGTTTAGAAAAGAGAGAGGAGTTCTCTCTGAGGAGTTGATCATTTTCACTAAGATTGAGAGATACAATCATTCAAGAACAAGAGTAGATCCTTCCCTACCTAATACCATCACTGTATTTCTTTAATGAATTTTGATTAAGTACATTCTTATATGCAAGTCACTCCACTAGGTTTTAAAGGTGTTCCAAGTGGAAACACCTTTGCCCTAAATAGAACTCACAGACTGATAGAGGAAATAGATAAATATGCAGATAAAAAAAGAGAAAGAGTAAATACAAAGTAAAGAGATGGGGGGGTGGTGAACCTGACTGAGGTTGGGGATTACCAGACTCAGGAGTCTAGATTTTCAAGATTATGTTGCAGAGCAAGGAAATGCTTTAAATTCAATCCCAGTGTTGGTGAATAAGTAAATAAACAAAACAAAAAACATCGAGCTATGGGGTCAGCAAATGGCCCAGTCAGAAACCTCATCTCGGCAGCATAACTGATAGTAGAGGATCTGAAGCCTGCAACACTTTAGTTCACCTAAGTTACAGAGAAAAAGGGTCATTCACTCTGATGTCAGACAGTGCTGGTGGAATGGAGAGTAGGAAAAGCAATGTTTCCTGACCTAACCAGTCATTTCTCATGCAAGGATGAATAAAATCATGTCTGTGCTAGTCTGTAAATTTTCTTTCATTCTCCATCTTTGGGTTCAGAATGGTATTTGAAAAATAACTTACTGCAGGTTGAAAAGAATTTTAAGAATGGATCTTCATAGTCTCATTTCTTCCCAAAAGTCTACTGCCTGCCATCCTTTTACCCCCTCCATCTTCTTCCTCAGCATCTCACCCAGTAGCCCATATTTGTTCATGGCCATGGGGTATATGCAAACATCCTCTTGTTTTTTACTTCATGGGCTGTTGAAACCACATCTTGGGACAAAACTAAACTAAATTGCCAATGACACAAACCAACCATTTAACATCAATAAGCATTTCTCTTACCCTTTCAATTACTATATTTATTGCCCAGGGTATTAGTGGAAGAACTGAAGAAATATCATGAATTAAAAGGAAACGTTATTCGGGCCTGCCCGGGTGGCGCAGGCGATTCAGCGTTGTGAAGCTGTGCGCAGCCTCTGCAGCGCCTGTTTGATTCCGGCCGGCTGCCGAGGGTCCCACATGGCATGGCAGACCTCTTCTGTCATGCCTGCTGCTCCCCTCAGCAGTGTATTTCCTTAGTCTGCCTGTTCAGTTCCCCGCTCTGTCTCTGGTGAATCCTCTCACCCTCCCACGCATCTGGCCTGTACCCCGGCTCTTGTATAAAATAAATACATAAATCTTAAAAAAAAAAAGGAAACTTTATTACTTCTATCCTCCTCACCTACATCTACCTTCCTGATAGATATAGAAAGGTAGAGGATAAAGAATAGAAACTGAAATTAAGAAATTAAAGAGGAGGCCCTCCCTGGTGGCGCAGGCCATTGAGCGCCGCTCTGTGAAGCTGTCCGCAGCCTCTGCAGCGCAGGTTCCATCCTAGCTGGCCAGGATGAATCCCACATGGCGAAGCAGACCTCTCCTGTCTCGCCTGCTTCTCCCCTCTACAGTGTATTTCGGTCAGTCTGCCTGTTCTGTTCTGCGCTCTGTCTCTGGTGAATCCTCTCACCCTCCCACATATCTGGCCTGTACCCTGGTTCTTGTATAAATTTTTTAAATAAATCTTTAAAAAAAAAGAAATTAAGGAGGAAATTCTACTTACCTAGCATCATATTGAGTCCCTCATATTTATAACTTTATGCAATTTTCAAAACAAATAAGATTGACGTTTGATATCCATTGTGTAAGGAAAGAAATGGAAGCTTTAAGGGTTTAAGTGAGGACCTGACTGGAGCAGGTATCAGTCTTCTAATCAGACAGCAGGTGTTCTTTTAATGAGCACACTCAGAGTTGTCTCCTAGATCATTATTTTTTTTGAAAACCTAACACAAACGTAGCAAAGTTCATTCAAAGTCCGTTGTCTATTCCAGATAACTTTAGATCCAAGTGAGATTTTCCTGAAGCCCTTAGCTTGAAAGCCAGAGCTCATCTTCACTGTCAAAAGATGTATCTGAGAATAACAGAGAAATTAGCTTCAGGTCAGCCCATCCAGACTCCAAGAGTACCTGAGTGCAGGAATGGGAGTGAGGGCCTAGGTGGAGCACGTGACCAATAAGAGCAGGAAGAACAGTGTAAAGATCTGCCTCATCTCAGCTTGTGTGCAAATTAAAAATGCCAGAGAATTTTTCCATAGTCTTCTATAATGCTCATTACAAAAGAGTCCCCAGATGGCAGATGGCTATTAGCTCACTGTGACCTATATAAATGTCAAACATAAAACTATTGCCCCAGCAAAAATCTCAAAATAAATAACAACAGGAGGGATGAGATTCTGTTGTCGTCAGTATTTACAGTTTATGCATTTGGGCTTTTCTGTTTTCAAGCCAGCACAAAAATATTTCATCCCACTAGGAAATTCAATTAGCCAAGGCAATACAGGCAGTAAAGTCCCACAAGAATAACTGGCACAGATGAAGAGTGACTACCGTAAAAATGCAAGTCAGTGGCTGGGAAGAGTGGAATGGCTTTGGACATTGCTTAGACCTGAGATGCAAAGCTTTGTGTTGAGAACTTTATCCTCATGACCAGGCTTACTAGTTTGGCTTCTCCAACTTCATACCTGAATAACTTAGAGCAGGGTTATGCTTTACCATCAAAAGGGAGATATCAGGTTTTAAGAAATGCAGAAGCTATTTTTGTATGAATCTTAGAGAATCAAAATCTTCTTTATTGGAAATCACAAGATCTCTGCCTGCCAACTGCCAGACCTAAAGAGAAATGTTCCCCAATGTGATGTGTGTGTGTACATACACACACACACCACATATATAGTCTTTTTTTAACTTATCAATGTTTCTAACACAACACAATTTAAATCTGGTTCTCCAGATGAACAACTGGAAAAATTTTCAGACAATCTGTTCAGTGAACTAAAATCAGCTTGTATTGCCTTATTGACTTTGTGGTGTAATGATTCTGTTGGATTTTTCTCCTACGTTTTTAGGGATCTAGATGGTTTTAGGAGCTAAGCAATTAAAATGAAAAAAGAAGAAAGAAAGAAATTACCCCTAGAATTTGGATAAAAGATTTACCAGAAGCCACTGAATAAGTAGTATTATCTCTAAGTTAAAGTGAGTGTAACCACATAATTTACCTTCTGGACCAGAACAATTCTGAGACTGAAAGGCATTGTTACCAATAATTTCAGTGAGCCAAAAAGTACAACCAAGGTGCCCAGGCCAGAACCAGATGTAAGGTAACCTTATTCAAAGATGATTTATAAACACCACAAATAAATAAATAATGCTTATTTAAGCAGGGCATGTATCTGTGAAATAAAAATGTTCATTATAAGAAATAATCGAGGCAGAAAGGCAGCAGGGTGTAGGTGTAATTTGAAAGCAGTTTGTTTTAAAACTGGCTCTCCTTTCTAACTAGTTATATGACCTTAAGCGTCTAATTTCTCATTTGGAAAATAAGAATAAAATACCTTGAAAAATTGTTGTCAGAATTAAATGAAATAAAAAAAAATGTGACGTGTCTAACACATTGCCTAGATAGAAATAGCACATAATTTTTATTTCTCATTCTTAGGAACACAGTGATTCTACTTCAAATCTGTTTCACTTCATTATTCCTTGCTTTTAAATCAACAACTACTAAAAATGCACTTGGAAATTAATTTCCAGCGAGGCTTTTTCTAACAACTGACAGCTGGCAGATCGCAGTCTGGCTCTACATAGATTTTTATGAGTCCTATTGTGAAATGGAAGTCTTGGATCCATATGTTTTTGTTTTTACTTTTGAAAAGACGTGTAATTATACAAATAACACCTCGACCCAAGCTGGAAGCAGAAATGTCCATTCTTCTCCGAGTTTGGGGAAGGTGCAAGTACCCTTCCTGTGCAAGACTCACGCATCCCAACACTGGAGGCTCTGACCTGCTGGCGCAGGGAGCGGCCATGTGCATATTTTGTGTATTGTAGAAAGAAAACACTTCACTGCAAAAAGTCAACTGTATGTTTCTTTTTCTTTTTGGCTTATTTCACTGAGCATGATCCCTTCCAGCGTCATCCATGTTGCTGCAAATTGCATGTGTTTATCTTTTTTGAATGCTGAGTAATATTCCATGGTATATATGTAAAAAAAAAAAATAAAGTCTATTGGCTTATTACATAGTCAAAAAAAAAAAAAAGTCAACTGTATGTTTTTATTAATTTCAAAAAATGCTCCCCAAGTGGCCAAGGAGCCCCAAATAGTGGATGGCCGAGCTCCTAGGTCAAAGCAGCACTTCCTCCAGCTCCCATTCATTCCACCCCAAGGATGTCACTGCTGACTTTATGTGCAAATCTTTCATAAAAGCCATTGTTCCACTGGCATTTCATTCCAAAATTCCACTCACACCATGGAAAGATACAGGGCAAACATGACCCTGAGTGTCACGTGACTAAAGCTGGACTCACACTCTGAACCCCATTCACACTATAAAATGAGTTTTGAAGTTGAAATGCATTTATTAATAAGCAGCAGTCCAGTAGGTGCTGATAAAATAGTTATTACATCCATCCACTGTGGTAGGTACTGGGGAGACCAGGTGAAACAGTTCGGTCTAGGAATTCGCAGAGCTTGATAATTTACTGGAGAAAGCAACTTTTAGCTGCAATATACCAAGTGGTTGCTTTAATGAGGTTATGAACAAAATGAATTGAAGCATAGAACTGTCATCTAAATAGTCCTGGGACCAAGCATAGGTTCAAAGAGGAAGTGCCCTGGAGCTGGGATTTATAGATTGAGTTTGCAAAGTGGTTGAGTTCAAGGAGCAACAGCAGCACATACAAAGGCAGGAGGGTAGAGAGAAGTTAGCAGGCTGTGGACCGGGCAAGATGCATGAGGCAAGGTGTGATCATTTGGAAACGGGTAAGTATGGGCATGTATCAAGAACCTGATCAGGAGGAACCCTCTAGGTTTTGCAAAGGCCAGTAAGGGTTTCTTTCCCAGACTCGCAGTTTTCAGACATACCAAGTATCTGCACAGCAGTTCCCTGAGAACCCTCTGTCAGATGCCCTGGAGAACCTACCCTAGCCCTCCTCACCTCACAGCCCTTCCTACTTCTCTCCTGTTCAGGCAAATATGTGGTTCACCTGATATTTGGTGAAGAGTCTAAACGGCCTCTGTTTCCACATATGCCTCCCCACAGTCTACCACCAAAATACTTCTTTTCCTTTCAAAACTTAAATTACATCTTGATCTTCTGCTTAGAACTCTTAAAGGTTCCCTGCTTCATTCACAGGACAGGGTAGTTCAAGTCTGTACAACATCCCTCCACTCCCAGTGTGACCTGAGCCTGCACCCCACACAGCTCTGACTTCATGCCATGAGGTCATCATGACCTCATACCCCTCCCCTCATCCTCTCATCTCCAGCCACTGAGCTCAGCCTTTGAGACATTTAATCTCCAGCACTCAGTTCTCAAGGCACATAGAACTTTACAGCAACACATCTATGATCCTTCAGTGTTAACTCCTTCAGGTCTCACCTCCAAATATCAAGCCAGCAGAGAAGCCATTCTTGGCCACCTTATCTAAAGTGACAAACCCATCCTTACCCAAATTTATCCTCATCTCTTGCCATACTTATTGTTCTTATCACCATCCCACTTGTACATTCACTCATTTATTTGTTTTTGCACTATCTCCTATATGTCTTCCAGAACTAGACCATAAGCCCCATGAAGGCAGGAACTTAGGTTTATCCTTGTTCACTGGCTTGTTCCCAGGGCCAGGATAGTGCTGGCACGTAACTGCTACTCAATAATGTGCACAGATGAGGAGTAAATGAAGAAGGGGAAGGCCAAACAGACAAGCCTCTGTGCCTTCCTCTCCTGTTTTTATCTATCATATGGATCAGGGCTTCCCGTAAGTTTTAAATAAATATATAACCCCATAGTTTAAAGCAACTGAAAAACAAGCTAGCATGATAATCCTGAAGAATTCAATATGACATAATCAGCTTAATGTTGTGAAAATCCCAATGTACAGACTAGATACATGTTCTAGACTAAAAATCAGGAAAGCAGGAAAGGAGAGTTATGAATGGGTTAACAGTTGCTGCTGAAGGCCTGTGTTGCTGTGGAAGTGTAAGAACAAAACAGTGGATGAGATGACTGAGGGAGAGACGTAGGATGCAGAATCCTCAGGGTCATAGGTGAGCATGTGTAAAGTCAGGAACAGACACGGTGCAGGTTTTCTAGGATCCAGCAGACCGGGTAAAGGAGGAGTCAGAGTCCTCAGTGGTTTTTTGCAGGTCTTTTATTGGGATTTATCCAGTACACATCAGGCAAGGGTGCTGGGGGGCCGAGAGGCTGGCAGGCCTCCCAGCCCCCAGCAAGTCCTCACTCTATCTGGGCTCTCCAGTGATCTCTGCTTCTGCTTCTTTGCTTCTCTCTCGGCTTCTCTTTGGCTTCTGCTGGCGTCCCCATGACGCCGCCCTTAAAAGCCCAGTCTCAGCCCAGGTGAATCCCATTTACCTATGCCCACACCCTACTCCAGGTGCCCGCCATCAGGCATGCATTCAGGACCGCAAGGATCCATCATCTATCCTGATGTCGGGAAGTCAGAAAAGCCTGACATTTTTCCTTACCCTACAGCATGTCAAGAAGGGAAGGCCCTGAAAACTTCTCCCAGCTTCTGGTTCCACCATTTGTAAAAATGGTGACGTTAAGGGTGCCCAGGGGGAGAAATGGGAAAAGGTCTGGAGAATGTGCAGTGTAATATGCCCTTGGGGCCATCCAGGGAATGGCAGTTGAACATGGGGTCTGGAGCTCAAAAAGGACATAGGTGTCAACAATGTTTAGAGGTAAAGGGAAGCATGTGCTGGAGTGGAATTGCTCCAGGAGAGTGTGAAGAGCTAGGAGAAAACAAGGAACATGAATAGGCACAGGAGTCCTGTAGGGGCAGGAATGACACAGGGCAGGTTTTCTGATCCAGCAGACCGGCTCAAGGAGGAGTCAGAGTCCTCAGTGGCTTTTGCAGGTCTTTTATTTAGATTTACCAGGCATATGGCAGGCAGGGGTGCTGGGGGTCCGGGAGGCTGGCAGGCCTCCCAGCGCCCAGCAAATCTTCACTCTAATATCTGGGCTCTCTCTGGCATCCTCTCTGCTTCTCTTCTCTCAGCTTCCATTTGTTCTTGGCTTCTGCTGGCATCCCCATGATGCGGCCCTTTTAAACTCAGTCTCTCAGTCCAGGTGTACCCACTTCAGGTGCCCACCATCAGGCATGCATTCAGGACCACAGGGTTCCCTCATCTATCCTAATGGCGGGAGGGTAGAAAAGCCTGATACTTTTTCCTTACCCTACAAGTCCCCGCTAGCACGTTTGGGCCTCAGTATTTATACTGGCTGTGTCACTATTCAATTCATCTGCCCCTTCAGAATCTCTGAGTAGTGCTAATAACACCTGCCTCATAGGGTAGCTGTGAGCTTTAACTGGGAAAGAACACACAATATTGAGAACATAGGAATAATTTAATGAATATTGCCACAAATATGATTGTTTGTACTAATTATATCAGATAAAATGAAGCAAAAGAGGTTGACATTTTACAGGAAAAACCAAGTGACCAAACTTCAGAAAAAAGGGAATTCCTGGAAATTATGAGTTGTCTGCAGAGTGAAATATTGTTGACCAAACAAGCAAAATATTCATGAATGCTAGTCAAATGTGGCAACTGAGAATTTTTTGGTGACTTCACCAAATGCAGAGGGACTGGTGAGCATAAAAACAAAGGGTGCAGAGTAGGATAAAGACTCAAGAAAGTAAAATAGTGAAGATAGGGCCCTCTATACAACAGATTCACCCTCTCTCTAAATGTATCATCTTGCAGCAATTATTTAACCTCACTGTGTCTCAAAATCTTCATCTACAAGGTGGAAATAACCCAGTGCTTATGACAGTTCTGGTCAATGATAGGTGATCAATTAAATGTTGGCTTTCTTCCATCAGTTTTCTTTTCCCTGACAGTGAAAATGAAATAAAAGATCCAAACATGTTTGACGCTGCCTCAAACTCAGCACAAAGCTGCTTTAGTAGTGCAAAAAAGAGGCCCAGGAGAAGAGAACATTAAATAAATCAACTGTAGTTTGCATGTGGCATCCAGGTAATTATGTAAGTTGCACTGTACAGCCAACATCTTAGTTTTCTTTTCCTTTGACTTGGTTTCCTCACCCAACAATTACTTTCACGTTCACTAAATGTATTATACAGTGACTGGATGGACCCCTCCAAAAGTATATCCCTCACAACATTAATCAATGAAACTGATTAGCATGTTCACAACCTTTACTCAGATTTAATTCCCTTTGACTGCACAGAATTCTGTCTTGAGTTTGGCCTTTCAACTCCTCTGTTGCCCTAATGAGGAGGTGATTTCTGTGTCCTTGTAGTAAAGGGCCAGTCTGTTATTTTACTTCCTCAACTGACATCATGTTCTTATAGCTAAAATGGGCCCAATGGCCTTCCTTCCCTTCTTAAGCATCCTGCTCCAGGGAACTGAAAAAGAAAGAGAGAAAACTCCAGAGAAAAATCTCAGAATATTCATTTTCCTCCCAGCCTCCCTCGGAGGAAAAGAAAATCCCTTTGTTCTTCTGCTGGCAAGGTCAGAGTTAACAGGGCCCAGAAGAAACAGAACAAAGGTTTTCCTCTCTTGTTATCCTGGTGTGCCTACTCTGCTTCAATGTCTATTTGCACGATCATAAATTCTGAACTCAGGAGGATAATCCCAGCCAAAGTCCACAAGTGCCGGATACCGTAATGTAAACTGCATATGTTGCGAGAAGCTGTTAAATGGAACCAGTGAATGAATACATGGCCAGCTCCATGTTTAGGCCCCTGGATTTCCTCTCCTCTGTAAACCAAGGTCTCTCCCCTCAATTCTAACTTTCTGACATGCCCATAAATAAAAGCATTTTTGGCTACGAGATCCCATTGAGATATTCCAAAACAGCCTAATTCCAGAATTAAAGTTCAGACTCTGCTCCAGGGAACAAATGGCCAGGCCTGCAGCTCCCTCCACCTTGACTGTGAGCAGACAGTGATGCACAACAGAAAAGTATTGCAAAGAGGGGCTGCATTTCCGTTTTTCACAGGCATAGTCCTTTCTGCCATCTCCCTTCCAGCTCTGCACTCATTCTAATCAGAAGGCGACCACTGACTGGCACACTCCTTCAGGTGTGAGTCCAGTCTGCAAAATCAATTTGGTAACAATTTGAGTCCCCATTCACCTAGATTAGTAAAAATTCCTTGAGTTACTTCAATCCTTCCATCCCGCACCTCCCTGAGGGTGTATCCAAGTTCAACGCTATTAAGCAATGCCAAGGCATTTGGGATGCTGGATCTCGGGGTCTCTATCTAGAGGAGTAACCACTGATGCACACATCTTCTGTTCTGGCCCGTGGCTATTGGACCAGGTGACAAAGACAAAGACACCTTCATATCCATATGGGCTCATTAACTCCAGTCCTGTTTGCTTATCTTCCTTTGGTGCTGATATATTTGTGATTTCATTCGCTACTTCCAGGCCGGACCGGCTTCTCAGAATTTCTGTAAAAAATTTCTTTCTAAACCTGTGTTCCCTCTTCAGGCCTCTGCCTGGGAAGCAGGGGCCAGACAGTCCATAACCTGCTAACTTTTATACTCTCATACTTCCCCCAGGACCCAACATTCAGTTCAGCAGTTATTGCAAAATGTCACACTGTAGTTCAGTACAAGTTTTGCTCAAGAGAGAAAGAAAAATTACACTCTTGGAAGTCAAATGTAGATCTCCCTTACAGCTAGTAGTCTATGTTTCTATGATACACTATCCCCAGGAAACATTATATCTCATGTCATTTTTTCTTTTGAAACACAGGATCTGAAAGTGATTCAGTTATATGTATCTTTCAGCAGAAAGGACTGAGATATACCCTAGTACTCTGAGTGTAGGGTTTTAGTGTTCATTTTTAAAAGACAGACAACCCTGGAAAGTGAATTCATCTTATGGAAAGTCCACCAAAAGAAAATAAATGGAAATACAGTCATGATAATTTAAAATATTTCATTCAATGTGAAATATAGATGAAATCTAGATCTTTATCAATATTTTATTTGAGAAATGAGCTATTGCAGGACAGGCAGTCAGTGTACACATACATACATGGAAAAGAGGAAAGTTAGAATTACCCTTATAGTCCCAGAAAGCTAACACAGCTCCTCTGGGGTTTGAACAAGGACAGCTCCATAGATAGCTACACTTTTATCCCCAACCCATCGCCAAAAGCCCATGTACTCCAACCCAGAACCCATGTACAAGTGATATCTGGATGTCCCATGATCACTTTAGCATGAGAAATTAAAGCCATTGTCATGTGCTCTCCTCTCTCAAGGCTGCCCAACTCAGCTAATTCCCTCTTAGGCAAATTGATTAAATGGTTGAGTGATTAAAACTTCAGTATAACAAGGAAGATAAAATTAAAGTACAATTTGCTCGTTGTAAAACAAAATATAGAATAAAAAAATATGAAAGGGAAAATAAAAATCACTCATAATCTTGTAATCTTATAACCAGACATATCAACTCATAATAGTCTGCAAAATCACATGTGAATATGTGCATTTATTTGTTTTCAAATATATTTAACAAGATTGGAATCATACAGTGTGGTTTCCTGTTTTGCATACTTAGTGTTCCTTCCTGTATTGAAAATACTTATGTTTCTTGCTCCTTTTCCTACTATGGAGTTTATTTTTTTCTTCTGGGTATTTCAAACAATTTGTAGCTTTGTGTTTATGCATGTGGTGCAGAGTTCCCCAATTTACCCTAAACATTTTAACTTTGATTATAGCTTTTTCAGTGAATGTGGCTTAATTTTTTATGTTTTAAAATATATCATTGTTTCTCTATAATTTCTTATTTTGCTTTTATGTGATATCAGATAGAGGCCTATTTATATCTTTTTAATCAACCATTAATGCATTTCATTTTTTGGTTTAATCTTTTTAATCCATCAATAATTTTCTTTAGCAAATGATAAAAGGTAGTCATCAAGCTGCTTTCTCCAATAGTCAATTGTTCCAATACCATTTATTCAATAAGTATCTCTCTTCACTAATTTAAATTACTAGCTTCATTACTCGATTAATTACTTGGACTGTCCCCAAGGTTTTTTATTCTATACCATTATCACCCTACTTAATAAAAGCAGCTTTATAAAATCTTCTAAAATCTAGAAATATCTTTAAACTCTAGAAATCTAGAAAGGTATATATAAATAAATATATATATATATATATATATATATAATCCTTTTTCAAACATTTCAAATCCTTCCAGATGAAATTTCTGATTACCCTGTCAAGTTAAAAAACAAATAGAGAAGTCTCTTGGAATTTTGATTGGACAGACATTAAATTTACAAATTGATTTCAAAACCAAGCAATTGAGTTCCATTTACACATTTTAAATGGTCATGTTAAACAGAATTCTGGTAGAGAAACAGATCTGGATCTATATCAGGAGCATTGTTCTTAAATCAGTTTCCATCAAGCACATCTAGGAATTATTTTCATTCATTACTCTTAAGATACCTGTGAACTTGCTCAAGAAAATTTTTTTCTATTGTTTTTCTGTCTGATTTACTCCTCTATGCATTGCCTGTTGTGAATTTTGGATTTTTCCAGTCATAACTTTTCACAGTTCCCTCACTAATTTTATTTATGATTTTTTTTTCCTTTGAGTTCTGGGAGAATTTCTAGGATTTGCCTTAATTTTCACAGACTCAGTTTATTGGCAATAATCATTTAGTTGTTCACTGCTACACTAAGGTTTCAAATTCTATACAGGTTTACCCCACTTTTGAAAGTATGTTCATATAAAACTTTCATTAGCCAAATGGCACAAAGCCAAGAAGCAATTATTGTTAATTTATGTGGAAAATTTTTTGAGCTTTCCCAGACCTGAAAACTAGTCTACCAAATCATACCAAATAACACATAAAACCTAAAATAACACTAACATATAGTAAAAAAAAGGACTGATATGATAAATATACAGCCCAAATAAAGTAGACATAGTGTATGTACAGTGTGACTCCACTTACCAGAATCAGGAAGACAGCAAACCCACTGAAAGCAGAAAGGTGGTGATGACTGGGTATTAGGTTCACAGGGAAATTGGGGTGGTAGGAGGCACACAAAAGTGGGGTGGTGGGGTGAGAGAAGATGGGGGTCTTCTAGTAACACTTCGTTGTGGTCTGAATCCACCAGGATAGGCAGGTCATACTGTCTATACCTTCTTCTATGTCTGCTGCTTTGATGTCAACAGTTGAGTGTTGTCATCTGCTGTGGCTGATTGATGTTCAAAGTTTGAGAGAGGACAGTATGCTTTACAGCTGAGTCTCATGTACTTTGTACTTTTTTTTTTTTTTATCATACTATTTTTATAGAATCTTGCTTTGATTTCACAGAATGTTTTCTTTTTAAACTGCAGAATATTTTTGTCCTAGTAGGTTTCTCCATTGGCGCACTTTAATAGTACGTGCCTGTTAAAATTTGAATATATTAAGCTAATACAACAACTGCTTAAGGTGCTTACTGCTGTTAACCAGAGTTCAAAGCAAAGGTTTTAAGAGTTTGGGCCTCCCTGGTGGCACCTGGGATTAAGCCTCCACACAATGAAGCTATCAGCAGCCACTGTGCATGAGTTTGATCCCCAGCCAGGGTGCTAAACCACATGGCAAAGCAGACCCCTCCTGTCTGGCACACTACTCCCCTCTATTTTAGTAGATATCCCCACTCTCTCTCTGCTCCCCACTCTGTCTCTGGTGAATCCTCTCACCATCCACCACACTTCTAGCCTGCACCCCAGCTTTTGTATGCTTAAATAAATTAATCTTTTCAAAAAATGAGTTTACATCTTTCCTATTTTAATAATTTTGGGGCACTTGCCCCCTAATTTTTTTTTTTTAACTTTTATGATCCAATAAGAAAAGAGAAATATTTACATTGATTTTACCTTAAAGGTGCAAGGGAACACTGACAAACTGAAAGAACAGCAAAGATGCCAGGCTTGCCCCTACCATGTATTTACAACAAAAGCATACAAAAATAAAGACAATGGTCCTTGGAGGATGACTAGATGACCAAGTATTGATATGGCACAGAGGGTCAGAAAAACTGAAATTTGTGATGGGAGCCTTATCTGAGGAGGGTGCCCAAGAGAGGGAGGGGCAGCTGCCACAGGGAACCTCTCTGTTGTTGCTGACTGAAGAGCTAAGGCACTTTAGAACTTGGTGTTTGTGCTGGACAGAGGGTGCCCATAGTCAGTGTGTAGGGTAAGAGTTCTACCTCTGGATAACTCTATCAGTAGGAGAGCAGAGACCAGTGGTGGAACCCCTACAAGGGCAGACACTCCACTACTGGATAGCAACAAGCCATCCAGAGCCCGAAAGTAATACATCCCATACCCCTAAGTACAGGAACTTGACTATAGTGTAGTTTTGATATTTGCCAGGGATGGATCTATGTAAGGTAATGATTATGGGCTTGAGCTTTTGCTCCTGGACATGAGGGCTGAAGGCTGTACTGGTGGAGAAGACAAGGAGGCTCACTTGTGCCTCCATATAGAAGAGGTTTTCTCTATAGCTGGTGATTTTAAGTAAAACCCCTGTCTTACACATGCCCAGGGCCAAAGCTAATACAACAACTGCTTAAGGTGCTTACTGCTGTTAACCAGAGTTCAAAGCAAAGCACTGGCCCATCACAATAGAAGCAAGTGCCTCAGGGCAAGTCTCTGTACTTGAATGAGAGGGAACAAACCTAGCCCTTGACTCTATTCCAACCACTGGCCCCTCCTGTGCTTGTATTGAGAAGGAATTGAGTGAAGTCTGCAGGGTAGGAAGTTTTTGTGGAATTACACATGCAAACCTTGAAAAAGCACATAGTCTCATTTGCCTGTCATCAGAACCAGGTCAATAGTCTTGTCCTCTGCATGAACCAGCAGCTCTCTGGTCATTCTGCTCTGGCCTGCACCTCCAAGGGAAGAAAAAAACTGCTGCCCACAGAACCCACACATGAAATCTGAACCAGAGCTAGGTGATTAAGGCTAGTCTGATAGTACTCAACATGCTTGAACTGAGGAATGGTCTAGAGAAGGGGTCCCTGTGTATCTCTCCCCAGCCCTCAAACCACTCAAGTATCTGAAATACCTTAGGAGATGTGAACTCTGGGTACTAAGCAGTAACTGTCAGGGTATAATTAAATAAGTTTAAAAACTAAGCCCCCACTCTTATGTTAGCAGCCAGACTTAGGAGGCTTGTATAGATAAGAGAATTGATAAGGTTGTCTTGCAGACAAGGCCTTAATATAACAGG
Organism: Talpa occidentalis; assembly: GCF_014898055.3. Taxonomy (NCBI): domain Eukaryota; kingdom Metazoa; phylum Chordata; class Mammalia; order Eulipotyphla; family Talpidae; genus Talpa; species Talpa occidentalis. Next base: position 113,685,529 of record NW_023604295.1, read on the forward strand.
GTGGTCCCCAGGAAAGGGAGAGATTCTAGGTTTCCTGCCCCACCCAAGAGAGAGTGGAGCTGAGTGGGGAAAGAAGAGGCTGCAGAGGAGACTGAGGAAGAAAGGAAGCAGGATGGAGCCAGAAGGAGACTTGGAGGAGGCACATTGAACCAAGAGACATATGAAGAAACTGCACTTGCCTTTTGGTCGTGGACTGGTTGACACAGAAGTGCGTGAGAAACCTGTGGGGAGGTGACAACGGCGGTCTTTGTCTTGATTTTCATTTTGCTCTTTTCCCTCCAGACTTGTCTGGTTGTTTCTGACCCTTTTCTGTGGGTCCCCACTGGAAGATGCTTTGGACTTGTGGCAGGCTTTGGGGCCTTGCTCTGGGCCAGTCCTATTTGGATGGACTTTTACCCACGAGGGGACAGGTAACTTTGGGTGCTTGATTTAGAAACTATATTCTTTGTCTTTTCTGTATTGTTTCCTAATTGTATTAAAGTTCCTTCCCACTAAAGTCTCATTTGTTTTGTGTTGATGCAGCAGATGGCAGAACCTATTTAGAGCAGGCAGGTTTGGGGGTTCTGGGGTGCCCCTCTCCCTGCCCTGTAACATTAAGACCCATCACCAAGACCAGAAAAATGAGTCCAGCTCCAGGAATGCAGAAGCAGAGGTCAAGATATGTTTCTGTGTCGAAGGCCAGGACACCAGGCCAGACATCCCAGCAGATAATGGTGCAAACTATTGTCCCAAGTTAGAAAGCAAAAACTGAGTATAAGAGAGAATCTCAAATCCTATCTTGCCCACTGCTTCTCTTTGCTGTTTCAATAAATCCACCTTTTCTGTTCTCTACTGTTTCTGATGAGTTCTTTCACCCTTGTACCTCTGGCCCCACCCCAATATTTCTCCCCACTACAGTAACCTCCTGGTATCTTCCCAGGCTCCTACCCTCTACCCCCTACTGGCATTAGAACTCTAGTCATTTGCAGACATTGATAACTGAACTGAAGTTTGAGGTTAAGGGAGAGGACAAAGGGAGAAAGCATTAAGGGATGGTGATAGGGAAAAAGCAAAAAGGATGGTGATAGAGAAAAAAAAAATGCCAAGTTTTACCAGCACTGGGAAAATTAGGAAGTACCAGTTGGAGGGCATTTCAGAGTGACTTGGCCTTTCTGCTGATAAATTTCTTTTAGTTGGGGTGAGGTGGTCAGAAATTGTTGATGGCCAGTTCTCGTCCTCTGTTGTTTATGCCACAGTTAAAATTTGCCATCAGCCTCTTGGTTCAATCCTAGAACCTGACTCATCCCAAGGACCAACTGGGATGCAGATGTCTCCCAGGCTATCCCACCACTTAGATATTCTCACATCTCCATGCTCATAACCTTTGGTGGGGGCTGGGGGTGGGCTGGGGGTTGGAGGAGTTTGGTTAGATATTTTATCTTTTTATTTTGTTTTAATTTTTTTAAAGATTTATTTATTTATGCATATAAGAACTGGGGTGTAAGCCAGAGGTGTGGGGGGTAAGAGGATTCACTAGAGAGAGTGGGGAGCAGAACAGGCAGATGTACCGAAATACACTACTGAGGGGAGCAGCGGGCGTGTCAGGGGAGGTCTGCTGCGCTGTGTGGGTTGCTCCCTGGCCAGCTGGGGATCCAACTCGTGCTCCAGAGTCTGGAGATAGCTTGATAGTGCTGTCTTTAACCCCTGCGCCACCAGGGAGGCCCTGGTTAAATATTTTAAACTTACTTCCCAGGTAAATTGTTCCATTATAAACCAAAAAGTATATATTTTTAATAGGGATGATAGATTTCTACATTTATTTTATCTACTAAAACCACCTCCAAGATTTTTGTCTTGCATCCTTCCCCTGTTACCAATATGGAATAAATCCGTACTATCTGTAGGTCATTTTTGTAGGACAAGAGAAGCACGAAGTTAGAAGCGTGTGTTTGAGTTGTCTTTCCTGAAAGTTTGAAAGTGCATTTTAGAGCTGGAAAATATAATCTATTTCTGTCAGTGCTGACACTCTTCCAATAGACATCCTGGCTTGAAATCAATGTCATCGCTTTTGATTCCTCTGTGCATCTCCCCATCTCAAAGTTATCGCTAAGTTTTGGAAACACTGCTTGCAGTTCAGTCTTTCTTTTGTAACTTCAGTGTGACATAGATGCAGCCATTCTCTCTAATGGAATCTCATGTTCCAATTTATGTCCAGTTCCCCCACACCTGAAGTTAATCTTCCTGAGACATCATAAATGGCTCCCACTTTCAAATGGATAAAATTAAAATGCTTTTAGGTTTCTCACTATCTGATTTGTTTATATACAAACAATCTTGTTTCAGTTGCTTCCTGACAAATCATCTGTACTTTTTAGCATGACACCTGGGACATGCAGTGCTCAATTTCAATTCTAAGCTGCTTTCAATGCTCTTTAATCTGCTAGAATGCTCTTCCCATTGCCCTGTGAGAATGGGGACAATTCAATGGAGACAAGAGACTGGCAGTGGAGGTCATACCTGTTACAGGGCAGGGTGAGGGACACCCAAGACTCCCAAACCTTCCCACTCTAAGTAGGTGATGCCATCTGCTACATCAAGACAAACCATACTTTAGTGCATAAGACCTTTAATGAAATGAACTTTAATACAATTAGTGTGTAATAAAAGGAAGGGAAAGAATAGTTATCCATTCCCCTCCTTCCCCCGTGGGTAAATGCTCAAACAGGATTGACCCAAAGCAGGACCACTGAGGCCTGAAAGCCTGCCACAAATCCAAGGCACCTTCTGATTGGGATCCATAGGAAAGGGGCAGAAGGGACCAGGAAAAGGTCAAAATCAAAATCAAGATAAAGGCTGCCATTGTCAGCCTTCCTATGGATCTCTCACCCATGTCTGATTCAAGTGTCTCTTTCCACGTCTTCCAAGTCCCTGGTATCAGTCTAAGGCCAAGAAGCAAGCGCAGCTTCTTCACATGTCTCTCTGTCCCATGTGCCTCCTCCAGGTCTCCTTCTCTCTGTCTTCTTCTTTCCTCCAGTCTCTTCTCTTCTAGCTTCTCCTCCTCCCTGCTCAGCTCCACCCTTCCTTGGGTGTGGCGGGGAACCTGGAACGTCCCCTTTCCCTGGAAACCACTCTGTTACATACCTGCTTATCCTCACTAGACCCCATTCCTAGTATGGTACCTGACTCATAGTATTAAACAAAAGCTTACTGAATTGCACTGATTTCTATCTTTTATATCTTTTCTAGTTCAGCATGATATCATCATTGATGACATCTGTTACAAATATTCAAGGCTTATCCATTGATCCGTGTTCATGCTTTTTATAATTATTTTTAAGTTTTTCTTTGGGACATAATGTAGATCAATACTTCATAAATGTTTTATTGATGATGAAAATAAAGGCTAGTCTCTGTAGGATACAAAGATCAATATATACACATTTACAAATATAGTCTTATTAATTAAATTATTCAGAACTTTATTTTCTCCTATTTGATCTATGAAAGATGTAGCAAAACTTGTGAGTTTGTCACAACTACAGAATTATTACTGTAATTCTCTAAGTTTCTCCTTTATGCAACTCTTATCTTTGTCTATTCCAGTGATATCTATTCAATCAGTCTTCAATCAGATAAGCAGTACAGCTATGAGTTATAGGATGAAAATTTATTATAGCAATTAGATGTTACATAACAGAGAGGAGCTGGGAAGGGCATATCTCAACTCCATTGAGGGATCTGAGAAGTCAATATCAGGCTCCTTTGAGAACCCTAGTGCATCTAGCCTTTCAAGTGAAGTTGTAGATAGGAGAAATCTTTGGAAGAAATCTCTAGGTCACAGCCAAGTGTCTGGCTATGGACCAGTAGTAAAGATGCTGGACAAGGAGATGGCAATTGAAAGGAGAAGCTGAACATTGAGTTGAAGGATTCAGTCAAGCTAGAACTCTCTGGTCCTGAGTTTATCTGCATAACTAAAGCCCAATGACTCTCTGCTTCCCAAGTCTCATGCCAAGAGAAGAAGAAGATTTTTAAATGTCAACCAGGTTGATGGTAAAATAATCCACTATAGTTCAACCCTTGTTAATGTGGCACATATATTTTAATTATATTTAACTTCTAAAGAAAAAGGACAGAAAAATAGTTTTCTACAAAATATGATGCAAATAAATTTATTATACAACCCGAAGAAATTCTTCTCCCTAAAGGAGGACACAAAGCTCCCTGTTCTTTTATCTGTTTTGGTATGATATTGAAGGAAAGTGTGTGTGAGTGTGGGTGTGTGAGAACATAAATAAGAAATGATTCAAGTAAGGAAGAGATGACCCTATTTATAGAAGTGGGCATCACTGCTAGTGTTTATAACTTCTTTCTCTATTCCTTACACTCTTTCCCTCAGCTAGTCATGAATCCTTGCCTGGACAACTCAAAATCTTCATTTCTCAAGCATTAGTAACAGCCCTGCTTATATTAGCCACTTGTGACTGGTTATCTATCAGCATCAAATTTTGTTGGTGAAGAAATAAAGTGGTTGTTTCTGTAGTGTAGTGATTATTATGTTTGCCTCACAAATTTTGTTGGTGGTATGAATTAAAAAAAAAATGTACTCTATACCTTTACCTGTACTTTAGCAAGAGGTGACATAAGGACTGCTATTTACTAATACAGACAAACATAGAGACCACACATTTCCAGTTAATGGTCATGGTCTTCTGAGAACTCTGCATGGCCTGAGGAACTCCAGGATGTTTCCTAAGGCTCAGTCTCAGTAGAAGGCACATGCCATGTAAAGCAAGGACTATAGTAGAATAGAATCTACTGTAATCTGTAGAAGCTCAAAGCTGAAATAATTGGCTTTGCTGGAGAAGTAAATGAAAACATAACAAGGGAGCAGGTATTTTAACTGTATCTGAGAGAATGAGGAGTTTCTCAGAAAGACATACTGGGGGAAAGCAGGCAAGGAAAAGGAGCAGTAAGTACACAGACCAGCAGGAAAACATCAGTTGAAAAATCAACCTTGATGATGATATAAAAGTAAAAGAAAACCAGAGGCCAGTTAAAAAGTAGAAATGGAGGGAATAGCAGGATGTAGATATAAACATAAAAATGGGAAGTCAAGAGAACTATCCTTTATAAAATATGAAATGAAGGTTTAAGTGTGATGTTTGAGGTTGCAAATGGGAAAACAGACAAAACTTAGACTTCTTACTTAATTTGGAGAAGGTGGAGGAGGCATGAAATATGCCAATCTCTACAAAGGGAGGGAGCCAGTGGACTATATGTAACATGATAAATTGGAGAAAATAAAGATGTTATCTCTTTACTTAGATGTTTGGCAATAACAAAAAAAAAAGAAGAAAGAAATAATAAAAATTAGGTTGAACAAAAATGTATTATCCATATCAAGACACATTTGAGAATCAAAGCAAATGCTACTAATAATTATGTTGGGAAAATAAGCATTAATCTGGGCTAAACTGGGGAAACTGGGATGTTTAGTTACCATAAAGGGAAGGATAGGGGCTTCACCTTTTGATTTTCTTCTAACTATATGCACACTTTTGATTGAAAAGAAAGGAACCACATAGCCTTGCCTTTTTTTTTATCTTTTTTTTTTTTTTAAAGATTTATTTATTTATTTATACAAGCACTGGATACAGTCAGAAGCGCGGGAGGGTGAGAGATTTCACCAGAGCCAGAGCGGGGAGCAGAACAGGCAGACTGACGAAGTACACTGCTGAGGGGAGCAGCAGGCGGCAGGAGAGGTCTGCGAGCCATGTGGGACCCTTCCCGGTGGCCAGGGAGCAGCCGGGGATCGAACCAGCGCTGCAGAGGCTGCGGGCAGCTTCGCAGCCCAGCGCTCAACCGCTGTGCCACCAGGGGAGGCCCAGCCTTGCCTTTTTAGTTTTCCATATATCCACATGATATGACTCTTGTCTGTCTGCCCAATGTGATTATGAATTCTTAAAGAAAAAAAAGAGAGAGTCACATCTTATTCACCTTTTTATAACAATAGGATGACGATAGAAGTTGGCACACTTGTTGAATTAGCAGACATACCTTCTCCTTCTGAGTTTCTTACTTTACTTTCACATTCTGTTGCATATATTTATTTTTAACTAGTCAGAAGTATCTAGCAGGTGTGGGCCCTAGAGAGAGAAAACAACTCCTAGAATTCATAAGGATTGCATGAAAAGAAGTGCTTTCTAACCTCTCTTACACAAGAGGACTTGGGGTTTTGTGGTGGCTCTTCATGAGGACTTTACTTGGAGATAGTACACTGTATCCAGCTTATAGAGGAAGTAGGTGAAGTTCAAACAAGTCAAGTAGCTTGTCAGGAGTCACACAGATTTTCTATTTAATAAGAGTTAAGCCCAGAACTAAAGAATTTTATTTACCACCACAGTTCTCAGCCCCTCACCCAGGCTGCCTTTCTAATGACTCCTTTTTACTATCTCCACTGAGAATATTGGTAAAGGTTGGATTTCTGACTACAGACAACAAATTCTGCTTGTTCCCCTTTCATTTTCTCCTCTAGCACTGGCTCCTTCTCATTCTATACTGCCAGCTTCCTGTGATTGAAATTTGAAAGCATGTAACTGTTAATCTAGGAGTGATTAAAGAGTTTCATTTCTCGGAAGAGTCGGTACTCATCATCAGCTATGATGAATGAGCCCCTAACATCCCCTGATCCCATTATATTGTGATTAATTGTGCCAGTTTAAGTCAATAATTCATTTGTTAAAAATAGGCCTGCAAAGTATCATTTGTCTCATGGGAGATATCAGAATAAAAAAAATTCATTTGATACTTCTCATTAGATTAGTGTTGGAAGTTATATTGAAGAGCCCTGTTCATCAAATACTTATTGCAAGCTTATTTGATAAGAAGTTGTATTTGTCTAAAATTATGTGTGATAACTGTCATAATGGTCTGCATTTTCCCTGTGTTAATGAAGGAATAAAAAGTCTAAATACGTGCATGACTGGAGAAAAGGATGGGGCCTGAAACCAGGATTAGAATAATTCCTAAATGGTCTGGTTTTCATTCATTAAAATTAAAAGAAGAAAGGGAGAGAGAAATTGAGTAAGGCAGCTTCTTCCTGGGCCTACAGACTGTCCCTGGGGGCTGGGGGGTGCCAGGCTGGTTTCCTAAGAGATGAATCTTCCCCATTGTCTTTTATCTAGAAATTATTATAAATGTTGCATTCAGCCTCATTGGGCCATTAAGACATTTTCAGCCGTAAGTGGTTCTAAAAGAAGATAGAAGTGAAGAGCAGCTTCACCACAAATGATAATGGTCACCATCAAATGAGACTCAGGATTAATACCTTCGTATTTCTAAAGCAACATCAAAGAAGTTTTGAAAAGAGTCCTCCAAAGTTCCTGAAACATTTGGATATGAGAGGGGAGATGATGACTCATGAAATGCTTAGGTAAGTGCATTTGAAAACTGGGCTGTTTCTTTGCAATTTGGGGTGTTTGGGACTGGGTGGAGACAAAGGAGGACTGAAGTCGCATGACTAACAAAATGGGCAGGCAGTGGGGTATGAGGCTGAGGACCAGGCACTGATGGGGAACTTAATGTTTGATGGAGTAAAAGTGAAAAGAGAATAAAGTAGAAGAAGTGAAAGAGTCAAAGTGCAGATGGGGAAGGGAAAGAATAAAAGGTTAGAAAAAAACTGAATTGACCATATCAGAGACTGGTGCTCCAGTCCTGATGCCAGTCCTGAGACCAGCAACCCAAGCATGGCAGGTGAATGGTTTATAAATTGCAGAACCATAGGCTTTGAACTCCAGTGAAATTCAGAATTCTGCCGTATTCCCAAGTTCTTCCTGCTAACCTTGAGATCGTACCAAGAGAACACATTTTAAAAATACTCCTCAGGTAACACCAGTGTGCATTCAAGTTTGGGGATGGAGGGAAATACTCAGATGACAAAAAGTAAATACTAATCAACATTGCATGGTAGGAGGTACTGGCCAGCTGATGTTAAAAATATGACCAAGACCACCTTGGATGATAGAAAAAAAAGTCATTGTGAAAACAACAAGAAGCCACACAAATAGAAAAGGTAGGTAATAAACACATATGTAAAGCAAGTGGAAAGGCAATTTTATAAGAGGAACTATTGAAATTCTTTCTCCCATAGAAGGACTGCTAGTTACTCTTAGCCTCCCTGAACTTTTCCTGGTTATGCAGAAGTAATCATAACCTAACTATTAAGGCAAATCAAAACAAATATTGGATGTTTCAGAGAAGCATGAGGTTCTAAAGTGAAGAAGAAAAGAGGAAACTGGTGAAAATGGCCCCAACCATAGGATATTGGGGGTCAGTAAAGAACCAAGACATTTCTGAAAATTTCCCTGTGCCTAGAAGGTTAAAAACATAGTTTCAGGTTAAATGTTATTTTGTGCTATGTCTGCTGTCCTCAATTTCACCCCAACATCAATGAGTCTATTGCACAAACAGCATTGGCCAAATGTTGCTCCATGGGTTAAAAAAAGCACAGGTTATGTCCGCACCTGGGAAAGGTAACTACGCAGAAGAGACAGAAGGTGCAGGAGGTGAAGGAGAAAGTCAAGGCCAGTGATTGATTTCAGGGCAGGAACTTCATACAAAAGTTGATGGCACAGGGCCTCTCCTGGTGGCGCAGCGGTTGAGCACTGGGTTGCAAAGCTGCCCGCAGCTTCTGCAGCACTGGTTCCATCTCCAGCCACCAGCGAGGGTCCCACATGGTGCGCAGACCTCTCCTGCCGCCCACTGCTCCCCTCAGCAGTGTACTTCGTCAGTCTGCCTGTTCTGCTCCCCGCTCTGGCTCTGGTGAATTCTCTCACCCTCCCACGCTTCTGACTATACCCAGTTCTTGTGTAAATAAATAAATAAATGTTTAAAAAAAAAAAAAAGGTGATGGCACAAAAACCAGCCTTATTCAGTACTCCCCCTTTAATCCCAGAAACTTCCAAATACTATAAAACAAAGAATAGAGGAGGGTGTCAAATTCCCAGAGCCATCCATAGGCAGGTTTCAGTCACCTTAAGATAAGGGATTTATATTAGGAAAGTACTTTACTTCTTTTACTCAAAATCATTTTCAAGTAATGATAGTAGTGAGATAGAGATTTCCCCTGAGAGATCTAGAGTATTCCATATGTTTTGCCTCTTTCTGGCATTTTGGTAGACACCTCTTCTTTTTAGTGTAATTTGCTCAAAATCTCTTCTTGATCCTAAAAAGTCATGTTTAAAAAAAAAAAAAGTAATGATTAAATGTCCCCCTTTACAGATTTGCCATTTAAACCTACTTTAACCACATTTTACCCACTTTTAATATGGGGAAGTGGGGATCACTGCCTATATTTATATTCCCCTCTCGTATTTATATCCCCCTTCCTTCAAGTTTGGCCAAAGGCATAAAATTATTCATGTGTAAACTAACAGTGCAGTTTGAGCCCAACTGATGCTATCTTCTTAATGGGCCTTAGAAATGCCGTTGACCTAATTTATTCTAAACATTTCTTGAGAAAAGTCTGTAACTTCAGCTCCTGTGTTTTTCTTGTACATTAATCAAATTTGGGCAAATCATAACCCCAGATATCTAATGTTGGAGCTTGAAGGACCTCAGAAATCATTTGGAGAAGCCCTTTATTTTTGTGACATGGAAGTAGGGGCTCATAGATATGAAGTAATTTGACTAAGGTTTTTTATTTCTTTGGTTTGTTATCTAAAATCAGAATTCACTCATTCAGAAACCATTTATTCATTGATAAATATTTGTTAAAGACATTCTATGTGCCAGGCCCTTTCTGAACACTGATTTTTCTAAAAATGGAAAACTGGAATCCTTTGGTTGCAGTTGCATATGTAGTAGAGACAAGTATGAGTAGAATTTCACTTTCAGAAATTTTATTTTTAATAATATGATTTTCAGCATTTTGTTCTTCCAGGGATGAATGAGGAGGGGTCAAAGAGGAGACTTTGGGTCACAGTAGTCATGCCTCTTGACCCCTACATCACAATAGACATGGTATGTTTCTAAAACCAACAATAGTGATGGTGGCTTACTCATACTCCAGAACTCTTTCAGGTGTTTGTGTTAGTAATTTGCAAACATATACTTCGAACTGCATTAAATGTAATACACCCCTCCAGGACACTGTTCTAATGGCATTGATGGCACTGGACTCACTTCAAAGTGGTAAAGGGAGTTGGCAATAGTTACATTTTCAAAACTATGACAGTGTCAGTTTCACCAGTCCTTGAGCAGAGTTCAGAGATGACATGGGCTAGTGGGCATCCTGACTTCAGGAACCTCTTTAAGTTGGTGAAGATGGCATGAGAGCATAGCAATTCAAAAAACAACTTTGGACAGTCTTGGAAAGACTACACAGAAAATGCTATCAAGATACAGAATATGTATCCTAAACAGGAGAGAAAATAGAAAGCCAGCCATGCTCCTGCAGATCAAGTGCATAATTCAGGTGCTTAAATCTCTCTCTGAAACCTGGATTCCCCTAGTGCCTAACTGGCATCCCAATGTTTGTGTGCCTGGCATGCATTGAGTACTTCGCAGATAAAACTACCCGGGATCTACCCAGGCAAGCACTCTCCTACCGCTTAGTGGCTTCATTGTCTGGAGAGGACCTCCATGTAATTTAACAAAAGGTTTGGAAAATATTTCTTCTCTTTTCCCAAACCATAATGCAGCCAAGCACAGGCCAAAAACTGGTAATTTTCAAGAAGGGTTATTAGTGTCTAAGAAGGAAAGAACTTCTTTAATGGAAAGGCAAATTTCATCTCTCCAGGAGAGATGCAATAGAAATGCATTGATCCAAAGTCATGGAAAGACATGCACATCACTTTCTGCTTGAAGACAGGCATCTCCAAGATGGCTATCTGGTCAACTTCCTGGAGGGATTCAGACAGATAGACCAAGCACCTTGCTCCTGGTCATAGCCTAGATGGTTTGAGGTTTCTAGATGTTTCTTGCAACTATAGATCATGTTAGCCCATAGGTCATATTCAACAAACCTCATGTGCAAAGGAGTTGGGGATAATTGTCATGTTAGAGTAGGAAGTAGGAGTGGAGATTAAGTAATCTAGTTCATTCCTTCTCAAAAAGTATCTTTCCCCAACTATTAAGTATTTGAAGACACAAGAGCAAATGTATGTTACAGAATGTGTATTTTATTATGTATAGGACCAATTATGTCTTGCCTGATTTAAATTAATGATAGAAAAATATATAACTATACTTTCAAAATAAAATTGAAAGTGAATTCTGCACATTTCATATGGAAATGTGACTTTCAAAAGATCTAAGAGACTTGACTGGCTGTCTCAGTAACAGTGTCTTTTAGACAGGGAAATATTTCCTCAAAGTGGTGATCAAGTCTACTTTCAAAAGGGAAAAGTTCACAGACTAAAAGTAACTGAAGAGCTTCTGAGCGTTCATGGTCTTAGGCTATCAAACAGACTGGTGTGCTTTCTTTCCTTAGATTTCACCTAGCCTCACTCTCTCATTTTTTAGACAAGGAAAATGAAGCTCAGAAGAGTGATCTGACTTACAGGCAGCAAAGACAGAGTTAGAACAACAATTCATGTGTCCAGACTCCTGGTCCAGAGTTCTTCATCTGCACCAGTGATTCCTTCAGGGCCATGATGGGATCAAACACCTGCTCTGCATTCAATATTGATGAAGAGTGTAACAAAGAGGGAGATGAGCAGTATATAAAAGCATTAATAAATATTATTCTTCCCATTGTTTAATTTCAAACAAATGCATTATAGTCTAACAGAAGCTCCACAGAATCAGTCCACTACATGGGAAGAGCAGGGCTGGGGAAGTGGAGTCCTGCTCACAGGTCTGTGTGCACACGGCAGGGTGTGCAGGGGCAGTGGGAGCTGGATGCCACCCCAAATCACAAGATAGGCCTTTTGTTATAGATTCTGATTTTCTCAGCTTCCCACAGAGCCTACCAGACAAAGAGAATGATTGCACCTTTGCTGTGTGTTTACTTTCCAGAGGCTATTTTACTGCTTCCTGTTTTCCTCCCCTTCTATTTATTCAGGTTGGTCTATACATGGGACAAGAGGGTGGGAGGAAGCTGAGAGCCATGTGGTGGACCTCAGTGCATCTCGTGTGACTTCCAGGGCTGGGCTGACATCTTTCTGTTTGCCACGCTTTCCACCAATGCTGTTGAATAGTAAGTAGTTGCAAATCCAAACATGTCCCCAGGCATGCTCTCATCAAGCTCTCAGGCTTATTCATTTTGAGACGAGGAATACATGGTGGCTTTAACAAAGGTGGCATGAAGTTAAAAGTTAAAAACCTCACATAAGAAGAATGTTCCTTTGCTATCTCCTGACCACTGACAGAGCAGAAAGTTCTCTACAGGAACCTGTACTTATATTTTCCACTTGTACACAGATGCTTCCAGTTCTCCACATTCATCTCATATACCCAGTCCTTTTGACCTCCACAAGAAGAACCAGGGTATTTTCTTGTGGTCATGCAACTGGAAAAGAACTCATTAGGACTATCTTTCATATGTCAGGCTCTGTTCTTTTTTTTTTTTTTAAGCATATGTGTGCCTTTTTAAAAAAAAAAAAAAGATTTATTTATTTATGTGTGCAAGAGCTAGCATACAGGCCAGAGGTTTTAGGTGTGAGAGGATTCACCAGAGACAGAGTGGGGAACATAACAGGCAGACTGACTGAAATAAACTGCTGAGGGGAGCAGCGGGCATGTCAGGAGAGGTCTACCACGCTGTATGGGTAGCTCCCTGGCCAGCCCGGGATCAAACTCGTGCTGCAGAGGCTGTGGATTGCTTCATAGTGCTGTGCTTAACCCCTTGCATTACCAGGGAGGCTCACCTGTTCTTCACATTCTTACAAATACAACCTCATCTTATTATCTTAGAAGTTCTATGTGATGTTAATTCCATCGATGCTCAGTGTCAATGCTCATATCCATGTTGGTTCGTCTGTGTATCTGCACCAATAAAACGTCATCCTTCCAATGTGCAGGAAATGGCAAGAAACTGTGGTAGAGAAGCTCCATTGTCACCACATACCAGAGAGGAGACCTAAAGCAAGTCACTTGATCTCTATTTGTGCCAAATTCCTCATCAAATAATAAGAATAAAGGCAATGACTAGTACTTACCACAAAGGATAATTTTGGAGGAAAAAAAGAAATATTTTAAATGCAAATGTTTAGTGAAACATGAAACACTAAGCAAATATTAATTACTAGGTGAAGGGTTTTATCATTTTGACACTAGCAGATGTAAAGACATTAGAAATGTATGCACTACACAAAAGTTGTACTTTTACAAGTACGTATAACAGAATCAAAGATTAACTTTGTCCAAATAAGAACACAATGGATTTCTTGTAATCTTCTCATCAGTGGTTCTCAGCCCAGTTGCATCTAATGTCTCTTTTATATTGATATAAAGTATTTTAAACCGTATTAAGTATTTTATTCTCAAGTAAAATTCATAAATAATGTGTCCTATTTATACACATAAGTCTTCAAAAAAATTATATAACTTTCTACACAGGTGTAGGCCAGAGGTGAGAGGATTCACCAGAGACAGAGTGAGGAGCAGAATAGGTAGATTTACTGAAATACACTGCTTAGGAGAGCAGCGGGTGAGACAGGAGAGGTCTGCTGTTCCATTCTTGAGTCAGCTCCCTGGCCAGGAACCAAACTCAGGCCAACCGGGTGATAGCACAGAGACTTACCCACTAGGCCACCTGGGAGGCCCTAACCCTCTACTTATAATAACATAAAGTCCTAGTAAAGGGTTTCAGTATGTAAACACTGAAGCAAGACTACCCTGGAAGATGGCATGTGGCTTTCAGCTGCCTGATATTCTACCTGCAATAACCAAATGACCAGAATATAGTGGCCACGATATAGTAATTGTGGTTTATTCCATTGTCATTCAAACAATGCCATGACACTGTTGTCAGTGATATATTTTCTAATTTGATGAAGAATTTTTAATGAAGTGTAAGGACAGGAATGGGACAGGGAGCAGGTTTTCTGATCCAGCAGACCGGGTAAAGGAGGAGTCAGAGTCCTCAGTGGTTTTTGCAGGTTTTTATTGGGATTACCAGGTACACAGCAGGCAAGGGTGCTGGGGGGCTGGGAGGCCTCCCAACCCCCAGCAAGTCTTCACTCTATCTGGGCTCTCTGGCATTCTCTGCTTCTCTCTCGGCTTCTGCTATTTCTGTCTCGACTTCTCTTTCGGCTTCTATTGGCGTCCTCATGACGCCGCCCTTAAAAGCCCAGTCTTAGCCCAGGTGATTCCATCTACCTCTGCCCAAACCCTATTCCAGGTGCCCGCCATCAGGCATGCATTCAGGACCACAAGGATCCATCATCTATCCTGATGGGCAGAAAAGCCTGACATTTTTTTCCTTACCCTACATGAAGTTTTAAATAAAGTATTGTTTTCTGCTAACTTACAAAATTGATGTTTTACTGAAAGATTTAGCAAATTTTGAAACAATGCAAAAAATGTTCTAGTGTTTATATGTGCTATAGATTTAGGCTCAGATAATTCTAAACAGGTCTTTCACCCAACTATATACCCTGCGGGTATTTTAAAAGATATGACAGGGATAATGTCTACACTCTAATGTGTAGATTTTCTAGAGCATTGTAGGATGTCAGCTGCCCTAGGCCCCATCCAATTATTCTGATTGGAATAAATGCCAATTATTCTGATGATCAAAACCACCCTGATGAAACAGAGATATGTACCCATATGTTCACTGCAGCATTATCTTCAATAGCTAAGATTTGGCAATAACCTAAATGTCCATTGACAGATAAACAGATAAAGATGTAGTATATGCACATCAGGGAATACTACTCAGATTTTTTAAAAAAAGATGGATTTTGTGATTTTTTTTTACAGCATGGGTGAAGCTTGAGGGAATTTATGTTAAGTGAAAAAATCAGAAGAAAGACATATCATGATTACACTTACATGTGGAAGGTAAAGAAACATACAAATAAACAAAATAAAAACAATCTCTTAGACTATAACAACAAAATGGCAGTTAGCAAAAAGGAAAGGAGAAGAACATGAGTAAATTAGACAAAGGGATTCAACAGTTTGGTGGAGGATGGAAATTAGTCTTTTGGTGGTGATCATAATGTAGTGTATATAGGTATTGACTTAATAATGCTGTCCCTCAAAAATATTTAATGTTTTAAAGCAATGACATCTCAAAAAAATTTTCAGATGTATTTATTTATGCAAACAAGAGCTGGCGTACAGGCCAGAGGTGCAGGGCAGGGGGTAAGAGGATTCACCAGAGACAGAGTGGGGAACAGAACAGGCAGACTGATGAAATACACTGCTGAGGGGAGCAGCGGGCCAGACAGGAGAGTTCTGCTGAGCCATGTGGGTTGCTCGCTGGCTGGCCAGGGATCAAACTCGTGCTTTAAAGGCCGCGGATTGCTTCACAGTGTTGTGTTTAACTCCTTGTGCCACCAGGGAGGCCCAATATCTCAAAAGTTAAGAAAAAACATCCTGATGAATCCCTAACTCCCCCAGAGTTGGCAACCCCTCTCTTTCCCCACCCAATTAAGACCCACTGCTTATGGGCCTCCCCTGGTGGTGCAGCGGTTGAGAGCTGGGCTGCGAAGCTGCCCGCAGCCTCTGCAGTGCCGGTTCATTCCCCAGCCACCGGCGAGGGTCCCACAAAAAAAACAAACACTACTTAGAAATTCCTCATACCCAGGTGCTCACCTCTCTGTCAGAGGGCAGCTTCTCTCCTCAGATCTTACAGGAGCACTCTCTCCTTTGCTCATCCTCTCCATGTCTCCTATAATGCAATGCTTCAACTTAAAGTTCTCTTTGTCTCTTTACCTAACCTCTTGACTCTAGTCTGGCAAACTGGGCTCTCTTTGAAATATTTTGCTTCCAACCCAGAACCATATGAACATTTCTAGAAGGGTCAGCAAAGCATAAAACTAGTTCTTAGAGCTACATAATAATGAGAAAGTCATTCAGTTCAACCATTATTTTATAGATGATCAAACTGAAGCTTAAATATGTACCATGACTTTCTGAGATCCCACAACTAGTGCTTAGGAGATTCAGAAAAAGAACCAGAGTCTCTGTCTTGGAGACTCTCTCCAAGAGAACCACCCATTCTCTGTCTTTACCAATTAGCTAATTAACCAAGTAATTAAGCATCAAACACATATTAAGCTCAAGTACAAGACACTTTATTAGGAATGCCTGAGACTTCCTGAGTTTAAGGGATAGTTGGAGAGAGAAAAAAATGGCAAAGAAAAAACAAGGATTCAGTTTAACAAATGGGTCTTGTGTTCCGGTTTCATTCAAGACATTATGCTACATGTTTCAGGGGATACAAAGAGCAGCTTTAGTTAGTGCTTCCTCAGTACTTGGTCTGGAAAAGAGATAAAACAAGGCAGAATATAAAGGCGCACACAGAGAGGAGTGAATGCTTGAAAAAGAGCAAACAGACAGGGAGGGCCATAGGTACTTTGAGATGGGCTTTGAAGGAATGGTGGGACTTTGTCAGGGGAAATAGTGATAGCAAAGAAGAAAACTCTTGGGGAAATACTACAAAGCCCAAAGTATGCATCAGGAACAAGCAGTTCCATTTGATCAGAAACTGTAGAGGAGTTAAACTGGGCAAGGTCTTTTGCCATTAAATTTGGGAATTGTTTTGAAAGTCAAGGTCAAAACCTGGTCTTAAATTAGTGGATAATGGGTACATTATATTTTAGCTGTCTTTCTACATGACTGCCCTTCCAAAACCCTGCATACTCTAGGTGTCAAGGGTTACTTAGACTCACCCTCAACCCTGCTTCTCCTTTCTTTCAGCGTATAACACTAGACTTCATTTCCCAGCCCCACTCAGTTCTGTCAGTGAAGTGTGAGTAGAAATGATGCATATCATTGCCAGACCTGGCCTCTAAGTTTCTCCTGCATCTCCTTGTGTGTTCTTTTTTCTGTCAACCTAATGCAAAGGATCCCAGGAGGTATCCAGAACTCTAGATGACAAAACAACCAGAGGGATGGAGTGGGCATCAAAGTCTCTCAGAAACATAGCACACTCTCCTGACTGCCTCAAATCTGTGAGGAGTTGACTCACATGGTGGACCCCTACAATTTTAGAGTTGTGCATTATAATAGTTAGCTAATAACTATGTCAACAATATTGTGTCCTATCTAACTAACCATCTGAAGGAACTAGTGCAAATTAAGAACTCCATATAGTTCAGAAAAGCATGAATAACTGAATAAATTATTCAATAAATGCTGCCTTTTATACAATTGTCTTTAAAAAGCAACATATAGTCTAAAGGAAGATGATACTGGAAGGAGAAGAGTATCTGTAACTGCAGAGATTATGTAGACTGGTATTACAATAGCCCAAGACAATGAGAACCTAGATCAACTTGAAGGCAGCAGAGGTATAAAGAAGGGCTGGAGATGAAAGACATCATCAAGATAGACTCTAAGGAAAATGGCAGCTGATAGATGCAGGGTTTTCAGTAAAGAGAAAGTTTAACACGGACTCCAAAATGTTAAGACTATGGTAAAGGGAGAGGAGGAATAGGAATTAAAAAGTTAGAAAGGATTGGAGGGGGGTGATGGAAGGACAGGTCGGTCAGGATGAATGGTAACACAGCTGATAATTCAACCCCAACGATGACTGCACATGTGGAGTCTGTGCCCAGCAAGTAGCTGGGACATGTGCCTGAAGCTCCAGGATATAACGGTGGGGTCAGAGATGGACACAAAAAACACAAATATGGGAGTGAATTAGATGACAGAGAGAATAGAATGGAAAATATAAAGTTGATAGGCAGAATCCAGAGAATAGTTTACAATTATGGAGTGGAAAAGAAAGAAAATATCAAATGAAACTTTTAAAGGTGAATAGAGAATAGCCACCGATTAAGAGAGAGGCCAGAATCATGCAGATCCCTGAGGCTATTAGAAGACATTGTCACCACGCCACAGCTTACAAAGACATGAGGAGTGGGAATACTGTGGAACCACAGTTTCAAAGGAAGTAGAAAAGGATGGAGTTAAGAGCATAGACAGAAAGAATCACTTGAATTAAGAAAAAGTGCAGGTCTTTCTCTCTGCGAGAAGAACAAAGAAAGACGATAGATAAAACAACAAAGAAAAAGCAGAGGTGCTCAGTGGAGAGGCAAGACTTTGAAGGAGATCTTTGTCTTTTCAAGGGAGTGAAAGAAAAGTCAACCCACTGAGCATGAAAGAGGCTGAGGAGGGGCTGGAGGGCTGGAAGGGTGTGGGTTGTCAAAAATACTACTCAGAAAGTTTTAGGAAGCCAAGGAGAAATGAATGATGGTGAGAACAGGATGAGAATTAAAAGTTGCTTTAATGAAATGAGACCTTTAAAAGGTAAAAGTTAGACAAAGATAAGACCAGAACTTAGGACTCTCTGGATAGGAAAGAAAGTAAGGGCTATGAAATTTGGAATTTAGGACTATAACATCAATGGCCACCTTTGGGGAAGAAGAAGTTGGGCAGGGACTTGTGAACAATAATGGGAGAGGCACAGCAATGAGGGAGAAATCTTTTTATGCAGGGAACTGTTGGTTTCACATGAAACCACCACTAGGGGGAGCTCCAGCCCATTCCTCACCACATAGTGCAGAGGTTAGGAGCACAGGTTCAAATTCTGAACCTACACATTAGACATAAGGTATGGAGAAGCCCCAAATCCTTGCTAAATGTAGAGAAGAAAATGGAGATTATAGTTGTCATAGAATAGTGGTGAAAATTAAATTAGATAGTACACGTACCACAATTTTAGTGAGCCCTGAAGATGTGTCCTGAGTGGAGAGAATTCCTTTGGTCATCAGGAACAAGACATGAATACTACTGGTCTAAAGGATGTGGTGTTCAGCAAAACAGGGGGATCTAGTCACAGTCTCTTCCCTTTAAGACATGCTCTTCAGAGACTATTTTGGTCCTGTAAGTACTGCTCATGTGAAAACAGAGGGAAGCTGCCTCTAGTTTAACAAGAACCCATTGATCAGAAGTCCAGGATGGGAATTTTGAGACATTCTAGATTTTCAAATGAAACCTTCTTCCTTTGACATATGCTTCATCCTTCCTTGCCTCTTCTAAGCAGTTTAGTGGTGAGATGCAAAGGTTTGGGGTGAGGGTTTGTGGGAAGGCTCAAGAAAGCTCATCAGCCTGCTTGGAACTTGGCTGAGAGGGCCTGTGGCTCAGGTGTGGACCAGCTCAGCTCCAGGACCCCTGCCGGCATGAACACCTGGAGAGCCACAGACTGTGAGAGCAGTCTGATTATACCAAAGTGATGAGGAGAAAGTTCTGCTCTTTGTTTCTATTTCTAAAACAAGTCTCTTAGCACGATTTTATTTTTTTCTCAATTCTTGATGGGGCTGACTCAGTATGAATTGATTTATAATAAGAGTAAGGTCTATCAGGCACTGCCAATAAGGACTGGGGAAGCAACAAGAAACTTCCTTGAGGTAACTGCTTATAGTAACAGTGCTTTTGTGAGGGTTCTGGGCCCCCTCATTATCGTTTATTATATTTCTCTACTCTGCACCCGGAGGATTTTCTATGGAATAAACATAAGACCAGTTACTTTAGAAATAAGATGTGTTTTTCATTAAAATCCTATTCTGGCCCCTCTAGTCCCGAAAAAGAATTTCCCTCCTGGTCTAATTGAGTTTCAAGTTATCACAGAGACACTTCTCCATAAGGATCTAGAATACCCCTGTGTCCTTCTACTAAAAGCCTTGTAAGTACCAGTAGGAGATGAAACTTCCTTTTGGGGAGATATAAGGAAAATATAAGAGGAAGATTGTTCAGAACTTGGAGAGGAAGCCTCATTATCCTTCTAGGACTCTTGGTCCACATTCCTTCCTCTTACCCTCATCCAAACCACACCCCTACCCCAGTCAGGAACCCTTCCCAAACCAATCAGTCAAGGAAATACATGTCCAGGATGATGCTTAGTATGGACTATTAGTCTACTCAGATTGCAGGCATCTAAAATGTGCTCCAAGAACAAACTTACCAGAGTTCTCAACAGAGAAAGTCCAAGGAACTATCCCTAAGCAACCAGTCTTCATCTGTGCTGCCTTCAATGACACAGTCATCCTGGATGTAGGTCGCCAAAGCCCTCCTATCCATGAGCAGCAGTTCTCAACTCTGACCAAAATTAGAATTACCGAGGGCACTCCTACAACATCTGATATCACAACTCCACCCCAGGAACCCCAAATTAAATGACACGGTATGGGGTCAGATCATCTATAGTTCCCCAGAGGATTCAAATGTGCACCCTGAATTGAGAACCCTATTTAGAGCTTTGCTGCCCCATACAGTAGCTGCTGCCACAGAGCTAATGTGACTACTAAAGTTCAATTCTTGAAAATAAAATCAAGTTAAAAATAAGTTTCCAAATTGCACTAGCCACATTCAAGTGCTAGTGGCTAGCGGCTTCCATGTTGGAGCCTGCAGGTAAAGACACATCCATCACTACAGAGAGTTCTGTTGGACAGAGCTGACCTAGAGGCTCAAAATGTCTGATTTTAATTGTATATGGTAGATAAAGAAACAAAATAATTGAATTAACAACACAAAATGAATTCTAAGACTACAAGAAAAAAATTAAGGCAATTCAGGGGGTGGGTAAGTGAGCAAGTTGGGTAAAGGGTCTCAATTATACGTAGATGGAACGTGTAATTGAGAGATTATAGATTTCTGTGACAAGCAACCAGCATAATGAGTATATAGATGTTGATATTATAAGTCTGTACACCTGGCACACCACAGTAAGCCAATGTTATTTTTTTAGGATTTATTTATTTATGAATACAAGAACTGGGGTACAGGCCAGAGGTGTGGGGATGCGAGAGAATTCACCAGAGATAGAGTAGGAAACAGAACAGGCAGACTGACTGAAACACACTGCTGAAGAGAGCAGTGGGCAAGTCAGGAGAGGTCTGCTGTACATGTGGATTGCTCCCTGGCCAGGGAGCGAACTCGTGCTGCAGAAGCTGTGGACAGCTTCATAGGTTGTATTTTAACCCCTTGTGTCACCAGGAAGGCCCTACACCAATGTTATTTTAATTAAAAAAAAATTATGTCACCTGCAAACAAAAGTAATTATAGATCAAAATACTTCAGTTCTTCTACTAACCCATGGAGATTTCTTTGTCAGAGTCCTAGTGTCTCACCCATCCCTGAGCTACAAACCTTACAGCAAAGTTCAGCTCCTTGGACTCCTCTGTCAAGAGACCTCCTTCATCTGGTAGTGATAACAACACCACTCCACAAGGTAGGAGCTCTGCATTGTCACCACACTGGAAGCAGGTATGGAGATGCCCTAACCTGCTTAAGTCACACAGCTAGCAAACAGCAGTCAGGATTTTTAAACTAAGTTTTTTTTTTTTTTAAGATTATTTATGTATACAAGAGCTGGGGTACAGGCCAGAGGCATGGGGGGTGAGAGGATTCAGCAGAGACAGAGTGGGGAACAGAACAGGGAGATTGACCGAAGTACACTGCTGAGGGGAGCAGTGGGAGAGACAGGAGAGGTCTGCCGCGCCAAGTGGGTTTCTCCCTGGGCAGCTGGGGATCGAACTCATGCTGCAGAGGCTGCGGACAGCTTCATAGGTTGCATCTTAACTGGTTGCACCACCAGGGAGGCCCCCTAAACTAAGCTATTTTTTTACTACAGCTCAAGTTCTCTTACTCAGTCCAACTCTTCCACCCTGGACGTCCAGCTTTGTCAGAGCTTCCTCCTCGATAGGAAAGGCCCTAAAATGTTCTCTTGACCACAGTGACTCCTCTTCTGGCCCTTTTGATGAAAAACATAGGAAACATCAGTGAAATATCCCTTGTGGGAACACAAAGGAAGGAAGCTACTTGTGCAGGGAGGCGAGCACTGACCTTTGAGATGGGAGCTTTCAGAAGAAAAGCCGCTGGGTTGTGTTCCCACATGTACTATATCAGAAGCACGCTGGCTTGCTGTGTAGCCTCTACCTGGGAATAAGCACAGTTGAGTTCCATTTACTGCCATTGGCTTCACTTAGACTTAAAGATGTGTGCAAGTATGAGTGGGCTTCCCCCACCCCTTCTGTGTGTGTGGCGGGGGAGGGGGGGCCGCGGTGGGGTGGAGTGAGGGAAAAGCATGGAGGAAGAAGGAAACAGGAACTAAGAATATTTCCAAATAAACTGAATGTTTGCATTTTAATTATTTTCTATTATGCCCTTGCCAACCATCAAAAAAGTACACCACCTTTAAGAGGTCAATTTGATATAAATCGATCCTAGCCTAGAACATGAATAACTCACCTCATGATGGGCTCAAACTACTGAGTAATAGATGTAGATTTTGTCTAATATCTTCCTTGTTGTTGTATTTACCAACTTCGATGAACTAATATTCACCAGCATCACTACTCCCTTTTATTTGTCACCCCTCCCAGTTTGGTGAGTTGTTCTAACTATGACTCCTGGGTCAGTAAACCTGCCAGTGCCCAGAAGTCAGAGTGAGCAGATCCCACACATCACAGTACTGGACCAGGGCGGCAGGGCTTGTGTCTTTGGACACACAAAGATCTACCCCTACATACAGAATCTCATGAATCATGCATGTATTTTTCTATTTTGATGTCAAAATTATAATCCATATTACTATTTTGTTATTTGGGGCTCTTTATCCTAATAATGCTGTCATCCAGTCCAAGTTTGGTAGTGGTGATTTCACCCTAATGCACTGACTTGGCCACAACCATGATATAAATAGATAAATGCACTTTGTTAATTTCCTCAGTCCTGCAAAGACAGGACACCAGCAAGAGGAAATTTTTGATGGAGAGACACTGTATTCACTTAGGCCCCAAGCCAGGGTCTTTTTTAAAAGCATGGATCAGAACCTAAACTCCAAGTCTGAGACTCCTTTTGTTAATGATATGCCCGCCCCTCCTTGTTGATGAAATATTTCAGTCATGAGGATGGGCATGTGATGAGGCTAGATACAGCTTTTCTTTTGATTGAGATAGTTCAGAAGCCCTGAGGTCACCCAGAGAGAAATGATGGGAACCACTCTGCATCAGGATGCACCCATAAATCCAGCACCCCATTTCAGAGGTGATGTAATAGACAACTACCAGCTACTTTTTCTCCCATCAGCTTCCCACCTCCTTGGTTGCTGCTGCTGCAGACTGCTCCTGAATCCTGTAACAAGGGAGACTGCCACCTGCTGTGAGACATGAAAATACCCCGGAACCCACTTCATTTCCAACCAAGGGGGTGCAAGGGTGCTGTTTGGATCATATGTATAACAGTTTCTTGGTGCCCTCTAGGTTGAGCAGGGGCTAACCCTGGGCCAGACCTACATCAGGCTTTTGGCTTAGCTTATTTGGAGTTGATTCCTGGCTATAACACTGTTGTTCAGGGGGCAGGTGAACCACACACAGATGGTCTGATCTGATTTTTAAGAAGTGGTCTGATTAGTTCACTTGTTTTAACAACCCAGTCAGATCGACTAGATGGCAATATATCGATTTTATGGCACTGCCTGAATCAATCTGAATAAAACTATTTGGTGCCATATTGAAACACAGCTGAGTTCAGACAAGTGGGATGAAATCTTTCCTTTGAACTCTTGAGTAATAGAAAACAAAACTACTTAGCCGGAGTCTTTACCGAAGACATTACGTATATAAACCTACATTGAACTGGTTTCAATTTGATCCTAACTCTCTAAACAGAATCCCATGTCTTTCCTAGTTCCATTCAGCAGGAGCCACATTTCTACATACATTGAGATTCCAAGCAAGTATTTGCAGTTGCAATAGATAAGTAGAAAGGACCAAAGGCATGTGCATAAACTATTAAAAGTTTCATGTGATTGTGAAATCCTGAAATACCTGATCTCTGATCTGGGGGTCACAGACAAATTGATTTTTTTCTAAAATAAAATTGATCCAACAGCTTTTATGTCAAATGAGGATTCTAGGAGATTCTTGACGGGCACCCTTTGACTAACAACTACTTCTTAACCTTATTTACAGTCACACTCCTTTTTAGCAAGACGAAAGAAAGCTCCAAGGAGAAGTATACAGTTATCAGGGGCTGTTCCCTTGACCAACCCCAGTGGCAATGTGCAGTCTATACTCAGAGTCCTCAGCCTTCCTCAGCAATCACTCACACGGGAAGGTGCATTGATTAGCTTCCTTATGTGACTTGCATTTGGCAAGTTATTTCTGATTTCTAATGACTGTTTTGTTTTTCACTGGGCACATCTCAGTTTTCTCATCTGTAAAGTGAGATGGTTGAATTGAGTCATATGTAAGATCTTCAGCACTCTCCTGTGTAATTTTTAATAATATTTTTTGCTGGGATTTGTACAGCACATCAACATCTTATAAAGTGATTTTTTTTTGTTTTTTTTAAATGTAAGTATTGTTTTATTCAGAATTCATTATTAATAATATTTATAAAGGAAATCTGTGTTGTTCTAGGAAAACCTACTCTTCCATTTCTTTAGAACTCTTGCTGCCCTCTAAGAAAAGATACCTGGGCCTGTCAGCCTTGAATGTTAAAGAGTTGAGTTAATATGGCTGCCATCGTGCTGACCACTGGCTTTTCAGCTGATTCTAGATTCCCTGTGCATGATAATGCCCTGTCTGTGTGAGAGTTAACACCACCTGTCAGCATTCAGTGTTGAAAAGACTGTGGCATGAGGCAACGAGTTTTAACCATCTTGTGTTGAAAGACAGAACTTTTCTTCCTTATAGTTCAGCTTTTATCAAGGCCTTCAAATGCAGCCAAGGCATTAAAGAGAAGGGGGAAAAAAAACCTTGGAAGGTTTTTGTACTTTTGTAAAAAAAAAAAAAAAATTCTCTTTCATTTCATTTTTTTTTTTTACCATTACCAAAATCTCCTCCAAACACACAGACCCTACAGTATCCCTATTAAATTATATAGAGCGAGTCCAGCCCTTGACTGTCAGCAGGGCCCATCAGTCCTAATTTATCGCCCCAGGAAACACAGTACAATTATGGTAATAAATAATAATAGGATTCAGTACATGACAACATGAATGATGGAGCCTCTCAGAATTCATTTACATTGCTTTGTGTTGCAATCATCATGCCTCTAATGTAATGCCAAGCAAATGAGCCCCTTTGAATATTGTGCAATCTATTGCAAGTCAACTGGCACAAAACTCACTCAATAAATCATGTTCAAACACATGCCTGTAATGACAGGTAAATCAACAATGAAGTAATTGCATTTAATGTATTGAAATACTGGACAAAAAACAGTGACCTCAAAGTGACTTTTTGTAAAAGGTATGATATAGTTGCAACAGGGAGTGAGGTCCTTCTTAAGAGGCACTTCTTGCTCAGATGCACATGCCAGAACTGATGATGCTGTTCCCTGCACAAACCTTGATTTACCACCTTCTCTTTGCAGCCGCCACAGGGCCAGGCTGGCTGAGGTTTCAAGGGGATGAGCACCAGGCTGAACTTATGAGCCAAAGGCAAGGGGAAAATCAGCCTCTAGCCCAGCAATCACTCTTCTCCCTGAGCTGTCACCAAGCCCTAATTTGTGAAACTGAAGTGGAATGCAGCCTGATGGGTAGGAAAGAGCACTGGTCAGAGTGAGGAGGGCTGTGCCCCTGCCCCAGCTCTGGTGGTAACTAAATCACTGTATGAATCTAGCCAAGTCATTTTTCTTCTCAGCCCTTTGTCTGTAAAATGAAGTAGTTGGACTGTCATCTCTAAAATTCATTGCAATTCTAATATTCTCTGAAGCTCTGATTCTAATTAGAGGTCTTCACTTTTGCGCAGCCAGAACAAAGTTTCCCCCTGCTCCTGATTGTTGAACGCACTGCTTTAAGCCAGCATGCATCTCTTCATCATTTCTGTTGGTTAGGCCAAGTGTATGTGCTTCTAATTTTTGTGAAACTCGGGCCTGCCCCTTTCTGGGCAAGCAGACAAGTCTGAAAATAAGGCCCCAGGGGCCATGTGGATGGATAACAGACAACACTGAAATGACAACCTTCCCCACATTTCCCATTGCATCCACCCAAGCTCCCCTCTTCCCAGGGACAACATCAAGAAGAGATGAAGCAGAGCCTCTGGTAAGCCAAAGGCCACTCAGGGAACTTTCCTGCTCTCATGAAAAACTCATTCTTTGCTAAACTACTACACAGCCCTCCCCTCACTAACATATGTTCCTCTTTATCCTTGACCCTCAGTCCCTCACTATTGTCAAAGCAGATCACACAGTCCCACAATCTTGGGAATGGTGAGAAGAGGCAAGGGATGGAGGAAATGGCACCAGATTTGAAGTAAGAAGATTAGGCATGAAGTTCTATGTTTCTCCAGTTCTCTAGTTCTAGCGTTTATTGGCCATGTGACTGTACAAGTCCCGAACTCGCTGAGCTTTCATGGCTTCATCTGTAAAGTGATCATAATGAGGTTGCTGTGAGGACATTGCGGCATGTGAAAAGGCTTTGCTAGTTGTAAGGTCTACTACCCCCCAAAATTTCATTTTATGATTAATTGGGGGAAAAGAAAACTCAGAGACTATGTTTTGTAAGCTCAGACAATGCTCCTAACTTTCATCCATCATCTCATTCATTTATCCATGTGTTATTATCTGACTCTACTCGTGGAGGCTCATGAAGGTGGATTTGAAGGCCTACTCCTTTTATTTGTATATTTGCAGCACCTAGAACAATGTTCACAAGTATATCCTGAATGAATGTGTGAAGGAGACCTCTTCTTTTTCTTTCGGAGATGACACTGTAACACTGATTGTAAAGGTATTTTTAGAAGAAACTATTTGACACTACCCTACCCCAAACCTTAAACACAGTTTCCTGCTTCATTTGCTTTTCCTGCTGAAATTGGCAGTTTAGTGGGAGCTGGCTTCTCTAGCGATGGCCCCTACTGGAGAAACAGCAATTGGAAAGCCTTTTAAAGCCCATTGAGATGCCTTCTGAGGCCAAAGCTGGGCCACAGTTTCCCAGGCAACAACCATCCAGAAAAAAGACAGCCCACATCAAAGCAGGAAGGGATCTGGGATGCTGCAAAAACCCACAAGCATTTCCATATTAGAAGGGTGTGGGGAGTGTGGTTAATAGAGCCATCATAAACCCTTGAGTGAAAGCTAACAGGTTTCCATTCTTAGTATCCTTCATCGTCAGACCCTGTCCACCCTCTCTTGGATGCCATTCTGTCACAGAACCATGAAAGCTGACTCCGATTGCCTGCTGTCTCCTTCTTAAAGTAGACCCTTGCTCTCTTGATAGCTCCCATATGATCTAGCCTGATTAGCAAGGCAGCTAGCAGCAGGCAGAACAAAAGACCCATTAACCAGGGCTGGTGGGAGGGAAGGCGAATCTGGGGGCTGTGGAAGGAAAGAAACAGAGAAACTCTAATTTTAGAAAATTGTTGCCAGTTGCGGGATGTTAAAAGTGTTCCCCAAAGATGGGAACATCAGGATAGAGGGACCCAGCTTCTCCATCAGACCTGATGATTAATGGGCTGGAAGTTTGGGGCCTGGTAGTAAATCTCTACTTTGTTGATCACAGGTTTTCTCAATGCTGGGTTCAATTCACATTGTTTCTCAATTCACATTGTTCCTGGAAATAGAGCAGCTAGTGGAAGCGCTGGTGAGTAACAGCTCTAAGACTGTACCCCCACCCCACCACAAACCTGGGATTCAAAGACAGCAGCAAATGGAATCTAAGATTGAGGAAGAGGGAGACACAGGTAACCCCAGACTGAAGGAGCAGCTTCTTTAAGAAACCTCTTTAACTGAACACATTGCTAAGTTTCTTTACGGAAGGCAATGAAACTTAGTCTGAAGCCGGTACAAACGGTTTATAAATACCCCAAACATTACAACTCAAATGATTGCCTTGTCTCTGTAATTCACCTACTCCCAAGTCCCTTTCCTTTACCTTTATTTCTACTCCCAGCTCCAGCCCCAGCCCCTTTCCACCCTCTACCCCAGCTCCTAAGTTTTCATCCAGAACTTTCCACACATTGCTAGACAAAGTGGTAGCATCACAAGAGGATCCCCTTTTCCCAAAGAACACCCATATCAAATATGCAGATTGGGAAAGTGCTCTAAATTCTCCGTGGCTGTTATGACAGCACCTGTGGCATTGGCACTTGTTGAGGCAAAATCACGTCCGTGAAGGCTTAGAAGTCCTAAGGCCTCAGTCGGTTCCTGAAGAAACTTAGCAGCTGAGAGATGCCTGAAAATTTGAATTAGGAGATTTTTGTAGCCAGGGATATTTCCGTAATACCACTTTGAGCCCTATTTGCAGATATCAATCATATGTTCTGCTGAAATGGATTGAGATTTTTTATCTGTCAGCCACCCTCAATTATTCCAGCCTAAGTGCCAAAGGCAGACTAGGTATGTAGCTCAAGGATTAAAATGGAGAAAACTATAGCAACAAAATGAAGCTCAGACATGGACTTGGGCCCAGATTCCAAGTGCCTTGGTTTTCCCTCAAGTATAAATACGTTGGGGATTACTTTTTTTTTTTCCCATTTTTTTCTCCTGAAACTCTGATTCTGAGTTATCAATGATGAAACAATCTCAACTTTTATTGGGATACTTGTTCTAAGATACTTTCTGCTCAGAATAATGTTATTTAGTTAGTTTATTTTAATTGGGATTTTTATTTTTATTTTTTTAAGATTTATTTATTTATACATATAAGAACTAGGGTACAGGCCAGAGGTGCAGGAGGTGAGAGGATTCACCAGAGAAGGAGTGGGGAGCAGAACAGGCAGACTGACTGAAATACACTGCTGAGGGGAGCAGCGGGCAAGACAGGAGAGTTCTGCTGCACCATGTGGGTCAACTCCCTGGCTGGGGATCGAACTTGCTCTGATTGCTTCATTGTGCTGTGCCTTAACCCCTTGCACCACCAGGGAGGCCCCTCTTTTTCAAATTAAATTATTTTTACTGGGATAAAAAATATATGTACATGATTTAGAGGTATAGGTTCACATCTCTTCAGATGTATAGTCCCACACCACACCTACCACCAAGGTACCTATAATCCTCTACATAGTCCAGGTCCCTCCCCCCTTCCTCTGGGACCCTCAGTTCTACAGTCAGATTTCAAAGGTTTGTTTGGGCTTAGTTTTCTCTCTGGAACTTGAGGATTTGAGAGCCTCCAGGGTGAGAGACTGGGAAAATCTCTACCTCCAGGGTTCCCAGTCACCAGCAGAAACAACCATGATTCAAACTCAGAGTAAAGGAACCAAAGTCCCCATATGTATTGCTATGTCCACACCATCATTCCACATATTACAAAGGAAATAACTAAGGTCTAGAAGGATTTTCAGCTGGTCTGAACAGGTACAAATAGATGTGGCAGAACTTAAGTCCCTAAACTAGTGTTCTTTCCAAAATAAAACATTTGTTCTGGTTGTTGACAATTGAAAAGCTGTCGGCCAAGATGAGTAAAGGCAAGCAACTTGCTAATTTAACTCACCTAAAAGGAGTGCACTGACTGCAGGGAACTCTTTCCCAAAACGTCCTATAAAAGTAGTAACTTTTATGATATTGCACCAAAAAGTCAGCATGTTATCAGAGAGAAATCCACTATCTGGATTCTCACTGCTAAAACCCTGTCTCCATTTGACCCAACATTTAACATTTCCTAAACTTCTTTATTAAAATATTTCTTTCTTTTTATCCCTCCTTCCCTCCTCTTCTTGTGCAGAACATTTATTAACAAGTGACACTTGTTATATTCCACTCTCAAAGAGCAGCATACTTTGAGAAGTGCCAGTGAAGGGGAATGAAGAATTAAAGAATGAAGAGCATTATTTTCTGGTTGCAAAATTTAATTATGTGCTTGGTGGTCAACCTTGGGCAACTCATGTAACCCCTCTGGACCTCAATTTCCCTCTCGAAAATGGTGGTGGTGAGAAGCGTGATGCTAAACCCTCAGGTCCTTCTGGTTCAAAGTTTCCATTCCCTGACTCTGCTCAGCCTCCACAGTGAGGCTGGAGTCAGTGCAAAGCCAAGCAGCTGAGGGTGGGCTCTGTCCAGACAGCTCCAGCAGGAGCCTGAACTTGGTACTGTCTGTCCCAGCCTTAGGTGAGGGGAGGAAGACCAGAGGACACAGGATTCTCTAGCACATGAACATGTCAGTGACCTCCAGAGGCACTGTTTTGAGTGCAGCCCTTGCCAGGGTAAAGCTGGCAATGGTAAACTTACTTTAAAAGCCTCCCATTTATTAAAACAAACTTATTTTTAAAAAATGTATTGCTTCCCACGATGAGGTCAACAGAACATCTAAGTTTCTCATTAAAAACTCTCCCTCCTCGTTCCCGGGGCTGACATAACCATAAATGCACCCACAGGGGATGTCACCTGGCTTTGTACAAGGCTCAAAGAGAGCCTCTGCTTTCAAGTCACATGAATTCCCGGAGCTTTCCATTTTGTTTTGTCAATATTTATTAACCTTGCCCCGTCCTGGCTACCCCCTCCCCCCAGCCTCATTCCATGGCTGACCAGCAGCCTGCCTAAGCCTCTGGGTCACCCACCAGCAAGCCCTCTGTGCTCTTTTTAAAAACACACACACATGTTCTGCCTCTTATTTCCTGAGCGACCCAACACCTGGTGTGATCAGAATCCAAAAGCGACCAGTCAGGAAATTGAGATCTTCTCCACTCCTGACTGGGTCATTTAGATACAGGAGGATGAATGTGCTTTGCAGCTCACCCTCAGCAACAGAAGGCCAGGGCCCTGCCAAGG
This sequence comes from Talpa occidentalis, assembly GCF_014898055.3. Classification (NCBI taxonomy): domain Eukaryota; kingdom Metazoa; phylum Chordata; class Mammalia; order Eulipotyphla; family Talpidae; genus Talpa; species Talpa occidentalis. The sequence goes on from NW_023604295.1 coordinate 113,716,336, forward strand.
AATTCACGAGACCCCAGACCTGGCAAGGGAGGCTTGGGGCCCAGCCTCTCTGACCTGCGGAACAGGAGCCTGGCAACCTGTGATTTTGCCTCAAGTGTTTCCTCATAGCCTACCCAGCAAAAGAAAACTAAAAATCACTCTCCCTCCTACATACACTCACACAAAAGGAACATTTTTGAAAAAGAGAAGGGAAAAAAAAGCCTGGAAGCATTTTTGAAGGCAAAGGGCTGTTTATTGCTGCCAAAGTGCTGATTTTTTTTTTCTTTTCTGCCTCTGGCAACTGCAAGAGAATTGGAGACTTCAGCAGAGAAGAAATCCATTCACTTGTCATCACATAAAACCTCTGTGTTCCACAGAGGAAATGGCAAAATTTCACCCTTAACTGGATTTGTGAATTCTTACTGGGGGTGGTGAGAGGGGGCGAGTAGAGAAGGTCAAACTGCCCCCATCCTGGGACACGGGTGACCTCACTGTCTTGTGAGGGAGCAGCCGGTGCTCTGAAGAGGCCGTGTGTCAGCAGGAGTGAAAATGAAGAAGAGCCGGAGTGTGACAACCCCCAGTCCCTCGCGGCCCAGATGGAAGGACTCCATCCCACACCACCCCAAAGGATCCCATGGAAAGTTGTTTTAAGCCCTTGAGCAGTGGGGATGTTTTTCTTCCTGGTGGGGTTTATTCCATGGCATTTTAAATAATGGCTGTTTGGAACAATTGCTGGTTATTGGGTTTAGCACTTTCTATATTCAGTCATTGCACTTATCATGGCACTCATTTCCTCCTCTTTACCTTTCCTGCAAGCAATCTTCTCCTGCTCATCTCCAATCTGTCCGACTGGATTTCTATCTGTCCACAGAAGCAAATGGCAGAGGACTGAAGATCATCTGTCCAACCACAATCCCTACCAGGTCAAACATCCATCCTACCTCTTTGCTCAAATTTTCTTTGCTCCACTCAAACTTCCATTTTGATGCTAACCTCCCACTGTGCCCAAGGCAATCTCCCGAAGAAGTCACGGATCAAATTCTCCTGAATTTCAAAGCACTGAGGTCAAGATCCAGAAAACTCAAAACCAGAGGAAATTAGGTTGCTAGGTTGCTGGGTCTGTTTATTATGCTCTCAGCCTTAATTAGGTGTAAGTAACATCTTGTCAGTGTTCTGCCACATATGCTAAAGCTGTCGGGGCCATTTTACTGAGTGTGACAGCTTAAATCAGAAACAAGAGAGTCGACATGTCAATGATGGGGCTGGACATGATGGATATATTAAGAGGAGTCTGGAAAATTCTGGACTTCATTATATCGACTCCACTTTTCAAAAGTTTCTGTCAAAAGAATCTCAGCCTCATTGGAAGAGCTCCTCAGGGATCTGATTACAACCAATTATAGGGCCTCCCACAGCCACCTGGGTGCAGGATTCTGCAACAGATTCATCAGCAGTGATGGTGGGAAGATGAGAAAGGGGAAATTGCTGATTTTGGTATAATTTCTACAAATACATCTATTGAGATTTAAAAGGTGCAATAACTTGACATTTTTGGTAAGTTAAAAACTGCTTAAAAATTGGTTTGCAGGTTGTTTCTTTTTCCATCTTGGCCCCAGGCTATTTTCAAAATGAAAAGAATGGGATCAAGTGCTGAAAACTGAGGTGGAGTTGAAGGCAGTAATAAAATTTTAAAGGAGACTAAGAGGTAAGTGATAATCTTTTGAAAGTGTTCGAGGCACACATGACTTAGGATGGCAAGTTTCTCAGAGGGAAAAAATGAGGGCCAGGGAAAAGGAACTTTTGCTCAGGAGACTGGCACATTAGCGGGTTGGCTGAACATGGGTCTTGCCCAGTTCCCCAGGGGCAACCCTCTCAGGGCATCTGTAGCCAAGATCCCAGGTACATCGGTCTGTCATTTTAAATGACAGAGAATGTTCACTATCTCAGCCAAATGGAGATGGGTTGCAGCCGTCGGGGGGTATTCCTGGCCCTGCTGACATGGCACCATAGTCCTGGCAAGTTAAGCATCTGATGATCACTAAACAGGCCTGAACTCAGGCTTCACATTCCATCTGTATTCTGTTGAGCTCAAAAATAAAAACACTCATAGTCTCAAGAGCGCCTTTGCAAAGCAATACCTTCTCTCTTCCACCACTCCTTTAAGATGAAGAGCTGTCAGTCAGTGCTGTGCACTTGTACCGCTGAACCTCAGACATGCTATAAAAACTCATGTCTACACAGTTCAGTGAGTGGGAGACTCACGAGGAGGGAGAATCCCCATGTATTTCAACAGATGAGAATGTCTAGATTTACAATGGGCCTATTATCCCTTTTGACTTTTGGTCCATATGCATTTTTTTTTCTGTGACATTAGGCAGAGTTACTGTGGTCTGACAATATAGACATGGCTCCAGAAATTTAAACAGATGTTGCCTGGGTTTTGAAGCAATAAATACTCTTCAGTGGAATGGTTTGGAAACATCAGTGGGGAGGGAAAAGTACTTGTGCTTTCGCTGGTTAGAAAATAGTCATGCCTCTAGATTTTTTTTGTTTTTTTTGCAAGAAAAAAACATCCTCCATTCAGTTGAAAAGCAATGGGCCATTTTTCTTCTTCTTTTCTCAGTGTGCTAATGCTAATTGTTTCCCCCTCTGTCTCATACTGAATTGGATTGAAAACCTCTTTCCCAAATCAATTTGGAGGCAATGAATCATCAGCCCTGGTGACTAAACTGCTCTTTTATCAACCCAGCAGGTGTGTAACAGTCTTCTTCTAAATGGTCTTCCCTCCTGTGCCTCTTATAACCCCAGTGAAAGAAACCACAGATATATGAGAACTCAGAGGTCCTCAGTCCTGATTCTCTGCTCTTACTTTTCCCTTTAAAGAAAACCCAAGTCTCCCATGACCGGAAGGGTCTACATCTCAGATTCCCTGCTGTGGCGGCTACAGACTAAGATTATACCCATTAAAACCCCCAGGTCTTCTCTGGCACGTCCTCCATCATTTGGGCAAAGCATAATAATTTCACTTAAAGCAGTGCTATTTTTTTGTTGTTTAATTCAGGCAATATCCATTGAGCTCATAATCCACTCCAATGCCCATGCTAGCTGCTGCGAAATATGGAAACTCATGTAAGAGCTAATATTGGTGGAGTAAAACAGTGTCCCCAGCACTAGTATGAGTGCCTTACATAAAATAACTTAATCCTTTAGTTAAGAGGTTGGGACTATTACAATTACATTCATGAGGAAATTGAGGCATAGAGAAGGTCAGTAACTTGCCCAAGGTCACAGCTAGCAAGTAGAGGGAAGAATCATGGTCAGGCGGTGTAGCTCCAGCGTCCCTGCTCTAGCACAACACTGTCCTAAACTGCGTGCCAGCAGCAAGACACAGCCCTCTCCCCACCCCCGCCCTAGGAAATCACATCCTCTAGATTGGATGCTCTCTAGTGTATAATTGAGTGGACTTCTGAACATAAATTAATCATGCTATGAAATACCAAGACATACAACTTCATTAGACACTTGTTGGAGCCTCATCTCAACCAAATCAGGCCTGTCTTGGTTAAGCCATGAAACACTAAATTCCTGCAACACCCAGGGAAGCTGCCAGGAGACTGGCTGTCCCAAGGAGTTGTCATTACTTGGATTGTATGAACTATGAACTGTGACCTTCAAGGACACCTGTGTTCATTTTGGCAGGCTGCCATTGCAAGGTACTACAAACTATATGGCTTAAAATGGGGAAATTTACTGTCTCATGGAAGCTAGACATCCAAAGTCAAGGTGTCAATGGGTGACACTCCCTCTGAAAACTGTAGGAAGGGAGCTTTGCTTTCCTCATCTAGCTTCTGGTAGCTTCAGATGTTCCTTGGCTGCATAAGCATATTTCCAACCTCTGTCTCTGTCTTCACATGGCCTCTTCCCTGTGTCTCTTCCCACTGTCTTCTGTGTGCCTATATCCAAATTTAGTCATATTGGATTGTGGCCCACCCTAACAACCTCATTTTAACTGGATTGCTTCTATAAAGACCTATTTCCAAATAAGGTTACATTGTGAAGTATTTGGGATTAGAACATTAACATGTCTTTTTTGTCAGAAGCCAATTCAACCCACAATAATACTCCTGCCAAATTCAAGGCAGGAAACTCCACAGCCTAAGAGGTGTCTTGATTCAAATATCTCTGCCCAATAAGGGTGTTCCATGCTAGAAGGTAACTAATAGACCCAATTAGATTCTGTCTTGGGGGTTTAGAATTCTAGCCAAACAAAGTTTACTAGAAAAACAGTGAATCCCTGGCCCAGATGTTCCTGGGGCCTGTATGGAGAATCCAGTGCAGACTTTGACTGACCCAGGTAGCTGCTAAGGCCCTTCTTTGGCTCCTGGCTAACTTTACTAATTGTATCAATTAACTAATTAGCCAGACCAATTATTCAATATTACTTTTTGGTCTTTTCATGCCAATTGATCAAATTTCTGCCTACCCAATCCTGGATTTTATCCTAAAATTCACAGGCTGTGGAAAACTATCTCAAGTTCATCTTATCTAGCTTTGGTATTTACAAATTCCAGCATCTCCCTATCACATATGTAATGTGTTTTCACATATGATGCACTCATATGAACATTTACACATTATGTATATACACATGGGTATACATATGTGTGTCATACACATATACATGCATATGTATGTATCTTTTTTTCTCATTTCAAACAGGTTTTGTTGTGATTGCATTTGTGATTATTTGTGCAAATATAGTTACAAAATTGTGACATGTTCCTCTGGCATCATAAATACTGGTGATGAATATAATAGTAATAATAATAATAATAGCTTTTAGTCAATGTTTAACATGTGCCAGACACCATGCTGCAGACTTCACTTACACTATCTAATTTAGTCCTCGCGATAATATGAGGAGGAAAAGAATTATCATACCCCCTTTGTGGATGCATAAACTAAGGCTCAGAGAATTCAAAGAACTTGTCCAACATGACTCACAGTATGTGGAGTATCTGAGATTTGAACCCATGTGACCTACTGTAGAACTAATGCTGTTAAACCTGCATTCTCCCTGTGCCTTAACCATGTGGTATCATAGAAAGCCAGAATTAAAGGGGACACTGGAATACTTAGATCCAGCAGCTTCATTATATTTATGAGAATACTGAGTCACAAGGGATGATTCATGGGGTTGGTGGCTCAACTAGAAATGGAATCCAGTCATCTACTCCCAAAGTTAGTGTTTTTGTGTTTCCACTCTGCCCTTCTGGGCTGTATCTAAATGAAATTACTTCAAGTGTTTCCCATGTGAATGACTTCCCTCCTCTATTTCCTGCACTGAGCCAGGGGTTTTTCTATTTTTAGATTATGTTGGTCATTTCAATTAGGCTCAGAGAGAGGGTGAGCTAGACACCTGTGAGGCGCACACCATCTTTCCCGAAAGTTTGAGCAAGATTTTAAAAGGAGCTGAAGCAAAAATCATTACAGTTCATAAAATGGGTTCACCGGGAGCTCACCTGAAAACCTAATTAAGCAGAGCACGCATGTCCCAAGCGTTCACGTTAATTGAGGGTTTCCTGAGTTCCCTTTGTGCTACCACCTCCCAGCTCAAAGGCGACCTTCAGTGCCAAGTGGATGCTCAGTTGATATTTTTGACTGACAAAAGCAATTAAAAGCATAATATAACTTCCCTGCAAACCTTGTTATTATTGTGAAGGTGTTTCACATATGTAAGGCAGTTTTAACAATCCTTTTGATTAGTCATTCATGTAGCTATTTGAATAAACATTTCAAATCAAGTCAAAATAATCACAGAGGATAATAGCACTTATGGCATTGCTTAGAGAAATTGTGATCACAGTGTGTCTGTCTTTTTCTTTATTTTTTTTTAACTGAGTAAATAAATGTAACCCCCTTGCCATTTTTGGTTTCAGAATGCAAACTAAGTTGATGTTTTTCTCTTGGTGATGATGTTCTCTCAATGGCTATAGTAGCAATGTGAGCTTTTTTTTTTTTTTTTTTTTTTTTTTTTTTGTGGGACCCTCGCCAGTGGCTGGGAATCGAACTGGCGCTGCAGAGGCTGCTGGCAGCCTCACAGCCCAGCGCTCAACCGCAGCGCTCAACCGCCACCAGGGGAGGCCCAGCAATGTGAGCTTTTAACACATGTGGCTGCCTTCAAGAAGAGAAGGTTGAACTTCTGCAACAACAGAAGAAAAGCAACAATTCCCTAAGCTCTCTTGCTTGTAAATGCAAATCCATGGAATGTAAGTGGAAAGCAGAGTGGGAAATGGATATCTGGACACTGTTCATTAGATAGCTACCTAGTCAATCAACTTCAGTACTTCATTCTTCACCATGTGATTATCAATGACCTCATACTTACCAAATTTTGTCCTATTAATTAACCCAGTGAACCTCCCAGAAGAATTTGACACCATTAACCCTGCCCTTTTTCAACCTTCTCTCTTGCCTTCTAAGCACCAGCCCTCCCAGGTTCTCCTCCTCATTCCTTGACTGTGCCTTTCTGTCTTTTCTACCTGCCCATCTTCCTCCACTCTGACTTAAGCATTGATGAACCTCATGCCTGCCCTCAGATTCTATTTTTCTCATTCCATTATCACCTGGGATAATGGAACTCCAAATATGCTGAAAATACAGTCTTCTCACATTTCACAGAATCTGTCCTGCAAACACAAGGCTGCAGATGTGTGGTCTCTATTATAGTCAGTTTCTCAAACTACCTCTATAGTGGTCCTTCTGTGCTGAGCATCTCAGGACATCAGTCCACTTCTCAAGATGCTTCAAGTGTCCTCATCAACTTAAGAGGGGAAATCAATATCCTCAGAACATCTCTCTAAGGTTCATCATAAACTAGCCTTTGCTTACCTCCCAGCACCATCTTTCCTCATTGTTCCACCTCTACCCAATGTGCCACCTCTACACAGATCTCCTGCAGTGATGCCTATGCCATCTCTACCATTCACATGACCTTCATTGTCTTTGATTCCTGCATCCTCTCCATCCCACAAATCTTGCTAACTTCTACTGGCCCTTCAAAGCTGCAGTTCAAACATCACCCTCTAGGAAATCTTCCCTGACCATCCCCCATCCAATCCAAATTTGGAGATCTTTAACCCCTTCAGCTTCTTGTGCACATTTCTGCTTCTTCTATTATTCCTATAGAGCAGCTGGCTGGCAAGACATTTTCTTTCTGTACTACTACTACACACAGTGCACACGCATGCACACACACACACCCACCCCTACCACTGGACACAGCACAATGCATATAGTTAGTAAATATTGGAATATTGAGAATAAATAATGTGCACAGTTACACTGTAAATCGCAATATTCAAACCCAAATCATTCCAAACCTATGATTTCTTTGTTATAATATATCCCAGCAGATAAAAATGGAGATAAAATGTGTATCGATAGGTTGATCTCAATAGAAATTTTATATGCATAACAACAAGAGACTCAGGAGTTTTCTACCATTAATACTTTATTGATATTTTCTTTGGCTTAATTACAATAATCTAATCTCACAAATAAAAAGTTCTTCCAACACACAAATCTTTTCAAAGCCTATTTTCCTCAGTATGCCAGTAGTTAGCACCAACATAATGGAGAATTCCCCTACAAGGCCAAACTGCCTGCCTCACCCCAGTGGGTTTATTAGGTAAGTAGGAATGTGAACCCACAGACTAAAGATTCTAAGACTTCCTTCTGCCTTCCCTTTCTTACTTTATCTGCATCACTGTGATGCTGAAAGATCAAAGAACTCTAGTGTTGGCAGGGCAATAGAGAAATAATCCAGTCTGGAACCTTGTCCCTGGGCAGCAGCAAACATCTCTAATCACCCAGGCTTAGGAAACTCCTAAGACTTCATAGACTAAAAGCGCCACAACTTTTGGGAGAACTTTTCAGTGTTTTATCAGATGCCTAAAATGAATTATAAATAATAATAGTCAAGAAATTTCCAGAAAGGATATGTTTTATAATCCAGGAGGTACCTTTAGGAGCCAGCAGTAAGAGACATAACGCTTTTTGTGCTTGACACCAATTCTTCTGATTTCCAATAGATGGACTTTCATGTTGGTTTCTAACTTAGACTAGTTTTCTTAGCAGTACCCTGTGAACTTTCACAGCAATTGGAAATAAAGGCACAGATACTGGATGTTTTAACCCTTTAGCGGAACGTGAGAGATATTTGTTTCTGTGCTGAAATGTTAGAATAGCTTGATAAATCTTGGCCCCTCCCTATACTCATCCCCTCCAGATGAATGAGTTTTTCTCATCTGCTTTTAGGTAGATGTGTCTTTCTTACCTGAGTCCAACTTACATATTTATTAGAGAAGGACACAACATTTTGGGGTGATCTATTAAATGTTCTCTTATTTCACATTTTCAGGAGTAACAATAAAATAGTAATTTCAACTGTTCCTATAATCTTGACACACGTGCCCTCTCCCCTTCCTCCTGATCATACCATCGAGCCACTAGAATCTCACATTAAAGAAAAAAATAATTATAAGGGTGCCTAAGAAATCCTTTACTTGGACCTAGAAATAAAGACATAATTTGAACTTGGAATTACAAACACAAAGGAGAACTAGATAAATATTGATTTGGTGCATATGAAAAAATTTTCTCATTTAATCTTCAGAATAATCCTCTGGGGTGGGTATTAGTTTTCCCATTAACAAATAGGAAAACTAAAGCTGACAAAGGGGACGACTTAGAGTTTTAGCCCTACTTTGATTTCCAAAGTCTCAGCTACTCCTATACCATGCTCCCTCCCAAGATAAAAAAAAAAAAAAAAATTAAATGGTAATCATCAAAGAATATAAATTTTTGAAAAATTTAGTTAATTTGGGAAAAACCCTGAAATATAAACATCTAAGATTGGGTATATATCTCTAACTCTATCAAGATGAAAAAAAGGAAATTCCCAGCTCTGTCCTTGATGAGTTTTCAAGTATTGACTATATTTGTGTTATTTCTTTAGAAATTGTGACATATCTACCCATATCTTTCTCTGCTCTTTCACCCTATCCATCCCCAGGGCCAATCAGATTGGGGGTAGGGACAGAAAACAGGGCATCAACTTTTGCAATTAACCCTCACTTGTTAACAGCTTTCTTTAAACAAGTGGCGTGGCCAATGAGAGCCATTTAATAGCAACTTCATAGGATTTATAATCATAATGGTAGCCTGGTAATATTTGCACTAAAGTCCATTAAAGGAAAAAAACCTTTCTTTTATGTAATATAACTAACTAGGGAGTTAAACAAAGCTTTACTACGCTTCCTCCTGACAGCAGAGGGCACTCGGTAGCATGAGGACTCACTAAAGGAAGAAGGAAATAGTATTTAGGGTCTGCACTCAGTAGTTCTGACATTAGCAACTACTGTTCAAGTTACATTTGCTGCCCTTAAGAAGAAGTAATATCACACACTTTAACTCTCAACATCCCCCACACAACAAAAAACACTTGAAATATGAAACAGAAAATGCTTTAGGGTTTGACATAATTAAATATGTAGCCATTTGTTCTGAGTAATACATTTCATTCCCTGTAGTAAGAACAGCTTTAAAAGAAGAGAAATCCTAAAGGCATTTTCATGGCCCAATGATTTACACAGCCATCCCCACTCCCTCCCCCTAGCCCAATCCAGAAATTCTATTGTGGATCTATTTACCATCTAGGAAAAAAGATAGCACCTGTGCTGAAATTTAGAAGGTAGGGAACACTTGATAAGAAAGAAAATTGCATCATAGTTTTGTAGGCCGTTCTATTAAATTTCTCAGGGAAAAAAAACATTGCACTGAGACTGCTTGTGATTCAGTTCAGCTATTTCCTGATACACTTCTGAGTCTAGTTGATGTAGTAGCTCTCCACTTTCATAGCATGCCTTTTGTTTAAGGACCTCGGAGCACTTTTAAATGCATCATCTTCATTCTTCCAACATCCCCCACGAAGCAGGAGGAGACAGCAGGTGGGATTGTTGTCCTTATAGACACGCCGCCAGGCCTAGCTCAGACTCCATTCTCTACCCTGCCTCTCATTCAACACCACAGTTTGCCTAGTTTTGTCCCTCCTAGTTTTCAGACCTGTGTCTCCTCTCAATAAACCTGAATGCATTAACTCTCCAGGGATTCTGACACTTCCCAGAGAGGAACAACCTTGAAAATAGGATACACAGGAGAATAAGTTTCTATTCATTTAGAAAGTTACAGGGAGCACATTGTAGATACTTTTCTAGGAACTGGAAAGGGAGAAAAACAAACCAAAATCCCTGCCCTTTTGGAGCTAAACTTCTCTTGGGGAGTTAGACAATAGACATGGAAAGTAGATAAATTACACAGTATGTCAGAAGGTGGTAAGTGCTAAGAAAAAAAGTAGCACAAAGAGAAGTGGAGGAGGGTTATTTTTAGGGGGTGTGGGCCCCACTAAGAAGGTGACATTTCAGCAAAAATTGCAAGGACTGAGCCAGACGGCCATCTGAGGCAGAAAGCTGCAGCCAGGAGGAGGACCTGTGCAGGGAGGTGAAGTGGCAGTGTGGCTGGCGAGCAACAAGCGTGGAGGAGAGAAGTGGGGGACCTGGGCAGAAGCAACGTGACAAGGTCATGCAGGCCTGAGAGGACTTCAGCTTTTATACCAGCCAAATGGAGAAACACCAGAGGCTCTAAGCAAGGTTGGGGCTCATTGTCCTCCAAACTTTATTTTGATGCTTGTTCTTTCAAAATAAGATGGTTTGCTTTGAGCTTTAAAATTTCAAATTCATGTTGTCACAAATGGCAAGGTTTCACCCTTTTTTAAAACTGAGTTGTATTCCACTGTTGTAGGGTAAATGAAGATTGTTCAGGCTTTTGCACTGTTGGCCTCTGCGGCCATCACCTGTAGCCTTGAATGCAGGAGGCACTTGGGAGTGTGGGTTGGGGATATGCATGCCTGAAGGTGGACACCTGGAGTATGGTGTGGGCAGAGCACACACACCTATGCTGGGAGACTGAGCATATAGGCACGGCAGAAGACCATGCAGTGGAGTGCAGTGGAGAGCTTCGGAAAGCTTCAGAGAATGGCTATAGCTATGAGAGGAAAGAGCATATGGAGATCCACAGGGCCCAAGTTGCTGTCTCCCCACTGGCTTGTTTTTCCCCTAAGCTGTGTGGATGATGCCAAGGAATCCAAGATTCTCTTTTAAACTGCCCGAACCCATGACGAACCTACCTGGCCGAGATGGTTGCAGAATAACTGTTGATATATCACCTCTTTATGTATTCATCTCATCTGTCCTCCAACACTAAAGTTGCTTACATAGCTTGACTGTTATAAATAGTTCTGAAATGCACACAGGAGTGCATATAGCCCCTCAAGTTAGAATTTTTTTACTCTTCAGATAGATACCTAGGAGTGAAATTGCTGTATCATATGATAGATTGATTTCTAATATTCTCAGAAATCTCCATACTGTTTTCCAATAAGGGTGGATCAGTCCACATTCCTATCCTCAGTGTATAAGGCTCCTTTCTCCACATCCTCACCAGCACTTGTTTCTGGTCTTTTGGATGTGGGCCATTCTCACAGATATGAGGTGTTATCTGATTTTGGTTTTGATATGCATTTCCCTGATGGTAAGTGATGATGAGCATCTTCCCATGTGACTGTTGGACATCTGTAGTCTTCTTTCTACAAAATGGAAGAAGCCAGGGGGGAATTATGCTAAGCAACATAAGTCAGAAAAAAAAAATCTGAGTGGTATCACTCATATGTAGAATATAAAGGAATGCAGCACAGGAACAGACGAAACCAAGCCAAAACAAACACTTGTGATCTGACTGCAGAGCCGAAGCTACCAGAGGGGAGAGTGAGCACAAAGGAAGGAGGAGACTCAGCGGACTATGGTGCAAATGGGTGCCTTAGTGGTGGGTGTGGTGTGATCACAGAGGTGTGAGGCTGAACCCCTAAAACATACACAGTGTTGTAAACCAACATTACCTCAATAAATACATATATATATATATATATTTATGAAGTCAAACTAAATTAGAGTAAGATATTGAATGTCAGTATACATCTTTTTCTTTTCAAATTATACATATGAACACATTTTCCAGGGCTGCCTTAATACCACAAACTTAGATGGCTTAACAGAACAGAAATGTATTGTCTTAAAATTTTGGAAATCCAAAATCTAGATGCAAGCAGAGCCACGATGCTTCTAGAATACATAGGAAGTCCTTCCTTGACTCTCCCCAGCTCCTGGTGGTTTGCTGGCAACCTTCAGTGTCCCTAGGTTTGCAGCTTCATGGCTTTGATCTCTGCCTGTCTTCACATGGCACCTCCCTGTGTATCTATCACCTCTTCTTACAAGGGTACCAGATAGTCCAGTATGACTTCATCTTATAATTCATTCTATCGACAATGACTCTTTTTCTTTGAGTTACTGGGAGTTGGGATATCAAGATAGACTTTGGGGAGGGGGTGGTGACACATTTCAACCCATAACAATAACAATTATCTCCCAACAATTCTGATTCTGACTTTTAAGCTGCACACTTGCCCACTGAGTATCAGTGTGTGTCACGACACTTAGTAAGCACTCAGGGTACAGAGCCAGTACAGCAAAAGATTAGGAAAGAGACTCAGTACCAGATCCCAAGAACCTTTTTGTTTATGATGCACTGAAAAAGGAGAGCCATTCATCAAGACCAACCATGGGCAGCATACCAGAAATATTCTTTTCTGGGTTGTCACCTCATCTAATTGTGCATGCACATGCATGTGCACGTGAATCAGTGTACATTTATGTTTGTATATGTTAATGTGTTTAACATTAACATTTAACATGTGTTTCTGTGTGTGGCTCTAGAATGTGACCAAGTTCTTCTGTGATAAGTCAGTATGTATTTACATCTGTGAGGATAGTGATCATGTGACAGACTGTATGACTATGGGATTATGTTTGTGCACATATGTGTATGTCTGCCAGTCTTTTATTTTAACAAGTGGGAAAGAGCTTTATTTTTTAAATTTATTTATTTATGCATACAAGAACTGGGGTGTAGTCCAGAGGTGCAGGAGGTGAGAAGATTCACCAGAGATAGCAGGAAACAGAACAGGAAGATTGACTGAAATACACTGCTGAGGGAAGCAGTGGGCGAGTCAGGAGAGGTCTGCTGCTCCACATGGGTATCTCCCTGGCCAGGGATTGAACTCGTGCTGCAGTGGCCGTGGAAAGCTTCATAGGTTGTGTCCCAACCCCTTGTGCCACCAGGAAGGCCCCTGTCTGCCAGTTTTTACCTAAGTTTTTACAGTCAAGGAAAGGCACAAATCTCTATTGAAATCGTAGGTGCTGCATTAAGCAAAGAACAGTTACAGATTACCTGGGCTCAACACCTTCCACTTTCCAGAGTCCATTGGTATTCACATTATCTTTTCATTGGGGAGATAAGAAGCCACTTACCAGAAGCTAGAGAGAGAACAGTAGGTCATCTGTCAATGGACAGTTCTTCTAAATTCACAGCCCTCATCATCTTTGAAACAATATGATGACATGGAAAACAAATAGCTCGGTCAGATGACTCCAGCTTATAAAAATAATATAGAAATTCCCCCATCAAGACTGGCTCACAGGAGAGGGAAGGAGAAGATGACTGGCTTAGGACAATCAAACCTCTCACAAAACAAAAAGATAACTTATGAGGTTACTTGAGAAAGAGCAAAGTAGAATGCAAAAGTAGGATATTATATGAATATTGCACACCAACTCCTTGGTGAGGAAGCCTCTTGAGAGAACACAGGAAAGTACTTGGAGACTGATGTGGAAAAGAGGACAACATTCCAGGGACTTTTCATTATAGCACTGACCAGGGCACAAGAGGCCAGATGAACTGAGTGACCTATACAAGCACCCTTAACCTCCTTGTTGGCACTGTGGAGATTTCTCCCCATCAGTTTATAGTCAGAGAGACAGAGCCAGAGCCATGGGGCCAATGGGGAGTTCATGGGCATGATGGAGATAGGACAAGGCCAACAACTCCAGAAGAACATTAACTGACGTTTATGGAGAACTACAGAACAGTCATCATTCACAAAAATCACATGGTCTCATAAGAATTTAGGAGGTAGAATGATTAGCATTTCTCTTTTACAGGTGAGGAAACTAACAGAGATTAAGTAATGCAAGGTACATAGCTCATTAAAGGCAAGGAAACTATTTCAGTTCTCCAGAGGTTGGATTTATTGTGCTTTCTTCATTATCTTGAAATTGCACCAAGTCATCATCCTTCATTCCTGGCAGCTACAGTGCTAAGTCTTCCCTCTAAAAAAAAAATTCAGTTCTAGATAATTGTTATGCATTTGAGTTGGGTTAGAAAAAACACAAATTTCCCAACTCCAAAGGTACCCCCAATATCAGATCTGGAGAATTTAAAGATGTCCTGTGAAGCAAAGCTGAGAGGATCAGTAGCTGGGCTGGGAAATTCCAGATTTTCTTTTTCTTAGCAACTGTTTATTGATATTGAACACATAATTTTATCTCCCAAGCTTGGTTTCCTTAAGTAAAAACTGAGGCATTTCTGGTAGATTACATCATGGCTAAAGTCTAAGATTCTGTTGTTGTAGTCTAGAAAGCTATGTCATAAAATGGTATCAAGCCTCTCTTGGGAAGGACCTAGGATTCTCACAGGGCTCTGCAAGCAAAAAAGTAGTAGGTGATTGTCTGGCATTATGATTGTTTTATGGTTAGTATGGAGCTACTGAGAAGCACTTAACAATGTCAATAGGGGCAGCATCAAAGCCCTAGCCAGATAAATCTTACGTTTTTAGCTATAAAGAATTCTGTTTTCCTTGGGGAGTAAAGGAACAAGCCAGGAATACTAGCTGAATAGCCTGGACACTGGATCCATAAACAGTGAATCCCAAACATCACAATTTTAGAATTGAAGGACCCAGAGGAGCACCTCTCACAACCTGAGGAGTAGGTAGCCTTTCCCACGACAGTTGAAGATTTGACACCCTCCCCATTAGATAAATGGAGCCTGCTGTCTCTTTCTCTGCCTCCTCACCTATCTCAGTGCTGCTCACTCCCCCCCATCCATTCAACCTGTACTTTCCATTCTAGGACCATGAGGCCATGACACAGAACACGGGGATGCTACCCTGCTTGACAATTCCAGCCAGACCTGGAAGGTAAAGCCAGGATTCTCTTTTGCACCCCTCTTCCAAATTGCCATTTCCTGGATATTGAGAACCCTAATGAAAAAGAGAAGTCAATGAAAGAGCCAGCCTCATCAGAAACAGGCAGACTTATAAGATTGGTCCCAGAAGGGGATCACTTCCTCTTCCCCTGGATCCATCAGCAGTGTGGGCTGTGCCCTGGGTCACCAGAGCTGATATGTGCCTTCAGATGGCATTCCTGCCAGGGCTCTAGCTTCTCCAGACTCCCTTCTCTCCCTGCCTACTCCTCCAGTTGTTTACAAAGAGCTACCCGCTCTGAAAATTAAGCGCTCTGTAGTCTCCCACTCTTGGAGGCCACAACTGAGCCCTATGAGCAGACTTGTGGCATTTATTAGTGCAGGAGGGAAAGCGCTTGCCTCATCAGAGGGAGCAGCTGGAGGCAGAGAGCTTTTCAAAGGCATGTAACTGACCTCTAGCTCAGCTGCTGGAGACCGGTATTGCAGACTCAGATGTTTCACACGTGCTTGCTAGGTCTCGTTCTCTCTCTTACATTCTGTTTCTCTCTCTCTCTCTCCCTCCAGCCTCCACCCACTCCTTTCAGTAGAGTCCTGACCTTGCGAGGCCTGAATCCTCCCTCCTCCCCATCCATCTCCCTACACCATGTCTCTCTGGTGAACTCATGCTGGGAGATTAATTGCTGCTATCACCCCTAATCCATCACACTTCCCAAAGATTGTTTTGACATCTAGTTAATTTTTGGCTGATGATTTATCAAATTCTTATT